>NC_087347.1:25185833-25824166 GCF_030014295.1 Loxodonta africana | reverse complement strand
CCTAATACATTTTCTTTTTAGGCACACATCTAAGTGATATTTCCCAGTCTGCCCTCTAGATTGAGTTCATCCCTGTAATGTGGGCAGAATGATAAACTCCACTTCCAGGCCTGGCATATATAGGAAGTCCTACACGAGTCTCCATTTTCTCAACCCTTCTATCTTCCAGTTGTATGCCACCAGGGCAACAAGATGGCAGAGCCACATGGTTGAAGCAGCCTGGGTTTCTCAGTAACTATTTGGGGGAGAGTCACAGAAGCATTTTTACTGAGCTTTTTGTATGTGAGAAATAAATTTTTACTTTGTTAATCCACTGAGTTTTTTTTTTTTTTTTTTGGTTAGTGCAGTTAGCATTAATTACTTGACCAACACAAATTCAGCGAATACGAGCAGGTTTAATTGTGGAAAGTGAATCTAGGGTATGTTATTGTTAGTGACTAATTCTTTTCATATCGACTGCCACGGGATGCACCTTGTCTAACTCCTGCTCGTCCCTTAGAAACTTTTTAAATCAGGTTATAGAAGATTAGCTCTAAAATGTTCCAGCTTTCTAATATCTCCCACTGGTATCCTGTACTTCGGTTCCATCTGCTGCATAAAATAGCAGCCACCCTAAACTCAAAATGCTCAAATCCCACTGTGGTGTGTGTTTTGGTCATATATAGCACATGTGGTTGTGGGAGTCGGTTTCCCCAGTGATGAAGTGTAGAACTGCCCCTTGAAGGATACAGCCTGTGTAGAATCCAGCCAGCATTCTGCTGACCTAGCGACCTTCCACGTATTTACACACATTGGCCCTTAGCCCAGCCCTGCACAGCTGGCCACAGCAGTCCTCAATACTTTTAGGAACTTCTCCCAAGAGAATTCCATGAAAGTAGGAGCTGGTAGGAAAACAAAGATGAAATTAATGTAAACCTTGCTCAGGAATTAAATGGATTCTCAGGAACAGGATCTTTGCCAGGCACGATGTTATTCAGTCTTCTGACAGTCAGAATGAAGAGGTTAGGGACTATTCATGTGTATATTACATCTGGTAAAAGTCTCATTTGATAAGAATATATATGTATTTATTTGATCCTAAGTGTGAATGGCTCCTTTTGGGGAGTAAATACTGTAGTTCCTACCCAGAGGAACTCGTAAATCCACATATCTTTTTTATAGCCAATGACAAATTCCAATTGACAAGTCAACTATTTTGAAGTGTGTAAGATGTGGGCCTATAAACAGAGATAGATCTAGGTTTTGTGAGCCCCAAAGCTTATTCAGTTTTGAGGGTTTGCTTTAAAAAATGAATACAAAATTAAATACAAAAGTAAATATTTATTCAGAATAGAAAAAAATCACTGCAAGTTACAAATGGTATAAACATCACAAAATACCCCTGAGATACTGATGGTCGCTATGAGTCGGAATCCACTCGACGGCATTTGGTTTCTTTTGGTACTGATGGTCCATTGTTGACCACTGGACTTGAGCTGTGGGTATGGGCTTATACACTGGCTCTTGCCAATGGCATAGTGGTTAAGAGCTACAGTTGCTAACCGGAAGGTCAGCAGTTTGAATCCACCAGGCATCCTTGGAAACCTTATGGGGCAGTTCTACTCTGTCCTATAGGGTAGCTATGAGTTGGAACTGACTTGATGGCAACGAGTTTGGAGAAATGCTGGTGGTGTAGGAGTTAAGAGCTATGGCTGCTAACCAAAAGATCAGCAGTTCAAATCTACCAGGAGCTCTTCAGAAACTCTATGGGGCAGTTCTATTCTGTCCTATAGGGTTGCTATGAGTCAGAATCAGCTTGACGGAAATGGGTTTTTGGTTCTTGCCAGTCCTTGTTCTAACTGCAGTCCTGCTTCTACAGCACCTGAGGACAGTAGGCAGAGGCAGCAGGTGTCTTTTACCCCATAGAATCTTGGCACTCAGAACTGTCACTCTAACTCCTCTGCAGGCTTTGTAGCACATGTCAGGTAGTCCTCTAGGGTAAGCATGCCTATCCCCTCAAGGACTTTTAATACCATTGCTCTGCAGTACGAATGAGCCCTTACAATTGATATCTGTCTCTTGCCCCCTATGCAGATAGCATGGTGAGATATGGTGATGTCATGGTCTTCTGAACCATTCTTAAGCCATGTCAGATGAGGGATGGACATTCCTTGAACCAATGGGACCACTCTTCTAGCTGTGCATGTGACCCCCTCTCCTCTCCTCTGTGCGTGGAAGGCAGAGGTGCAGTCGCAATGGTAAACAATCACATTTAGGCATGGAATGATTGTGGCCTAAAAGTTCAAGCAGAGATATAGTTGGCAGGTGTTGTTTTGCACTAAGCTATACAGTAAATTTAACATGACCAGGAAATAAATTATTATTTACATTTTCCTGTATACTTTGGGTAAGACTTGCATTTGTGGTCAATATCAATGAAGTGCAGTAATAACTTTTGAGTCAATTGAAACCAGTATTTCTGGGTGAAACAACAGACGATACAGAGTTATGATTAATCATGTGAATTGTTAGCGTGTTTAGGTGCCAAGGAGTCTGCTCTGATTCATGACAACCTTATGTACAGGAAGTCCTCGGATTACAAACAGGTTCTGTTCCTAAGTCTGCCTTTAAGTTGAATTTGTATGTAAATCAAAATAGTTAGGTATGGTTCATATTTAACATCAGTTAGTCAAACGTTTACCTTAGTATATAGTGTATATAGTGTATAGTATATCTTTCTATGCATAAAAAACATCAAAGAAGCACTTCCAGGTACACTAAAACGTCTGTAGCATAATAATACAGTAATAAATAATAATGATGTTTTGATGCACGTCGCAAAGTAGTGCCCGTTTGTTACTACAAACCGTTATATGTACCTTGAACTTTTAATATAATAGGCTTTACGGGGGTTGGTTCCTAACTACAAGTTGTATGGGAGTCGGATATTCATAACCTGGGGACTGCCTGTATAACTGAAGGAAACATTACCCTGTCCTGTGCCATTCTCACAATAGTAGGTACGTTTGAGCCCATTGTTGCAGCCACTGTGTCAGTTGCTCTAAAGAATATGAAGTAATGGTTTCTGGATCTGAATATAAAGTAATGGTTTCTGGATCTGAATTGGAAGAGACAATGCTTATGCAGGCTAGGGGTTCTGAAGCTTCCATAAATCTACCTCTCCCAATAAGCCTGAGTCTGAAAAATGATGGTCTTTTTGTAGACACTTAGTGATGCTTCAGCATGACAACGGGTTTAGAATCTATTAAAACGTAAAATCATTTTAAGAACTTTTGTTTATCTTTTGCACAATCCTCCTTCTGCATCCTACTCCATACCCTGCAGAGTGTTACTTTTTTTCCCCCCAATTGGCCCTAATAGCAAATACAGCAGATTTTGATTAATGCATCTTATATGTCCATAATTAATGTAAAAGGGCCAACCATCTCTCAATTTTCTTCTCAGAAAAGATCCAATAATGAAGTTCAAGTGCAGCTTAATATGACCTAATTTTAAGAACTATAATAGCTGGAGAATTCCTTTGAAAAGTTAGAAGTGCTATGCAAATGCAAAGTATCATTATTATTGCAATTATTAGTGGCGTATCTATAAGCTAACATTCACTTATTTGCTGCGTTAGAAAAATTAAAAGTAAAGTTGTCTCTTGACATCTCTCTCTCTGGGCTCCTTGAGGGATTGTAGCTGTCTTGTTCTTTATAGTATTCCTGACACCTAGCCTCATGCCCAGCACTTAGTGGGTACTCAAAAAGTAGTTGTTTAATTAATGAATGATTTCCAGTTGTGTGTTTAGATTACTTCCATTTTTTTTGTCCAGATTTTATACTATAAATAAATACTTCTTTAGATAAATTCTACTCAAATCCAACTATTTTCTATGGATAAGTGTCTAAAGATGAAATTTCTAGGTCATAGGTCTTACACATTTTTAAGGCTTGTGATCCACATTGTGAAAATGCGTTCTAGAAGTATTAATTCATTCGTTAAGTGTTTACTTGGGTATTTGTTATGGGCCAGGCACTGTTATAAACACTGGGGATATAGTGATGAATAAGACAAGCAGTTCTCATGGAGCTGATATTTTAACCAGGAAGATAGAAGATACCCAAATAAATACCTATTTGATGTAATTTCAGGAAATGATCAGTGTTTTAAAGGAATATAAAAGAGGCAAGAGTTTGACAAATGTTATTATTGTTTTCAAATATTCATTTAACTCTTCCACTTACCAGGCTATGGGGAAAGGAAAAAGGGGAGAAAGGGAAATGCTTAGATGATGAAGGAATTAATGGACACTGGCTCTGAACTGATACTAATTCCTGGGGACCCACATCCATTCTGTGGTATGCCAGCCAATTGGGGGCTTGTAGTGGTCAAGCAATAAATAAAAATTTGGCCCAAGTCTGACTCAAAATTGACCCAATGGATCAACAGACCTTCCTATGGTTATTTTCCCAGTTGCCAAAAGTATAATTGGAATAGAAATCGTCAGTCACATGGGCACGGTTACCTGTGGAGTGAGGTCCATTATGCTAGCAAGAGAAAACTGAGATTTGCTCTATTGTAAATGACCTGAAAGAGAGTAACGATACCTGTCACATCTCCATTTAACTTGCCTATTTTGCCTGGGAAGAAGACAGATGACTTTGGAGAATGACTGTGGATTGTTACAAAGTAAATCAAAGGGTAATTTTAATAGCAGCTGTCATTCCAGATGTGTTATGAACTCTGTAGGAAACGAGCACAGATTTTGGCACCTTTTGGAGTCCCAGGGTGGCACAAAGAGTTAAGCACTTGACTACTAATCGAAAGGTTGGAGGTTCAAATCTACCCAGAAGTGCCTCAGAAGACAGGTCTGGCAATCTATTTCTGAAAAATCAGCCATCGAAAACCCTATGGAGCACAGTTCTACTCTAACCCACATGGGTCTCCATAAGTTGGAGTTGACTCAATGACAACTGGTTTAGAGGCTGAGCAGGGTCTAGTTTTGGATTCATTCCATTGAGAAGATATCTATTGGTATCTACTGAATATATCACCTTATCTACCTAATTGAGAGCCTCCCCTCAATGGGTGCCTTTTGGTGAGCCTTCCCATGGAACACAAATATCTCCACACACTGTGTCCATTCTGAGAAACCCATCCACAGACCTATTCCATAGACCTCCCTTTCACCAATTGTTTGATCCTATTCTCCCCAAGTCTCAGAACACCTAGACCAGCCTCTACCAGTTTATCAGTGAAGACTAGTACTCCTGACCATCTCTCAATCTGATCATAAAGGATAACTAAACATACTGCTTGAAGTTCTGCCTACTAGGAGAATTGCTTTTTCCTTCTGTCTCTCAGAGATTCAGCAATCCACTTTCAGTTGGTACTAGCATATCACGCAGAACCATTTGTAAGCTAGATCTAAATGTTTTTTCTCCTGAGTCAACTGGCCACAAGGAACTCCTCATAATGACACAGTTGTGGATAGAGAGAGATGGCATTGCAGCAAGCAGAAATGTTGAAGGAGGTTGAGCCATATACTCATGCAACTTACTTATGCCCTCTGGACTTGATCAATCAAGATATTGATATTGATACAAGTCAACTCTCTTATTCATATTTCCCCAGTTTGGGGCAAAAACTTTTTATAGTGATCACATGGTTTAGCTTGGACTCTATCTCTTCCCCTTTGTTATGTGAACAAGTCTGTGAACTAGAATCACAACCTTGAACATAGCCAACCTACAGCCAATCTACATATCATGTGAGCAAAGAGTAATGCTTTGTTTTTGAGAACTGAGTTTGAGATTGTGTGTTACCTCTACACAGTTGATTAAAGGAGAGACAGGGCTGAGGGAGAGAAGCTATTTTGGATAGAAGGATCTGAATGGCCTTGTGAAAGAAGGGAGATTTGAGCAGTGCCATGGATTGAATTGTGTCCCCCAAAAATATGTGCATCAATTTGGCTAGGCCATGATTCCTGGTATTGTGTGATTGTCCACCATTTTGTCATCTGATGTGATTTTCCTATGTGTTGTAAATCCTGTTTCCATGATGTTGATCAGATGGAATTAGCAGCAGTTATGTCAATGAGGCAAGACTCAATCTACAAGATTGGATTTTGTCTTGAGGCAATCTTTTTTGAGATATAAAAGAGAGAAGCAAGCAGAGAGACAGCGGGACCTCATACCACGAAGAAAGTGGCACTGGGAGCAGAGCATGTCCTTTGGATCTGGGTTTCCTGTGTGGAGAAGCTCCTAGACCAAGGGAAGATTGATGACAAGGACTTTCCTACACAGCCAACAAAGATTTCCCTGGAGTTGACACCCTGTATTTGGACATCTAACCTCCTAGACTGTGAGAGAATAAACTCCTTGTGGTATTTCTGTTATAGCAGCACTAGATGACTAAGACAAGCAGGGGCCTTCCTGGGTTGAGGTTGCTAGTCAGGCAAATGGCTGGAGATGATCATTTAGGCTGAGGTAGCAGCAGATGCAGACCCATAGGTGCAATGAGCTTGGTGTGTATATTAGAGGAAAAGTGGGAAGCTAATGTGATGGAATGCAGCGAGTGAAGAGGAGGACAGTTGGACATGTAGAGTCTCAATCACGTAGGACACCACGTGGGTCGTAGTTAGAAGAATGGATTTTATTCTCAGTGTATTTTTGCATAATAATTTTGAAAGCAGCATACTCAATACCATGGATAGTTCTAACTATCAAAAATTTCTTTCTTAATGCAGTTGAAGTCTGTCTTCCTCTCACATTTTCCTTTTTGCTCTACTTTTGTCTTTTGTATTCTAGAGAGTTAAAAGTTTGCCACGTAACTGGCCTTTACATATTTAAGGATGGTAGTAATGTCCTCTCAAGTTTCTTTATATCATGCTAAACATTTCTGTTTTGTTTTAAAAAAAAAAGATCAACTAATGTTTCACATAGTTTTTTTAAGGGAACATTTTAGATTTTAATCCTGGTAATTGGTAATTCATATTGTAATTATGTCAGTGGTACCTAAACTGAAGATGGAGTTCCTGCATAGCCTACACAGTTAAGCCCTCGGCTATTAGCTGAAAGGATGGCAGTTCAAACCACTCAGAAATGCTTCAGAAGATAACATGGCAATCTGCTTTCAGCAGGTCATAGCCATTGAAAATCCTATGGAGCACACTTCTACTCTGACACATGTGGGGTCACCATGAGTTGGAATCGACTCAACAGTACCTGAAAACAACAACAATAGCCTGACAATATCTAGAATCTTAGAGGTAACCACATGTAATTACGGACATTTTTTATTTTTCTGTGTCTGTCTTATTCACTAAACTGACTCCAAGGAAGGGCATCTTCAAGTGGGTTTTTGACTGGTACAACATGATATTCCTATTCTATGAAAGAGTGAGAAGGAATAAAGCATTGTAAGCCAAAAAAGGAAAAAAAGAAAAGTTTATTCTTTGAAACAGGGCTATTCAAACTTCAACGTGTGTATGAAACACTTGAGCATCTTGTTAAAATGCTCACTCTGATTAAGTAGGTCTGGGGTAGGATCCCAGTTGCTAGATTTTGGCTAAGGCTGCTGGTCTGTGGAATACTCTTCTGAGTATGAAGTTTCTAAAGGACTCAGTAGAGAATTACTTCTGCTACTAAGGTAGAGGGATTCTCATCAACCCATTGATTGGACTCTTAAGTGGATCCTATCAATCATTTTATGGTGTTCCCAGATGCCAGCAGGACCATATAGGACAAACTAGAAAAATTGCCTTTCAGCCATCTTTAGGTTCAATACACAGAGACTTTACAGAAAATGTTTGACTCTCAAACAGTTCTTGTTCATTTCCTGTATAACTGAGTAAGTGTCTCCATGGGACAGTGATGTGATAGATAGTAAGAGGCTAATAGACACAGTTATAGATACAATGTTTCCTTAATAGCAAAAAACCAAACCCATTGCCGGCCAGTCGATTCCAATTCATAGCGACCCTATAGCAACTCCATAGGACAGAGTGGAACCGTCCTATAGGGTTTCCAAGGCATGATTGGTGGATTCAAACTGCTGACCTTTTGGTTAGCAACCAAGTTCTTAACCACTGTGCCACCAGGGCTCCTTAATGTTAAAGGATGTGGAAATTATGAAGATTATTACAGGAAGCAGGAGACAATAAGGCGTGCTTCCAGGGGAAGGTAGAGGCTCCCAGGGCCCCAAGTCTCTTATAGGAACACACACAGACTACTACCACCTCCATGGAGTTTAAGCTCTTACATGTGTGAGATATGTCCCCTTGCCACGATCAGGGAGCAGTTATAATCTTATTCCCTCACTGACGATACAGAGATTTGGTTTACATACCCGCAAGCTATGGTGAAAAACAATCTGGCCCTTTCTTGAATGTTCACTGTAAAACTGACTGGATTCAAGGTCAATCTCCCAGGTGCAGCATCTTGAATCCTGTGGACAAAATGGAAAGATCATACGGTATGATGGAAAAACTTTGCTCCCTAAGAGAGTAAAGTTGGTGCCAGAAAATTCACTGTGCAACCTTATGTTTTCCTGTTATTTCACCACATTTCTCGTCTAAGTCCCCAATATGGCAAAGGATGCAACTTAATTGTGTTTCATTACAAAAATTCAGGTGTACAAAAATATTTCTCTAGGAACATTTTTACACTAGAAATGTTAATAAAAAGTGAATGAATTCATAAGATCATAAAAAAAAAAGATCATAGAAGGTCAGAAATGGAGTTAAAACCAGAGATGTTCTACTCGATAAACTTTCTGAGGAATCGTTATGATATGATTACTCTAAAGATTGAAAATAAAAATTGTTCTCCTTGTAAGCTTCACCTATACACCTTTCTAATCAAAAATGATTGTAATGGATAATCTGATTGACTTTCAAGAAATCACTCCACCTCATGATTTGTCTGACACGATCAGTTTATGTCATTCTCCTGGGGGCTGGTATTGGTCTAGGGTTGGCTGTGTCCCAGGTTGGTCCAGTTAGACTGAGATGGAGATGTATATTGAAATGAATGTCGAGACCCAACTTTTTTCCTCTTCTCCCAATGCTAACAAAGACTTATGTATTCACAAGGGGAACCTGCCTTAGGATGGCGCTAACAATGCATATGGCAAGAGTAGCGAGAGATGAGTCCTTTTGAGATGAAAGTATTGGTCGGTGATTACACAACTCCTGGAACTTTTTCTACCTTGCAGTTTCCGGCTGTGAGTTAATGCATTTCTTCCTTGTTTAAGCCAATGGGAGTTAGGTTTTCAGAAAACATAGCAGTTAGATCATGGGCTCTGGAACCAGATTGCCTGGGTCTAAATCCTGACTTTGCCACTCACTGGTTGTGTGGCCTTTTGCAAGTTACTTAACTTCTCTATCTCGATTTTCTTATTTGTAAAATAAAGATGAAGACAGGATTACCCCGAGGATTAAACAAGTTGCTGTTGTTAGGTGCCGTCGAGTCAGTTCCGACTCATAGCGACCCTATGCACAACAGAATGAAACACTGCCTGGACCTGCGCCATCCTTACAATTGTTGTTATGCTCGAGCTCACTGTTGGCACCACTGTGTCAATCCACCTTGTTGAGGGTCTTCCTCTTTTCCGCTGACCCTGTACTCTGCCAAGCATGATGTCCTTCTCCAGGGACTGATCCCTCCTGACAACATATCCAAAGTATGTGAGACTCAGTCTTGCCATATTTCTCTCTAAGGAGCATTCTGGCCACACTTCTTCCAAGACAGATTTGTTTGTTCTTTTGGCAGTCCACGGTATATTCAATATTCTTTGCCAACACCACAATTCAAAGGCGTCAACTCTTCTTTGGTCTTCCTTATTCATTGTCCAGCTTTTGCATGTGTATGATGCAATTGAAAATACCATGGCTTGGGTCAGGCGTACCTTAGTCTTCAAGGTGACAGCTTTGCTCTTCAACACCTTGAGGTGGTCTTTTGCAGCAGATTTACCCAATGCAATGCGTCTTTTGATTTCTTGACTGCTGTGTCCATGGCTATGGATTGTGGATCCAAGTAAAATGAAATCCTTGACAACTTCAGTCTTTTCTCCGTTTATCATGATGTTGCTCATTGGTTCAGTTGTGAGGATTTTTGTTTTCTTTATGTTGAGGTGTAGTCCATACTGAAGGCTATGGTCTTTGATCTTCATCAGCAAGTGCTTCAAGTCCTTTTCACTTTCAGCAAGCAAGGTTGTGTCATCTGCATAATGCATGTTGTTAATGAGTCTTTCTCCAATCCAGGTGCCCCGTTCTTCTTCATATAGTCCAGTTTCTGGTATTATTTGTTCAGCATACAGATTAAATAGATATGGTGAAAGAATACAACCCTGACGCACACCTTTCCTAACTTTAAACCAGTCAGTAACCCCTTGTTCTGTCTGAACAACTGCCTCTTGATCTATGTAAGGTTCCTCATGAGCACAATTAAGTGTTCTGGAATTCCCATTCTTCTCAATGTTATCCATAGTTTGTTATGATCCACACAGTCGAATGTCTTTGCATGGTCAATAAAATACAGGTAAACATCCTTCTGGTATTCTCTGCTTTCAGCCAGGATCCATCTGACATCAGCAATGATATCCCTGGTTCCACGTCCTCTTCTGAAACCAGCCTGAATTTGTGGCCGTTCCTGGTCGATAAATTGCTGCAGCTATTTTTGAATGATCTTCAGCAAAATTTTGCTTGTGTGTGATATTAATGATATTGTTCTATAATTTCCACATTCGGTTGGATCACCTTTCTTGAGAATAGGCATAAACATGGATCTCTTCCAGTCAGTTGTCCAGGAAGCTGTCTTCCACATTTCTTGGCATAGACGAGTGAGCACCTCCAGCGCTGCATCTGTTTTCTGAAACATCTCAGTTGACATTCCATCGATTTCTGGAGCCTTGTTTTTCACCAATGCCTTCAGAGCATCTTGGACTTCTTCCTTCAGTACCATTGGTTCCTGATCATATGCCACCTCTTGAAATGGTTGAATATCGACTAATTCTTTTTGGTGTAATGACTCTGTGTATTCCTTCCATCTTCTTTTGATGCTTCCTGTGTCATTTAATATTTTCCCCATAGAATCCTTCACTATTGCAACTCAAGGCTTGAATTTTTTCTTTAGTTCTTTCAGCTTTAGAAATGCCGAGTATGTTCTTCCTTTTTGGTTTTCCATCTCCAGCTCTTTGCACATGTCATTATAATATTTTACTTTGTCTCTTTGAGAGGCCCTTTGAAATCTTCTGTTCAGTTCTTTTACTTCATCAATTCTTCCTTTTGCTTTAGCAGCTTGACGCTCAAGATCAAGATTCAGAGTCTCCTCTGACATCCATCTTGGTCTTTTCTTTCTTTCCTGTCTTTTCAGTGACCTCTTGCTTTCTTCATATATGATGTCCTTGATGTCATTCCACAACTCGTCTGGTCTTCCATCACTCATGTTCAATGTGTCAGATCTAATCTTGAGATGGTCTCTAAATTCAGGTGGGATATACTCAAGGTCATATTTTGGCTCTCAGGGACTTGCTCTGATTTTCTTCAGTTTCAGCTTGAACTTGCATATGAGCAATTGATAGTCTGTTCCACAGTCGGCCCCTGGCCTTGTTCTGATAATGATATTGAGCTTTTCCATCGTCTCTTTCCACAGATGTAGTCAATTTGATTTCTGTGTATTCCATCTGGTGAGGTCCATGTGTATAAAAAAAATCGCCATTTATGTTGGTGAAAGAAGGTTATTTGCAATGAAGAAGTCATTGGTCTTGCAAAATTCTATCATTCGATCTCCGGCATTATTTCTTTCACCAAGGCCATATTTTCCAACTACTGACCCTTCTTGTTTGTTTCCAACTTTTACTTTCCAATCTCCAGTAATTTTCAATGCATCTTGATTGCATGTTCGATCAATTTCAGACTGCAGCACCTGATAAAAATCTTCTATTTCTTCATCTTTGGCCCTAGTGGTTGGTGCATAAATTTGAATAATAGTCATATTAACTAGTCTTCCTTGTAGCCATATGGGTGGATATTATCCTATCAGTGACAGCATTGTACTTCAGGATAGATCTTGAAACGTTTTTTTTTTTTGACAATGAATGCAACATCATTCCTCTTCGAGTTGTCATTCCCAGCATAGTAGACTATGTAATTGTCCAATTCGAAATGGCCTATACCAGTCCATTTCAGCTCACTGTTGCCTAGGATATCGATGTTTATGTGTTCCATTTCATTTTTGAGAATTTCCAATTTTCCTAGATTCGCACTTCGTACATTCCAGGTTCCGATTATTAATGGGTGTTTGCAGCTGTTTCTTCTCATTATGAGTTGTGCCTCATCAGCAAATGAAGGTCCCGAAGGCTTTACTCCATCCACGTCGTGAAGGTCGACTCTACTTTGAGGAGGCAGCTCTCCCCCAGTCATCTTTTGAGTGCCTTCCAACCTGGGGTGCTCATCTTCCAGCACTATATCAGACAATGTTCCCCTGCTCTTCATAAGGTTTTCACTGGCTAATGCTTTTCAGAAGTAGAGTGCCGGGTCCTTCTTCCTAGTCTGTCTTAGTCTGGAAGCTCAGCTGAAACCTGTCCTCCATGGGTGACCCTGCTGGTATCTCAATACCGGTGGCATAGCTTCCAGCATCACCGCAACACGCAAGCCCCCACAGTACAACAAACTGACCGACATGTTGTTGTTCTTATTAACAAGTTAAAATATATAAAATGCTTAGAACAATGCCTGGCTACTGTGTATATTAAAAAAAAGAATTATTGATAAATAATAATAATTTTTATTATTAGTATTACTGACAATAGGAGATCTGGTGGTATGCTCAGGTGTTAATTGAAGGGTTGATGGTTCAAACCTAACAGTCCCTCTGTGGGAGAAAGATGTGGCAATCTGCTTTCATAAAGATTTATTGTTGTTGTTAGGTGCTGTTCGGTTAATTCCGACTCATAGCCGCCCTATGTGCAACAGAACGAAACACTGCCCAGTTCTGTACCTTCCTCATAATCATTGCTATGTTTTAGCCCATTGTTGCAGCCCCTGTGTCAATCCATCTCAATGAAGGTCTTCTCTTTCACTCGCCCTCTACTTTACCAAGTATGATGTCCTTCTCCAGGGATTGGTTCCTCCTGATAACATGATCAAAGTACATAAAATGAAGCCTCACCATCCTCACTTCTAAGGAACATTCTAGCCGTACTTCTTCCAAGACAGATTTTTTTCATTATTCTGGCAGTCCATGGTATATTCCATGTTCTTTGCGAATACTATAATTCAAAGAGATCAATTCTTCTTTGGGTTTCCTTACTCATTCTCTGGCTTTTGTATGCATATGAGACAAATGAAAATACCACGGCTTGGGTAAGGCACACCTTAGTCCTCAAGGTGACATCTTTTCTTTTTAACACTTTAAAGAGGACTTTTGAAGAGGATTTGCCCAATGTAGTTACTGCGTTTTTTGATTTCCTGCTGCTTCCGTGGGCATTGATTGTGGATCTAAGTAATATGAAATCCTGGACAACTTCAACATTTTTTCCATTTATCACGATGTTGTTTATTAGTCCAGGTGTGAGAATTTTAATTTTTTTTAATGCTAATTGTAATCCAGTCTTTGATCTTCATCAGTAAGTGCTTTAAGTCTTCTTCCCTTTCAGCAAGCAAGGTTGTGTTATCTACATATTGCAGGTTGTTAATAAGCCTTCCTCCAATCCTGATGCCCTGTTCTTCTTCACACAGCACAGCTTCTTGAATTATTTCCTTAGCATACAGATTGAATATGGTAAAAGGATACACCACTGAAGCACAACTTTGCTGATTTTTTAATCTTGCGGTATCCCCTTGTTCTGTTCCAATGACTGCCTCTTGATCTATATGCAGGTTCCTTATGAGCACAATTAAGTGTTTTGGAATTCTCCACAATGTTATCCATAATTTGTTATGATCCACATAGTTGAATGCTTTTGAATAGCCAATAAAATACAGGTAAACAGCTTTGGATACGTTATGGGCTGTTTACTCTGTCCTATATGGTCACTGGTAGTGTAGTGTAGTGGCACCATTGAAGTGTTTGCTCTTTGGAGGTCTGGTGATTGGCCACCTCGGAAGAAGCAGGGAAACCATGAACACAAGCTTTCTCACAATGTCATTAACATGAAGCCCATTTTGTCAGGAAATTAAAGCTTCTAACATATGTACTGCTAGGTAGTTTAGCTTCAATACCTATCGTATCACATGCCTAATTTCCATAGATTTAGGAAAAATAATTTAAGTTTTGTAAAGCAACATCGTCTAGATACCCATAGGAAAAGTGGAAAACCAACCAATCTTGGACTGAGATCTCTTGCCTCTAAGTGTGTTTCTTTATTTGTGGGACTATGGTAAAGCCATGTGAGTCCAGTATACATGGTTTACACACCCTCTGTCTTTGTGAATAAGTTATTGGAAATGGATTTTCTCATGTCTTAGCAGTAAGAGAATGTTATTTGTAGGATGGGAAAGTATTGAGTTAGAACCTGGAAGTCATGATCTGCTAAGCCCTGAATCTAGTTTCAGTATTTTTCATTTTCTTAGATGCCTGCTTAGAGGTACTAAATGAGATGCCATGTGGCACAGTGATTAGTACTGCGCAATCGGGACTGAATAAGTAATATTGGAAGCAGTATTTGAACACATTTATAAAGTTTTGGGAAGATAATAACTTTTTTTTTAATGAAACCATTTCTAGTTTTTTTCATTAAATTTGTTTGTCTTTGCACTTAGATATAGATGAGAGATGAAATGAGAGACAAAAGATGGCCTTGATGTTAAACTCACATTCCAGAAAATAGTTCTTGTTTAGTCATATTTCTTTCTGTTATACATAAGGTCACCATGAGTAGGAGCCAACTTGACGGCAACTAACAACAAGAACAACAACAATAATGACAATGATAATAAAGCTCAGAATTGCAAGTTTTGGCAGCCTGACAACTTGTCCTTATGACATATGATTGAGCACATTATTCTCAGAGTTAACAAATTGCTTGTACCAGATACCAGAAGAATCCTCTGAAAATCTGTAGTCAAAGGGAACTAATTGTTCATGATTTAAGCAGGTGTGGATGGCAGGGACTGTGTGGAATTTTCTTTGCATAGCTCTTCATTCTGTCCAGTATTTAATGGATGTTTAGTGATAATGGCAAACAATTTGTCCCTCTGCTTGTGAGAAATCAGGTAGGGGGAGAGGACCCCACCTACCCTTTTTGATAAAGTATATCATGTATCACGGTTGATCAGGGCTGGTCTGCTTCCTTTTTAAAAGAGGAAGTTACTGATTTTAACTATTCCTTGAAAATTAAACTAGAGGATAACACCTCAGGAAATTGGGTTTGACTCATTTCAGAATAAAAATCAAACAAATGCTACAGGGCCAAAAATATTTCATTAATTCAGCAAGAGCTGAATTTTTCGTGGCCTGAGTTAAGTCTATATTCCAGCACCTCCAGACCGGTTCTTTGTTGGCACATTCTCCTGATCCTTCACTCACAATCCAATGGATGACTTTGGAGGGCAGAGCTCAAAACTTCACATTTCCTTAATTAAATGATATGCCTATGAAAGCACTTAGCACAGTCTTGGGATGGAGAAGAACAAATGAACTGTTAATCTCCTTCCTTACCTCCATCTTTCCTTCCTTTCTTCTTTGACCCTAACTATCATGTGAAACATGCCATGTCAGTATGCAAGTGATTTCTAGGACAATTTTTTAAAACCATGCTTTGAGCAAACCACAAAGCAAAAACAACAACAAACAGCTTCTTCCACTCTATGAGCTATTTTTGTGAACCCACAAGATGCATTAGGTCATTTGTGACTTCCCGGTGAGTTCTTCTTAATTGAATCTCAATAAGGTTCTCTTTTGTTCAATCAACACCTTAGAGAGAAAATTATTTGTATCAATTTGTGGCCCATTTTTACTGTTTGTTTTGATCATTATGAGCTATTTACAATTTGAAAATGTATCACTGATTGATGGGGGAACTTTCATAGAAAGCTTAAATTTAATTATACACCATGCAAAACATACTTTTATTGCTCTTCTGCTGGGAAGAATTTCATGAAACATTTTTCCTCCTCTTTATATTCAGGTTGGCAGAATCTTTTAGGTAATACAACAGAAAATATATAAATGAGGAATGATTAATTTATTCCAATTCCTTTGTTAGTTTCTTTTCTTAGTTCTCTCATGTTTCTTCTTTCCTTTCTTAAGCCTGCCTTACTGTGTGCTAAGATCCTGGTATAAACAGGTAAAAACAAAACAAAACAAAGCACATTAAGTAGTCTTAATCTTTTTGTTGTTAGTTTTCTGGTGAAGATAAAGTTCCCACAAAGCGGTGAATAAAGAATGAGTGTGTCAAAGCCCAAAAGGAAGGAAAAAGAGGGACTGAATTTAAGATTTACTGAGTGTCTATTATGTACCAGATACATTATCTTTGCATTAAGATATATAAAAAATTGTGATTTAATGCTTACGACAACCCCATGATGTAAGCATCTTTTCACATATTTTATACATCAGAAAAATTTGTTGCAAAGAAATAAAAGACATGGTCCAGGGCTACATCATTAGTCAGTGGCAGACCCAGGATACAAACCTAGGTGTATTTCTTTCTTTGAAGATGTTATTAGTTAATGAGGTCATACTGAGTGGGGTGGGTCTTAATAATTTCTGAAGGGTGTCTTATAAAAGGAAAGAACAGACAGGGAGACAGACTCATACCATATGAAGACACCATGTAAAGATACATTAAGCCAAGGAACTCCAAGAGACTCCTGGGACCACCAAAGCTGAAAAAGATAAAGAAGGATCTTCCCTTAGAGCAGACAGAGAAAGCAAGACCCTAACAGAACTGTGAGCCACCTGCTTAGCATTGTTTAAAAAATTATCCTAGAAATCACTTGCATATTGTTGTAGCAACTTTCACATGATAGGATATTTCTTTATGGCAGCTCCAAGAATCAAAGACAGCCAGCACTGAGCGATATAGTCTTTCTCACATCACATAGCTCTGACACTGACTTTCCTGTCTCCTTCCCACATTTAAAGGGCATTTAGGATTACACTGGGCTACCTGAACAATCCAGGATAATCATTTTATGTTAAGGTCAGCTGACTAACAACCTCAATTCCATCAGCAAACTTCATTTCCCATTGCCATGTAATATAACATATTCATAGCTTCTGGGGATTAGAACATGGACATCTTAGAGTGTGTGTGTGTATGGGTGTATGTATGGGGGATTATTCTCCCTACCATGCCTCTCCAAATGAATAAGGGAATATGAGAATTTAGAGGAAGGAGAGGTGATTTGGTTAGGGATCAGAGAAGGGTTCATGGAGATAATGGCACTGAGCTGAATCTTGAAATACAGAGAGAGGAAAGAGAATTCTAGGCAAAGAGGACCATATAAACAAACATGTTGTCATGGATTAAATTGTGTCCCCCCAAAATATCTGTTACTTTGGCTAGGTCGTGATCCCCTTACATGATTGTATGACTGTCTACCATTTTATCTTCTGATATGATTTACCTATGTGTTGTAAATCTTTTCACTGTGATGTAATAAGATGGATCCATGGCAGTTATATTGATGAGGTATACAATATTAGATAGTGTCTTAAGCCAATCTCTTTTGAGATATAAAAGGGAGAAGCTAGCAGAGAGACATGAGAACCTCATACCACCAAGAAAGCAGTGCCGGAAGCAGAGCGAGTCCTTTGGACCTGAGTTTCCTGTGCTGAGATGCTCCAACACCAAGGGAAGTCTGATGACAAGAACCTTCCTCCAGAGCTGACAGAAGGAGAAAAGCTTCCCCTGGAGCTGACACCTGAATTTGGACTTCTAGCCTACTGAGAGAAAAATCTTCTCTTTGTTAAAGCCATCCACTTGTGGTATTTCTGTTATAGCTGCACTAGATGTCTAAGACACATATGCAAGTGTACATTATAAAGCTTGGTAGGGGCATGGTTTTTCTGAAGGAGCAGAGGGACCAGAAAGGTAGGACACGGACAGATTCTAAATGATATTGAATCTCAGGATAAGAGGGCTGGGCTTTATTCCACAGCCAGTGTAGAACCACTAGGGAATTTTTGGTGGGGACTGACATGATGAGATTAATATGGCAGCAAGGAGGAAGGTAGCTGAAATGGGGAGAGGTGGGATATAAGGAGACCTGTTGAGTTATTATTGCAATGGTATAAGCCAGAGAGAATGGAAGCCATCCATTATGTTGGTTACTGTAGTTATGGAAAGAAAGGCAAGACCAAAAACGATATCTTGGAAATAACAGTTACAGGATTTATAATTTGTTTTATACAAAAGGTAAGAAAGTGGAAAAAATAAAGATGAGGTGAATGTTAAGCATATACTACTGAAGGGCTTTTTGATACTGATAGAGACAGGAAGTCAGAAAGAGTTAAGCTCAGTTTTGTAAAGCCTGAGTTTGAAATGTCAGCCTACTGCCTAATAAGAAGCAGAGGAGTGACTGAATATTTAATAACCATCCTGAGGTTTTTTCCTCCCACACGTTTGTCAGTTTTTCATACTCTGGGGGCTTGCATGCTGCTGTGATGCTGAAGTATGCTGCCTGTGTTCAAATACCAGCAGCATCACCCATGGCAGACAGGTTTCATCTGAGCTTCTAGACTAAGACAGACTAGGAAGAAGGACCTGGCAGTCTGCTTCTGAAAAGCATTAGCCAGTGAAAACCTTATGAATAGCAGCAGAACATTGTCTGATATAGAGCTGGAAGATGAGCCCCTCAGGCGGGAAGGTACTCAAAAGACAACTGGGGAAGAGCTGCATCCTTAAAGTAGTCGACCTTAATGTCATGGATGGAGTCAAGATTTTAAGACCTGTATTTGCTGATGTGACACAACTCAAAATGGTTTAAAGTCAGGAAAGGTGTGCGTCATGGTTGTATCCTTCCACCATACTTATTCAATCTGTATGCTGAATAAATAATCCAAAAAGCTGGACTATATGAAGAAGAATGGGACATCAGGATTGGAGGAAGACTCATTAACAACTTGCATTACACAGATGACACAACCTTGCTTGCTGAAAGTGAAGAGGACTTGAAGCACTTACTGATGAAGATCAAAGACTACAGCCTTCATTATGGATTACACCTCAACATAAAGAAAACATAAATCCTCACAACTGGACCAATAAGCAACATCATGATAAATGGAGAAAATATTGAAGTTGTCAAGGATTTAATTTTATTTGGATCCACAATCAACACCCATGCAAGCAGCAGTCAAGAAATCAAAAGATGCATTGCATTGGGCAAACCTGCTGCAAAAGACCTCTTTAAAGTGTTGAAAAGCAAAGATGTCACCTTGAGGACTAAGTTGTGCCCGACCCAAGCCATTTTCATTTGTCTCATGTGCACACGAAAGCTGTGCAATGAATAAAGAAGACTAAAGAATTGACGCCTTTGAATTATGGTGTTGATGAAGAATATTGACTATACCATAGACTACCAAAAAAATGAGGAGTTTTGTCTTGGAAGAAGTACAGCACAATGCTCCTTAGAAACAAGGATAGTGAGACTTCATCTCACATATTTTGGACATGCTAAAAAAAAAAAAAAAATTTTTTTTTTTTTTATTAAGGGGAATCAGTCCCTGGAGAAGGCCATCAGGCTTGCTAAAGTAGAGGGTCAGGGAGAAAGAGGAAAACCCTCAATGAGATGTATTGACACAGGACTGGTTGGTGGTGTGTTCTGTTGTACACAGGTTTGCTATGTGGTAGAGCTGACTTGACGTGCCCTAACAACAACAACAGCATCCCTTGGTTTATGTGAAGGTAGACAAGGCTTCAGGGAGTGAAAGGTAGAACTTAAAATCAACACATGACTTCTCTGTACTGGTACTGGGACTATATAGTGGTCCAGTCCTTCTGGAGGACAATTTAGCAACATGTGTTAGGTGCTTTGGACTTTTGCAAGTTCTATGGTCCACTAATTCCCCGTTACTGTTTATAATGATTAAAAATTTGTAAATGACCCAAATAGCCTATGTAGCAAACTGGTTAAATAATTTACCACGAATGCAATGGATGGAATATTAAGTAGCCATTTAAATGTTATATATTAAAATAATTATTAACCTGGAGAGATGATCACAATAATTTAACTTCCGAAAAAGGAGTCTACACATATGCATAAAGCAGTCATCTTCACTTAAAGTATCATCGTCATTATCAAAATAGAAAATAAAATGAAAGCATCAAGCCTTATGGAGCCCCTTCTGTGTGGCAAGCATTGTACTGGCCCTGTTTTGGGATATTCATTTAATTCTCACAATAATCTCATGAGTAAAGCAATCTTAGTAGCCGTTCTAACGACAAGGAAAGGAGCCCTGGTGGAGCAGTAGTTAAGTGCTCAGCTGCTAACCAAAATGGCAGCAGCTTGAACCCACCAGCCACTCCATTGGAGAAAAATGTGGCAGCCTGCTTCCACAAAGATTACAGCCTTGGAGACCCTAAGGGGCAGGTTTCCTCCATCCTACATAGGGTCGCTATGAGTTGGAATTGACTCAACGGCAATGATAAAGCAAGACATTTAGAGATTAAGTATCTTGCTGAAGATCACACAGATGAGGAACTGAGGTGTGATTTAAACCCAGCAAGTCTAATGCTGGCCTCAAAACCACAATGCAACACGTCTGCGAGATGGATGCGGTTGCCGTGGGAATTGGATAAACTGAAGGCAATTTTTTGTGTGCTGCCATTCTGCTGTCCAAATCTGGGTAAGCCCATGGATGCTCTACATGTGAAAGTGTACTGTCGTAAATGAAATGCAGAAATGCTGAAACCATGGCCAGATTAAATAAAAACATGAATAGTGCTTATCGTTGAGCAATCGGATTTGGGTTAATTTTAATTTTCTTCTTTTGCTTACCTGAATCTTCTAAATAAAATTTCTAAACCCTTAGTAAATAATACTACTTTTTAAATTAGAAAATAGATACTAGAGATAAACCAGTGTAAAAGGTCAAGGGAGTCCCTGGGTGGTGGGTGCACTTCACTGCTAGCTGAAAGATTAACGGTTCCAGTCCACCCAGAGGCACCTTAGAAGCAAGGCCTGGTGATCTACTTCTGAAAAAGCAGCCATTGAAAATCCCATGGAATGCAGTTCTACTCTGACACACATGAGGTCGCCATAAGTCGAAATCAACTCCACGGCAACTGGCTTTTTGAAAGGTTAAGAAGAGCGTTGATGCACATTGTTGTGACTATATAATGGGAACTATACACGAAATCTAAAATGTAATAGTTGAATGTTAAGTCATTACGTTTTTTCTCCATGTACCAATTAGACAGTGGCTGAGATAAACTGTAACGCAATAAGCAGAGGAATGCTTAGGAGTCAAACGAGTCTGGAAATGCTTGCTCTAGTCCAACTGATGGATTAATTTCCAATTTGAGAATCTGCAAAGATTCATGAATTAGAACTCTTATGTTGTTGTTGTTAGGTGCCGTCCAGTCAGTTCTGACTCACAGCGACCCTATGCACAACAGAATGAAGCACTGCCCAGTCCTGCACCATCCTCACAATCGTTGTTATGCTTGAGCTCTTTGTTGCGGCCACCGTGTCAATTCACTTCGTTGAGGGTCTTCCTCTTTTCTGCTGACTCTGTACTCTGCCAAGCATGATGTTCTTCTCTAGGGACTGATCCCTCCTGACAACATGTCCAAAGTATGTAAGAACTCTTATAGGTATGGTCAATTAGAAGAGGCATGGAAGGCCATGAACTGTACCTTCATTTAAAGGGGGCCCTGTTGAAACCCTTAGCCAAAAGGGATTATTGTATTTTCAGAGCTTTACAAAGGAGGTTCCCATATTATCTACTCATATCCTACTTTAACTTTGACTGTCCCCAGCCATTGTCTCTATAGTATATACCATTATACAGTGGTTTAGATCCATTTTAAAAGAAGTTTCCCTCTAAGAAAATGGAAACTAGCTGGTAACTTACATTAGACTTCTATTAGATCACTCTTCAGGCTGAAAAAACTCAGTTACATTATCTTTTAAAGTCTCGCCTTTCAGCCATGTTTGTTCTGTGTCTCTTGCCCAACAGCCCTTCAAAGTCTTCAACCTTCCTCCAAAGCTGAGGAGAAACTTTCGGATTCTGGTCCCCAATGAAACACATTCTATTATCAAAAATGCTTTGTTGGGAAGAAACCAAACATGATTCGTTGGCATCAACATTTGCATATTTTAGCATCACAGGACTGGTCAGAGTAACCTTGATAAATACTGTTGCATTAATAACTGAATGATTTCTTTTAAAATCAAAGCACAACTGTTGGTCCAAGATCATCATGTCTTCAAATCTCATTCTTTATATCTTTTGGTTGGTGTTCTTTTTTCAAGACAGGGTGCTATTTCCTTGTGTATTCCTTTAGTTGGTTGTTCTTGTTATTTCTCTCCAGTTAAACTCTCCTTCATTTATCCTTTTCATGTTCAATTCTCTTTACTTCTAGAAACTCTTCAAATACACAAGAGCATTTAATCTTCCAGCTGAAAACGCCAGCCACTCTAGATTTGTGTCACCTGCAAAGCTTAACGTTGTGTTAACTGTTCTATCATGTAGATCACTGGTGGAAACATGGAAAACCAATATTCTCAAGTCAAAGCCAAGAAGGAATCCACTAGTAATGCTCCTCCTCTGCTCATCAGGTTGACACTGATCTATTGATTTTCCTTCTGTGTTGAGCCTCTGCAGTAACACAGTGGATTGCCCCTGCTATCTATCAAACATTGTGGTCTCTGAAGGGGCCACAGATGATGCATTAAAATAGTTTATTGGCATAGAACATCGTTAGCCTCAGGAGAACAAGACATTTTACACAATAAGTGGGTGGTAAATCACATTTTTGAAAATAGAATAATTTTTAAATGCTCTTAGGTACTGTTTAGAGGAGACCTATAATAAAGCCTATTGTCAAGTGAAAAATCTGTAAGAAAAGCTAGTAATCTTCCCCTATTGTATTTCTTTGAGATTGGCTATTTTACAGCAGATTTTCTCAAAGGAATTCCCTAGTACTCATTCCCTCCCCGCCCCCCCCCATAAGCTTTATAAAATCCGTAAGGCCTAATAGCTCTTGGAGCTCTATGTGACTTTTCAGAGGATTAATGACTCAACCTCAGTGCTCCTTTGCTGGTGTCCTGGCCTCCCCTCTTAGACCTCACAGCCTCAAGTGCCTTGAAGAAAAATGGCTTGTCTACCCAAATCATCCATTATGAAAGTTGGAGCTTTCCAGTTAGCTTACCTTTCTCTTGTTATAACTTTGTTTAAATATAGCATGGTGTGAAAAGTTGCTGGTGAGATTAGATCTAATTCTGTGCATTGCTACTGGAAAACAAAAATGGCTGGACATGTTCCAATGAAGTAGGATGGGCAGAAACACGATCAACTTGTAGTTTCTCACTTTGTATTCCTTTAATACAGTCATCTTTGTAGACATTAGTAAGCCCATGGATTGACTATAGGAGACCTAAGAATCCCTAAAATTGTATGCAAAATTTTGTGACTATGTGTACCCTCCCCTTGTCTGGGTAAGTGCGTGGCCTGGCTGACATGTTGATTTAAGCATCTAGCTTCCAGAATATGAGACACTCATTTTGTAGTATTTGTTACAGCAGCCCTAGGAAATAGTAAAAAACCCATTGCTCTTGAGTTGATTCTGACTCAGTGATCCTATACGACACAGTAGAACTGCCCCATGGAGCTTCCAAGGAGCAGCTGGTGTGTTTGAACTGCTGACCTTTTGGTTAGCAGCTGAGCTCTTAACCATTGCACCACCAAGGCTCCAAGAAACTAATACCCTTTGCCGTTGAGTGGATTCCAACTCATAGCAACCCTATAGGACAGAGTAGAACTCCCCCATAGAGTTTCCAAGGAGCACCTGGTGGATTTGAACTGCTGACCTTTTGGTTACCAGCTGTAGCACTTAACCACTACACCACCAGAGTTTCCTGGGAGACTAATAGACACCCACAATTTAGCAACCTGTGAAGGCCAGTCTGTCATGTTCAATGGAAGCATTCCAAGACACCTGTCTCTCATTCCTGGCAGTTGTCTCTTTTAATCTTGTCTGCATCATTTTGTCTGTCCTTCCCTCACCATCAGGCAGACTGGGCTAATCTGTGTATTTGTACCTTTTACCTTCTCTTTTCTCAAAGCAATAACAACCATACTGATCCCTTGGGTCAGCAAGCAGCCTTCAAAGTCTTGGTATTATCATGGAAGAAAGACTCTGGAGAGGAAGGATACCCCTAGAGTTACTTGGCACAGGAACTATTGAAAGACCAAAGCTTGTTGCCATTGAGTCTGTTCTAACTCACAGCAACCCTATAGGACAGAGTAGGACTACCCCACAAGGTTTCCAAGGCAGTAAATCTTTACAGAAGCAGACTGCCACTTTTTTCTCCTGTGGAGCAGCTGGTGGGTTTGAACTACCAACCATTTGGTTAGCAGACAAGTACCTAACCACTGTACCACCAGGGCACCTTATTAAGATAGTGGCTTCATTTTGTGCTACAGGCTCTTAAAGTAGTACCAGCTGCCGTCATGGGGACATTGTGAGCCACGCACCTACTGCATTCCATCAGATCCTTATTTTATACTTACTGGTGCTTTGTAAAGATCAGCTATTTCAAAAATTCCTTCTCTTTTTTCTTTTAAGCTCTTTATTATTGTTTAGGTGAAAGTTTACAGAACAAATTAGTTTCCCATTTAACAACTTATAACGCAGCTTGTTTCCTGATATTGGTTGCAAACTCATGAATGTATCAGCATTCTCCCCACTTCCTCCCTGGGTTCCCCATGTCCATTCGCCTACCTTTCCTGCCCCTACTGTCCTTTAGAATTTTGCTTTTGGACAAATGCTGCCCTTAAGGTCTCATATAGTTGATTGTCCTGAGGTATACATTCCTCACTAGTGTTATTGTTCATTTTGTAGGTCTGTCTATTGTGTGGCTATAATGTGATCTCTGGGAGTGATTTCAGTTCGAAGCTTGAAGAGTGTCTAAGGGTCATAGTCTTAGGGATTCCACCAGTCTCTATCAGACCAGTCAGCCTGGTTGTATTTATGAGTTTGAATTTTGTTTACATTTCTCTCCCACTCTGTCCATGACCTACTATTAGGGTCCCGGTCAGAGTGGTTGGTAGTGGTAGCTGGGCACCATCTAATTCTTCTGGTCTCAGGCTAGTGCAGATCTGGATCCTGTGGTCCATTAGTCTTTCGGGCTAATTGCTTTCTTGAGTCATTGGTTTTCTTCACTCCTCTTTGTTCTGGACAGGAAGAGACCAATTTTTTCTTAGATGGATGCTCGCAAGCTTTTAAGGCCCCAGTCGCTACTCACCAAGGTAGGATGTAGAACACTGTTTATATGGATAATTGTATGTCAGTTGACCTAGATGTCCATGGATAATTGTATGTCAATTGACCTAGATGTCCCCAGACACTAGGATCCCTAGCTCTCAAGCCCAGTATCTCAGTCCTGGGAGGTGTATGGTTATAGCTAAGAAGTTTTCATGACTGTGTCTCCTGTGTGCACTATTGTATACATCGGTATATTTACAGCACGTGCACATACATATGTACGCGGGTGTACTTCCATATGCCCTCCCATCCCTGTTCAACTTACATCTCTACCTGTGTATCCACTTATACATTATTGTTTGTTATCACTGTTGTTGCTGGATTGTATATGTATTCATATTTACCATTCCTTTCTCCTTTTTCTCCGCTCCTCTTTCTTTCTCTTTGAAATAACTTATCCAAATTTATAGCCTCAGGTACGTGAAAGATATTAAAACTTTTTCTCAAACCTTTACTTTGTTCCAAAGAGTGAGTATTCAATCCCAATGGCTTGATAAATATTTGCTCTTAGATGTTCTCCTGACTTCAGCCTTACAATATCCTCCCACTTCCATGAAATGTTCTCAGCCCCATTCTGTGGTTCATTTTCCCATGCATCCAGACTTGAAAACTCAGAATTGCCATTGTCTCCTCTTTCCTTTTCCTTCTACAACTACCCAGTTTCTAAGCCTCTTATGTCCTTGCTTTGATCTACTTATTTGCTGAATTTATGTAACATATTCTATACCCATACCCATTGCCATTGAGTTGATTCTGACTCATAGTGACAATACAGGACAGAATAGAACTGCCCCATAGGGTTTCCAAGGTTGTAAATCTTTACGGAAGCAGACTGCCACATCTTTTGGAATGGCCGGTGGGTTTGAGCCCCTGACCTTTTAGTTAGCAGCCAAGCTCTTGGCCACTGTGCCACCAGGGCTCCAACATATTTCTCATATGAGTATGTAGCATTTAGGTATAGTAGAAGCTACATTAACTAACACTCATTTATGCAACTCACCAGTCTGATATTTTCCTTTCCTTCTGGCCCATGTCATCCTTACCCAGGAGCCATGGTAACCTTCTCACTATTATTCCAATTTTAGTGCGTATATTGCCAAAGTGGGCCCTGGTGGTACAGTGGTTAAGAGCTCTGGCTATAGCCAGAAGGTTGGCAGTTTGAATCTACCAGCCACTCCTTGGAAACCCCATAGGGCAGTTCTACTCTCTCCTATAGGGTTGCGATGAGTCGGAATTGACTCGATGGCAATTTTCTTTAATTTTTCGTTGCCAAAGTGAGCACTCTTCCAAGGTGTTCCCTGCTGAATAAACATAGTCAATTTACATGTTTTTCAAAAGCCAGTTGTGTTTGTTTCCAAACCTGTTTATATCCATTAAACTTGCTATTATAATTATGTGGACCAATGAAACATGAGGCCCACCCTACCCAACAATGAGGTTTTTTTTTTTTTTTGAAAATTAAGTTGAATAGTTTTGGAAGAGTAAAAAACCATGAGCTGCTGCAAAAAAAATTGTTTTAACTTAAAATAAATGCAGGTATATATTTACCCCTTTAATGACTTCCAGCTTTATCACACTTTTTCAATTAAATACCTAGCGGCCCTGACCGTATGGATCAGAGGTCTTATAGTGTGTGCCTTGTTCTGTGGGCTTGAGAGGGAATACAGCACTGTGATTCAAATCATGGGGTCTGATATCAGCCTGGTTTCAAATTTGGGCTCTACTTCTAACTAGCTTAGCTTGAGTTTCTTCCTCTGTAAAATGAGAATGGCACTAATTTCGGGCTCATAAAAGGCTCAGTGGTTAAGCTCTTAGTTGCTAATCTGAAGGTCAGCAGTTCAAACCCACCAGTAGCTCTGCAGGACAAAAGACCTGGCAATCTGCTCACTGAAAGATTACCACCTAGGAAACCCTATGGGGCAGACTTATTCTATCCTATAGCCATTATGGAAACCCTGGTGGCATAGTGGTTAAGTGCTATGGCTGCCAACCAAGAGGTCTGCACAGTTCCAGATGCTCGTTGGAAACTCTATGGGGCAGTTCTACTCTGTCCTATAGGGTTGCTATGAGTCGGAATCGACTCGACGGCAGAGGGTTTGGTTTTTTTTGGTATAGCCACTATAAGTCGGCATTGACTCAATGGTAATGAAACTGGTTTTTTGGTGTAGGGTTGTTATAAGTAGGAATTGACTCAACTGCACACAACAACAGCAAGGATCATATGAGTTAATTCACGTAACGCACTTAAAAAGGTATCTGGCATATGGTAAGCACTCAATAAATGCTACTTATGGGTATAAGTGGGGTATGATAACAGTTAAGACCAAGAACTTAAATTTCCAAGAAGGAAATTTAAGCAACGCCCTTGATGCCATGTGATTTGGAAGGAAGGAGCCACTTCAGAGAACAGAGAAAGGAGAATTGAGAATGTAATTCTAGTTGTTGGAATTAATTATAAATCTAACAATATGAAGAATAATAATACCACCATCTTAATTTTCACAGTACATTAATAACTCTTGAGTGTGTGTATGACTTTTATCTTTGGTCCACTACAATTAACTTGCAAATTAGAAGCAGTTCCCTACTTCTAGTCCTGGCTTGGCTACAGACTACTTAAGTGACATCTGGCCAGCCACATTTCCTTTCTGGATGTCAGGCTCCTCTTTGGAGGTAATAGTATCTGCCATTCGACTGCATGGGGTATAGGGCCGTGAGGATGTGGAGAGGTAGGCAGGAGGAAACAGATCAGGGGGAGGTTGGGGGTCTCAGAGCTAGAATTAAGTGATTACACGACAGCTGTAAGAGACAGTGTTCCGTCTAGGGGCTTTTTGGGTGGCTGAAATTTAAGATGTTTTCATTTTTTCATAGGCCACGTACCTGTTCATGACTTTAGCTCTGTGTTCTGTGATTCACATTTATTGTATGAAAAGGAATGGTTTGGGGCTTAAGTGACAGGATATGTATCAGAAAAAAAAAAAAAAAAGATGGAAGGGGGGTCAGCCTGGGATCTGGATGTGTTCTGCTGCATTTCTCTGAGGAAAAGCCTATGCACACAGCTACCCTGGGCTGGGATTTCTTCGGATTTAAAGGTGTTGAGAAGCTTGGCTGCCCGTTGTTCAAATAGAATGTATGTCAGTGATGTCAACACAACGTGTTGAGGAAATGTCACATCTGTCTGCAATTGGCTACCTCTCTATAGGAGAAACACCACTGGATGCCTGGAGACCAGATGTTGCTTTCAATCAAACAGAGGTCAAGCAGCCTTAGATGAAGAATGTCTGCATCTCCCCATCCCCAGCCCTTAGAGAAGCATGCAAGGCGATTTCCATGGAATCATAATTGTTTTAGCTCATGTTCCCATTTTCCTAGTACATGACATTGCAACCAGTATAACAGAGCCACGGAAACTGTGGCTCTTGGTCCAAGTGGTATGAAGACATCACAGTAGTGAGACTCATGTTCTCATGGTCACATGTCCAGGGGTCTAGGCTGGAGTTTGCCATTGTAGACATTGAGGGAGCCTGGAAATATCACTTATCCTCTCTAGACTTTTTTTTTTTTTAAATCTAGTCATGAGAGCATTTTCCTAGATGTTCTGTGTTATCCCTTTCACATTTAACAATCTGCAATTATTCAGATATAAGGGAATTCTGGCCTTGGCTAAGTTATAGGGCAGCCACCTGGAATATCAGTACTGGGATGTTCCCAGGACAAAAGGCTCTTTGGGTATTTCCTACTAGTCTACGTGGGGAAAAGAGATTAAAGCAGCTGGTTGGAAACAGATCCTGGGATAGGGTGAGAAATGACTGATGGTGAGATTAATTTTATAGGACCATCTAATTAAATCTCTTAGATTCAATAAAATGTCTCATACCTTGGCTAACCCTATGTGCTGGGGGGACCTAGGAATTGATGTACATTTCAGGTGGGCTTGCTTCTTTCACATTTATAAAGGTTCTTTGTTAGGGTGACAGTAAAACAGAAAAGGAAAAACATTGAGATTTCATTCCAATTCAATGTAACTGCACATAAATTGAGCGTCCATTAAATGAGAAGCTCTTTGCTAAGAGCTGCTAGGGATAAATGAGCACTGTGAGGGGGGATATGGGTGGCCCCTACTCCTGAAATTTTCTTCTATGCCAAGTGTATCTCCTGGCTTCTCTCTACCCTCAAACTCACTCCCCATCAGAGAAGGTGGGGACTCATTAGTTAGTAAATTTAGGGAGAATAACTGACTTGATCCTGTCCTTCCTCTAGAAGCCTGCCTCCCTGCATAGAACATTTACTCTGGGATGCATGGCCTTACGTGTGCCTTCTGCTGCTAAGTAGCAGACAGGAGGAGTAGAAGTACCATTTTGGGTAACAGCTTCAAAATTCTCCAATATTATTTTGCATTGGCCAATGTCACTGAGAAATTAAAACAAAAGAGTAGAATTTGGGGAGAAAATTATACCTGTGGCAAGGTTTTTAGCGGGCCAAGATGAATGATCTTGGCCATGAACTTCAGCGTGAGGGCAGGGTTGTTGACTCTGGTGATTTGTAGAGGTTTATATTAACTCAGGTGAGTTTGATAGTTATATAGTTGACATTTAACTTCTCTGTCTTAGGTAAGAATCTTTAAAAACAGTCATGGAGTATTTTCACCTGGGTGTGTGACAGCAGTTTATGGATGTTTTCGCCATAAGTGAAAGACGGTTTTTAGGGAGGAAGACAGCACATGTGTGGGGCTCACCGGTCCAGGTAAGTACTAATGGGCTCACATCTCGGCCCTTGTAAGGGCTTACTTGCTGCAGAGAAAGCTGAGACAAATATCTGAGTATAGAGAAAAGAGAATCTTTATCCACCTTTTAGGCATTGGTGGGCAGAACAAGACTGGCTGCATTTAAAGGCAGTTGAGTTCCATGCATGCTACAAAGCACAACTTGAAGGATGGAATCAATGTCACTGAATTGTACATGTAGAAATTGTTGAATTGGTATATGTTGAACTGTGTATATTTTCAACAACAATAAGAGGAAAAAAAACCACTGATGAGGGTCTAGGTTCAGATTATTAATGTGTAGGCCTGGGAAGGCAGTGCTAGGTTAGCTGCTCTCAATTCCATTTTACATTTAGGGATATGGAGGAAACTGGAGAGACTAATCTTGAATTCATATGAGTAGTTCACACGTCTAAGAGTAGAAAATATTCAAAGAACTGCTGGGCAAGTTTCAAGGTGATTCAATTTTTTTAGGTGAGCATGTATACTAAAAGAACATGCCAGAGAAATGTACGGAATTCAACTCAGAGGAAGCCAGTGTTTTGAGGAACATATGGCAGAGGATCTGGACTTTACCAGGCTCCTGAGAACCCAGGTATGAAGGTAGCAATAGAGCTTCAGTCCAGGAACCTGTTGAGAGGGATTTTTCAGATGAAACAAATTGGGAACAAGATCAAAATCTTCTGTGGGAGGCAGGTTTCTTGGGGTTAAGCAATTCCTTGAAAAGAAGTATGAAGATGGCCCTGTGGCATCAATTGAGCATCCCTGGTCAGAGGGGCGTGGACACTGTGATTAGATAGAGCTAGACTCAGGGCAGCAACAGGATGCCAGAGTACAAGAAGAAAATCAAGGGGGTATGGGTATGGGGGACACAGCACAGAATATTAACCCCTCACTGGCAGATAACTTCTGAGTTAGTTTCACAGGTCATGGATTTCAGGCCATTGACATAGCCACACAATGGCTAAAACTAAGATCTTCCCCCCTACACTGCCCCTTCACCCTTCTTCATCACTGAATAACTGCCATGGTTTTTGGCAACACTAAGCACTGGTTCTCATGTCATAATTTTGTCTGGGGCGACTGGCTAGGGATTGGCTTTTTCCAAGTTTGGTGAGTGGATTTTCTTTTAAGTCTTAATAAGACTTTGGGTGCTTAAAACACGAGGTTCATCAGAGCTTAGCTTTGTATTAATGAATCTTTGAAGGCTTGAATGAACTAACCCATTCCCATTAGAGATAATCCAGGCTGCAGCTGCTAAAGAGAGCTAATGGGACCCCACTGATGGAGAACAAGAAGTGGAGGAAAGGTGAATTCTGGGCTTTAATTTTACTGCTTTGACTCAACAGGGTAAGAGAATTAAATCTTAATTTCTTAGGACTCTAATTTAGGGATTTAATCTTTAAGCCTTAATTTCTCCCTAGACATTTCAAAATGGACATAGGCTACTATTCAGATTTTGAGTATCTCAATAATAATGTTAATAGTATTAATAATTAATTGTGTTGGAACGATATGACTGGAATGCATTCATACACTTCATCATTGGTGTATCCTTTAATCTCACTTTAGGATCATTGAATAATAATCACTGGATAATGTACCTGGATGTAATTTGAGTGGGAAATAGAACAGAGTAAATATTCAGCCTTGAGGAAACTATGGCCTTGGAGCTGAATTAATTAATCATATTAATTAATTCTTTGGAGGGGGGGAATCTGATCTCCTAATCAGTGGTCTAGGAGGATGGCCAAAGGAGCAATGGCTGGTATAGGAATGGCAGCCTCATGAAGGCAGAAGCTGGATTTTTCTCATGGACCACTGATACCATTCTCTAACGGGTATATACATGCCTGGTGGATCATAAGGTTAATGTTTAAATCCATTGATTTAAGAAAACACAAAGTTGGAGTGGGAAAGAGGAATAATTTCTCCACAAATCCTGATGCTTCCTTTCAGGTTATTGGTATAACTCTTGGCCTCTGCCCAATACTTCCATATGTAGAATGGATTATCTGATTGGTAAATTTAGCAATAATATACTGGTCATGCTCAGTTCTGCTCTTCCTTTATTCCTCTTGGGAATGAGCTGTTAGTGGGGAGTAGACATATTACTCTACTCTTCTGGAGGGGCTCTGTCTCTGTGGGGAGTGGGAGATGCAGTTCAACTCTGCAGTGAACAGGTAGGTCCCTTAGCAGCTCGTTTTGATGCTCTCACTAAGATACAGTTTCCAAAATAATCTTTATCAGATGTGAAGATGATATTTTGGCCTCCTTTTACCACTCTTTGAATTTTATTCATCAATATAGTCCGCAATTAATATGGACTGAAAGGGTGCTATATGGCAGAACATCTTTGAAAATCTCAAAGACCTTCCTTCTGTCTTAGATATCTTGGAGTCGATTCACAGGGTGTGAGGGGTAGGAATGAGGCACTGATCAATAGGCAAAAGACATTGATATATAATATGTCAGGGATGGAGGTGGTGGCTAAAGAAAGAAACAATGGGAATAATTAGAGTGGTTTAAGTTCGAGTAATCATGACACAATTCATAGAACAGTTGGTGTTTGAGATGGACCTTGAAAAAAGGAAAGGTTTTCATGTTTCCTATTCCAGAAGGTTTTTGGTTATGTCAAGTTTAGGGGAAGGAGCCTTGGAGCTCTTAGCACACTCCCTGATTCCTAGTTTCCTGTTCAACCCGTGTGAATCTGATTAGATTATGCATTTATGACAGATGAGTTTTTAAAACAATCCCATTAATGGTAGATAGCAGCTGTAAAAGGTAACATGGTGAAGCTCTTCCCTTCTACCTCTTCTTCCTTTAGCCTCCCCCTCTACCCTTTAGATTCAGGAATTTGGAAGTTCTCAGGCATGAGTTCCACTAAAAGAAAGATAAGACATAGCCTTATATGCTTGCGAAAGCTGTACAATAAATAAGGAAGACTGAAGAAGAATTGATGCCTTTGAGTGATGGTGTTGGCATAAATATTAAATATACTATGGGCTGCCAGAAGAATGAACAAGTCTTGAAGAAGTACAGCCAGAAAGCTCTTTGGAAGTGAGGATGGTGAGACTTTGTTTTACGTACTTTGGACATGTTATCAGGAGGGACCAGTCCCTGGAGGAGGACATCATGCTTGGTAAGGTAGTGGGTTGGCAAAAAAGAGGAAGATCCTTGATGAGATGGATTGACACAGTGGCTGCAACAATGGGCTCAAGCATTGCAAGGATTATGAGCATGGCATAGGACTGGTCAGTGTTTTGTTCTGTTGTACACAGGGTTGTTATTAGTCGGAACCGACTCGATGACGCCTCACAACAGCAATGTATCCATACCAGGTAAGAGAAAAAAGAGAACATCATCTTGTTCCATGACAGAGAGGTTAAAAAAAGGAGAGGAAAAGTGGGCTTCCCAAGGAACGGAAATAAAAATAAATATATATTGTAATATGGGGAAATGCCTAGTGGAATCTAGACACGTTAGGTTTTCAAAGTTGAATCTAAAATATATGTCGAATCAAAAAATCTGTCTCCTTTCCCAATATAACACATGAGGTAATTGTGGCTCTGTGAAGTCAGCTTAAACCTCCAGAGTTAGTAACAGCAGGGAAGAGATTCCAATCTACTTTTCTCTTTCCTCCCTGCCCAGTGGGCTTCCCTCTGTGTGGTGTTTAAATTGTCATGATTATTTTAGTAATACCCTTAGAGATAGTTAAGTTAGGATCACACCAGGATCCTTGGAAGATAAGCAGAACAGTGGTGTCATTGTCAAATCACTGAAGATTTTGGAGCCGAGGGATAACATGAACCTGGTGATCTTCAGGATGGAATAGGGAAAGGCTTCTAGAAGACACAGATTTCTCTTCCAAGAATACTGGCTGATCCATTCAACAATACATGCTCAGCTTCAAGCAGTGTTTAGCTCATAGATGTACAATAAGTATACGTTGTATGAATGAATAACTGGAAAGAATTAATGATATAAAGCAAAAGAATAAAATGGGTATATAGTAAATAAAGAAGTGCATACGTGCATGAAATGATGTTTTGGTTACATATTGAACCTTTATATCCTTTTAGTAACAGTAGAATATTCAAGTTAAGGCCTAAGACACTCTTAAAGTTGTGATGGACATCTTCTGAATTATTACTGTTAGAAATAAATGAATTTAACCAAAACTCATGTCTTAGATGTAGATCCAGTCTGGTTAAGAGTATTAGCTTCAGAGTCAGGAAAGATTAGATTGGAGTCTTGGCTTATTTCTACCACTTATTAGCTATGCGATTTTGTGCAAGGACTCAAGGGGAGGAAGCAGAGAAGAAGAGGAAAAAAAAATTGCCAACATGTAATAATAGACAGGGATTTTTTTTTTTTTTTTTCCTGAACATACACTTGCCAGCCCTTGGGGATTCCCAGCAATGCTTATTGTCAGAATTCTATGCTCTGGGCAGGGCTTTACTTTAGCTGATGGGAAGAGTCAGTAAGATAGAAATTGTCCATAGATATAGAGCTATTGTGATGTGAGTGTGGAAATACATTTATGTGTCTACATCCACTGGGAAGCTAGAATGTAGTCAGTGCTGCGCTTTTCAATTTGTGGGTTATTCATTTACTTTGCTTGACTTTTTTACACCTTCCATTTGTGGAGAGGAAGCAGGAGCAATATCCAAATAGCACTCGGTTTTCTATTTATTACCAAGTTCTGAAAAAAAAAAAAAAGTTCAGCAAAGGGAGGCACTCTTTCCTATGCCTGATTTCTCAGAGTGCATTCCAACTCCCTGTGACGCCACACCTTCTACTTAGCAGTTGTTTCTGTTTGTGTCTTATTCCTCCTGTTTTACCCTTATCCTTCTCCCCCTCGTACTTCTTCAACCACAGTAGATATCCGCATCAGTTCCATTACTGATTTGCAGGAGAGCCTTCGTCAAATAACTGAAAATTTGTTTCTGTTTGCATTCTTGTTAATCATTTACCATAGACAATTAGAAGTCCAGGATATTTGCTTGGCATACCTAGATTTCTTCTTATGCCAGAGGATTTGAGTATCTAAATATCTTACTTGGGGCAGGAGCCAACTAAAGGCCTTAAAACATCTTTTTTAATTGTAAAAATATAGATAGCACAATATTTGCCAATTCAACACTTTTCATGTATATAATTCAATGAGGCCAATTACAGCAATTATGTTGTGCAACCATCACCAGTATCCATTGACAAATTTTCCATCACTATAAACAGAAACTCGATGCCTGAAAGCCTTTTGTAAGTCAAAATCCTTTGGTAAATCAAAGCCAGGAAGAGGATGTGCCTTTCAGCTCAGCACTTCGATGACTACATTTGTGAGTACCATGCATGGAGGAAGGGCTGAGCTGAGCTTCTAGATATTGGTTGCCTTGTCCTGTGTTGGAACTTGACTTCTGCTTCCATGGCTGTTGTCAAGAAATCGAACAATGCATTGCATTGGGCAAATCTGCTGCAAAGGACCTCTTTAAAGTGTTGAAAAGCAAAGACGTCCCCTTAAAGACTAAGGTGTGCCTGACCCAAGCCGTGGTATTTTCAATTCCATCATACGCATGTGAAAGCTGGGCAATGAATAAGGAAGACTGAAGAAGAAATGACGTCTTTTGAATTGTGGTGTTGGCGAAGAATATTGAATACACCATGGACCGCCAAAAGAACAAACAAATCTGTATTGGAAGAAGTACAATCAGAATGCTCCTTAGAAGCCAGGATGGCAAGGCTGCCTCTTACATACTTTGGACATGTTGTCAGGAGGGATCAGTCCCTGGAGAAGGACATCATGCTTGGCAAAGTATAGGGTCAGCAGAAACGAGGAAGACCTTCAGTGAGGTGGATTGACACAGTGGCTGCAACGATGAGCTCAAGTATTGTAAGGATGGAGCAGGATCGGGCAGGGTTTTGTTCTGTTGTGTGTAGGGTTGCTATAAGTCGGAACCGACTCAATGGCACCTAACAACAACTATAGGAAATGTCTTAAATGATTTTAGGTGAGGGGATTCCCTACAGCCAGGACCACACCATAATCCCTGTTCAGTAGAACTTTCTGAACAGGATATTTAAAAAGGGTGGGGGGGGCGGAGCCAAGATGGCGGACTAGGCAGACGCTACCTCGGATCCCTCTTACAACAAAGACACGGAAAAACAAGTGAATCGGTCACATACATAACAATCTACGAACCCTGAACAACAAACACAGATTTAGAGACGGAGAACGAACTAATACGGGGAAGCAGCGATTGTTTCCAGAGCCTGGAGCCAGCGTACCAGTCAGGTACGGCACAAGCACAGAGACCTGCTCCACCCTCCTGAACTAACCCCGGGAGGGGGACCAGCCGGTTCCACGGGCGGCGTGGGACGCAGCTGGTAGGAGAAGTCCCTGGGAGGCAGTGACTGGTCTTGGAGCAGAAAGAGCAGCATCCGAGCCAGGGAACCGTCCCGCAGGGATTTGGACTGGACGCAGGTACGCCATAAACATGGAGAGTTGCTCCACCCCGCTGAACTAACCCCGGGAAGGGGACCAGCCGGGTCGCGCGGGCGGCGTGGGACGCAGCCGGTAGGAGAAGCCCCCGGGAGGCAGCGACTGGTATTGGAGCGGGGAGAACAGCATCCCAGCCGGGACACTCGGTCACAGCACAAGCACGGGGACCTACTCCACCCATCTGAACTAACCCCGGGAGGAGGCTCAACGGGTTCTCGGGGCAGCACGGCCACGCGGCTGGAGGGACGAGAAGTCCCCGGGAGGCAGCGACTGATTTTGGAGTCGAGAGTGCACCATCCCAGTAGGGGAGCCTTGACACTGGGAGTGGGGCTGGAAGCGGAGGATCTGACCGTGACTCCAGCGGGCCAGACCCCCCGGGGGCAATCTCCACACAGCCAGGACACATAGGCGACGCACCCGTGGGAATCTCAGATATAATAGTCATTCCAAGCAAGACAAGCAACTCTGGCCATATTCTGAGGTGCTACTCTCCTATCTCTCTGTTCCCTCCCCCACCCTCCCCAGGCGGCTTCATTAACATCTGAATAGCCTGAGCCAGAGGGAGAACTCTGATAGGGATCTGACTGCATTTTTTTTTAGCGGATTTTCTGGAAAAACTAGTTTCCCAGTGATGGCTCGGAGACAACAATCCATATCAAACCACTTAAAGAAGCAGACCGTGACAGCTTCTCCAACCCCCCAAACAAAAGAATCAAAACCTTTCCCAAATGAAGATACAATCTTGGAATTATCAGATACAGAATATAAAAAACTAATTTACAGAATGCTTAATGATATCACAAATGAAATTAGGATAACTGCAGAAAAAGCCAAGGAACACACTGATAAAACTGTTGAAGAACTCAAAAAGATTATTCAAGAACATACTGGAAAGATTAATAAGTTGCAAGAATCCATAGAGAGACAACATGTAGAAATCCAAAAGATTAACAATAAAATAACAGAATTAGACAACGCACTAGGAAGTCAGAGGAGCAGACTCGAGCAATTAGAATGCAGACTGGGACATCTGGAGGACCAGGGAATCAACACCAACATAGCTGAAAAAAAATCAGATAAAAGAATTAAAAAAAATGAAGAAACCCTAAGAATTATGTGGGACTCTATCAAGAAGGATAACCTGCGGGTGATTGGAGTCCCAGAACAGGGAGGGGGGACAGAAAACACAGAGCAAATAGTTGAAGAACTCCTGACAGAAAACTTCCCTGACATCATGAAAGACGAAAGGATAGCTATCCAAGATGCTCATCGAACCCCATTTAAGATTGATACAAAAAGAAAAACACCAAGACATATTATCATCAAACTCACCAAAACCAAAGATAAACAGAAAATTTTAAAAGCAGCCAGGGAGAAAAGAAAGGTCTCCTTCAAGGGAGAATCAATAAGAATAAGTTCAGACTACTCAGCAGAAACCATGCAGGCAAGAAGGGAATGGGACGACATATACAGAACACTGAAGGAGAAAAACTGCCAGCCAAGGATCATATATCCAGCAAAACTCTCTCTGAAATATGAAGGCAAAATTAAGATATTTACAGACAAACACAAGTTTAGAGAATTTGCAAAAACCAAACCAAAGCTACAAGAAATACTAAAGGATATTGTTTGGTCAGAGAACCAATAATATCAGATATCAGCACAACACAAGGTCACAAAACAGAACATCCTGATATCAACTTAAATAGGGAAATCACAAAAACAAACAAATTAAGATTAATTAAAAAAAATAAATAAAAATACACATAACAGGAAATCATGGAAGTCAATAGGTAAAAGATCACAATAATCAAAAAGAGGGACTAAATACAGGAGACAATGAACTGCCATATGGAGAGTGATACAAGGCGATATAGAACAATACAAGTTAGGTTTTTACTTAGAAAAATAGGGGTAAATAATAAGGTAACCACAAAAAGGTATAACAACTCTATAACTCAAGATAAAAACCAAGAAAAACGTAACGACTCAACTAACATAAAGTCAAGCACTATGAAAACGAGGATCTCACAATTTACTAAGAAAAACGCCTCAGCACAAAAAAGTATGTGGAAAAATGAAATTGTCAACAACACACATAAAAAGGCATCAAAATGACAGCACTAAAAACTTATTTATCTATAATTACCCTGAATGTAAATGGACTAAATGCACCAATAAAGAGACAGAGAGTCACAGACTGGATAAAGAAACACGATCCATCTATATGCTGCCTACAAGAGACACACCTTAGACTTAGAGACACAAACAAACTAAAACTCAAAGGATGGAAAAAAGTATATCAAGCAAACAATAAGCAAAAAAGAAGAGGAGTAGCAATATTAATTTCTGACAAAATAGACTTTAGACTTAAATCCACCACAAAGGATAAAGAAGGACACTATATAATGATAAAAGGGACAATTGATCAGGAAGACATAACCATATTAAATATTTATGCACCCAATGACAGGGCTGCAAGATACATAAATCAAATTTTAACAGAATTGAAAAGCGAGATAGATACCTCCACAATTATAGTAGGAGACTTCAACATACCACTTTCGGAGAAGGACAGGACATCCAGTAAGAAGCTCAACAGAGACACGGAAGATCTAATTACAACAATCAACCAACTTGACCTCATTGACTTATACAGAACTCTCCACCCAACTGCTGCAAAATATACTTTTTTTTCTAGCTCACATGGAACATTCTCTAGAATAGACCACATATTAGGTCATAAAACAAACCTTTGCAGAGTCCAAAACATCGAAATATTACAAAGCATCTTCTCAGACCACAAGGCAATAAAACTAGAGATCAATAACAGAAAAACTAGGGAAAAGAAATCAAATACCTGGAAAATGAACAATACCCTCCTGAAAAAAGACTGGGTTATAGAAGACATCAAGGAGGGAATAAGGAAATTCATAGAATGTAACGAGAATGAAAATACTTCCTATCAAAACCTCTGGGACACAGCAAAAGCAGTGCTCAGAGGCCAATTTATATCAATAAATGCACACATAAAAAAGAAGAAAGAGCCAAAATCAGAGAACTGTCCCTACAACTTGAACAAATAGAAAGTGAGCAACAAAAGAATCCATCAGGCACCAGAAGAAAACAAATAAAAATTAGAGCTGAACTAAATGAATTAGAGAACAGAAAAACAATCGAAAGAATTAACAAAGCCAAAAGCTGGTTCTTTGAAAAAATTAACAAAATTGATAAACCATTGGCCAGACTGACTAAAGAAATACAGGAAAGGAAACAAATAACCCGAATAAGAAATGAGAAGGACCACATCACAACAGAACCAAATGAAATTAAAAGAATCATATCAGATTATTATGAAAAATTGTACTCTAACAAATTTGAAAACCTAGAAGAAATGGATGAATTCCTTGAAAAACACTACCTACCTAAACTAACACATTCAGAAGTAGAACAACTAAATAGACCCATAACAAAAAAAGAGATTGAAACGGTAATCAAAAAACTCCCAGCGAAAAAAAGCCCTGGCCCGGACGGCTTCACTGCAGAGTTCTACCAAACTTTCAGAGAAGAGTTAACACCACTACTACTAAAGGTATTCCAAAGCATAGAAAATGACGGAATACTACCCAACTCATTCTATGAAGCCACCATCTCCCTGATACCAAAACCAGGTAAAGACATTACAAAAAAAGAAAATTATAGACCTATATCCCTCATGAACATTGATGCAAAAATCCTCAACAAAATTCTAGCCAATAGAATCCAACAACACATCAAAAAAATAATTCACCCTGATCAAGTGGGATTTATACCAGGTATGCAAGGCTGGTTCAATATCAGAAAAACCATTAATGTAATCCATCACATAAATAAAACAAAAGACAAAAACCACATGATCTTATCAATTGATGCAGAAAAGGCATTTGACAAAGTCCAACACCCATTCATGATAAAAACTCTTACCAAAATAGGAATTGAAGGAAAATTCCTCAACATAATAAAGGGCATCTATGCAAAGCCAACAGCCAATATCACTCTAAATGGAGAGAACCTGAAAGCATTTCCCTTGAGAACGGGAACCAGACAAGGATGCCCTTTATCACCGCTCTTATTCAACATCGTGTTGGAAGTCTTAGCCAGGGCAATTAGGCTAGACAAAGAAATAAAAGGTATCCGGATTGGCAAGGAAGAAGTTAAGTTATCACTATTTGCAGATGACATGATTATATACACAGAAAACCCTAAGGAATCCTCCAGAAAACTACTGAAACTAATAGAAGAGTTTGGCAGAGTCTCAGGTTACAAAATAAACATACAAAAATCACTTGGATTCCTCTACATCAACAAAAAGAACACCGAAGAGGAAATAACCAAATCAATACCATTCACAGTAGCCCCCAAGAAGATAAGATACTTAGGAATAAATCTTACCAAAGATGTAAAAGACCTATACAAAGAAAACTACAAAGCTCTACTACAAGAAATTCAAAAGGACATACTTAAGTGGAAAAACATACCTTGCTCATGGATAGGAAGACTTAACATAGTAAAAATGTCTATTCTACCAAAAGCCATCTATACATTTAACGCACTTCCGATCCAAATTCCAATGTCATATTTTAAGGGGATAGAGAAACAAATCATCAATTTCATATGGAAGGGAAAGAAGCCCCGGATAAGCAAAGCACTACTGAAAAAGAAGAAGAAAGTGGGAGGCCTCACCTTACCTGACTTCAGAACCTATTATACAGCCACAGTAGTCAAAACAGCCTGGTATTGGTACAACAACAGACACATAGACCAATGGAACAGAATTGAGAACCCAGACCTAGATCCATCCACGTATGAGCAGCTGATATTTGACAAAGGACCAGTGTCAATTAACTGGGGAAAAGATAGCCTTTTTAACAAATGGTGCTGTCATAACTGGATATCCCTTTGCAAAAAAATGAAACAGGACCCATACCTCACACCATGCACAAAAACTAACTCCAAGTGGATCAAAGACCTAAACATAAAGACTAAAACGATAAAGATCATGGAAGAAAAAATTGGGACAACCCTAGGAGCCCTAATACAAGGTATAAACAGAATACAAAACATTACCAAAAATGATGAAGAGAAACCCGATAACTGGGAGCTCCTAAAAATCAAACACCTATGCTCATCTAAAGACTTCACAAAAAGAGTAAAAAGACCACCTACAGATTGGGAAAGAATTTTCAGCTATGACATCTCCGACCAGCGCCTGATCTCTAAAATCTACGTGATTCTGTCAAAACTCAACCACAAAAAGACAAACAACCCAATCAAGAAGTGGGCAAAGGATATGAACACACATTTCACTAAAGATGATATTCAGGCAGCCAACAGATACATGAGAAAATGCTCTCGATCATTAGCCATTAGAGAAATGCAAATTAAAACTACGATGAGATTCCATCTCACACCAACTAGACTGGCATTAATCCAAAAAACACAAAATAATAAATGTTGGAGAGGCTGCGGAGAGATTGGCACTCTCATACGCTGCTGGTGGGAATGTAAAATGGTACAACCACTTTGGAAATCTATCTGGCGTTATCTTAAACAGTTAGAAATAGAACTACCATACAACCCAGAAATCCCACTCCTAGGAATATACCCTAGAGATACAAGAGCCTTCATACAAACAGATATATGCACACCCATGTTTATTGCAGCTCTGTTTACAATAGCAAAAAGTTGGAAGCAACCAAGGTGTCCATCAACGGATGAATGGGTAAATAAATTGTGGTATATTCACACAATGGAATACTACTCATCGATAAAGAACAGTGACGAATCTCTGAAACATTTCATAACATGGAAGAACCTGGAAGGCATTATGCTGAGCGAAATGAGTCAGAGGCAAAAGGACAAATATTGTATAAGACCACTATTATAAGATCTTGAGAAATAGTAAACCTGAGAAGAACACATACTTTTGTGGTTACGAGGGGGGGAGGGAGGGAGGGTGGGAGAGGGTTTTTTATTGATTAATCAGTAGATAAGAACTGCTTTAGGTGAAGGGAAAGACAACACTCAATACATGGAAGGTCAGCTCAATTGGACTGGACCAAAAGCAAAGAAGTTTCCGGGATAAAATGAATGCTTCAAAGGTCAGCGGAGCAAGCGCGGGGGTCTGGGGAACATGGTTTGCGGGGACTTCTAGGTCAATTGGCAAAATAATTCTATTATGAAATCACTCTGCATCCCACTTTGAAATGTGGTGTCTGGGGTCTTAAATGCTAACAAGCGGCCATCTAAGATGCAGCAATTGGTCTCAACCCACCTGGAGCAAAGGAAAATGAAGAACACCAAGGCCACATGACAACTAAGAGCCCAAGAGACAGAAAGGGCCACATAAACCAGAGACTACATCATCCTGAGACCAGAAGAACTAGGTGGTGCCCGGCCACAATCGATGACTGCCCTGACAGGGAGCACAGCAGAGGACCCGTGAGGGAGCAGGAGATCAGTGGGATGCAGACCCCAAATTCTCATAAAAAGACCAAGCTTAATGGTCTGACTGAGACTAGAGGAATCCCGGCGGCCATGCTCCCCAGACCTTCTGTTGACACAGGACAGGAACCATCCCCGAAAACAACTCATCAGAAATGAAAGGGACTGGTCAGCGGGTGGGAGAGAGATGCTGATGAAGAGTGAGCTAATTATATCAGGTGGACACTTGAGATTGTGTTGGCAACTCTTGTCTGGAGGGCGGATGGGAGGATAGAGAGAGAGGGAAGCAGGCAAAATTGTCAAGAAAGGAGAGACTGAAAGGGCTGACTCAAGAGGGGGAGAGTAAGTGGGAGTAGGGAGTGAGATGTATGTAAACTTATATGTGACAGACTGATTGGATTTGTAAACGTTCACTTGAAGTTTAATAAAAGAAAAAAAAAATAAAAAGGGTGGAGGTATTTTTCTACTGCCGAAGGAATCCCTGTGACTTTAAGACCTTCTCCTTGGCAGAGCTGTTTGTTACTTCTGCCATGAAAAATCCTGAGTTACCTAAATAATTGCTGTTTATAGCTTAAGTCAAGCTTATCCACTCATGAGAGGAAGGGCAGGCAGCATCTATGTTTCAGCCCTCTTGTTCTGCAACGGCAATACATAAGCAGAGCTAGTTATAATAGTGCTGTTATCACAGAAATACCACAAGTGGATGGCTCTAACAAACAGAAATTTATTTTCTCACATTTTGAGAACCTAGAAGTCCAAATTTAGGATGTCAGCTGCAGGGATAGGCTTTCTCGCTCTCTCAGCTCTGGAAGAAGGTCTTTGGCTCTTTTAGCTTCTGTTCCTGGGCAGTCTTCATGTGGTTTGGCATTTGTCTTTCACCGTCTCAGCTTGCCTGCTTGCTTGTTTTAATCTCTTTAATGTCTCAAAAGAGATTGACTCACGACACACCCTATGCTAAGCCTGCCTCATTAACATAAAAACAACCCATTCCCAAATGGGATTATAAACACAGGCATAGGTTAGGATTTACAACAAATGTTTTTGGGGGACACAATTCAATTCATAACATTCTACCCCTTGGACCCCCCAAAATTCATGTCCTTGCCACAGGCCAAACACATTCACCCCATCACAGCATCTCAAAAGCCTTAAGTCAACTCCAAGATCTCATTTTCTGAGTCGCCTAAATCAAATACAGGCTAGATGTTAGGTGTATTCCATCCTGGGGCAAAATTCCTCTTCATCTGTGAACATGTGAAATCTAGAATACCAGTTTTCTGTTTCCAACGATTCCAACGAACATTGGTGGAACAGGCACAAGGTAGACATTCCTATTACCAATGAGGGAATATGGAGAATAATGAACACCAAGAAAGTCCAAAACCCAGCAGAATAATTGACATGAGTTCTCAAGGCTTGAAAATAATCCTCTGTTCTTTGGGACCACGTGGGCAATGGCCTTGCCCTCCAGACCCTGGGTGTTGGCCATGACCTCTGGATTCTGGGCGAAGGCCCCTTGGCCTTGGGCTTCTGCTCTGCCTTCCAGGCCCACTGGGGTAGCAACTCTGTTCCTTTGGCTTTGGGAACCCCCATTCTCCTAGTCCATCTGAGTGCAGACCCCAACCCTTGCCCTGGCAGGCTCTGTTCTTCTCCCTTTTAGGCATGACAGCCTGGCCCCCTCAGCTTTGGGTAGCAGCAGTATCCCCCAGCACACTTTAACAGAAGATCCAACTCTTTGAAACCTAGGAGGCTGTGGCCCCACCCTTTGAAACCAAGCAGGCCCTGCTTTCCGTGCTCCTTCTAACAGTTCTGCTGATCTCCAAGTGCTCCAGGGATGGTCCTTTTCTTTTCTTGGAGGACAACGGAGGTAGATCTTTTGGCCTGTTTCCTGTCTGCAGAATTCCAAAAGGCAGGCAGTTTTCTTTCATTTCGTCCTTTCTCTGTCCCCTTCAGTCTAAGCTTATGGGTTTTCTGCTGTGGTAGTTGGTTAGATCCATCACTTACAGGCTTAATCTCTTTAACAAAGGATTGTGTCACCATGTACTTGGTGAAAATTCTAGGATAAGTGTCTTTAGTTTGTACGACAGAATTTTCGAAATCTCAAAGTTTTGTTTTCATTTTGAACAGTTTATTTTTAAGTTCATTTCTTTCCTCTGCATTTTACTATAAGCTACACGACCTCTTCAAGTTCTTGCTTAGAAATCTCCTCAGCTACATATCCAAGTTCATTACTTACAAGTTCTACCTTCCACCAAAAATTTGAACATAATTCAGACAAGTTCTTTGCAACTGCATAAAAAGCATCCCCCTTCCTCCGTCGTCCAATCACATGTTCGTGATGGTCTTTTAAAGCCTCACCAGAATCACATTTAATGACCATGTTTCTAGCAACATTCTGTTGCTAGTGCCATGTATATTCTCTGAGACAACAGAGACTTTCTCTATAGCTCTCCTCACTTCCTTTTGAGCCCTTACCAGAATTGCCTTTGACATCTATAATTCTACCAGCATTCTCTTCAAGGCAATCTAGGCTTTTACTATGGGGAAAAAAAACAAGAAACCAAAAAACAAACCAAACCCATTGCCACTGAGTCAATTCTGACTGATAGTGACCCTACAGGACAGGGTAGGTAGAACTGTCCCATACGGTTTCCAGGGAGCAGCTGGTGGAGTTGAAATGCCAACCTTTTATTTAGAAGCTTTAGCTCTTAACCACTGTGTCACCAGGGCTCTGCTTTTACTATTAGCTGCTTTAAAACTCTTCCAGCCTCTACCCATTGCTCAATTCCAAAACAACTTCCACACTGGAGGTATTTGTTAGAGAAGTACCTCACTTCTCGGTATCAAATTCTTAGTTATCTGGTGTTGCTATAACAGAAATACCACAGGTGGGTAGCTTTAATAAACAGAAATTTATTTCCTCACTGTTTAGGAAGCTAGAAGTCTGAATTCAGAGTGCTGGCTCTAAGGGAAGGCTTTCTCTCTGTGTTGGCTTTGGAGGAAGGTCCTTGTCTCTTTTAGCTTCTGCTCCTGAGTGATCTTCATGTGACTTTGTATCTCTCCCCATCTCTGCTTGCCCACCTGCTTGTTTTAATCTCTTTATATCTTAAAAGAGATTTACTTAAGACACAGGCTATATTGATCCTGCCTTATTAGCATAACAAAGACAACCGATTCCCAAATGGAATTATAACTTCAGGCATAGAGGTTAGGATTTACAACAAATATTTTTTTGGGGGGGACACCGTTCAAGCCGTATCATGCCATAAATATTCTGGGGAAAGAGCAGGAGAATGCTTCAAGTATTCCATGCTGCCTAATGGATTTATTTCAAACCCTAGGTGAGACTTTTCCAGATAATGTACTTAGCTCACTTTCCTGCTTCTTTCCCATAGGATTTCCCTCCTAAAGCATCAGAAGCACGTGAAGCTACTCTTCATTTCTGTGATTATTCCTGCTTTTTCACACACAGTGCCTCCCATGCACTTTTTCCTCTGCCTGGCATCCCAATTGGGCATGCGAGTCATCTTCCTAAATCCATTTCATTGTCTGTAGCATGAAGATAAAAAAAAATCTTCCTCATTGGGGCTATTTGTGAGGATTAAGCAAGAAGATCCATGTAAAAGGTTTAGCACAGTCTCTGACATATGAGCACCGTAATTGTTGCTTGGTATTATTTTTCTTTCTTTCTTGTTCTAACAAACTCCTACTAGCTCCAATAACCACCTCAAGCATATTTTTTGCTTTGAAACCTCCCCTGTGTTTTGAGGCCAATCGTTGCTTCTTCTCCTATTCTTCCATATAATTTTGTACATATTTACATTACACTCAGCTGGAATTTATTTAGCTGCCTGTCTCCCCCAAAGGGCTGTGACCTTTTGAAGATGGGGTCCGTATCTTGTTCATTTTTTGCCCCCAACATCTCTGCAAATAAAAATTTAATTAATATTTGCCAAATGAATTTTTGAGTGAGTGAATGGGTAAATAAACAAAAGAAATGTTTTTTCAAAATTTGCACCATGGCAGAATAAATGGAGGCTTCTTAAGAGGATAATTGAGTCAATAGGTTCTGACTAACTAGTTGGCATTTTACTGAGAAAAGTTCAGGGTTCTACAAACCCTTGTTTTTATGAGTAGTGTGATATATGGATGGGGCCCTGGTGGTGCAGAGGTTAAGCACTCAGCTGCTAACTGAAAGGTCATCAGCAGTTCGAACTCATCAGCTTCTCTGAGGGAGAAAGATGTAGCAGTCTGCTTCTCTAAGGTTTACAGCCTTGGAAACCCTAGGGGGCAGTTCTACTCTGTCCTGTAAGATTGCTATGAGTTGGAATCAACTTGAAGACAATGGGTTTGGTTTATGGGTCTAGTGATATATGAAAATGTAAATGGGATAAGGTAAGAGAGTTAATTGAGTTAAGCTCAGGTTTCTAGATGAGAAATGAAAGAGAAGCACTGGAAGAATGTAAGCTTTTTGATTATGGGGTGGAGAAAAAGAACAGAGAAAGGGGTTGGTGAAAGGAAGACAACAGAGGAGGAGCTGGATGGTTTAGGGAGAGAGAACTGGGACAGCTGCTGAAAGGCAGGGAGACCTGGGACAAGTGGGAGATAATTCAAAAAGAGTTTTTAAGAAACTTCAAGGCAATTTTCTCTTCTATCTCTCCACAGAAACTACCATTAAACCAAACCCAGATTTAATTGACCCCCCATATTAACCCCTCTGTTACAACATAAATACTTTCTCCTGGTGGTTGGATGTTTTTCTATCATATTCTCTAAAAACCCTAGATCATAGTTTAAGAGCCTCATCTTCCCTCTCTTGTTTCCTGTCCACCCTAGATTTGGTTTCTGGAAATCCTTTGCATCATTCGGCATGGGTTTGTCTGAGTAATACCCAGGTTTTCATCTTACCAGATTAAACACCTTCCCCCTCTACTTCCGATAATATGTCCCTCCTAGATACCTTAAGAGCAGACCTCTTACAGGTGCAGATTCGTGCTGAACTTCAGCTTAACTACAAGCCTCAGAACTTGTCCCTCCCTAAGAAAAATGTCCACAGTCCATATGATAGATCTATTATCCCAAATCAATGCCACCTTGATCATACTGGGTAGTTGGGGACATGGTACATGGCATATGGGCTCTCCCTTCCTTGAAACATGTCAAAACATTAACATCAGTCAGCTTCCCACAAAAGGCAATAATGTGAATATCCCTTTGTTTCTAGTCTATTCCTTCTTCATGATCTGAGAAGCAAAACCATGACAAAAGTTATTCTCTTCATATATACCAGATACTAATTGTGATTGAGTCAATTCTGACTCATGGTGACCCTATGTGTGTCAGAGAACTGGGATCCCTAGGGTTTTCTATGGCTGATTTTTTGGAAGTAAATCACCAGGCCTTTTTTCCAGGGCTCCTCTGGGTGGATTTGAACCCCCAACCTTTCAGTTAGCAGCCGAATGAGTTAATGGTTTGCACCATTCAGGGACTTTGTACCATCCTGTTATGTTGAAAGTAAGTGAGCTTTGGAGGAAATAACTAAAATGTGACATGCCTGGTTAGAAACAGTCTTTAAATTAATCATATGGCAGTAAACACAATAAAATGAGCAATTTCCCCATGAGCAGTAGGAGAATGACTACAGAAATATCAAAGGGCAGGGAGAGCCACAGGATTAACAGCCGTAAGCCCTTTTGAGTTTATCAGAGCATGGATTTTTTGCAGGGAGCTGGAATAGGCTTGCTGATATAGTAGATTACTTTATAAAAAGTACAAAAACAGTTTTATAACACGCTGGGATATTTACTAGCTGATATTTATGGACCAAAAGTAGAAGGTAGAAGTGAGGATATGAAAATGAATTCATCATATCTTTTCTGTACCACATTGCATGATTTCCCAAAGGCTGTCTTGACACATGACACATATTATTACTAGGGCTGTTTCTAGAGAGGAAAAATTGGGTGTGTGGGTGCATTTGTCTGGTTCCCATTCCTGGCAACACAGAGGCTCCTGGTGTGATTCCTTCATCCTATGGTACCTGAGTCTGAAGTACTCATGACTCATCCCTTTGGAGTCAAGCACTGACCTCTTCCCATGGCCCTTTAAAAAATATTCCTTGTCCTAGTTACCTGGTGCTTCTGTAACAGAAATATCACAAGTGATTGGCTTTAACAAAGAGAAATTTATTTTCTTACAGTTTAGGAGGCTAGAAGTCTGAATTCAGGGCTCTTGTGCTAGGGAAACTCACTGTTCACTTGGGAGGAAAATCCTCACCTCAGCTTCTCTAGCATTCTTGTTGATGTTCCTTGGAGATTTTCACAGGGCATTTATTTTCCCCCATTCCTGCTTGTTTCTCTGTTCCTAATCTGCTCTTTTTATATGTCAAAAGTGAGTAGATTTAAGACACACCCTACACTGATATGGTCTCATTAACATAACAGAAGGATTTAAGATTACCAAAAAAAAAACAAAAGAAAACCTATTGCTGTCTAGTTGATTCAGACTTGTAATGATCCTATATTAGAGTAAAAAAAAAAAAAAAATAGAGTAGAACTGCCTTATACGGTTTCCAAGGAGCAGCTGGTGGCTTTGCCCTGCCAACCTTTTGGTTAGCAATCAAACACTTAACCACTGCACCACCAGGCCTCCAATGGGATTATAGCTACAGATACAAGGGTTAGGATTCCAACACACATTTTTGGAGGATGCAACTCAATCCCTAATATTCCTTAAAAGACATTGACTTTCTTGCTCATTACTCAGTTATTAAAGGATTTTTGTCCCTAATACTAGCACGTAGGCTTTAGGCATATGGTAAAATATGTGAAAGAAGTCCTTGAAAAGGACAGATACTTGAATAAATAAATTTTATCTCAATAAGATGTTATTTTCAACATTGATTCTTAAACGTAAAATATGGGCTGTCAATCCTAATTATTCACAATTTGTTTGACAAATCTGATCTCATGAAATTTCTGGAGAAAATATGAAATCAAAGATGCCTCCTAGCTCAAAGAAAAGATCGGCTCTTAAATAAGACATAATGCATGAGTGCGGTCCTTCATTGGCTATTTAATGCTATTTTTGCCCTGGGGTAAGTCACTTCACTCTAAAGGAAACTCTGAACTCTACCTGGAAATTGAAGTTGGGTAGGAAAAGAAAGGGGGTTGGATTAGGTGATCTTGAGTCATGTAAAATAACAGCTAATTCCTGCAAGGCTGGCTCCAAAATGCCTGACCTTGACACTCAGTTGAAACATCTGCAGAAATTATGAGGAAAACACACCCATATGCCTACTCAAAAGAGGACCCTTCACATGTGGCTGTTGAAGTCATTAACCAAAGAGTCAAGGCAAGTCATAGGCCAAAAGTTCATCGTAAACATGCAACTGTGGCTCTAATGGAGGCATGGTCTCATGACAGTCTGTGACTTGTTTCAGTGTTAAATAATTCCATAAACAACCAAAAATAACTTTTAATCTTTCTAGTATTTTAGAGTTTGCAAAGAACTAGCCCTTTCAGGGAAGCTAAGGTATGGATTACGGAGCCCTAGTGGCATAATAGTGTAGTGCTCAGCTGCTAACTGAAAGGTTGGCAGTTCGAACCCACCTAGCAGCTCTGTAGGAGAAAGACCTGGTGACCTGCTCCCGTAAAGCCTTGAAAATCCTATGGGACGGTTCTACTCTGTCACATGGGATCGCTAAGAGTCAAAAATCAACTCGATGGCATCTAACAATGGCAACAACAAGGTATGGGGTACTATCCCTGTTTCACAGATGAAGAAACTGAAGGCTTCCTGAAGCTTAGTTCTTTCCCAAAGTCATACAGGAGATCCTGGTCTCATACACAAATATTCTGATTATAAATACTGGCTAATCACACTAATTTTTGGAGCTCAACTGGATATTGTCGTGACCTGTCTCATTTTTAAAAATAAAAATCCTAAAGGTATCCTATAAAGTTTCTTTCAGAGGAGGTTGAAAGCTGATTTAGCTAAGCCAAGTACCATTGGGGTCAATTTAAGAAATAAGTCAGTCTTGCCCCACCCCATCTGTCAATTCCTCTGTTGGAGTGAATGGGGCAGGGGTTTAATGTCCATCTGGAAGATATCTACTTTATAACATTGCTGTACATCACCATATGGATCAAAGAACCAGGCTTATCATCTAAATAAATATTGTTGTTAAATTATTTCCCGTTGTGAGGGTTTGAGCCTCATTAGATCTAGAGTAGGAGAAACACCATTAGTTCAGTGTTTCCACCTAACTACTGTTTTCCATGTTAGATTTGGTGTGATAAATTTAGCAAATGACGCTGAACACAGCTCTTACTTGCTTGAAAGATATAATTAAATTGCATTGCAGCATTAAAAAATTACAACTAGATGCAGACTTTATTACCAGTTTGTTTTCATTTTAAAGCTTCTGGCTTGGAGGATCCAATGGGCACAGCTTGGAAAGAGGAAGGAATGACCTCATGACATCGTGAAGTGTGCCAACGACAGTAATTTTTGTTGTTGTTTTGTTTTTGCTTTTTTAAAAAGAGAGTTGCAAGGTGGAAGAGTTTGAGAAAATTCCAAGTGAAATTGTGAAGTTAGTTTTAAAAGGACAGCTTCTGCCACTTGTCGTATTTATGCTACAGCTGGGCACCACATTTAGTATGCTGGAGGTCTGCTGATTGCACAAGTGTGGGCCACTTGCATTTGCAATTAACCACTCACACCCTTGTTTTTCCTCGCAACCCAAGAGGTTGATTATGTGATTGTAGGTATAATAATTAGCACACAGGAAAAGAAAAGCCCAGCAGAAGCCTTCTTAGAGAGTCATTTTATTGAAAGCTCTGAATATGAACTAATTAGGTTAGAAGGTACAGGAGATGGCCTCCAGCATGTGCTGTATCAAAATACTTGGTCTGTAGTCTATTTGCTCTTGTGTGTAATAGAAATTGCCCCCCTCCCCACCAGTGCAAGGTGGGGATGGCTCACTGTGCCAGTGTAGAAGGGGAGAAGTGACAGGTACTGGCTAAGGAGCCTCCCAGCTGTGCGATGGACGCATCCTCTTCACTCCCGGCAGACATTGTGGAATTTTTAAAGAGAGCTAGACAAAGAAAAGCCCACAGGAGTCTGCAGAAGTCTACTCATCTTTTGGAGTACGTTTCTCTGTCTTTGTCTTTCTGCCTTTTTCTCCTTTTTTCCTTCGAATCACATTTCTGCTTCTGGCAATATGGCAGATTAAACAACGACAATAACAACAACTTGAAACTTCTATGGTACAACCATTTGGAAAAGTTAGATAAAATATATATATTTTTAATATTATAAATGTAGGGGTAAAATGTCAAGAAAAGTAATACTTATACAAACTCCTTGAGAATACAGAAAAAGAGAAAATTCACCAAGTTATCTAAGAAGCTAATATTAACTTATTACAAAATTTGTCAAAAACAATATAAGAAAAATGTAGATCAATTTTACTTGTGACTATAGATGCAAAAATAATAAATAAAATCAAACAGATTAAATCCAGCAGTGTATGTCAAAAATTAGTGATTATGACCAAGAGGAATTTATCCAATACAAGGAGGTTTCAACCTTAAAAAAAAAAAAACAAAAAAACTATCATTGTAATACATTAAAAAAAAAAAAAAACCCAGTGCCATCGAGTCGATTCTGACTCATAGCAACCCTATAGGACAGAGTAGAACTGCCCCATAGAGTTTTCAAAGAGTGCCTGGTGGATTTGAACTGCTGACCCTTTGGTTAGCAGCCCTAGCACTTAACCACTGTGCCACCAGGGTTTCCAAAATACAACATAGTAACCCTTTAAATGGGGGGTGGGGGAGACCATAGAATCAACCAGTAAACCAAAACCAGACCCATTGCCATCAAGTCAATTTCAACTCATAGTGACCCTATAGGACAAAGTCAAACTGCCTAATAGTTTCCAAGGAGCTGCTGGTGGATTCGAACAGCCAGCCTTTTGGTTAGCAACTCAGCTCTTAACCACTGTACCACCAGGGCTCCAGTCAACCAATAAATTAATTTAGAAATCATCTGATAAAATCCAAGCTGTGTTTATTAGAAAATACTTTTAGCAATATGAGTAGGAGTGACACTTCTTTACTTGATTAAGGGTGTGAACATCTAGAGCCCTGGCGGCCCAATGGTTAAGAGCCTGGCTGCTAATCAAAAGCTTGGCAATTCAAATCCACTAGTCACTACTTAGAAAAACTATGGGGCAGTTCTGCTCTGTTCTACAAGGTTCCTGTGAGTCCGAATCAGCTTGATGGCAAAGTGTTTTTTTTTGGCTATCAAATATTGTTCACAGTGAATAAGGAAAGTAAATCCGCTATCACCATTTCTATCCTACAGTGTATAATAGGTCCTAGGGAGTGTAGTTAGATAAGAAAAATAAAACAGGTAATTATTGTAAGGGAAGAAACAGAGCTATTATTCTTCACTCATAATATTATTGTTTGTATAGGAGATCTAAGACGTTCTAAAAGCTAAGCTGATAAGAGAGTTCAATAAGGTTGCTGAATACAAGATCAATATGTGAGAATCAATGGTGCTTCTACTTATAAACAACAAATAAGTAGAAAGTTTAATTTAAAAAGACAATAGGGTTAGCAATAACACCAAAAAGAATATGTGCCTAGAAGTAAATATAACAAGATAGGAAAAAACGTCTTTATGGAGAAAATTATGAACCTAAAGTTTTATATTTGAAAAAGCATAAAAGAAGACCTAAATAAAAGGGAAAATATGCCTTTTTTTTCTATAGAGAGTTGATGTGGGAAGGATAGCAATTCCTGCTCATATTAATCCATCATTACAATGAAATCCCAGCCAGGTTCACAATAGAACTTTATAAACTCATCATAATTTTTTTTTTTTTTTTGCAAAGCAAAGACACGAAGTAGGTATCACAAACTTGGAAGAAGAGTAGGGAGGAATTTACCTTATCTGACACAAAACACACACTGAAGTGTAGAAATTTAAATGTAGGAATAGACAAACAGACGAGGAACAGAAAAAGAGGATCAAGTAACAGACTGACTTCTACACAAGAAAAGGGATCTGACATGGGTTGCATTAGAAACCAGTGGGGAAAAGGATTCACTGCTCAAAATAATAATAATGATAGTAATAAAATAATACCCATAAAGAAAAGCTAAAATTGGATTCTTTTCTAACACATAGAAATAAATTCCAGATGGGTTAAACACCAAAATGTGAGAAGAAAAACTGCTAAGCATTTAGAAGGAAATATAGGGAATTATTTTTATAATATTATGATAGGGAAGGGTGTCTGAAGTAAGATAAAATTAAACATAAACCATAACAACAAAAAAAAAGATCACATTTAAAGCAAAATTCTGTTAAATAAATGTTACCATAAATAGGGAGAAAAGACCTTGGTTTATTAGTGGGTACCTAATTTGGAAACCCTGGTGGAGTAGTGGTTAGCCAAACTAAAAAGTTGGCAGTTCGAATCCACCAAGTGCTCCTTGGAAACCCTATGGAGAAGTTCCACTCTGTCCTCTAGGGTCAGGTGTTTTTTTTTTTTTTTTTTTTTGAGGTATCTGTTACTTTATTTTTTGTATACTTTAAATGTCTTAAAAAAAAAAAATTCATTGCTGTCGAGTCAATTCCAACTCATAGTGACCCTATAAGACAGAGTAAAACTGCCCGGCTGGTGGATTCGAACTACCTTCCTTTTGGTTAGCAGCCATAGCTCTTAACTTACTGTGCCACCAAGCCTCCTTAAAAGCATAATAATATTCATAACTAAAAAAGTAGGTAATTAAAATATTTCAGAGAATATAGAATAGAGAATAGGAGAGTAGAACTGGTAAGTTTGTATATTTCCGAAAACCAAGAAAATGCCTCTCTGTCTCTCTCTCTGCCTCCACCCTCCACCCCAGCTACAATATTATTTTTACTATTGACAAGCCCTTGCCTTTAGCCTCTCCCTATCAGTTCAGGACGTGACGAGGTCACTGGTCACCATACTGAGAGTACTTGGCGCTGTAGACAGGATTATGATTAATAGGGACCTCTGCTCCAAGTCCCTGGAGGCATGTTCTCTCCAAGACATCATAAGAGTGTTTGTTGGGCCCGTCACAAAATATCTCTGATATGGTGGACATATGCCCATTTCCATGAGATGACACCCAGTCATGGCATAAGTTGACAATGCCCATTCAGTGATAATCCAGTCTGTGTGTTTGCACAGGCAATTCCCAGAATGGCTTGGTTGAAGTGCACATACTGTGGCCCTCCCACCTGGCCTCATCCTAGTTTGCAGCTGCTCAAAGCTGCCAGCCCACACATCCGTATAGATAGCAAGTAGAGAGGACCTCATTGTGCCAATTTGTTTTTTCTAATAGAAAATGAAAATCATTTGCTTTGTATTCAAATTACATGTGCAGAGATAACATATACAACATGCCTTCCTAAGGCTTGGCTAAGGTCATAAAGATGAGTAAAAACACACAGAAAGGAAAACGTCTTATGATGAAATTCATAGTGACTTCATATAGGGGTTTATTCTTTACACAAATCAGGTTTGCATTTTACCAGGTAATTGGACTCCTCTCCTGAAAACTGAAGAGAGTGGAGTGGATGGTAACATGGGGAGATATAGAAGTGAATGTGACCTGAGCTCTTCCCTTACAAGGAGTATCAACTCAGGCAAGGGGATGGAAATTTTACCATTCTGTCCTGGGAGATTGTCCACAAGTTCAAAGTGAAATGTAGCACCAAGATTGGTTCAGGATTTAATTGGACAAATATTGGCTTGGTAAGTGTAAATGAAATCATATGTGGTTAGACATAAAAAAGACAGAACTTTTTTTTTTTTTATTGTGGTAAATATGTATGTAACAAAACATTTGCCATTTCAATATTCTTCACATGGATAATTCGGTGACATTAATTATGTGTATCATGTTGTTTAACCATCACCGTAATCTGTCAATTTTTCTGTCACTCTGAACAGAAGCTCGGTGTCGCCTAGGCAATGAGTCCCTCATTTCCCTTCCCTCCTGCTCCTATCAACCTCATTATGGTTTGGAGTCAAGGCTGGAATTATTTGCTGGCTTCTTAAATTCTATTTTGATTGTCTTATGGGGGAAGAGGGGCTCTTGGGAAAGATTAAAAGATCTTTCAGCTCAAAAAACTAAAATTTGAAAGTCCTCTCTTTAACTCAAGGATTTGATCTCTACTAAAATGCAAGCATCCAGCAGGCCAGCAAGTACCGCATCGTGGATATTGTTGATGCTCTGCCTTGAACCCCTAGGATCATTTTTAACCATTTCTCAGCTTCCCTCTGTTGGTTTTGATGGGCCTTCGCTTCCAATGGTCTGTATGTGAGCCTGTAGCCCTCCTTAGAAGGACTGCTTTGGCCTACCGGAGCCACTTTTGCTGCTTGCTTGTATTGGGAACTAGTTCAAGCCCCATCCCCACCACGCTCTCAAGGCAGTTCCAGCTCCGAGCACAGGCAAGCAGCCGAGGTGGTTCTGGTCGCCCAGTAGCGTGACTACCAGTACTGCAACTCTGAAAGGCCAACTCCCAGCCTCGGATAAGACAGGGATAATTCTGAGGAGCCACTTACTCTCCAGAGTGCTTCCATGTGAGCAGGCTGAACCACCTCTCCACAGAACTTGGCCCAATAATTACACCATTGTGTGGCTGCTTCCTTATCACCATCCTGCTTCCCTTAACCCTTTAGTGTTTTTTCCTGGGTGCCAGTACCAGTGGCCATTGAGTTGATTTTGCTTCATGGTGACCCCATGTGTGTCAGAGTAGAACTCTGCTCCATACAGCTTTCAAAGGCTGATTTTTCAGAGGTAGATTGCCAGATCTTTCTTCCAAAGCACCTCCGGGTAGACTTGAACCTTCAACCCTTTAGTTAGCAGCTGAACGCATTAAATTTTTGCACCATCCTGGGACTCCCTTCTCCTGGGACCTGACTTGTTGCCATCAACGCAGAGTGGCCCTATAGGACAGAATAGAACTGCCACAAAGGAGTCTCAGTGCAGACTGCCACCTCTTTTTTCTGTGGAGTGGCTGGTGAGTTCAAACCACTGATCTTTCAGTTAGCAGTTGAGTGCTTCACAACTGTGCCACCAGTGCCCCTTAAATAAGTCCTTCGCACTTTATCTCAGCATCTGCTTTGGGGAAGCCTAACCTAAGACAAGCTATTATTATTTTTAATACTTGGATGGGTTGTTAGAGATTTTCGGAGATGGGGAAGAAAATTTAATGGTCCTGAGCACTTGAGGAAGGAGTCCTTGTGGCACAGTGGTTAAAGTGATGGACAGCTAACTGAAAGGTGGGTGGTTCAAAACCACCAGCTGCTCTGCTGGAGAAAGATGTGGCAGTCTGCTCCTGTAGAAATTTATAGTCTTGGAGTTGCTTTGAGTCAGAATTGACTGGAAGGCAGTGGGTGGGTTTTGGGTAGAACACTTGAGATGGCTAAGACAGAGTCCATGAGGGAAGGAGGGGGCAGGCTAGGGGAATAAGGAAGGTGCTCATTAGGGAGCCTGGAGTCCAAAGAAAAGATTGAGCCATTTAACAAGTTTGCTTCTGGACAGCCTTTACTTTAAGTTATTGGATCATTTCCTCAGTTCTTTGGATCTGTTTCGCTTGTAAAGGCAGTTGTGGTGTTCCTGTCATGAAACGATGTCCTTCAACTCTTCTTCCCTACTTCACAATGATCTTCATATGTGAGTTTAAAATAAGCACAAGTTTGACGTTTTCTCCCAAGATAGACTTTACAATCCCTGACTGGGTAGGCTACTTGGAAACATGTCTCAGAAATCATCTGGTTTGGGGAAACATCCATGTTTTATAAGGATGTAAACTCTCTACCAGTTAAGAATCTAGTCGTCTGAGGGGTACATTATAGACTTAGGCCCATTTGCAGAATTCTGTCTTTGTTTATGGGTACATATATAGTAAAATTTAAAAGCATGACTGGAAATGATAAACACCAAGTCACGAGGGTGGTTACTTCTTGGGAAGGAAGAAGGGGAATTGGACTGGAGAGAGATATACAGGGATTCAGTTATACCCCTCTCTCTACTTTGTTTGTTTGTTTGTTTTTTAATTTAAAGCTGGCTGGTAGGAACCTATATAGGGAGCCCTGGTAGAGCAGTGGTTGAGAGCTATGGCTGTCAACCAAAAGGTCAGCAGTTCAAATCCACCAGCTGCTCCTTGGAACCCTATGGAACAGCTCTACTCTGTCCTATAGGGTTGCTATGAGTTGAAATCAACTTGAGGGCAATGGGGTTTGGAGTTTGGGTAGAAACATATTTTTTTTAAAGGATTTTTCTCCAAATATTCTCAAGTGAAGGGCTAGGGAGAGTAGAATGGAGATTGACATTTGCTTGACAAGCAGAGTCAGCTGTCCACAAGGTAAGAGCTGTTCCCATGTTCTGAACATGCAAGCTCTGGAGCAGCAAATTTCCAATGGAAATTTCTGCGAAGATGGAGATGTTCTATGTCTTTGCTGTCCAATATGGTAGATGGTATCTGTAGTTGGCTATTTAAGTTTAACTTAGTTAAAATTTTATAAAAGGTTAAAAGCTGAGTCCCTCAGTTGCACTAGCCACATTTGAAGTGTTTGGGAGCTGTATTGGATGGCACAATGCTAAAATGAAGCCTCAAAGGAAGGATTTCACAGAATCTCGGATGAAAAAACTGCCCCAGTTTTTTTTTCTGGGGGGTGGGGGTAGAAGAGCTCCTTGATTAAGTTCACAGCTAGTGAGTGGGACAAGGCCTGACTTTCTGACTCCCAGTGAATGCCTTATCCTCTGGCACCCACCACTTCAGCAAAGAGTGGAGAGGAAAGTGAAGGGAAGCAGAACTGATGCTTTTCTATTTCTCTGTGAGGAAGACTCTGGAAGGAATGTATACCTTCCCTTTGCCCTTCAAGTACCTTCTGTCCCTCCTGCATCATCAGGCTCTCTTGCTCTCCAGCTTCCAGCTGGGTTTGTGGAGAACACTGTCAGGGTATGTGTGACAGGAAGGAGAATGGGAGTGGGGTATATGTTCCCCCAGTTCAGCACTAGGGCCAGCGAAGGCTCAACCCCAGTCTGTCAGACCTCTCTCCACAAGGCGCTCCCTGAATGAGGAAACAGCACTCAAATTGGGTGGTTTGGGGAGGATTTAACAAATACTATTTACAAAGGTGCTCACAGAGTGTTGGAAAGAGATGGTGCAGTATCCTGGAGCAAGTAATAACATGAAAAACCACCCCTAAGAAGAGAGAAACAAAGAGAAGTTTCCTAACACAGGAATTAAAAACCCCATGAAAAACCACCCCTAAGAAGAGAGAAACAAAGAGAAGTTTATTCTTGATTTGCTCCACAAATCTGCTCACCGTATAGTCTTCTAATCTGAGTGAATGGTAACTTCGTTAAGTTAAAAGTCTCACCTCCTTAATTTCTCCCACATTCTAGCCGTTAGCACACCGACCCACCTTCAACTATAGCTCGAGTCCACCCACTTTTCACCACCTGCACTGTGATCACTGTGGTCCAAGCTACAATCAGAATCTTTGAACAGCATCCTAACTGGTCTCTCTGTTTCCATTCCTAAGCATGTGGAGTTGTTGGCTCTTGCCTTATCTTAATTTTGGTTTCCTTGAGATTGTTGAAATTTAGATACTTGAACTTTAATAACATTTTCTTTTTTTTTGGTGACATGGTGTCTTTGGTGACCCTTTTGTGGCTATTTTCTCTAAAGTGTTGGGACATTTACACTTTCGATAAGAATAATATACCTCTTATTGAACATTATCTTCTTTATGCAAGAACTCTTAGTGAATCAGGCACTAATCTAGAAGTTTTGAAAATAACATCTAATGATTATGTTGATCTGAGCAAGTAAATATTCTATTACCGATTTTATTGAGAAATCTCTAAGGAAGAGTTCCCAACAAAATTCAGAAACTTGCTTAATGACCTTTGGTTTGTAGCATTCTTTTTCTGTCCAAAGATGGATGGTTGAAGCCAGCTATCATTAAGAGATTTGGAACCCAAACTTAGCATAGTATATCAATCAAACAAATCCTTACCCACCTTTCAGGTATGTGTTTAATGCATTTGATGAGCATTTATCGAGCACCAGTTTTATTTAAGGTACACTAATACCCACTCAGCTAATTGAAAGAAGAAAAAAGCACTGACTTTCTCCTCAAAAAGTGTATGTTCCAGTGGCAGAGACAGAAATGTACACAACTTACTTCAATATACTATGCAGAGATAGGATGAGTGTGTTTAGATCATGTCAGAAGACCAAGCAGCGATTAATGTCCACAGTATGGAAAAATAATTAGCAAAATGATTCTAAATCAGAGTTCATTTACACTTTCATAGTGAAACAGGATCATTTGCCAACTTAACTAGAATGTTATGATTTGATAACAGGTGTTGAAACAGAAAACTGTTAATAGAATCTGGGTCTCTGCCATAAAATGGAGAGGTTATGGAAATTCAAGCACAGTTTACATTTCCTCTATGACACTAAAACATTTTTTTGAAGGCAAGAACATCCTTTCCCTTACAACAACCAGTTATTCGCCTGAAAAGAAGTGACTTGAAAACAAGATATTTATTCTAATCTTGGGTTCTCTGTATGACTACGGACATTCAGATTTAAGCTGTGACATTTGTACCTCTGTCTACCAGTTGGAACCTATGTCTTTTGTTTTTGTCTCTGTTAATATGAGTGTCTTGCCTTCCCCATGTTTCATTTCTTCAGTTGGAGGAACACTTTTGAGCCCAAGATAATGCCTTCAGTTATATTGGCCTATTTCCCGTGTCCCTTCCGTAGATACATTTTCAGGCAGTCACACGCTTTACTTCTTTACTCTAATTCAGCCTAGAATATTTTGAGTATCCCCTGGGGTCCAGGTCTTCCCTGTGATCAATGTGTACTTCATTTGCCTTTGGGATTTGTGGATCTAACCTCACTAAGAGCAGTGACATGTGGTGGTTTAAAACTTGCTTTCAGTTCTATGTAAGGATAATGAGTTGAATATGTTATTTCCAAAGTGAAAGTGGATATCAATGCATATAGAACTTCATGTTATGAAGATGACTTATAATAAGTTCTGTGGTTTTGGAGGCCATTCATTCATAGGAATCATCAATGCTTTTGCTAATTTCATGGCCTGAGTGTCTCTGTACCAAGAGGCTCAGTGGATATGTATTAGAAAGGAATTTGGGGGAAAATAATCCACGAAATCCAAAAGAGGTATCAGTTAGAAAAAAATAAATAACTTTTTGTGAGTGATATGTAAATTCCCCTCAGGTTTCACATAAATTGTAATTGCTTCAAAGCAAATTAAAACTGGGTTCAGTTAAAAAAAAAAAACAAACAATATTCAGTAGCTAGTAAATATATAGTAAAGAGGTGACATTGACTTCCAACGCAATATATGCTGTTGAATGAAATAATTGATTTGGACTTTTTAGCCCTTTAATACAGAGATTAAAAACAAAACAAAACTACACAAACAAATGAAAACCACTATAGCAGTAACAACAATGTTCACCAAATATTCAATTGCTCCTGTACGTTTTCCAGCCTCTCTTTTGTAGTTGGTTTGGGATCTTACGGCCAGTTATGGTCAATGCCCTGCAAGCGACAGTGAGCTTTGTCACCACTGATTTATGGGGCCAAGGATGTGTGTGAGTTCTCCATGCTTTCTCCTCCCTCGTGTGGCTATCCTGAATGTCAGGTGTTTACATGTGACCTTATAAGATGATAGAGTGTCTGTCAACCCAAGACCTTCAGTGCAGGTGACACAAAGCCTCTTGATGACCTGTGTTGGCTACGACATAGAAACTTTTATCTGACTCAAGTACTGTACCATCTGCAGAGAAGCAGTGTTTGTCCTCTGGCTTCTCTTAACATACTGCCTAGATGTGCAGACAGCATAAATGTAGGCATTTACCAGCAAACCAGGATGCATGATCTTTTGCATGGGAAAGGGAGGGAACGGTGACATCTAAACTTACAGCTGATGTCATTGATGAAAAAGCTGTCCTCATCTGCATAGCTTATGATGGTAATGCAATTAATAAGGACAAACCTGAAAAAGGAATACTATGAATATAAAATATTTTTCATCTGACTTTTCTTCCTTTCTAAATATACGACACAGATGTGAAGGCACCTGGATGTGCTAGGAATCAAAATTGTGACCATTGAATGTGGAAATTCAGCACTTTTACGTGTAAAAATGCAGCAGGGCTGGTTTCCCTGCAGCTGTTTCTGATGCATGGCTCATTGTCTGTCTCTATTAGAAGCTCATCTTTTGCAATACCATTTCCTTCTCTGTGGTTGATTTGATCAAACATCCTATTGTTTAAGCCCCAAACATAGCTTTACCAAATCAGCCATAGTATTGTTCAAAACTCATCATTCATTACATTATTCTTCATCAGTGCCTCTGATACCAATATCTGCAAAGAGGAACTGAATCTAAAATGAAGCTTTTCAAATGCACTTGACTAGTAGCTTGGGAAATGGAGAGTTTTCTTCCCTTCCTATTTTATTTTTTTAAAGAAAAGCAAAATGATTCAGCCTTGTATGGATCATGACAATACCAAACAGATGCAAATAAATATTAAAGTAATATATTTTAGTGTTGGAGCACAGCCCAAATTCTTTGCCCCAGAAAATTACATAAATGGTGTAGCGCACACGTGGTTTATATTTAAGGTGTAATGAGCTGTTCAAATAGAGAAGGGCAGGCAACCGCATTAAAAATAAACATCAAATTTTAACAAAGACACATCCACTTAGTTTGCAAATAGCCCTAATGGTTTCAGTTTATTGCAGCTACTCCAGCATCTGACATTGTTGCTTGAAACCCAATTTCCAATTTCCAAGTCTCCTAGTGAAGCTGGAAAAGTTGCCATGTGTAATTCTTTTACGAAATAATTTTTTAACTGTGATCACATTGCCAGAGTGAGCACACTCTTTGACGAGAAGATAGAACCAAGAGTAAAATAGGGAAGCAAATGTGTGTGAATACTTAAGACTGTCTACACATGGCCATTGACTTGAAAGTCAGCCTCAAGTGATTTGTGACATGCATTGTAATGGCATCTACTGACTAGGGCTATGGCACTCCCTGGGCTCGATACCAGCAGGTTACACAGCACTATCTGGGAAGCCTGAGGAGAAACAATAGGTATACTCTACCCACATTCCTTTAAAGGCACCTGCAAGGTATGTTGCAAATGCTTGTCCATTCCTTTCTTTCCCTCCCTCGCTCCTTCTCTTCTCTTTCTTCTCTTCCTCTCCAAGCTTGGCATTTACTGTCTTATCTGCTTATAATGACACACCTCGCCTGTTCTTTGGCTCTGTAAGTGGGTCTCTGTAACCAGGGAAATAACCTGATTCTCAGCCAAAGTTATGCTGGGGTGTTGCCTTTGCAAGAGATCAAGAAATGGGATCTATGGTTCCAATAAACCCCTATGTTCCAGTTTATGGCTTATAAGCTATAAAGTGTTACCTATCCCTGGGGTCTTCCGTGTTTCAACCAATAAAATGCCAACCAATGGTGCAATGAAACAACTAATCCCAGATTTCTCCATTGCCAGGGGATTAGTCATTGGCAATTTTACTGCCCTCTTGATTGCTAGAGACCGGGGGTGCAATCGTATCACCTACTTAGACTGACCAGTGAGGGATTGGCCAAGGCCCATTTTAGCTGCAGGTTTTCAACTTTACGTAAACAATATGACAAACCTAAACAAAGAAACAAGTTGAAATTATATTTCCTAGATCGTTTAACACCAGTCAGTGTATGAAGTAGATCCTCAAATTAATTACCCATCCCAATATTTTTTTTATTGGTATGGTCATAAAAGTGAGTCTGGATTTCATCTAGTATCAAAATGATTTCAAATCTCTTGTTAGGTTCTTACATTTCTAGTAGATTTTCCTTTCTAAAACGTCAGATGCTATTTTTCGGTGACCATCAAGTGAGACTTTCCAACTGTCTGGAACACCTCTGATTCCTAAAAAGGACTACAATGAAAAACTCCTAAAGCAATTAAAAAAAAAAAAAACACGGATAAAATATAGTTAGTTCCCTAAGATGAATTTAACTTCTGGGATTTGCCTGGACACACTTCCTGCAGGGTAGGTCGCTGAAGGCAGAGACACGGAGGCAATCAGGCCAGGGGCTACTTTGCGGCAGATCTGACTCTCAGATGTCCTGTAAGTAGCTGCACTGTCTCAGGCAGGAAACTTCATTATTCATCCCTCAACAGGGAGGAGTCCAGTGTCTTCTGGGGAGTTTTGCACTTTGCACTTGTAAGGAGGACAAAACTGGATGTTGGGGGGATTTGCTTTACAAGGCAAACCTGAATGCAGGGCAAAGGAAAACATGGTGCTAGAGTGTGTTAAAAGCCTGCTGCTGGTTGGAAAGAAAGTCTAAAAAGAGGTCAGTTTAAAGTAGAGGCAGGAAAACAAACAAATTAAAATCTCTATAGAAATTTTACACCAATATTGGAAAACTCATTTACATTGGGGGGGATGGGAATAACCCACCTGCTTATTACTAAAAATAGAAAAAATATTTTCCTCTCTTTGCTATTTATTAAAATTAACTTTTTTTGGTCTGTATAAAATTTTCTATTTTTAAATTACCAAACTGATTAATACAGACATTAAAACACTTTCCAACAATGCATAAGAGCATGGAGTTAAAGAAAAATCATTCTTCTTCATGCTTCTACTTTTCCCTTTTAATTTTTATTCCTTGTCCTCATTTTAATAACTATCAAAAGAAAGTACATATCCTATGGTTTATAAACTTGCTTCTCAGATGGTGGTCCACAGACCAGCAATATCAGCACCACCTCAGTGTTTGTCATAAATGCAGAAGAATTTCAGGACCCTTCCCAGCTGAATCGGAATCTGTATTTTAACAATATTCCTAGTGATTCCTATGCATATTAAAGTTAAGAAGTCCCAGTATCTTTCCCATTGAAATCCTCTCTGCTATAGAAATACTAGCACATGTGCATGAAGATGTATCATATTTTACTCATATAACATGCATCTTTTATATTTGTTTGCCAACCGTGCCTTCCCCTTGTGAGGTATTTTTGTAAACGTCCTACGTTAATTTTTTTTTTAATAGCAATGTAAAAAAATTGACATAGCAGCACTTATGAAAGTGCCTCGGGGGAGGAAGGTGCAGTTGGCAAACAAATATAGAAGGAGCACATTATTTGCGTAAAAATACAGTATGTACGTATTTGTAATAACAGAAAATTAGGAAGAGCAACATGTCTACCAGTATAGGGAACAAATAAATAAATCAGGATTCAGTCATAAGGTGAACTCTAAGCAGAGCAACTTTTTTTTTTCTTAGTCTCACCCATTTACCCTCCAGGCAATGCTTTGGGGCCTTTCTTTTCATAACCCAAAAGCCCAAAGACATGTTGTGCTAAACGAAAAAGATCTATCACAAGAGATGTTATTTGAATCCTTTAGAGATAGAAACAACTAAAAAAAAAATTTTTAATTTTTTTTAGAGATAGAAACACCTACAGTCAAATTTTCAGCAACTTGGTTTTCAAGATTGTATGTTATACAATTATACATTGTAATTTTCAGATTATATATTACAAAATAATATATAATATAATAAATTAAGAGAATGCTCAAATTAGCAAGCAGTCTAATATCCCTCTTGCATTTTTCACTTTTTCTCCTCATTCCCTGTCCTTCCCTTTAGTTGAACAAGCGACACAGAGGTGGAGGCTTACTCAGTCCAAAGGGAGTTAGACTTGCTCCCCAGTGCCAGGAGATAACCTGAGTCTATGATCAGTTCACTAATGAAGCCCTATTTCCCCCCACTGTTGCTTCGGCTGTTGCTACTGCTTCCAGTTGGCAAATACTCATGGTGACCCCACGCACAACCAGATTGGCTTGTTGGCTGATTTTTGGAAGTAGGTTGCCAGTCCTTACTTCCTAGTCTGTCTTAATCTGGAAGCTCCGCGGAAACCTGTTCAGCATTATGGCAACATGCAAGCCTCCACTGATGGGCAGATGACGACTGTGCTTGAGATGCACCAACTGGGAATCAAACCCGGTCTCCTGCACTGGACCACCACTGCCCTCTCAGTTGTTACTACCTGGTGTTATTGTTGAGCCAGGTGGTTCCATGCAGTCTGTCTATAACGGCAAGGTTGCCCCTACTGGGTCTGAACCTTGTCTGAGCAACAGGGGTATTTGCAGAGCTCCTGAGCCCACTCCCAATGCTACTCACCCACAAGCAGGTTCCACAGGCTTCCCCTCACTGCTTGGTCGTTGTTCCTGAAGCACATTCACCCTGTCTTGGTGACTGAGTTGCAAGAGCTCCAGCCTAACCACGTGCTATGTGGAGGCTGTGTCTTTGTGGATCAGACTTCTACAAGAAAGAACAGTTTCGAGAGAGATACTTCAACTCACAGGTTCTCAATCCTGGATCCCTGGCAGCATTATTACTCATGCCCTGCCCTCCTTCCAACCTGAAGTTCAAATTTAACTGGGGTACCCATGAAAACATCTCAAGGTGATTTCATTTAATCATCACAACAACTGTAGAGGGGTTGTTGTTTGTTGTTGTTGGGTGCCGTTGAGTTGATTTTCACTCTTACCGACCCCATGTGACAGTGACAGAGTAGAACTGCTCCATAGGGTTCTCTAGGTTGTAATACTTATGGGAGTAGATCCCCAGGTCTTTCTCTCATGGAGCTGCTGGGTGGGTTCAAACCGCCAGCCTTTTGGTTAGTAGCCAAGCGCTTAACCGTTGTACCAGCAGGGCTTCTTTGTAGAGGGGTAGGGCTGAAGAATTGAAGTCCTTGAAAGCCCCAGAATGAGGTCCCCTGCATAAAGGCCCCTTGTTACGCTACCACTCGCTGTCAGCTTGGAAGCAAGTCTTAGAGTTCAAGCGCTAGAATGCTGCTGAGCTCCATCCTTCCTGTATGGATCAGACCACCGGATGTGTCTGTGACTTGTGGCTCAGAAAGTGTGAGTGACAGACAACACGCCTTCCGACTTGGAAGGTCTGGATTCTCCATTCAGAGCACAACCTGAGATCCATCAGAAACCCCTGCTGGGAAAGAGGAAAAAGACTGCAGGGTTCAATATTTTTTCTTAAAATGTAAAGTTAATGGCACAGCCTGACTAATATAATGTATTTATTTTGATCTCTAACATATTGTTTGATATGTTAGGATGCATTTTAAATTAGCTACAGTAAACTAGGAAGAAACATACTGAGATCATGCTAAGAAAAGGCTATTTTTTTATATAACAGGAATTATTTTTCAATTTGATATGGAATTCAGCTACCGGTAGAAGGAGCTGTTGTTGGATGGTTTGGATGTATGAATAGATGCTTTTTTGGACAGGATTTGTGAGGACTGGGTGTGGATTACTGAGCCATTTACAATTCATTACTGCATTTTATGTATTCGTATCCCTTCCATTTTTATCACATCTTGAGGCCAAGAATTTTTGAAAAAGGTCTTTTAGCTTTCAGAAGCTATGAATTATGGTGAAAGCGTTGTTCTTTCTCTGACTTTAATGTGCTCATTTAGAGAAATTTAGAAGAGAATACTTTTGCTTAAGCTTTCAATCTGACCCTCCTGCAATCCCCCACATAAAATACCAGGTCATTAATGACTTTTGGTATTCTCCATCCTCACTGCTGATTACATAAATGTTTTCTTAACCTACACTAGCCTCCAGAGCAAAAGGATGTTTGTCAGTTTTAGAATTATAATCAAATTTTGAAAACTCTGGCACTGACTCCCCCCGAAACAATTTCAGACTGCAAGGGAATTCTTGAATCCATCAGAGAGGGCAGGGAGAATTTCACCTGGTAAGTGTCAAGTACAGAAAATGAAGTCATTTGGTTTTCATTCTAAAAAGTATGAGGTAAAATGTTGACCTATTGTCTTGTTGGGTGACTTCTGAGGGATACCTATGTTGAGGGGTAGCTAATGATCAATGGAATTGAATAGGAATACAAGGAAAAATTTGCCCCCTGAAAAAAAAATGCAAAGGATTAAAGCATGATCCTTTTCAAGCTAGCTGCTAAATATTTATTTCCCTTTTCTTTCCATTTCTTAAGAAGTGAAAGAACGGACTTAGATTAAACAAGATGGGTTGACTTGACGAACATGTGATGTCCTTTCAGCATTTGGAATAACCTCGTTCCTAGCAGTCCTTAGGGAATTATACAGAATAATATGTGTGATTCTAGAATTTGATCATCTGAATATCATAATCATAATTTCATTAAAGAGACTATTAACAAAGAAAGGTTGACAGCATAATATTGGAAACTGAGCCTCCAAACCAGGCATTTTCTGGTCGAACCATTACTTAGACTGGAGCTGTAATCTGTGGTCGTCTTGGCTTTGAGACTGTCCATGGGCTGTCAACTCACACAGAATGGTTCTATGCACGGGATTTCTCCCTTTCCTTGGGTTTCTATATCCCTGGAAGTGTGAGAGGAACTAAAAAAAAAAGCATATATTATTGTAGTTTTTAAAGACCAAAGGACAGTAGGTCTTAACTGAGTTTCTATTAATTAATAAAGAAGACGGTTAACAAACTCACAGGTGTCAGGTTTGTGAATAGTTTTTAAATTAAATTTATCTTTTGGGGGGGATTTTTCTTTAAGCATGGAAAATTTCTTTGAATAATAAGCGACAAAAAAACCAAACTAAAAACGAGCAAAGGAAAGTAACAGCAACTATGATTTTCCTGTCGAGCTCTGTTAGGAGGTCAGACAAAATAAATGTGCTCCGAGGCTAGAGAATGACTTCGGCGAAAGAAAACATAAAAAAACACAGCCCCCAAACCTGTAGGCCCTAAAAACCCACTTTCCAAAAGCCAGTTTGCAGATCTACAGCTAGCCTGTAGGGGGCGGAGCACAAACTTTGGCCCCAGGCTGAGATGCAGAGATTTGAATCCTGTGGACAAGTCAATTCTCTGAGTCTTAGTTTACACTCTTGGAAAGTGTAGAAGATAGTGAAATTACAATAATATATACGAATTTCTGTGCACTTTGGATTTTTTTTTTTGGATTTAGCCTTTTTTAAAAAAAAAAAAAAATGTGTTTTCATACATCCAACTGGCTGTACCTAGAATATGATCATTTGAACCTGGCTTCTATTTCCTCCACCTCCACCTGCCCTGACCCCACTCTCTAGCCTTTTTCTTTTCACACTGTGAGATGGAGGATCATACCTGAATGAAAGAACAAACACATTTATTAAGTACAGAATGCATGCCAGGTAATTTGCTAAGAAACAGACGCCCCAGGGTTGTTTGGAGAACTTGCTGAGAAAATAGGGACATAAATATCAATGCTGTGATGGACTATGAACCAAACGCTGTGGCAGAATAGAGGATGGGCCAGCTGAATCTTTTTGGAAAGGGATGGGTGCCAGCAGAGGAGTCCGGAAGGGCTTAACATGGGATGTGGCATTTGATCTGGGCTTTCGTGGATATGACGATGTTCACCAGAGAAGGTAAAGCAGAGTAAGAGGAAAGGATCTCATGTGCAAAGACACAAAGGCGTAAAAGAGCATCTTATGGTCAGTATGGCTGGAGGGTAGAGTGGAAGGTGAGGAGAAGGAAGGGAAGGGGGAACAGGGGGAGCAGCAGGGAGGTCCTCGCCATGAGGCTGGCAAGAGTCATGTTGTGAGGCACTTGGTATCCAGCATAATATAAGGGAGACTTTTAGACAATTTAAAAAAACGTTTTTTATGATGTGAAATAAGCACATATATTAAAAATACGCAAAATAAAAATGTATGGTGTAACAAATTGCTTTAAAGTGAATACCCACATAACCACCACCAAAGTCAGGAAATGAAAAGTTTCCAGCCCCCTAGAAGCTACTTCTGTGTGATTGTTTCTAACCACAACCCCTTCCTCTTCCATAGAAGGAAGCTCTGCTTTAACTTTATGTCATCACTTCCTTGCTTTTCCTTATGATCTTACCACCTGGGGTGGGCAGAATAACGGCCCCCAAATATGTTCATGTCCTAATCCTTGAAACCTGTGAGTATGTTACCTTACACGGCAAAAGGGGCTTTGTAGATGTGAATACATTAAGGATCCTGAGGTTGGGGGAGCAGCCTGGATTGTCCAGGTGGATCGAGTATAATCACAGAGGCCCTCGTAAGTGCAAGGGAGAGACATGGGGGTGAGAGGAGACGTGAGGAAGGAAGCAGAGGTCAGAGTGATGCAATTACTTGAAAATGGCCACTAGCCAAAGAATACAGGCCACACTTACAAGCTGGAAAGGCAAGGAACTGATTCTCCCTAAGATTTTTTTTTCTTATTGTGCTTTAAGTGAAAGTTTTCAAATCAAGTCAGTCTCTCGTACAAAAACTTGTATACACCTTGCTATGTACTTCTAGTTGCTCTCCCCCTAATGAGAAAGCACACTCCTTCTCTCCACCCTGTATTCCCCATGTCCATTCAGCCAGCTCCTGTCCCCCTCTGCCTTCTCATCTTGCCTCCAGACAGGAGCTGCCCACATAGTCTTGCATGTCTACTTGAGCTAAGAAGCTCACTCCTCACCAGTATCATTTTCTGTCTTATAGTCCAGTCCAATCCCTGTCTGAAGAGTTGGCTTTGGGAATGGTTACAGTCTTGGGCTAATGGAAGGTCTGGGAACCAAAGCCTCCGGAGTCCCTCCAGTTTCAGTCAGAGTATTATGTCTGGTCTTTTTACAAGAATTTGAGGTCTGCATCCCACTGTTCTCATGCTCTATCAGGGATTCTCTGTTGTGTTCCCTGTCAGGGCAGTCATCGGTTGTAGCCGGGCACCATCTAGTTCTTCTGATCTTAGGCTGATGTAGTCTCTGGTTTATGTGGCCCTTTCTGTCTCTTGGGCTCATAATTACCTTGTGTCTTTGGTGTTCTTCATTCTCCTTTGCTCCGGGTGCTTTGAGACCAGTTGATGCATCTTAGATGGCCGCTTGCTAGTGTTTAAGACCCCAGACACCACTCACCAAAGTTCTCCCTAGGATTTAGAGAAGGGACATAGGCCTGCTCACAGCTTGATTTTAGCCCTTGATTAAGACCTGTTTTGGACTTCTGACCTCTAGAACTATAGGATAATGAATTTGTACTTTTTAAAGCCACTAAATTTGTGGTAATTTGTTACAGCAGCAACTAGAAACTAATACAACATCCAGTGTACATCCCTACACAATATAATTTAGTTTGCCCATTTTTAAACTTCCTATAAATGGAATCATAAATGGTCCTTTTGGTCTGCTTTCTTTTCCTGAAATCTATGTTGTTGAACTTGTTAGCTGCTGTCAGTTTGGCTCCTGACTCATAGGACTCCGTGCACAATGGAATGAAACACTGCCCAGTTCTGGGACATCCTCAGGATGTGTTTTTACAGTCATGATCCATAGAATTTTCATTGGCTGATTTTTGGAAGTAGATTCCCAGGCCTTTCTTCCTTGTCTGACTTAGTCTGGAAGCTCCGCTGAAACCTGTTCAACATCATAGCAACATGCAAGCCTCCACTGACAGATGGGTGGTGGCCATGCATGAAGTGCATTGGCTGGGAATTGAACCTGGGTCTCCTGCATGGAAGGCAAGAATTCTACCACTGAACCACCACTGCCCTAGTGTTGTTACTGAACTTAGGCCATTCTGAGGCAGAGAAGTGACATGATCAGATCTACGTTTTAGAAATTTACCATGATGTCAGTGTTCGGCCACCGACCTAGGGAACACAGAGGCTGGGGGTAGCAAGACCCAGCCAGAGGCAAATTCAACAGGCCTGGCAAAAAAATGGCCAGAATCTGAAATAAGACAGTAGAAACAGAATGGGAGTTTAGAACTCAGAATTGTTAAGAATTAGATGAGAAGGTAGAAGTATTCTAGCTTGGGCAACCCTGGGGGTGGAGGAATGGTGAAGACAGAAGAAAGATAACATCTTGAGATTGAGATACGTAAAGCTCATGCCTAGAGTATGTTTCCAGATGTCAAGAAGTTCCACTTGAGGATAACATTCTTGCTGTTGGGTTGCCCTTCCGTTCAGGTCACCCAGGTGCAGAGGGGGCAAGAGAGGCTTTAGTGAATGAATTCGGCCTCAAAATAAGATGGATATGTCCCACCTTATCTTCAATAATGGATAATTACTTTGTTGTTCAGTATCAGTTAATTTCTACTCTCCCCTTTCCTGTTCCTATCACATAATAGGTACAATTATATCTCACAGTCAGGGTGATATAATCAAATATTAGCCTTTGCAGGGGCACATTTCCAGAGAGTCTTCTCAGGCAGCTGATTTAGGCACTTGTCAGGCTTATCACACAATAGATAAATGTTTTCTTCGTGTAGCCTAGTATAACAGGGTATCTGCCTCTGAATGGGAGTGTTACCAGATAGTCCGGGCAAACGGTCTGTTTATTGCATCTGACAGGTTTATTGCTTTATCAGTTATTTGCTTAGGGAGGATTTTATTATATGTAAAATACTGATATAAATTATGGGGAGGAGAATTGATTTTTTTTTTTTACACAGGTTGGATTCATTTTTCATTGTTTGTATGTGACAAGTTTGATATTGCACAATTTCTCCTAGTTTATTTATTTAGTTTCCAAGTTATTTTCCTGGTTCTACAAATACTGGTATTATTTCTTAATTCTTCTACTCTCGTGACTGCTCATGTTCCTAAACTAAGTCACTTACATAGTTAATAAATAAAAATTATTTGTATGTTATATATACTTACATTGTTGTCGATTCCGGCTCATAGCAACCCTATATATACACATATGGAAATAAAATATATAGTTAATAAAATAAATATTTTAATAAATAAATTAACTCTAAGAGGGGTGCTTACATCAAAACTAAGAGGTATGCTATGCCAGTTTCCCTCCCCCAGTTGAAAGAGAAACAGGAATAGAAGCTGGCTGGGGAAAGGTTGGAGCCCTCGTGGTGCAGTGGTTAAGAGCTCGACTGCTAACCAAAAGGTTGGCAGTACGAATCCACCAGGCTCCTTTGAAACTCTATGAGACAGTCCTGCTCTTTACTCTAGGGTTGCTATGAATCAGAAGCAGCTCGACGGCAATGTGTATGAATTTTTTGATTTGGGGAAAGGTTGTGTAGGTCGTCAGGCTTATGCAGATCCCAGGGCCTTCAACATAGAAAGCAGCCTGGAAGTCATTCTTATGAGGTCCAGCATGTGGATGGAGGTCAAGATCTAGAAGACATATCTGGATCTCAAGTCAAGCAGAGCTTAGAATAAGTAACATGTGGTCAGTTGGTTGTTGTTATCAGTTGCCACCCAGTCACATCCAACTCATGGGGACCTTATGTATAACAGAAGGAAACACTGACTGGTCCCATGCCGTCCTCATGATTGTTGGTATGTTTGAGTCCCTTGTTGTGTCCACTGTGTATCTTAAGTGTCTTCCAACCTAGGGGGTTCGTCTTCCAGAGCTTGGTAGAGAGGTTCAAATACGCAAATACTGAGCATGGGAGAGCTGGCAACAGACTGAACAAATTCAGTCACAGCAAGTTATACCAGGAAAAAGGATGCCTTTGACCGCTTTGGTGGGCCTATGCTTTTCTGCTAAATCCTTCAGATGATTGTTTTTAGGCTACTGTGGTTGTCTCACTCCAGTGGAGTTTCTAAAGTGCTGGGAAGTTATACCCCCCAGGTGCAGTAACACCCTCATAGCCTGTGACTGACAGATGAGGGGTACAAGAAGTCCAGCTCCTTTGCCTTGAGATGAGACAAACGGTGAGGTACAATTTACACTCCATAGCTCCCCTGAGATTGGGCTAAGGGTGCACTTCACCTGAAATCGCACCGTTGCTTGACTCCTTTCCTTTCCATATCCTGCTCCCCTAACTCCTGCACTGGCCTCTCCCAGGGGCAGGCCCTTACTAAATCGCTTGCACTTGAGTCTTTGACTCAACGTTGGCTTCTTGGAAAGCCTGCCCTACAAGCAGTAAGACAATAGCTATGGCAACAGGGTTATAAGAGCAAGAATAATAATGATCATAAAATTATATATCTATTTGTGTGTGTGTGTATATACACATATTAAAAAAAAAACCAAACCCAGTGCCGTTGAGTCGATTCCGACTCATAGCGACCCGATAAGACGGAGTAGAACTGCCCCACAGATTTTCCAAGGAGTACCTGGGGGATTCGAACTGCCAACCCTTTGGTTAGCAGCCGTAGTACTTAACCACGATGCCACCAGGGTTTCCTGTATATATATATATGTGTATATATAAGCTATTTTTCTTTCAATGTTAGCTATAATACTTGCATATAATATTATATGTTATTATATGTGCATGTATATATAATTTTTTTTTATATATATAATAGCTAACACTGACTGAATTCTATTTTCCAGGTACCATATTAACTGTCTCATATGCAGATTTTAATTTAATTCCGACTAAATAATGGAAAACAGGGCTTTAGAGAGAGGTCAGAAAGACCTGAGAGTATTACAGCATATTTAGCACTGAGAATTAGATTTTAGTACTTCATGTCTCAGTCGGCCTCACCTTCACCGCTACCCAAGTCAGAATATGTCTGACCTTGAGCCTTTATGTAGAATGCTGTAGATATATCTGCTTGGATAAATAAACACTTGGGATAGGAAGCAAGACTGATCATTTGCAGCCATGTGGGGCTGTTGGGTTTTTTCTTTTCTATGGCCATAGACCCTATACTTGATTCTAGTCAGCACTCAATGATCTTGGAGTTATTAGGGCATTTAATAAGACCGTTGGGGCAATTCTAATACTACTGTGAAAACAAAACAATAGAAATGTTGCTTGGCATCTGTCATGGATTAAACTGTTTCCCCCCAAAATATGTGTCAACTTGGTTAGGCCATGATTCCCAATATTGTGTGGTTGTCCTCTATATTGTGAATGTAATTTTAGTTAAAAAGAATTAGGGTGGAATTGTACCACCCTTATCCAGGTCACATCCCTGATCCAATGTAAAGGGAGCTTCCCTGGGGTGTGGCCTGCACCGCATTTTATCTCTCAAGAGATAAAAAGGAAAGGGAAGCGAGCAGAGAGGAGAGACTTCATACCACCAAGAAAGCAGTGCTGGGAGCAGAGCACGCCCTTTGGACCCGGGGTCCCTGTGCAGAGGAGCTTCTAATCCAGGGGAAGATTGACAAGAAGGCCAACAGAGAGAGAAAGCCTTCCCTTGGAGCTGATGCCCTGAATTTGGACTTCTAGCCTACTAGACTGTGAGTAAATAAATTTCTCTTTGTTAAAGCCATCCGCTTGTGGTATTTCTGTCATAGCAGCACTAGATAACTAAGACAGCATCTAGTTGACAGATGTTAATTGTGTTGAATAACCATATTGAGTGTGTGAATATATTCAGGTGATCGACACAGGCAATGTGTATAATAAATGGAGAGTGAGGAACATGTTGTGTGTACAAGGATATGATGGTTAAGACTCTGTGTCATCTTGGCTGGGCCTTGATTCTCAGTGTTTTGGCAGCTGTGTAATGTTGTGATCACTTCCCTGTTGAAATTTGATATGTGATCACCCCCATGATGGAATCTGCTGAGTGGTACAGGCAAGGGCAAGCCCTGTGGCAGCTCACTGCCTCCTCAGCCTTCATCTCTCTGTCTTCTGTTGCCTATTTCCTTCATGCTCACCTTGCCAAGGTTTTTGGCTTCTTCTGGATCCAGCAGCTGCCTCTTGTCTGACCTCCGGTTCTTGGGACATGAGCTAGCAGCTTACCTGTCCATCTTGGGATTCATGGCTCTTTACAGCCTGCAAGCAAGATTCTTGCTCCCAGACCTGCTGATCTTGGGTTTGCCAGCTCCTGCAGCTGTGTGAATCAAGACAAACCTTGCAGTCTTGCCTGTTGACCTTGGGATTCCTTGACCTTTACAGCCTGTGAGTGGGCGCCCTGCTCTCTGACCTGATGTTCTTGGGTTCACCAGCTTCTGTGGCTCCTTGAATTGGGAAAGGCATCTATGCTGATGCACGGACTTGGGACATTCCAACCTCTATGATTGCATAAGCTGTTTCCTTGATATAAATCTCTTTCTCTATATATTTATATGCTTTACTGGTTTTGATTCTCTAGAGAGCTCAACCTAAGACACTTGATAAATAAGAAGCAAAATAATATAATCTTTGAGTTCTTTGTAAAAAAGAAAGCACCCTGCGGCCAGTTGGCTACTATTTCTCATGTGGCCCGGTCATTGCAGGGCCACCACTCAGAATCCAGAGACTGTGGCCAATACCTAGAGTCTGGAGGGCAAGGCCGTTGTGTAAATGGTCTCAGAGAACAGAGGATTATTTTCAAGGCTTGAGGGCTAATGTAATGTGTTCTGCTGACTTGCTTGGACCCTGTTATGCCTTCTTTCCCTCCAGTTTCTCCAATTTGTGATGGAAATGTCTACCTTGTGACTGTTCTGCCATTGTACTTTGAAAGCAGAAAACTTGTATTCTAGAGTTCACAGATGACGAGGAATTTTTGGATTTTGGACTCAGAGTTAAGACTTTTGCTATGATATGATGGAATGAATATGTTTTGCATATTGCAAGGATGTGATTTTGGGGGGCTAAAGGGTGGAATGTCATCGACAGAATTATGTCCCCCAAAAAATGTGTGCATCAGTTTGGCTGGGGCATGATTCCCAGTATTGTGTGGTTGTCCTCTATATTGTGAGAGTGATTTTATGTTAAACAGGATTAGAGTGGCATTGTAATACCCTTACTAAGGTCATATCACTGATCCAATGTAAAGGGAGTTTCCCTGGGGTATGGCCTGTGCTACCTTTTATCTTACAAGAGATAAAAGGAAAGGGAAGCAAGCAGAGAGTTGGAGACCTCATACCACCAAGAAAGAAGCATGAGGAACAGAGCATGCCCTTTAAACCTGGGGTTCCTACGTAGAGAAGCTCCTAGTCCAGGGAAGGATTGATGAGAAAGACTTTCCCCCAGAGCTGACAGAGAGAGAAAGCCTTCCACTGGAACTGATGCCTGAATTTGGACTTCTAGCCTACTAGACTGTGAGAAAATAAATTTCTCTTTGTTAAAGCCATCCACTTGTGGTATTTCTGTTACAGTAGCACTAGATGACTAAGACAAAGGAGTAATGTCAAGATATAAGCCTTGGACCTTTTCAACCAGAACTAATCACTTGTCTCAGTAGGTGGCCCAGGTCATAACCATTATTCAAAATTTTTTGAATTCTTATGTATTTGGTAGAAGAATAATAAATTGAGTTAAAAAACCTAAAATATTTTTCAGGGAACTTCAAGATATTTCTTATCTAAAGGAATGCAGTGTGGTCAAAGAATGCCAGGTTGAAACATGGAGTCTAGTTTCCAGTTTGACTCTACCACCAAATACATTAACCTTAAGAAAGTCATTTCTATTCTCCCCAGGGTCTGGATTTCAGAGTTCTCGATTCATGAAACCAAATCAATAGGCCATGTTTGGAAAAGATACCTCTTTCTCAGTGACCCTCAACTTTCTTTCCTTGGTTAGAATTATATGTGTTTTGGTATTACATATATTGGTACAGAGTCCTCAATAAAAATTTATGTAAGCACATTTACTATTTTGTATAAAAAATTCATTGAAGGAATTCACTGAAGTATAATACGGAAAAATAGAAAACATAAGAACACAGCTCAATGAATGTTTTCAAAGTGAACATACCCATGGAACCAGCTCTCAGGTCAAGAAACAGAGTTTATCAGAATCCTGGAAGTACCTGGCTCTGGTGTACAGGGATCAGAATAAATACAAAGATACAGCCAAGCTACTGAATGATGCCTTGGCTATCTGTGAAAAGACTTTGGGCAAAGATTACCCTGTGGTAGCAGTGACTCTCGAGAATCTTGCAGCACTCTATGGTAAAAGAGGGAAGTACGAGGAAGCCCGGCTGCTACGCAAAAGGGCTGTAGGGATCAGAGAAAAGGGTCTGGGAAAGGATCACCCAGATGTTGCCAAGCAGTTCAATAACCTGGTCTTGCTGTGCCAGAACTAGGCCAAGTATGAAGAGGTGGAGTATTACTAACAGTGAGTTCTGGAGATGTTATCAGACCAAACTGGGGCCTGACGACTCCGCCGTGGCCAAAACGGAAAACAACCTGGCATCTTGCTGTCTGATACAAAGAAATTCAAGTAAGCAGAAACACTGTACGAAGAGATTCTCATTCGTGCACACCAAAAGGAGTTTGGTTCTGTAGATGATGAAAATAAACCCATTTGGATGTATGCCAAAGAAAGAGAAGAACACAAAGAAAAGCAAAAGGATGTGACATCTTTTGGTGAGTATGGCAGCCAGTACGAAGCCTGCAAAGTTGACAGTCCAACTGTCACGACTTTAAAAAAACCTTGGCGCACTTTACAGATGCCAAGGCAAATTTGAGCTGCAGAGACTTTGGATGAAGCCGCCATGAGGTCGCGCAAACAGGGTCTTGACACTGCGCAGAAGCACAAAGTGGCTGAAATGCTCAAGGACTCTGAGAGCTCGGAGAAGTGGTGCAGCCAGGAGAGCCTCAACACCAACGCGGCAAGTGTAAGAGCCGTCCAGATTGCGGCGACGATGACGGCACAGGATCTTTCACGCAAAGTGGTTCCTTGAGCAAACTTCAGGCTTCCATTAGAAGCAGCAGGGAGAAGCTGGTTAGGAAGCTGAAGGGAGGAAGCTCACGGGAGAGTGAGCCCAAGAACCCTGGGTTAACTCTTTTCCAGCCTCCTTGCCTCCACTCTCATCTCCCCCAGATGTGTCTACAGGCCACCCGTCATCTCCTCTAGATGGTACCTACGGCCACCCCCTAGCACAGCCCTGCACACCCTCAGACTGCAGACAGCACAGTCCAGCTTAGTTCCCACAGTATAGCAGCTGAAAGGCTCAATAGTTTCAGTGGGATCTTTTCCCAGGACAGGCTGAGAAATCATTGTGAAACCCTGTTTTCAGGCTAACCGAACTGAGGCCTTTAAGAATTTACCCAACTCTTTGATTTTGTTACGTGTTCAAAGAAAGCCTTAGCAATGAAAAGTGGGAATTTAATATTAAAACATTGAGCATATTAAATTTGTTTACTCTAGATATACATCAAGGAACCCTGGTGGTTCACTGGTTAAGCTCTTGGCTACTAACTGAAAGGTCAGCAGTTTGAACCCACCAGCAGTTCCAAGAGATAAAGACCTGGCGATCTCCTGTAAAGATTATAGTCTAGAAAGCTCTATGGGGTAATTCTATTCTGTCACGTGGGGTCGCTATGAGTTGGAAGAGGCTCCACAGCACACAGCAATAACATCAGCCAGCCCCCTTTCTCAAAAATAACCACTATCCTGACTTCTAACGGGATAACTAAGGACTGCCTGTTTTTAAACTTAATATAAATAGAATCAAACTACATACACTCTTTTGTGCAGGCTGTCTTTATGCAATATTGCTTGTAAGATTCATCCATGTTGTTGTATATAACTGTGGCTTGTTCATTCTTTTTGGTATATAATATTTCCATTGTATGAACGTGACTCAATAATCTGATCTATTGTAAAGGGACATTTGGCTTTTTACTAGATTTTTATTTTATTTTACTATTACCAAAAGTGTTGCTATACACATTCATTCTTACGTCTTTTGCTGAACACATTGAGCATTTCTGATGGGCGTATACATACAAGTAAAAGACTGGGTCCAAATACATGCATATATTTAGCTTAAGTTGATACTGCCAAAAATTTTTTCCACAGTGGTTGGATAGGGATATTGCATCTTAATATTTAAAAAAAGGCACAGAAAGTCCCTGAGCAGATCCCTCTCTTGATGACCTAGTGAGTTTGTACCAGAGGCTATTATTACCTATTAAGCTAGAGGTGAGTGCCAGACAACAGAAATGAGAAAACCATGATTACTAGTAAAAGAGTTAGGGGCTGTGGGAAGGCAGGAGTGTCTGCCAGGCTAATAGGAGAGAGTCTCCCACAGGTAACTAGAGAATGAAGCTACAGATGAGGGAGGCAAGAGAGGGTTAGCTTGGTGGGCATTATTTGGTTTTCATGGGCACCCAGGGATCTGTAACTTCGTCTAGCCTTGAATACCTGACCAAGTGCCCTGCCTTCCTCTGGGAAGGAGAACTGGCTAGAACTGTCTAATGAGCATGACAAAAGCAAGCCCAGGCAGGAGGAGACAGGTGATTTAGGCCAAGGATTGCACATTAAGGATCTTGGGTTGGCCATAATCCATTTGGTCTGAAAATTAGAAATGTGGTTAAGAAACAATTTGTAACAAGGAGTAGATAAAACCACTGTGGCTGTAATCGTTCAAGAACGTTCCTTATGTTTCATTCTCCTCATGATCGCCCTTACTTCATATCTTTAAGCACGAAGGTAACTTTTTGTGTGGTTTCTGCTGTATAGAATGTAGAGTGAGTAATTTGCAGACAAAAGCTAAGACAATCACTGGAGACACTGGCCACAAAGAGCCTTGGTTCACCTTCTGTTAAATCTGCAGATCTAGGACTTTGAAGACAAGAAAAAAAAAGGAGTGGAGAGATAGGTAACTTTTAGGGGGGAAACATTACCAAATGGCAGGAGCTGGTCAGGGAAAAGGGTGGGACCCAAAATGGCACTTAGCGGGCTCTCTCTGCCATATTTCTGTCTGAATCTGCATTTATAACTTCCAGAGTACGAAATTATGTATTTGTAATGGGCTTGTTTCATTTTCACCTCAATTCAGTAATATCAATGAGTGCCTACTGATCAGTCACAGAACATTATAGTTGGTGATTGGATTGCTATGTGTCTATAAAACCCATAAAAATAGGTCAGATTCATAGGGGAGGGCTGCCGTGGGGTGGGTTTGATGAGATGAGGAATTATCTGGGTTGTTTCAGTGTGCTATTACTGAGAAAGGGGCACAGTTGCTGTTCTAGTATCATTTGTTGAAAAGACTAATCTTTATACACTGATTTGTGCTGCACCTTCGTTGAAAATCAGTTGTCCATATATGCATGGATCTATTTTTGGACTCTACTCTGTTTAATTGAGCTACTTCTCTTTTTGCCAATATGACAGTGTCTTGGTTATGGTAGCATTAAAACAAGTCTGTAAATCTGGTAGCGTTAGCCCCTCAGCTTTGTTCTGCTATTTTAGATTTGTTATTCTAGTTCCTTTACATTTCCATGTGAATTCTGCAATTAGATTTTCAAAATATACAAAAATCCTGCTGGGATGTTGAATGGGGTTGTATTGATTCAATAAATCAAGTTGAGGAGAATTGGAGCCTTAATAATATTGAGTCTTTTGATACATGACCATAGCCTATTTCTCCATTTATTTAGATTTACTTTACTTTTAGTCGGTAATGTTTTGTAGTTTCAGTACATAGGTCTCATACAACTTTTGTTAGATTTACCCCTAAGCATTTCATCTTTTTGATGCTATTGTAAATGGCGGTTTTTGTTTATTTCAATTACTGTTTGTTCCTAACTAGTAGATACAAATACAATTGTCTTTGTATATTGATCTTCTAGCTTGCAGCATTGCTAAACTCTATTATCAGGTCTAGCAATTCTTTTTGATAGATTCCATCAGTTTTTCTACATAGACAATCATGCCATCTCTGAATAAAGACTCTTTTACTTCTTCACTTTCAATCAGATGCCATTTATTTGTTTGTGTATTTATTTTGCCTGATTGCACTGGCTAGGACCTCCAGTATGATGTTGAATAGAAGCGATGAGAGCAGACATCCTTGTATTGTTCCTGATATTGGGGGAAACATTCAGTCTTTTACTATTAAGTATGATATTAGCCCTTAGTTCTTTGTAGAGTGCTCTTTTCAGATTGAGGAAGTTCTTTTCTATTCCTAATTTCCTGAGAGTTTTTTTTTTTTTTTTATCAAGACTGAATACTGAATTTTGTTAAATTCCTTTTTTGTAGCTATAGAAATGATCATACACTTAATTTTTAGTTTGCTAATACGGTGAATCGCGTTGATGATTTTCAAATATTAAACCAACCTTGTATTCCTTGAGTAAATCCCTTTTGGAATGATGTTTTATTATTATTTTTTTATTTGTTACTGCAGTCAATTTGCTAAAATTTTGTTTAGAATTTTTGCATCCCTGTTCTTGAGGAATATCATGTGGTAGCTTATTTTTCTTTAATATCTTTGTCTTGTTTTGGTATCAGGGTAATGCTGACCTCATAGAATGATTTTGCAAGTATTTCTTCCTCTACAGTTGCATGGAAGAGTTTTATAGGATTGGTATTATTTTTTCATCGAAGGTTTCTTCCTAAAGGTGAACCCATCTGGGCCTGCCTGAAGTTTTCTTTGTGAGAAGGTTTTTAACTAAATGTTCAATTAAAGAAAAAAAAAAAAAAAAAAGATGTAGAGTTATCCATGAAGTCTATTTTTCTTTGGGCAAACTTTGGTAATTTGTGTCTTACAAAGAATCTCTTTTATAGAATTTGTTGAATTTATTGAGAATAGAGTTTTTCATTATTTTCCCTTATCCTCTTAATATCTTTAGAATCTCTAACGCCAGGCACTTCTGTCATTCCTTTTTTTTTTTTTTTCCCCCTAATCTGTCTGGCTAAAGGCTTATCAATTTTATTATCTAAAAGCACTAGCTTTCGGTTGCATTGATTTTCTCTGCTGTTTTCTATTTTCTATTTCATTGATTTCTTGATCTTTATCATTTCTTCTCTTCTGCTTACTTTATTATTAATTTACTCTTTTTTTTTTCCTAACATCTTGTGGTGGAAGCTGAAGTCATTGATTTGAGACCTTTCTTTTTTTCTAATACAGTTGTTTAATTTTGATATGTTGTATTTTTATTTTTATTCAGTTTAAAATACTTCTTAACTTCCCTTTTGGAAACACTGGTAGTGTACCAGTTAAGAGCTATGGCTGCTAACCAAAAGGTTGTTAGTTCAAATCTACCACGTGCTCCTTGGAAACCATATGGGGCAGTTCTACTCTGTCCTACAGGGTAGCTATGAGTCTGAATCGACCTGACGGCAAAGTGTTTTTTTTTTTCTAAACTTCTCTTTTGATTTTTTTCTTTGATCCATGGTTATTTAGAACTCTGTTATTTAGTTGCCAAATATTTGAGGATTTTCCAGAGATCTTTTTGTTATTTATTTATAGTTTAATTCCATTGTGGTCAGAGAACTTAATTTATATGATTTGAATCCATTTAAGCTTATCGAGCTTTGTTTTATGGCCCAGAATACAGTCTACGTTGGTAAGTGTTCCTTGTGCACTTGAAAAGAATGGATTTTCTGCTGTTGGCTGGGTGAAGTGTTCTATAAATGTCTATTAGGTCAAGTTGGCTGATGGTGTTATCCAAGTCATCAACATCCTTACTGATTTTCTGTATACTTGTACCTCAAGTTATTGAAAGATTAGTATTGAAATCTCTGGCTATACTTGTAGATTTGTCTTTTTCTTTTTTCAGGTCTTTCAGTTTTTGCTTCATGCCCCCTTTCAAGCTATGCTGCTGCTATGGAAACTTTTGGGATTATTATGTCCTCCTGATGAATTGACACCTTTATTTTTATTAAATGACCTTCTTTACCCCTGGTACTATTCTTTGTTCTGTAGTTAGTATAACTACTCCAGCTTTCTTCTGATTCATGTTAACATAGAATATCTTTTTCTATCCTTTTGCTTTTAACTGATGTGCATCTTTATATTATAAAAGTGTTTCTTATAGGCAGCATTTAGAAGAGCCTTGCTTTGTGTTTAATATGAATACAACCATTACGAACACCGAGTTTTTGACTCTTGAGTGGAATTTGGTGATTGCCTGCTAGTGACTTCAAAGACCTAGATTAGTGGGCCTTCCTTGCTCTCTACTTTGTCCTGGGACCACGCAGCATTTTAAAGTTGAATGTGTCCTACAGTGAAGGTAAATCTAGCAGTTCTTCTCTTCCAGTCATAGGGAAGCAAAGAGAACCCTTCTTAAGGAAGGTAAGACCAATGATCCCTTTGGTCCATATGGCAGACTTTTCTATCCAAGACAATGTTCTCACTGTGTATCCTACACATCTCTTTGAGGAATACCAGAGTTTTCCCTTGCGTTAAAGTTGTAGAAGGCTAGGGTTGGAAGTGAAATGTGTGAAACAAAACTGTGGGGATTCTGACATAATTCTTTTGGCTTTATATTTATCCCTGTGGGAAAAGGGTTATTAAAAATACTGGCTTTGCTACATGAGAGGCTGTGTTTCAAAAGCCATGGGAAAATAGACATGAAGAGATTCCAAAAAATACCCATTACTGTTGAGTCAATTCTCACTCATAGTGGCTCTATAGGACAGAGTAGAACTGCCCCATAGGGTTTCCAAGCCTGTAAATCTTTACGGAAGCAGATTGCCACATCTTCCTCCTGCAGAGTGGCTGGTGGATTTGAACTGCCCAACTTTTGGTTAGCAGCTAAGAGCTTTAACCACTGTGTCAACAGGGCTTCTGTGAATAGATTATCCAGATATATTTATCTGATAGACACATAAAATTATTCCTTGATATTCTGAGCATGTTATAGTAAGGGATTTATGGAGCCAAACAGTTGTCCTAAATATGCCATGAGCATAACATTGAAAAAGTGGTTTTTTGCACAGGCTTTATAGTTCTTATATCCACAGTCAATATTTGATGCATTCTCATTGCTATCTCCTCATATGTAGTCAAGGAGTGAAAAAGTGGATTCATCTCTAAGTGATTGATCATCACAGCTTCACTCTGCAGCATTACGAGAAAGATTATAATGGGAGACTACTTTAAACAGCCATTCTGATTAGTAAGTGGCCTGATGGAATCAAAAAGATTGGAGTTGAATTTTCAAAAGCAGTACATTGCTATGTTTCTTTAGCAGAATAGAAGACAACAGATACGCCTCGTAAAACAAAATAAAAATTCTCTAGTTACTCTAAAGACTAAATAGAGGGTAAAAAGTACACATTATTTGTCTTTTTAAAGGAATTCCAATTTGATAATCTGTTTTGAGTTTTATTGGAGAAGGAGAAGTTTATTGACTGAATTGGCAATTTTACACAAATTTATGGTATCTAAATGGGAGAGATTAGAATGGAAATGTATAGAGCATAACTAACGGCAGGTAAGAAAAACCAGGGGCCTTAGCAAAAATAAGACTTGGAGGATTTTTCTCCCGAAGCCACATCGGTTTCTTGTGAGAAGTATTTGCCAGGTTCAGTATCAACATAACTTGGTATGTTTGGTGTACTTAGTTAGGAGGGATCTAAGGAAACATAAGTAACCCCTGTTGTCAAGAGATTTCAATCCAAGTGGGGATACTGGACACATTCTTGAAACAATAATCAGTCTCAAATATAAGCCTGAGGCATGGTGGGAAGGTAAAACTGAAGAGCTGATTCTAGATGATAGAATAGCATTTGTGTTCTTACTACTGTTCAACATGTTAAGTATTAAATGGGTCCACCATCAACTATTTATTGAGCTACCACCATGTGGTAGGCAACATTCAGTAGCTAGTCATACAGCTAAGCTGTAAGCAAAACAAGTGCCCTCATGAAATTTATAAGCTAAAGGCAAAGTTGAAGAGAGTAAAATTTGAAAACAGCATGTGAAAAATGGTATCTCTTCAAGAAAATACCTTTTCTCAGAGATAAAGGATACCTTGCGTATCGTTGGCATTTTATGTACAAGTGTTTTATCTACACCATGTCTCTTTCTCCTCTTCCTCCTGAAACAACCTGAAGCAGGTTATTGTTCCCATTTGCCAGTAAGAAAACTGAGGGTCTGTCAAATTCTGTTGTTTAGCTAAGCTTGGAATGAAATCTAGGCCTGTGTGATGAAAATGCCTGTGTTCTTTTCATGACACTGTGTCGCCTGTCTAGTTGGGATCCGTTCTTTGCTGGATTGAATTCTCCAAGGGTACTTCAGCCAGGTCACCTTCAAGCCATACCTGTGAGAGTCCCTGTACTCTGGTTCCTTTGAAAAGGCATCACGGATCTTAAAGGTTGTAGTTTCTCTGCTCTATAGGCTAAAAAAGAAAGAGGCTAAAACAAGGTACTAAGGAAAAACAGGAGAAGGATAACTGGAGCATGTCCTCAAATTATCTACAGAACAAGGCACATTTCTTCCTCTCCCGTGATGCAACTGATTGCAGGCGCAGTGTCGAGAGAACTTGGCCGTGGCTCCTGTGGCCTGGAAGGCCCTCCAGGGTTGGTTTGGATGATTCATCAGGAAATGAAGCTCCCTGCTGCCAGTGGTTTGTGGAGCAATGGAGATGATTTGGAACTGGGCTGAAAATTTCCAGAACTGAAGTGGAGAAGTTACTGTGCTTATATTAAAAACTGCAATGTAGGACATAGGCCAGGGAATATTTTCAGTTCGCTCTTTATCCAGATGCAGACTCAATTTAATTGCCGACATGCCTGTTTAGGATGTATTTAAGCGTGCATAAAACTTTCACTAGGGTTGATGTTTTCCCCGAAAGTTGCTGAAAACTTTTCAGTGCAGATCTGAGGAGGGGAGACCATTGGGATCTGCAAGGAAGGTAGAAGGGATTCCATGGTGGAATGATGGGGGTCCTTTCCATTCAGAACAGTCCATTTCTCTATATTCTAGCTCATTCCAAGGGGACTGCAGGACAGCTTTCAAGAAGCTGGGCTTCAAAGCACCCGGGAGGCTCCTCAAACTGAAAAGAGTCCATGACCAGTAGGAATCTGTTTAAGAAACTGTAAATGTGTGACCTTGAGAAAAAGGTGCACTTTCATGAAGAGAAAAAAGCCTCATGGTAGCTGGCAGGATACTGAAGCCAGAGTCTGACAGTGGTATCAAGCCGTGCTGTAAATCCTAGACATTCACCAGCCCCCAGGCTGTAGAATCTCTCCCAAGTTTTGCTTTGTTTCCTATCAATGGTGTTAAAAGCTGTACCAATGTTCAGCAATTGTGTGAGGAGGACAATGCAGGCAGAGAAAAATCAGTACAGTATTGTTTTATTTTGATGCCCTCCCTAGACAGAAAGATCTCATCTAGTCATTGTAATACATTTGTCATTTTCGTCTGAATAAATGCGAGGCTATGAGAAAATGCTGATACCAGTTGTCAGAGAAAACTATTTACAATTGTCCCTCCCTTCTTTCTGTAGGCATTTTCATTATAATCTTTTCAGCTTCACAGAGAGATGAACAAAACTCGTGTACCGAGTGTTAAGCAGGCAGCTGAACTGCGTTGATTATGACCTTCACTTTTAAGGTTAAGAGTGAGAAGAAAGAAAAAAGAAAAACCAAAGTGTTGACTTCAGTAGTTTGCTTAATATTTTTGGGGAGGAAAAAAGAAACAAAAACCAGTTGCCTTCGAATCAATTCTGTTTTCTTTCTTATGACATCTCACTGGACTGGATTGTATATGAAGACTTCCAGTTTGTTCATTTATTCATTCGGTACATACTTCTGGGTGCTGGTTATGGGCAAGATGCTGGACCAGGCCTTAGGGATTTAGCAGTGAACATGACCTTCAAGTTCTTTCTGTAGTCTAGTAAGGGAGACGTCTCCACAGGGAAAGAGGAAATCTTACCAAAATCAGGGTCTTTCAAAGCAAAAGAAAGGAAATGGATCAGCCTACAGTTCTCCCTGTCAGAGGTTTTTCTACATCCCTCCACCAAGTCTCCTTAAGCTCACCAAGTGAGCTTAAAGTAAACCTCTGACCCTTGACTGAACAACCTCCTTCCATTGGCACTCAAAATACACTGACTTTTATACATTTTAGTGTAAGCCAGTTTGAATGGAATGCAAGAGAGGCCAAGAATCAAATAGTGTGAAGTCTTTTTTCACTGGATTTTGCTGAAGAATTTAAAAAGATTTTTTTTTTTTAATAAAGGAAAATTGACGTGTTTAATTAATAACAGGTATTCTGAGCCATCCTAAAAATAGCTCTTGAAACATCAGGTGATTTTTCCTTGTGAGCTTAATACTGATTGTATTTAATATCTCGAATTTTTTCTGACTTCTTTATCAGCACACTAGGGGCTCACTCGCTCCTCTGTCTGGTTTTGACACGAATCCCTGCTGCACAAGCATTGCTCAAACTTCAGTCACTTACGTGAAACTGTACCAATTTTTGTCACATACTCAGATTATGGCTTTTCTTCTTCAGTTATTTTGCTGTATCTGGGTATTGCCTCTGCTCTTATCTCCATAGTATTTTATTTACATGGGCTTTTTTTTTTTTTTTAACCTAGTTTATCTTAAAAAGGAAATTTTATGTGACTACCATAAATTAGAAACCAGCTTTGCTTAAAATAAATAGAAAGTAATTGCAAAAACAAATAAAAACGTAAACTGATATTTCTAAGTTCTATCCAGGTACTGTCAGAAGAGTCAGAGTTGGTTCTGTCTTTGTTAAAAAGGAAGATTGCCCATGCTACATGGATTGTAAAAGAATACTCCTAAAAACCTGAGATGTCCTTCTAGACACAATAAGAACTAAAAATAAAAATAATGCTTTCCTCATGATGAGACTCAGGGTATTTAATGTTATGTCTTAGGCGTCCCTGGTGGTACAAAATGTTAAGTGCCCGACTGCTAACAAAAGTGTTCATGGTTCGAGTCCACCCAAAGGTGCCTTGGTAGAAAGATCAGCCATTGAAAACCCTACAGAGCACAGTTCTACTTTGACACACATGGGGTCATCATGAGTCAGAATCTACTCCACAGCATCCGGTTTGGCTTTTCTTCTAGGTATAACCAAAGGTCCCTTTCTGAACCCTCAGAGCAATACAAAGGGCCACAATATGGCTACACTTCAGATTTGCCTGGGAATCTCATTAGCACATTAGTAAAGAGATTGCCTTCCCCATAGCCAATGCAGTTCAGTCGTAAACAGAGACAGCACTTATCTGAAACAACTGCTTCTTTCCCCCATGTTATTGTTGTTGCTAGATGCCATTGAATTGGTTCTGAATCATAGCAACCGTACGTACAACAGAATGCAACAGTGCCCAGTCAAGAGCCGTCCTCATGCTTGTTGTTATGTGTGAGCCCGTTGTTGCAGCCACTGTGTCAATCCATCTTCTTGAGGGTCTTCCTCTTTATCACAGACCTCTACTCTACCAAGCATGTCCTTCTCCAGGGTCTGGTTCCTCTTGATAATATGGCCAAAGTACCTGAGATGAAGTCTTGCCATTGTTGCTTCTAAGGAGCATTCTGACTGTACTTCTTCCAAGACAGATTTGTTTGTTTTTCTGGCAGCTTGTGGTATATTCAATGTTCTTCACCAGCACCATAATTCAAATGCATCAGTTCTTCTTTGGTCTTCGTTATTGATTGTCCACCTTTTACATGCATATGAAGCAATTGAAAATACCATGGCTTGGGTCAGGAGCTCCTTAATCCTGAAAGTGACATCTTTGCTTTTTAACACTTTAAAGAAGTCGTTTGCAGCAGATTTGCCCAGTGCAATATATCGTCTGATTTCTTGACTGCTGTTTCCGTGGGTGTTGATTATGGATCCAAGTAAAATGAAACCCTTGAAAACTTCAGTATTTTCTCTGTTTATCATAATGTTGTTTATTGGTCCAGTTTTGAGGATTTTGTTTTCTTTATGTTGAGGCGTAATCCATACTGAAGGCTGTAGTCTTTGACCTTCATCAGTAAGTGCTGCAAGTCCTCTTCACTTTTAGCAAGTAAGATTGTACCATCTGCATATTGCAGTACGTTATTGAGTCTTCCTCTAATCTTGATGCTGCATTCTTCTTCATACAGCCCAGCCTCTCGGATTATTTGCTCAGCATATAGATTGAATAAGTATGGTGAAAGGATACAACCTGATGCACACCCTTCCTGATTTTAAACCATGCAGTATCCCCTTGTTCTGTTGGAATGACTGCCTCTTGGTCTAGGTACAAGTTCCTCATAAGCACAATTAAGTGTTCTAGAATTCCCATTCTTTGCAATGTTATCCATGATTTGTTATAATCCACACATAGTCCAAAAAAAAAAAAAAAAAAAAAAAACCCCACAGGTAAACATCTTTCTGGTATTCTCTGTTTTCAACCAATATCTATCTGATATCGGCAGTGATATCCCTCTTTCCATGTCCTCTTCTGAATCAAGCTTGAATTTCTAGCATTTCCCTGTTGATTTACCGTGCAACTGCTTTTGAATAATCTTCAGTAAAATTTTACTTGTGTGTGATAGTTATGATATTGTTCAATAATTTCCACACTCTATTGGATCACCTTTCTTTGGAATGGTACAAACATAGGTCTCTTCCAGTCAGTTGGCCAGGTAGCTGTCTTTCAAGTTTCTTGGCATAGGCTAGTGAGCACTTTCAGCATTGCATCTGTAAATTGAAATATCTCTATTGGTATTCCATCAATTCCTGGAGGCTTGTTTTATGCCAATGCCTTTAGTGCAGCCTGGACTTCTTGCTTTAGTACCATTGGTTCTTGATCACATGCTATGTCCTGAAATGGCTGAATGAAGACCGATTCTTTTTTGGTACAGTGACTCTGTGTGTTCCTTTCATTTGCTTTTTATGCTTCCTGCATCATTCAGTATTTTCCCTATAGAATCCTTCAATGTTGTAATTCAAGGCTTGAATTTTTTTTCTTGTTTTCAGTTCTGTTAGCTTGAGAAATGCCAAGCGTGTTCTTCCCTTTTGGTTTTCTAACTCCAAGTCTTTGCACATTTCATTATAATACTTTGTCTTTTTGAGCTGCATTTTGAAATCTTCTGCTCAGCTCTTTTACTTCATCATTTCTTCCATTAACTTTAGCTACTTGATGTTGAAGAGCAAGTTTCAGAGTCTTTTCTGACATCCATTTCTGTCTTTTCTTTCTTTCCTGTCTTTTTACTGACCGTTTGCTTTCTTCATGTATGGTGATCTTCATGTCACGCCACAACTCATCTAGTCTTTGGTCATTAGTGTTCGATGAGTCATATCTATTCTTGAGATGGTCTCTAAATTTAGGTGGGATATACTTAAGGTTGTACTTGACTTGTTTTAATTTTCTTCTGCTTCACCTTGAACTTGCATGTGAGTAATTGATGGTCTATTCCACAGCTGGCCCCTGACCTTGTTCTGACTGATGATATTGAGCTTCTCCATCATCTCTTTCCGTAGATGTAGTCAGTTTGATTCCTATGTATTCCATCTGGCAAGGTCCACATATATTAAAAAAAAAAAAAAATTTTTTTTTTTCACCGTTTATGTTGTTGAATAAAGGTATTTACAATGAATAAGCTGCTGGTCTTAAAAAATTCTATCATGTGATCTCTAGCATCTTTTCTATCACCAAGGCCATGTCTGCCAACTATAGATCCTTCTTCTTTGTTTCCAACTTTCACATTCTAATTACCAGTAATTATCAATGCACCTTGACTGCCTGTTTGATCAATTTCAGATTGCAGAAGTTGTTAAAAATCTTCAATTTCTTCAACTTTGGTATTAGTGGTTGGTGCGTAAAATTTGAATGATAGTCTTACTAACTGGTCTTCCTTGTAGGAGTAAGGATATTATCCTATCATTGACAGCGTTGTACTTCAGGATAGATCTTGAAATACTCTTTTTTGATGATGAATGGACACCATTCCTCTTCATTTTGTCATTTCCAGTACAGTACACCATATGACTGTCCAATTCAAAATGGCCATTTCTAGTCCAGTTCAGTTCACTAATGCCTGGGATATCAATATTTATGTGTTCCTGTGTTCCACTTCATTTTTTAAGACTTCCAGTTTTCCTCGATTCATACATTGTACATTACACATTCCGGTTATTAATGGATATTTGCAGTTGTTTCTTATTTTGAGCCATGCCACATCAGCAAATGAAGGTCCCAAAAGCTTGACTTGGTCCACATCATTAAAGTCATCTCAACTTTGAGGAGGCAGCTCTTCCCCAGTCCTCTTTTGAGTGCCTTCCAACCGGAGAGGCTCATCTTTCAGCACAATATCAGATGATGTTCTACAGCTATTCATAAGGTTTTCACTGGCCGATTTTTTTTAGAAGTAGATCACCAGGTCCTCTTGCTAGTCTGTCTTAGTCTGGAAGCTCCCTAAAACCTTTCCACCATGGATGATCCTGCTAGTATTTGAACTAGCTTTCAGCATGAAAGCAAAACACAAGCCACCATAGTATGACAAACTGACAGAAGAGTGTTGGGTCTCGCCATGATCTGTAATAATTGACTTCACTCAACTATTCAGACATATGAGCTAATTTATGGGAAGCCATACATCTTTTCAGGCTTTGGCACCTGCAGGCAGTGACATCTGTCACCACCTTTCTGTGTATGTTTCCTGTATTAATCATTTGTCTCTTAAATTAACAATCGGATTCTTAAAAATAAACTTTACAGTATGTGGTTATGAGTGTTCGTTTCCAGTCAGCTTAACGGAAGGCAATAACATTATATTATGGCTGAACTCCCTCCAATAATATACTACCCAGAAATAATGACAACAGGAAGTCATTTATCAAGCCTGGGTTTCTCCCATTTCATTTAGAAATATAAATATCCTATTTTTAATAGAGAGAAAGATGAGCTGAGAAGACTATGATGGATCAAAGGGATGACACTGTGGTCCAGCCAAAGCTTTTAAACATGACATTTTTCAATTCATGGGAGAAGAGAAGAGCAGAAGGATGAGGATGGGAGAATATCAAACTACATTTTTAAAAAGCAGCCAGAATGCTGTGATCACACATCATATTCTTCCCGGAATCTAAGAGCAAATGTGGAGTTTCTTCAGGTCTATCCATCCCGATGATATTGTCATACGGCAGAGAAATGGATTTAGAATCAGAAATGATTGTTTGTTGAGAGTAGAAGGAAATGGTCAATTCCTAACTTCAAATTCATCATGTGGTATTTTTATAGAAGGCTTTTTTTGTTTCAGGGAAATCAGAAATGCAGAGAAAGAAATTGCTAGGGATAACCTAGGTCAGAGAGAGAAAGTCTATCCAGGTATGTGTGAGTAAACTGTGGGGATGGGTTCTGAACAGAAAATCCAAGTTGCAACAGATGATGGAGTGCAGATAGTTCTGGGTAATTCTGCACATGACACTAAGCTGGGGATTTGGATCGTAGTTTCAGAAAATAGATTCATGTAACAAAAAACATTTTCCTATAGAAAGAATCCTTTGAGGATTGTGAATGGGGAAGCAAGAAGCTTGGATCTGGGATGATGTTTAGAGTAATTTTTTTTTTTTCCTTACAGAATAAGTATTTCTTGTGGACAGAGCAGTATCTTTCTAAATGTCTCCATTGCCTTTTTACTTTGCCAGGATTCTTGTACTTGAAACATTAAAAAAATAAGGAAAAAAAGGGAGAGTTACTATGGGAGCTCATGAGAGTAGTCCAAGGACAGAGTTTTATGAATCTGTCTCATTCAACCATTTTCCATACTGTATCTGCTCCTAGTTTGCAAATAATACAATCACTTAACAGCTCTATATGATCTGCAGAATTCCCATGTGGTAGAGGATAAAGGAAGAAGGATACCAGTTAGAGGAAACCTTCATCTGTAGGAAGGAGTTGGGGTGCTGCTAAATTATCTAAAAAAATTTTCGAGATGCTATGCAAGGCTTGGAAACCCTGGTGGCATAGTGGTTAAGTGCTACAGCTGCTAACCAAAAGGTCGGCAGTCCAAATCCACCAGGCACACTTTGGAAACTCTGTGAGGCAGTTCTACTCTGTCCTATAGGGTCACTATGAGTTGGAATCAACTCGATGGCAATGGGTTTGGGTTTTTCATTTTTGGTCTATGGAAGGCTTTGGTCAGAAAAACAGCCTCTAGCAGGCAATGCTTTTTATATAAAGGAAACCTTTCCAGGAAGGATGGTTATGAATTTAATTATAAGCTCTTCTTTTTGCATAAATTTGGTTGAGTCTAAACAGGACTTGAAACATGGAACAATGTCTATGGAGTACAATTCACCAATTGTTACTTTTAATTACATTCACATGCATAATTCATAAATACATTGCATGGACAAGAGGAAAGAAAAGATAAGAAGGAACAAAAGAGATGAATTTTCCATCAAACAATTACTATATAAATAGACAACATATTTAATACATTAGTTAGCAAAGTGATTCTTTGTTCTTGCCAGTCTGGGGCTTAAAAACGTTAAAAGAATCCCAAATATAACTGTGTTACATTTGCCAATGTCTCTCTTAAATGAAAGAAATAGTGATTATCATTCTTTTTGGAAAAAAAAAAATTTTCCCCTAAAAAAAAAAAGTAAATGTGGAGATGTAGGTATGGTTGACATAGTATAATATTATAATATATAATATTGTAATACATTCTAGTGTGGCTGCTTAATATGGAAACATTTAAGAATGACATTATTTCCTCATTAGGGGCCTAGACTTTTTTTCTTTTTTTAGTGCTAGGTGTTGTCATTTCATGTTGCTACGAAGTGCTTGCTTTGTATAATCTTCTAGTTATCAGTTTATGCATCTTATCAGAAAAGAATGAACCAAGCAGGTGAGGGTAGCATTGCCAGAGGCCAAACCATTTCCCCAGCTATATAATTTTTATAAAAGCACTAGGTATAATAGATTCAATAATAGTCTCATTCCTGAAATGCAAAGGTTAAATAAGATATTGGTTAGCAAAGTTATATGTTAAATACAGAACGAAAGCTTGGCACTCAATGATTCTTATTGGAAACCCTCTTTTTATGTAGAGAAATCTTTTTGGTTCATGGTACAGCTTTGGAGAGTCTGGTAAATAGCCGCAAGCTTCCATGGCCAATTTCAGGACCACTGAGAGCAAGACAAGGAGTCAGGCCTTTGGCGACCAAAATGTCAATTTCATTCTGACAAAGCTGTTGAAACCTGGATTCAAATATGTGATAACAATACTGAATCTCAGAATCAGAGAAGTTTACCTACCCAGTCACAAGCAGCACTCCAACTTACGCTCCCCTCCAACTCAGCAGCAGGGCCCACTCTGTTAAATTTAGGTCCTGGAAGGGTCAAGCAAAATGTATACGACATGTAGGCTCCATCTTATGAAAAGGAAGAGGAAGGTGTGAACTGATTGGTGGACACTGGTCTTAAACTCTGAAGAGAGTCTCAAACCTGAAGTTTCCCCAGGGGTTGTTAGAGGAAAAAGGTTTGCTTTGTCCTTCTTCCACTGCCTTCCCAAGGGGTCCCTTCAGCTCTGCCCCCCTCATCCTTACTGAGACTCAAGGATATTCTAATTCTCCATCCATGCCTATGTTCGTGCTCTTCCCCCGGCCGACTCCCTTCCTTTCTGTCAGTTGAAAGATTATCCTCCTTCAAGGCCTGGTTTTTGTTGTTTGTATGTTTGTTTGCTTCTTCTTCTTCTTTTTTTTTTTTTTAAATATATCGTCCAGCAAAACTTCCTGAGCCTACTGAGGCCATGGTCATTTCTCTCTCTCCTAAACTCCCAAGCACATCCTTCATATTATTATTAGACAATGTATGATATAAGGCAGTGTGGTGCAGCGTTAAGAATATTAACTGTGGAGTCATAAGATCTGAGCTCTGAGCTGGGCCATCTATGTGACCACAAGCAAACCATCTAATCTCCCTGGGCCTCAGTTTCCTCAAAGGCAAAATGAAGGGTTTGGATTTGATGATCTCTAGTGTCTCATTCCAGCCCCTGTCAGTCAGTTTTTTGTAATGTGGTGACTTGCATGTTGCTATGATGCTGGATGCGGTACCACCAGGTTTCAGTGGCACTTCCAGACTAAGACAGATTAGGAAGAAAGGTCTGGCAATCTACTTCCAAAAATTAGCCAATGAAAACTATGGGTCTCCTGTGGATCACAACAAAATATTTTTAGGTATAGTGCTGTAAGATAAGCTGCCTACGTTGGAAGGCACTCAAAATACTCAGCGGCCACAGCAATGGACCCAAGCATACCAACGATCATGAAGATGGCACAGGACCAGGCAATGTTTGTTGTACATGGGTCACCATGAGTTGGTGTCTACTTGACAGCAAATAACAACAACAGTTGTCTTACCAGATTTTGTTGGGTTTTAGTCCTAGGACTTTTCTATTGCTTTGTCCATGTTATTATTATTCAGTTTTCTTTTAAGTCTATCTTATTCTCCCTATAGGATTTTAAGCCCATTGAGAACAGGGACTTTGATACCGGCCTATTACCTAACCCAGCGATTTGTAATTGTAGTCATTGCCTAAATACCTGGAAATTTACTCCCATGTATTCCTTGCTTATCTGGTAGTGTAAACTTCATCTCCATACCCCTTCCATTGCTCCCCAAAATGTTCCCAATCTCTGATTTCTGCATCACCCAAATGGCAAGTATTTCAAATTGACTTCTAACGGGAATTAGTATTTGTATTTCATGTCCAATGAGAATTCATTCGTTATAACAGGTGCAAACAACAAGAGGGGCTGCCACGCTGAGTGTCATTTGCCCTCATTCATCAAGTATGACACAGCCCTGTGAAGAATAATGCAACAGAAGGAAAGCCCCTAAAATCTAGATAAGGCAAACTTCTATCACAAGCTGATGTGTTCATTTCTTCAGTGTTTCCGCATAGGGAACTGCCTTACCCTTTAGGCACCAAACACTGTCAGAGTTCCAGAGAGTTTTGTTTTTAATGCCATGTCCTTTTTATGCCAATTAGAGATAATCTCCGTGGGCTCCTAAGTAATTCGCCTGTATAATCTCAGGCACGCTGACAAGAATTACAAATCCTTCGCTGATTGGAAGATAAAGTACAAACTCCTCAGGCACAGTTAGAAATTAGTAAGAACTTTTAAGTCAATCTGATGTCTTTTTTTTATACCCTTGTTTTTATCAAATAAAGGAAGATTCCTATACAGGTTAATGTATAAATTACTTAGAAACCAGGTTGATGGGGACTTTTTTTTGAACTTGTAACACACACACACACACACACACACACACACAGAGTTGAAAAATCTTAATAAACCTGGGAATTTTCCCCAAAGAACAAAATCCTTTGGTTGAATTTTGAGAGGCTTTTGCTTTCTTACGTTCCTTTACTATCACAGGTACTTAGAAGGGTCAAGAGCCAAAGATTTGTTAGGAACTCTCCTACATTGGGCTGCAAACTTCAGCAGAAGGAGCAGGCCTGAGGGGCTTAATGAATCCCTGGCTGATTATAATAACTATGCCTTTTCACTTCACCTTTATTTATTATTTTTAAGCACCTGAAAATGACCCTCTCGCCATTTAAGTAGTAACCCTAACATGGAGGATTATGGTTTTATGTTAACTAATTACCAGTTTTTAAATATTTTTGAAAGGCCAGGTGGATTAGTCTTATACATACGAGAAGGAAGGTGGGCTGTGAGCTAAATGCCTCTCATTAAACGCTCCATAGCTGGTGTGATCAGACCAGAGTTCTTTACCTGCTTTCTAATGACCACTAGGAGCTCCTGCGCTTGGCTGCTTACCAAAAGGTTGGAAGTTCTAGTCCGCCCACAGGCACTTGGGAAGAAAAGCCTGGTGATTCAAGTGTGAAAAATTAGCCACTGAAAACCTTATGGACACACATAGGGTCACCATGAGTATGAGGTGACTTGGAGGCAACTAGTTTTCAACTGGTGATGACCACCAGCCCCAGAACACAAGATTTGAGTTGAACTTCTTGACGCAAAATTTGAATTTACCTTACCTTGTCCTGAATTGATGTAACCACCAACTAAAGCTGTATTCTTGTCAACTGTCCCAGAGAGAACTCATGGATTAATGCCCCATTTTGAGTAACTAAGCATTTCTTTGCCTTTTGTGGAGCGTATTCCTCTCATTACTCTTTTGTGTAAATATAAAACAAATGTTTTCACGCATGTTCTTAGGTGTCATTGAGTTGATTTTGATATATGACAGCCCCATGTAACGGAGACAGAACTGCCCCATAGGGTTTTCTTGGCTGTAACCTTTACAGAAGCAGATTGCCAGGTCTGTCTTCTGCAGAGTCACTGGGTAGGTTCAGACAGCCAGTCTTTAGGTTAGCAGCTGGGCACTTAACTATTTGTACAACCAGGGCTCCTTTTCCATGCACACGATATGGGTATTATTTCTCATTTATTCAAATTCTGCTTTGTAATATATATTAATCCCTTTATCAAACATTAATTGAGTACTTATTATATGCCATGCTCACAATACAACTGAAATTAATATATAAAATGTAATAGTTTAAGACAGCACAAGATGGCAGCTTCATCAGACACATTGTGAGACATTGCATTGAGCAAATTGGCTGCAAAAGGTCTCTTTAAAGTGTTAAAAAACAAGGATGTCACTTTGAGGACTAAAGTGTGCCTGACTTAAGCCATGGTGTTTTCAATTGTCTCATATGCATGCAAAATCTGGACAATGTATAAGGAAGGCCGAAGAAGAATTGATGTCTCTGAATTGTGGTGTTGGAGAATATTGAATATACCATGGACTACGAAAAGAACGAACAAATCTGTCTTGGAAAGGCACAACTAGAATGCTCCTTGGGAGCAAGGGTGATGAGACTACGTCTCACGTACTTTGGACAAGTTATCAGGAGGGATCAATCCCTGGAGAAGGACATTGTGCTTGGTAAAGTAGAGGGTCAGCGAAAAAGAGGAAGACCCTCAATGAGATGGATTGACACAATGGCTGCAACAACGGGCTCAAGCATAGCAACAATTGTGAGAATGGTGCAGGACTGGCCAGTATTTTGATCTATTATGCACAGGGTCGCTATGAGTCGGAACCAACTCAACAGCACCTGATAACAACCACAGCACAATACACATAGGTATCCCAAGGCATGTAGAAACTGCGGGTCAGAAATAATATTCAACTTTTTCTTTCCTCTATCCACACACACACAGAGCCAAGAAAGCTATCCAAATATCTCTGAAATTGTCTTCTCTACCCACCCCACTGCCACTGAGTCGATTCCGACTCATAGTGACCCTACAGGACAGAGTAGAACTTCCCAATAGAGTTTCCAAGGAGCGCCTGGCGGATTCGAACTGCCAACCTCTTGGTTAGCAGCCGTAGCACTTAACCACTATGCCACCAGGGTTTCCTATCTTCTCTAAGCTTCCGTTTTTTCCTTATTGTTGTCGTTTGCTGTTGAGTCAGCTCTGACTCATGGCAACCCCATGTACAACAGAGTGAAATGTTGCCCTGTCCTGAGCCATCTTCATGGTCATTGTTATGCTTGAGTCCACTGTTGTGACCACTGTGTAATTTGAGTGCTTTCCAACCCAGGGGCTCATCTTCCAGCACCTGTCTGTCAGTTTATTGTATTGTGATGGTTTGCACGCTTCTATGATACTGCAAGTTATGCCAATGGTATTTCAAATATCAGCAGGGTCATTCATGGTGGACAGATTCCAGCAGAGCTTCTAGACTAGACAGACTAGGAAGAAAGGCCTGGCTACCTGCTTCCAAAAATCAGCTAATGAAAACATAATGGATCACAACAGAATACTGTTTGATAAAGCGCTGGAAGATGAGCTACCTTTCCTTAAAAAAAAACCGTTCCCATAATCTTTGGTTCCCATGAGAGATCCTCCTTTTAATCTTGCAAAAAATATGGGCTTTACTGAAGAGCCAGTAGGACCAATTAAGGTTTAGTAAAGAAATTAATATATAAAACATAATAGCTTTAGACAGCACAAGATGGCAGCTTCATCAGACACACCATGCTATCCTCCTGCAGCAAAGACCTGAGAAACCAAGTGAACCAGATACAGATGGTAATCCTGGAACCCGGAGTGTCAAAAGGAAGGATGAAGAATTATTGAACACTTACTGGAAGGAGAAAATGAATGAAAACAGCAAATGAGAAGTGTTACGAATTGAAGATAACCTGCCATCTGGCCCAATGCAGTGTGACCATCTTGAGACAAAGACAGAAGCAAACCAGGGTGAGAAGCACAGGAAGGCAACTTCACAGAATTCCCAATAGAGACAGAGAAACTGTATAGAAACACCTGAAGTGAAGCAAGGTGAGCAGGAAGTTAACCAGATCTAAGAAGGAAAAGTACAAGAAGGTGGGCAAGAGCTCCAGGGATTCTGGCAACCACAGAGCCAGGGGGGTGGGGGAGCCAGGAACCAGAGACTGGATTACTCACCAGTGGCAGTCCCTGACTATTAGGGTGGATGGCACATATGGGGCAGTAAGTCCACTGAGTGTCAGCAGGGGTTCCCTCACCTGACCAGACTCTGGGCGGCCACCCCCCCCTCCCCAATTTGGTCACGGCCAGGTCCCAATTGCTGGCTGCAGCCTATGGGGAGTGCATTGGCATCTATACCTGGTGACCAGAGGAGCACATTTCCCCTCCCCCCACCCCCTCAGTGACTATTGGTGAGAGCCCCCTCACATTGCTACCCTACCCACCGAGGGATTGCGGTACAAAACCACTCTTTCTCCAAGGCCTTACCTTGCCAAAAACTGGTGACATGCATCTGCCCTACCTGTCCCCCTGACTATACGGTGGGTGGCAGCATGGTCTCCTGTCCTGCCTGATTGGTGACCAGCAGTGACACACGCCCTCGCCATCGACCACCTCCCCTGCAACCCTGCCCACCTGGTGAATGACAGTGCACACTTCCATGCTGCCAGATCTATGACCGGTCGCAGTGCAGGCCTGTACTGCCCACCAGCACCCCTGCTGCTTTGCTTACCCAGCAAGTGGCAGCACACATGCCTGTGCCTTGGGACTAATGACTGGCAATGGCACATACCTGCCTTGCATGCCCTCCTGCCAGAACAACGACTAGAGGCAGTGCACACCCACCCCACCTGTCACTCCCCTCCCCCATTGCCCCATCCACCCAGCAAACAGCAGCACATACTTCTGTGCCACTGGACCAATGACCAGTGGTGTGCAGCCACTCTGCCTATCCCCCACTGCTGCCCTGCATGCCTGGTGATCTGTGACACATGCTTGCCATGCCTGCACCCCCGCCACCACCACCCTGCCCACCCATCGATAAGTGGTAAGTGTACCCGTGCCACCAGACCGGTGATCAGTGAAGCATGCCCGCTCTGCCTGCCCTGATTTTATCAAAACAAACAAACAAAAGAACAAATCAAACAACAATACAATCAATCAATCAATATATATATAAAAACCAAACCCAGTGCCGTCGAGTCGATTCTGACTCATAGCGACACTATATAGATAAATAAAATAACACCTTAATGCCTTGGAGACAGCAGACAATAACAAATCATATGAACAAACAGGATAAACCAAACCCACTGCAGTCAAGTTGATTCCGACCCTATAGGACAGAGTTGAACTGCACCATAGAGTTTCCAAGGAGCACCTGGTGGATTCAAACTGCTGACCTCTTGGTTAGTAGCTGTAGCACTTAACCACTATGCCACCAGGGTTTCCAAAACAGGATAAGATGGCTCAAATAAGTGAACAAAATAAAGGGAAAGAAAACCTTCATGAGGAAAAAATAATAAAAGAACTAACTGAGAAGGAATTCAAAAGACTTATATTTAGGATCCTCAAAGAGATCAAAGAAAACACAGAAAAAAAAAAAATGGAAGAATCAGGAAAACAATACAAGAACAGAACGATAGACTCAACAGACAATTAGAAACCATATAAAAACAATTACTAGAAATCCAGAAGATTAATAATATCAAAAATAGATAACACAATGGAAGGGCACAGAAGCAGAACTGAATCAATAGAGAAAGAACCAGTAAAACAGAGAACAAGTCCCTTGATACTAATTTGTCTGAGGAACAACAACAACAAAAGGATGAAGAAAGCCTAAGAGTTATGTGGGACACCATCAAGAGGAATAATTTACATGTAATAAGAATTCCGGAAGAGTAGAAGGAAAAAAATTACAGAGAGAGTTTTTCAAGATATATTGGCAGAAAACTTCCCAAATATCATGAAATACAAGAAGGCTTCCTTCCAAGAAGCCCAACAAACCTCATACAAGATAGATCCCAAAAGAAATTCACCAAGACATTACATAATGAAATTTTCTAAAACCAAAGACAAAGAATTCTGAAAGCAGCTCATGAAAAACAAAATATTACTTACAAAGGGGCACCAATAAGACTAAGTGCTGATTTCTTGTCAGAAATCATGCAGGCAAAAAGGCAATGGGATGCCATAGATAAAATCCTGAAAGCAAACAACTGCTAATCAAGAATCGTACACCCAGCAAAACTGTCTCTCAAAAATGATGTCAAAACTAAGGCATTTCCAGATAAGCAGAAATTAAAGTAATTTGTAAAAACAAAACCAGCCTTACAAGAAATATTAAAGGGAGTTCTTTAACCAAGGACATCAGACAACAACCTAACATAAAGACGCACGACAACATCAGCCAGATATTAATCCAGATAAAGATTTTACAAAAGTTTTTTAAAATAAAGGTACAAACCTGACTACAGGATACCAGAGGTGAGGAAGTGGAGGCAATTTCAAGATATAACAGACTATTTTATATTTAAGAAGATAAAAGTAAACTTTATGGTAACCACAAAGAAAATTAATAAATCTATTCACCAAAATAAAGAAGACTTCGTAAACACAAAAATAACAATGATAGATAGAAAAAGAAAATACATGTACAAAAAGAACTCAGCACAGAAAATTAAAAGGAACAAAGAAACCATTAACACCATACACATGTAAAAGTATAACAAGATGACAGTAATGAATTCATACCTATCATTAATCACACTGAAAGTAAACGGATTAAATGCACTAGTCAAGAGACAGAGAGTGGCAGAATGGATAAAAAAAAAAAACACAACCCATCAATATGTTGCTTACAAGAGACAAAACCTTAGACACAAAGACATAAATAAGTTAAAAATTGAAGGACTGAAAAAATATGTATCAAGCAAAAAGTAACCAAAAGAGAGCAAAAGTAGCAATAATAAATTTTGGATAAAATAGACTTTAAGTCAAAATCCATTATAAGAGACAAAGAGCAATATATAGTGATTACATGGTCACTTCATCAAGACATAACAATAATATTTATGAACCCAATGACAGAGATCCAAATTGCATAAAATCAACTCTAACAGAATTGAAAGAGAAATCTATAGCTCTATAATAATAGTAGGAGACTTTAACATACCACTTTCAAAGATGGACAGAACAACTAGAAAGAAACTCAATAAAGATAGAGAAGATCTAAATAACACAACCAACGCTATTTCATAGACATATACAAAACATACCATCCAACAGCAGCACAGTACACATTCTTCTCCAGTGCACGTGGGTCATTCTCCAGAACAGACCACATTCTAGGTCACAAAGCCAGTCTCAATAAGTTAAAAAACATCAACATAATACAAAGCATCTTCTCTGACCATAAGGCTATAAAATGAGAAAACAGTAACAGAGCAAGGAAAAAAATTAAATACATAGACACTGTATACACCTTACTTAAAAACTATTGGGTAATAGAGGAAATTAAAAACGATACTAGAAGTTCTTAGAATCAAATGAGAATGATGAAACAGCACTCAGAGGAAAACTTACAGCCATAAATGCGTACATCAAAAAAGAAGAAAAGTCCTAAATCAATAATTTAACCTGATAACTTGAATAAATAGAAAAGAAACAGCAAAAGAAGTCCACAGTTACCAGAAGAAAGGAAATAATAAAGATCAGAACAGAAATAAATGGAATAGAAAAACAGTAGAAAGAATCAACAAAACTAAAAGGTTGTTCTTTGAGAAAGATCAGTAAAATTGACAAACCACTGGCCAAATTGTCAAAGGAAAAAAAATGAGAAGATGCGAATAACCAAAATAAGAAATGAAGGGAGTGACATTACAAGAACCAACTGAGATAAAAAGGATTGTAACAGAATATTATAAAAAATTGTACTCCAACAAATTTGAAAAGCTAGAAGAAATGGACAAATTTCTAGAAACACACTACCTACCTACAAAAAAAAAGTACTACCTACCTAGACTAACACAAATAGAGGTCAAAAATCCTTATAGACCTGTAACAAAGGAAGAAATTGAGGATATCATAAAAACGAACAAACAAAAAACTCCGAAACTCCCAATAGAAAAAAAACCCTGGCCCAGATGGCTTCACTGGAGAATTCTACCAAATATTCAGTGAAGAGTTGACACCAATTCTATTCAAACTATCCCCCCTGGAAACTATTCCAGTACTTAGTAAAGGAAGGAATACTCCCTAATTTATTCTATGAAGTCAGCAAAGTCAACATAACCCTGACAACAAAGCCAGGCAAAGATATCACAAAAAGAAAAGAAAATCACAGGCCAACATTCCTCATGAATACAGACACAATGATTCTCAACAAAATTCTAGCAAATAGAATACAACGGCATGTCAAAATAATAACAGCACGATCAGGTGGGATTAATACCAGGGATGCAAGAGTGGTTCAACATTAGATGATCAATCAATGTAATTCACAACATAAATAAGACAAAGGAAAAGAATCACATGATCATCTTAATTGACACAGGAAAGGCATTTGATAAAATTCAACACCCTTTCCTGATAAAAACTCTCAGGGAAATTCCTTCAACATAATTAAGGGCATATTTGCAAAACTAACAGCTAACATTATTCCCAATGGAGAGCAATTGAAAACATTCTCCTTGAGAACAGGAATGAGAGAAGGATGCCATTATCACCACTCTTATTCAATATTGTACTGAAAATCCTAGCCAGAGTAATAAGACAAGAAAGGGGATTAAAGGGTATCCAAATTGGTAAGGAAAAAGTAAAACTATCCTATTCCCAGAAGACATGATCCTCTACATAGAAACTCCCGGAAATTTCATAAGAAAGTTACTGAACTAACAGAAGCGTTCAGCAAAGTGGCAGGGTATAAAATCATTGTACAAAAATCAGTTGGATTCGTCTACACTAACAAGGAGAACTCCAAAAAGGAAATTGAGAAAACAACACCATTTGTAACACCCCCTCAAAGGATAAAATACCTAGGAATACATTTAACCAGAGACTAAAAGACTTACAAAAGGAAAACTACAAAACACTACAGTAAGAAATCAAAAGATACCTACATAAATGGAGAAAATATTCCATGCTCACAGATTGGAAGACTTAGCATTGTGAAAATGTCAATAGTGCCCAAAGCAGCCTATAGATATAATGCAATCCTGATCCAAATCCCAACAACATTCTTTAACAAAATGAAATAACTAACCTCCAACTTTATATGGGAAAGAAAAGAGGTCCAGAATAGCTAAAGCAATACTGAAGAAGAACAAAGTAGGAGGCCTCGTACTTCCCAATCTCAGAATTTACTATACAGCTACAGTAATCAAAACAGCCTGGTACTGGTACAACAATAGACACCCAGCCCGATGGAACAGAATTGAAAACCCAGATGTAAATCCATCCCTCTGTGGACAGCTGATCTTTGACAAAGTGTGCAAGTCCATTCTACGGGGAAGAAACAGTGTCTCTAACAAATGGTGCTGGCAAAACTGGATATCCATCTGCAGAAAAATGGAACCGAATCGAGACCCCACACTATACACAAAAACTAACTCATATGGATCAAAAATACTCAAGAAAATGTTTTTTAAAAAGAGCTCAAGAATTTGTAAACTTTTATTAAGAAAACTACAGAATTTGGAAACCCTGGTGGTGTGTAGTGGTTAAGAGCTACGACTGCTATCCAAAAAGTTGGCGGTTCGAATCCACAAGGCACTCCTTGGAAACCCTATAGGGCAGTTCTACTCTGTCCTCTAGGGTCACTAATAAGTTGGAATCGACTGGATGGCAATGGGTTTTGGGTTTTTACAGAACTTTACTGAGAGATTTGAATCAAACAAATACACATAGAGACACATTTCTAGATGGCAAGAGTGAAGATTTTAAATATGCAAAGTTCTTCCAAAATAATTGTAGATTTTCTTGTAATTCCTATTAATTACATGGGGATATTTTGACTGGTGTAGTTACTTGGCAAAGTGATCTGACTATCCCTCTGCTGGAGAAAAAAAGACCAGGAGGAAATACACCAACATCTTTACAGTGATGTTCAATATTTTTTTGTTGAAGTCCCACATTTCCTAAAGTAAACATATTTATATGTCATTTGTTGTTTTCTGATTATAAAAACATTTTTTGGAAGGCATTGAATATGATCATCTAAATACCTGTCCGGATTGTAAATTTCTTCACCACTGGCATTATCTAATGAAGGGTAGATGTATCTCGGTTGGCATGATACGTGGGATACTAGACACGTGATCTTCTCAAGATGTGTGGACTGATTTGGAGACTATGAATACTGAAAACAATAAAATGTTTTCAGATCAAATATGAAGGAATGCAAATCAGCAGAGGACAAAAGGAATCAATAAGGGCAGAGGAGAGACATAAATCACGGGATGCTTCCCTGGGAGATGTGTCAGTAACAGGGAAGTAGAGGGCGTTGCTCTTTTCCCAAAGTAATTTACATAGGTTATTCTCTTGGCAACACTTGTGAAATGGGAGCCAAACAGCTGAAGGGGCCTCACATTATCCTCCACACACGCCACTGTCTTGTGCAGAAGGAGGACATGTGTGCTGGGGGTGATAAGACATGTGTGGGGCCGCTGGTCTGTGGGCTGGGCGGTGTGCAAAGATTGGCGAGTTTGTCTGTCTTTACCAAGAGGCCTTTAGCCATGAGAGGATAGGCAAGCAGAAGATTTTTAGATGAGCAGACCTGCGACTGTTCCTGTACTGACAATGCTTTGATTATTTTCCATCTCAAATGTCATTAAAAAAAGAGCTTACCTAAGTAATGAATTCGGCAGCAATTAATTGAAGGGATAAAAATGGTCTCTTCTGAGATGTTCCACTCAAGACAGCCTATCACTAATATTTTTTTTTAAAGATAAAAAACAAACAAAAAAAAGCAATTCAATTTTTCTTTCCAAACAGGCTAAACAAAAACAATTTCACTCATGAGCTGAGAGGCTAACTGCCAGCTCCCCGTGTAAAGGTAGGTTATCCCTGCCATGATGTAACTTCTGAGAACTAGGGCTCAAAAGAGAAACACTCAGAACTTCGAATATCTTCTGTCCAAGTGGTCTCCTCTGTTTCATGTATACATTTTCAAGCTATCTGCAAGAGTGAGAAAGTGTTCATTTCATGCTCTTTGAGTTCCCAGAAGACCATTTGGTTTTTTATAAGGCAAGAACACTGCTCTTTGGGGTGGGGCGTCTTCACGTCTCAAACAGGCTGCCTCTTTGGGATTTGTAGCACTGTTTTAGATTTCGGCTTCCTGCTACACATTTCTGCTTTGGTTTCCTGATGTTTCGCCATCACACTAAATGGCTTTTCAAAACAGAGGTCTGTTTAAGCGTTTTCTTTTATTAAATGGGGTGTATTTAGTATGACTGGATCAGATTACATAGAAGTATGTTGGCAAATTAATTACTGAGCATCATCTTGTCATGGCAAACTTATATGCGCACATATACAAATGCGATAAATCACTGGCATGGAGTAAATGAGTTGCTATAAAACATGGATTTCTACAGTCACAGCGGTTGTGATTACTTTGTCATCTCAGACCTCTTAGGTCTCTCCAGCAGCACTGCAGCTGTCTGGGCAGCCAAGAAAACAGACCCGCAACAGTTTTGTTGATGCACACAAAATGAAAAATCAGATTAAATTACTCCCCACCCACCATCTCAAACCTGTCAGGTCCCTTGTTGCCCTATAGAAATAACAGAGGCCAAAGGCTGGCTTCTCTTTGCAGCCTAAGTTTTCTGGGAGGCATGTATTTATTTTTTTTTTAAAGATACTCATTTTCTGTATTTTTAATCACTTTTGAAGTGGGATCATGGGTTTTTATACTTATTTTCTAAAACTTTGTTTTTCGCGGTTTCCAGGGACTAAAGATAATCATATAATTTTGTAAAAGACACACTAATGATAATTGCTTTTTAATGTGTTTATAATAGCAATTAAAATTGTACACATATCTAAATATTACTGGTTAGCTGAAGTCACTTGATGAAGTTAAATTACACGGTATTAATTTTTATTTGTTTTTACTCTTTTCAGTACTGCCAGCGGCACAGCTACCTGGCACAGTAAGATTGAGTAAGATAGTGAGTGATGGGTCCAAAATTCAGTCACAGAGAGTCTGACCCCAGACCTCTGCAGTTAGTGACTGTCCTGGGCTCTGGCAGGTCTGTGTTCTTCCCTGATCCTAAGATTCTTCATACTTCTTCATTTTTTTTTTTTTTTGCTGAGCTCCCACTAGGTTACAAGACCTGGAGTCAGGGGCTTCATTGTACTGTTCACCATTTTCAGTCCAGTCGAACTGACCTAGGCATACCAAACAAAAATACCCAGTGCCGTTAAGTCAATTCTGACTCATAGCGACCCTATAGCATACAGTAGGCACTCAATAAAGAAATGAATACATGATCAAAGCATTGCGTCTCTCAAGTTGTCTTCAAGCTGCCCCTTGCCATGAGACTGTACTTGAGCCCTGGACTGGAGGGATTTTGAAAGAAGCAGAAGGAACTCGGGACCTGAAAGCCTAAGGCTGTGCTGTTTGGAGACCCCTCGTATCACTCATGTTGACACGAGGGTGGTGAAAGAGATCAGCATTTCGAATATCACAGTTACTATGGTCGATATAGTACTGGTGACTTTGATACCAGAAGGACTGGGGACTATGAGGCCAGCACTCACAGCACAGACAACAAGGCACCCTCTCAGGAATGTTCCCGGCCTATCAGACTTAAGTCCCAATGTGGCTGCACAAAGGGTGTCAAGACATCACTGAAGCAGGTGACATGGTACTAAGGCATAGCTTTGACGCTGTGCCTTCCCAAAGACTCCTGTAGTGGGGAGTTCCCTTCATTGTACGTTATGGGCCTGAGGCTTTGTCGGTGGACATTAGTGCAGGAAGGTGGGACTGGAGGAAGAATATGATAAATACCAGGTTCTAGTAGAGTAGAGTGGGTTGTATTTGGGATCACATATAATAGATCCTCCCAGGACCCTCAGAAAGTTTGGCAGGACGAAGAGACAAGAGTGCCTGCTTTAAAGCTCAAAGCAGAGTTATAGAAATACTATCTTCAAGTTTTACACCCAGGATGCTGGGGCCTGAGAATATACGGATTACACTTGCTTCTGGGGATAATATAACCTATCAATTTAAAGGATGTATGTAGGATCAGTGGGAGCCCCTGAATGGTGCAAAGGGTTAAAGTACTCAGGTGCTAACCATAAGGTTGATGGTTTTAGTCTGCACACAGGTGCCTCAGGAGAAAGGCCTGATGATCTACTTCCAAAAAATCAGTCGTTGAAAACCCTATGGAGCATAGTGTTACTCTGGCACACAGGGAGTCGCCATGAGTCGGAGTCAACTTGATAGTAACTGGCATAGAATGGGTATATAGAGAATGTGTGGCAGAGGAGATATGAGAAGAACTAAATTAAAAATGACCCCCGCCATGAAACCCAAAAGGCCTTCAGCCCTTGGAACATGTGGTTGTGTTACACACCTGTGTGTGCTGTGTTGGAAACGTGTTGGTAGCAAAAAGGATACAAAGATTATGTGAAAACTTGACCACCCAAATAACTAGCCTGCCATAAATCAGGATTTAATCTATACAACTATAGTTCTGGGAAATACGTCAAGTTTCTTGGATAAAATGTCTACATCTTTTAATAAAGGTTGAGAAATTGCTTTTCCTCAGTTAAAGTAAGTGGAGAGAACATCCATAGGAAATGAAACAAGAGTGTTGGGGCCTGGGGCTGGGAGTGTGAATTCTAGAGCCCTGTCAGTATTGAGCTTTCCCTGAGTTTCCAATTTAGAGCTTTGTAAAAAGCAAACACACCTTGCTTGGTAGACAAAGACCTCTTGGCAAAGGTTTCCTTCGATTGAAGTCTAATCCAAAGTCAAGAACTTTATTTAGCTGTTTGTGAAAGGCAGTAATGTCTTTGTTCCAAGCACAAGGGGATAAAGCCAGGAAAGAAGCTAAAGATTTGAATGGTATCACACTTGTCATGTCACAGGGAAAAATAAAAATATTTATGAGGGCATTCTGAACCTCAAGGGAAGGAGTAGGAGACTGCCCTCCCAGTTTTCTTGCGCCAACCTTGTATGATGTGACTTTCTACACATTTGCTATCTACACTCCTGAAGCTGGACTACCTCCTGACTAGAGCCCCCTTAGGTCATGTTGTTATTGTGTGCCATTGAGTAGCGAACCCATGTGACAGGCTAGAACTGCCCCAGAGGGTTTTCTTGTCTGTAACCTTCAAGGAAGCAGATCATCAGGTCTTTCTCCTGAGAAGCCACTGGGTGAGTTGGAACTGCCAACTTTTCGCTTAGCAGCAGAGTACTTGAACTTTGTGCCACCAGGGCTCCTCCCTTAGGTAGTTGCACAAGTTCCCCTTTGTTCTCTACAGCTGGTGCTTTGCCTGTTGTCTTTTTCCAATTCTATTGCTGACACCTGGAGGCTTCCTAGAACCTTCTTCCTCTTATCCTCCACTCCCCATTTCTTACCTCTTCCAGTTGTTGCTGGACCTGAAAGATCTAAAGAAGTGTCTGAGTTGGCAGGACTTGTTGGAGGTGAGAGCGATGGGAAGGTGAGCCCCAGTGTTCCCTTCTCTACCATCACAACCCTGCCTCAGGCTTGGTATCTCAGCCACTCTTCCAGTTTCAAGCCATCCCTTCCTGCTAATATTCCAAGGACCCTATCCATGTCCATCCCAGCACCTAATCTTGGTTTCTATGATTATATACCTAAATCAGCTCAGTCTGAGTCGACATTTTTTTTTTAAGAAATGAGATAAACCTTATTTGTTTCTTTAGTATATGCAAAGGCCTCTGTGCTTAGGAAAGAACCCTCCTGTTCTAATCCTTTTACCTTTGCAGGTGAAGGGTCAGAACCACTAGCAGCACTACCACATTTGAAAATTGCAAAGTCTGTGCTATTATGCTGGGGATGGAAGGAAAAGAGAGGCTGGCAAATATGCCTCCCCTCAAATTGGCCATGGGAGGAGGAGAACTCAGGTTGGAGGTAGCAGATGACAAGAAGGAAGAAGACAGACCACACTCTGGAGCTTTCTTAAGGAAGAAGCACACCTGAGTTGTGGAGCTTAGATTGAAGAGTGTTTCTAGGAGGTGGAGGTCTTCAACCCCTTTCCTTTTTTAACCATAATTGAATAAGACCAGATTCTCCATCTACTAGAATTTTCCCTCCACAACTTGTCTCCTCATATCTGGTGACTCTAAATAAATATTCACTTTCACACCTGATTTTTCATTTACATTTGATATTATTTTTCTTCAAGAGGTTGCCTCCAAATTTTATAAGATCCATGTTCCTCAAAACTCTGATCTGCCCTGGTTAAAATCAAGACCTAGGAGTCTTGATATTATGGGACCAATGGTGAAGGCTCATACAAACAAAGATAATATGAAAACAAAATAATTCTTTGAGTTATGCTGACCACACTGAATACAAATTCGTATATATTTTTTATTTTATTCACCTGTTTTTTTCTATCATATAAAAATATTTTATGTCATGCACTACAGCAGAATGTATCTGTCTTCCTAAGTCACCAACTGAGACCCAAAATTCTTCTCTTCTTTCTAATCTACTCCGTAGTTGTTCAGTCTACAAACTGTGCCACGATTTCACCATTATGATGCAGGGGTTTTCCATTTTCATGAATTCTGTATCTAAAGCCCTGCTATTGAAAGTGTCCTTCATAGTGTAGCAGAATTGGCATCTCCTGGGAGCTCATTAGAAATTCAGAATTTCCCCAGCCCTGACCTATTGAATCAGAATCTGCGTTTTAATAAGATTTCCAGGTGCTTCTCTACACGTTAAGTATTTCCTGAAATACCTGCTCCATTTTTGAGTGGCAAAGAGTGTTTGTAAATCGGTTATTTCTTTGCATTTAGGTAAATACGGTAATCTTACTGTTGGAGTACCATATAAAATTTATCTGAGTTCTGGACCTGTTGTGTTCATTATATCAGATGGAACATTTGGTCAACCCTGGCCAGTTTTCTTTTCCCTTGAAATTCAGGTCTCCTCTGCTTTCTCTGCAATTTGCAACATGAAGATGGAGGTCTCTTGGTGTCAGTCTTTCAAAGAACCTTTCCTTGCAGGGAGAATAACGAATCATGTTCATTGGAAGGGGGCGTGCTGGGTCTGGCCCCTCTCCCTGTTACTCCAGTAATTGCCTGCCAATGGCTTTTGCTCTTTCTCTTTTGTTCTCCAAGTTGACAACAGAGCTTTTAAAAGTTGACATTTTCAGATCCCAGAGAAGGTTGCAGTTAGTCAAGAGGCGGGAGCACATTTGGCATCTGACTCAGTCTGAAACCTCCATCCCTGCGTCCTCTGTGCTCCTGTCCCATATTGCTTATCCCTCTATTAGGAGCCCTTATTTCATTCTGCCTTTTATCATGTTTGATATACATCTGCCTCCCCAAATGGCTTATAAACAGCTTGGGGGTAGAAATAATCCATATTCATTTTTATTCCCACCAGTGCATCTAGATTTAGTACAAGGGCTCGCTGATACTACATCCTTAGTGAATTCATGCATCAGAATATTATACATATATCTATATATGAATTGCCAGTCTTGTTCTTTTGAAAATTTGATTTGTCGTCACGGAGACATCAATGATTATAACTTGTGGATTAGAGGTAGAAATTGGAGAATAAGACTTGGTTCTTGACTGGTAGAATGCTAAAGTGGTATTTCCACAACCCCAGTTATAGCAGATGGACTATAGCACTCTCAAATGGAACTCTCAAATGGAACCATTCATTAAATCCGTGAATGAACCAGACGGTAAAGAGTTGTACTGGGGAGAGTGGCATTAGATGTGATAGAGTAATAATTTTCTGATAACCTTTTTGTTTTTCTTTTCAAATTGTATGACCTTTTGGAGAGTTATTCGCAGGCTTCACTCCCCTGGTTCACAGCATCTCTGGATGCAGATGAGGCAGGATCACCTCCCGGGTTTGAATCCTATCTTTGTCTCTCACTAGCCCTGAGACTGCGCTGTGCCTCTATTCATTTTTGTAAAATGGGGGTCATAGAAATGCTTTTCTTTTTAATGAAGATTAATTGAGACGTAGAACAGTGCCTGGCATATAATAGGTGATACATATGTGTTTGCTGTTATTATTATCCTTCAATTAAAAGAATAAAAAAATAATAATAATAAAACCTTACAGTTCATCTTGGAGGTACAAACACCTGTTTATTTTGTGTATCCATTATGTTTCAGTAAAACTTGAGGTACACGCTGATGGGTATTTCCATCCATTCAGTCAAAACTTCAGCCAATGGGCTGAACACTATTTCCCCTAGATCTAAAGTTTCTCCATTGGCTATGAATTCTACTGTGTTTTGGTGTTGGTTGCTGTTCTTTTTCCTACAGTCCCCCAGTTGGCATATGTGATGGACAGACTCTAAGGTGACTTCCTATGATTCTCAACATTCTGGTGTCCACAATTTGTGCAATCTCCTTTCCTGAGTGCATGTGGAATCTGTGACTTGCTTCTAACCAATAGAATATGGCAAAGGGGATGGAATCCCTGTGACTTGAAAGCAGATCCTTCCCCAGCCAAACCACCAGATGAAATGCAGCCCAACAGACATATTTCTTGTAGCCTTGTGAGACACTGAGGAGGGGACCCAGCTAACCTGTGCCTGGACTCCTAACCCACACAAACTCTGAGGAATAAATATAGTTTTAAGTTCCTAAGTTCGTGGTAATTTGTTACACCACCCTAGAAAACTAATATAGCACAATTACTAGCACATATAGAGCTCACATTTGACAATGAATCTAGCAGTCTAATACCTTCTTTGCTGTGTCTTCTCAGCAGATTTCATGGTAGTTGAGGGGCCTTTAAGGTAGGCTTAGCTTGAGGTTCAAACTATTTACAGATCCAATCCCACCTTACAGTAAGGAGTCAGCTTGGAGTTGTGATGGAGCCAGCAGTTATTGCTGGAAGGTTTTTAGGTTTCAGCCACTCTAATAACCCAGAAGAGCTACGGCTGCTAACCAAAGGGTCGGCAGTTCAAATCCGCCAGGCGCTCCTTGGAAACTCTATGGGCAGTTCTACCCTGTCCTCTAGGGTGGCCATGAGTCGGAATCGACTCGACGGCACTGGGCTGGGCCAATAACCCAGAGCCACTCTAATATGTGTGTGGAAACCCTGGTGGTGTAGTGGTTAAGTGCTACTGCTGCTAACCAAGAGGTCAGAGGTTCAAATCCGCCAGGTGCTCCTTGGAAACTCTATGGGGCAGTTCTACTCTGTCCTATAGGGTCGCTATGAGTCAGAATCGACTCGACGGCAGTGGGTTTGGTTTGGTTTTTGGAATATGTGTGTAGGACATTCTCATTTGCAATTTCCTGAAGCTCGCCATTTCTTCATATGCTTATTTGCCACCTGTATATCTTCTTTGGTAAGGTAGCTGTTCAGATTCTTTGACCATTTTGTAATTGTGTTGCTCATTTTTTTTTTATTGTTGAGTTTTAAGAGCTCTTTGTATATTTCGGATACAAGTTCTTCATCAGATATGTGTTTTTGCAAATGTTTTTTCCCAGTCTGTGGCTTGCCTTTTCTTTCTCTTAACAATGTCTTTCCTAGAGCAGAACAGAAGTTTTTAATTCTGATTAGAAGCATTCTGTTTTCCAGAGTCACAATTGAGTTAGAATAAACTTTTCATAGAGGAAGTTCCTGGTTTTGCGGGCTGTGGCCAAATAAATGACAATGTGCTGTTACTCATGCTTATTCCCTTTGGTCTGCTTCAGAAACTTAGATCGTATTTGTAAGCACATGGAAGAACAAAAAGCTTTGCTGGAACTTACAACTGAAGTTCAGCATGACACTAAATCCCCAAATAGCAATAGATACATGACAGTTAATTTCATGTTTTTTTTTTTAAGGGACTTTTTTCTTCTAATAATTCAGCTGTAATATTATCATATGAAGTAAAACCACAGATAGTTGCAATTATATGTTATCAAAATTTGAATCGTTTTGTCTTTTAAAGTAGCTACTAGAGAGAAACTAAATAATTTACTATAGACTCTTTTGTTTTAAAATAATTATAAAGAAATAGTAACAGTAAACCTCTTGCCATCAAGTCGATTCCAACTCAGAGCGACTCTGTAGGACAGAGGAGAACTGCCCCATAGGGTTTCCAAGGAGCGACTGGTGGATTCGAACTGTCAACCTTTGATTAGCAGCCGAGCTCTTACCCACTGTGCCACCAGGGCTCCATAGTAACACTAGGATGTAGTAATTGTTTATCTGAGAGTTGGCCTTGAAGATTTTTCTTACTGAAGAGGACTATAGTGATACAATAGGTTTACTGCGCAGTTCCTTTGCATATGTTCCCAGCTTCTTTTTATGGTGAAAGAAGCTCTTCACAATTTGGCTATAACTTTCCTTGCCAGCATTATTACCTCCCTTTTTACTCTCTGCATACATGTTTGGTAATATCCAGAGTTCTCACTTACACTTCGTAGCTTTGCATGTGCTGTTTCCTCTGCCTGAAACGCCCTTTTCTCCAACCTTTCCTTCTCCTGGAAATTCCTAATTATCCTTCAAGGACCATATCAATGGGCACGTCAGACCAGATCAGTCACTTCCACGTAAAACCTTGCCCCACATCTATCATATCTTTGATCACCTTCCATGATGATTGTTTTCCTGTCAACCCTTTCTCCTGGAGACGAAGCTCCTAAAAGGAAGGAATCATTTTTTATTCACCTTTGTCTCCCCAGCATGTATTACAGTGCTGGACTTAGAGTAGCTAGCTGTCCAATGCTCGTTGGAATATTACAGATAATAGAACTATCTCTTTCCTACCTATAGCATCTGGTTGTGCTATGAGCTCAGGAAGTCTTCATGAATGCCAGTCACAGCAGAAACAAAATCTTTTCCAATGATTACTGCTTTTATATAACTTGAGCAAAAGAGAACACATTATTTTTCTCTTTCTGCCAGTTGTTTAACAGATGTTAGTCAGGTTACACATGGATGTCAAGTTACATGCAAGGCATACCAGTTGTTTAATGTTGGATAATCTTAAAAGGCAGAAGAAGAAACTGCAAATGATGACTTTTCTCTAGGGATCTTGGTATTTCTTGGTGACATGTTGCTATGTAATAATACAAAAAATACATACATATATAAATAAATGTCTTTGAGGAAAAGTAAGTAGGCGGAAGGTTCCTTTTTTCCTTTTTATTGTGGTTTAAGTTAAAGTTTACAGTTTAAGTTAGTTTCTCATACAAAAATTTATATACACATTGTTATGTTACTCTAGTTGCTCTCTCTATTATGTGCTCCTCCCTTCTACCCTGGATTTCCCGTGTCCATTCAACCAGCTCCTGTCACTTTTTGCCTTCTCATCTCACCTCTGGACAGGAGCTGCCCAGTTAGTCTCACGTATATACTGGGGCTAAGAAGCACTCTCTTCACAAGTATCATTGTATGTTTTATAGTCCAGTCTAATCTGTGTCTGAAAAGTTGCCTTCGGAAATGGTTTCAGTTCTGGGCTAACAGAGTCTGGGGGCCATATCTTCTGGACCCCTCCAGTCTCAGTCAGACCGTTAAGTCTTGCCTTTTTACTAGAATTTGAGTTCTGCACACCACATTTCTCCTGCTCCATCAGGGACTCTCTGTTGTGTTCCCTGTCAGGGTGGTCATTGATGGTAGCTGGGCACCAGCTAGTTCTGGTCTCAAGCTGATGGAGTCTCTGGTTTATGTGGCCCTTTCTGTCTCTGGGGCTAACATTTTCCTAGCGTCTTTGGTGTTCTTTATTCTCTTTTGCTCCAGGTAGGTTGGGACCAATTGATTTATCTTAGATGGCTGCTCCCAAGCTTTTAAGACCCCAGACCCTACTCACCAAAGTGGCATGCAGAACATTTTATTAACAAACTTTGTTATGCCAATTGACCTAGATATGCCCTGAAACCATGGTCCCCAGACCACTGCCTCTGCTGCTCTGTCCCTCGAAGTGTTTGGTTGTGTTCAGGAAACTTCTTAGAGAAGATTCCTTCTTGACTTATCTTTTTTTTTTTTTTAATTAACTTTTATTGAGCTTCAAGTGAACATTTACAAATCAAGTCAGTCTGTCACATATAAGTTAATATACATCTTACTCCTTACCCCCACTTGTTCTCCCCCTAATGAGTCAGCCCTTCCAGTCTCTCCTTTTGTGAAAACTTAGGCAGCCTTCAACTCTCTCTATCCTCCCATCCCGCCTCCAGACAGGAGATGCCAACACAGTCTCAAGTGTCCACCTGATATAATTAGCTCACTCTTCATCAGCATCTCTCTCCCACCCACTGTCCAGTTCCTTTCATGTCTGATGAATTGTCTTCGGGGATGGTTCCCGTCCTGTGCCAACAGAAGGTTTGGGGACCATGACCGCCGGGATTCCTCTAGTCACAGTCAGACCATTAAGTATGGTCTTTTTATGAGAATTTGGGGTCTGCATCCCACTGATCTCCTGCTCCCTCAGGGGTTCTCTGTTGTGCTCTCTGTGAGGGCAGACATCGATTGTGGCCGGGCACCAACTAGTTCTTCTGGTCTCAGGATGATGTAGGTCTCTGGTTCATGTGGCCCTTTCTGTCTCTCGGGCTCTTAGTTGTCGTGTGACCTTGGTGTTCTTCATTCTCCTTTGATCCAGGTGGGTTGAGACCAATTGATGCATCTTAGATGGCCGCTTGTTAGCTTTTAAGACCCCAGACGCCACATTTCAAAGTGGAATGCAGAATGTTTTCATAATAGAATTATTTTGCCAATTGACTTAGAAGTCCCCTTAAACCATGGTTCCCAAACCCCCGCCCTTGCTCCGCTGACCTTTGAAGTATTCAGTTTATCCCGGAAACTTCTTTGCTTTTGGTCCAGTCCAGTCCAGTTGAGCTGACCTTCCATGTATTGAGTGTTGTCCTTCCCTTCACCTAAAGCAGTTCTTATCAGCTAATTAATCAGTAAAAAAACCTCTCCCTCCCTCCCTCCCTCCCCCCTTCGTAACCACAAAAGTATGTGTTCTTCTCAGTTTATACTGTTTCTCAAGATCTTATAATAGTGGTCTTATACAATATTTGTCCTTTTGCCTCTGACTGATTTCGCTCAGCATAATGCCTTCCAGGTTCCTCCATGTTATGAAATGTTTCACAGATTCGTCACTGTTCTTTATCGATGAGTAGTATTCCATTGTGTGAATATACCAGAATTTATGTACCCATTCATCCATAGATGGACACCTTGGTTGCTTCCAGCTTTTTGCTATTGTAAACAGTGCTGCAATAAACATGGGTGTGCATATATCTGTTTGTGTGAAGGCTCTTGTTTCTCTAGGGTATAATCCGAGGAGTGGGATTTCTGGGTTGTATGGTAGTTCTATTTCTAACTGTTTAAGATAACGCCAGATAGATTTCCAAAGTGGTTGTACCATTTTACATTCCCACCAGCAGTGTATGAGAGTTCCAATCTCTCCGCAGCCTCTCCAACATTTATTATTTTGTGTTTTTTGGATTAATGCCAGCCTTGTTGGAGTGAGATGGAATCTCATCGTAGTTTTAATTTGCATTTCTCTAATGGCTAATGATCGAGAGCATTTTCTCATGTATCTGTTAGCTGCCTGAATATCTTCTTTAGTGAAGTGTGTGTTCATATCCTTTGCCCACTTCTTGATTGGGTTGTTTGTCTTTTTGTGGTTGAGTTTTGACAGAATCATATAGATTTTAGAGATCAGGCGCTGGTCTGAGATGTCATAGCTGAAAATTCTTTCCCAGTCTGTAGGTGGTCTTTTTACTCTTTTTGTGAAGTCTTTAGATGAGCATAGGTGTTTGATTTTTAGGAGCTCCCAGTTATCGGGTTTCTCTTCGTCATTTTTGGTAATGTTTTGTATTCTGTTTATGCCTTGTATTAGGGCTCCTAGGGTTGTCCCTATTTTTTCTTCCATGATCTTTATCATTTTAGTCTTTATGTTTAGGTCTTTGATCCACTTGGAGTTAGTTTTTGTGCATGGTGTAAGGTATGGGTCCTGTTTCATTTTTTTGCAAACGGATATCCAGTTATGCCAGCACCATTTGTTAAAAAGACTATCTTTTCCCCAGTTAATTGACACTGGGCCTTTGTCAAATATCAGCTGCTCATACGTGTATGGATTTATATCTGGATTCTCAATTCTGTTCCATTGGTCTATGTGCCTGTTGTTGTACCAGTACCAGGCTGTTTTGACTATTGTGGCTGTATAATAGCTTCTGAAATCAGGTAGAGTGAGGCCTCCCACTTCCTTCTTCTTTTTCAGTAATGCTTTGCTTATCCGGGGCTTCTTTCCCTTCCATATGAAATTGGTGATTTGTTTCTCTATCCCCTTAAAAAATGACATTGGAATTTGGATCGGAAGTGCATTGTATGTATAGATGGCTTTTGGTAGAATAGACATTTTTACTATGTTAAGTCTTCCTATCCATGAGCAAGGTATGTTTTTCCACTTAAGTATGTCCTTTTGAATTTCTTGTAGTAGAGCTTTGTAGTTTTCTTTGTATAGGTCTTTTACATCCTTGGTAAGATTTATTCCTAAGTATTTTATCTTCTTGGGGGCTACTGTGAATGGTATTGATTTGGTGATTTCCTCTTTGATATTCTTTTTGTTGATGTAGAGGAATCCAAGTGATTTTTGTGTGTTTATTTTATAACCTGAGACTCTGCCAAACTCTTCTATTAGTTTCAGTAGTTTTCTAGAGGATTCCTTAGGGTTTTCTGTGTATAAGATGATGTCATCTGCAAATAGAGATAATTTTACTTCCTCCTTGCCAATCCGGATGCCTTTTATTTCTTTGTCTAGCCTAATTGCCCTGGCTAGGACTTCTAGCACGATGTTGAATAAGAGCGGTGATAAAGGGCATCCTTGTCTGGTTCCCGTTCTCAAGGGAAATGCTTTCAGGCTCTCTCCATTTAGAGTGATGTTGGCTGTTGGCTTTGCATAGATGCCCTTTATTATGTTGAGGAATTTTCCTTCAGTTCTATTTTGGTGAGAGTTTTTATCATAAGTGGGTGTTGGATGTTGTCAAATGCCTTTTCTGCATCAATTGATAAGATCATGTGGTTTTTGTCTTTTGTTTTATTTATGTGGTGGATTACATTAATGGTTTTTCTGATATTAAACCAGCCTTGCGTACCTGGTATAAATCCCACTTGATCGTGGTGAATTATTTTTTTGATATGTTGTTGAATTCTATTGGCTAGAATTTTGTTGAGGATTTTTGCATCTATGTTCATGAGGAATATAGGTCTGTAATTTTCTTTTTTTGTAATGTCTTTACCTGGTTTTGGTATCAGGGATATGGTGGCTTCATAGAATGAGTTGGGTAGTATTCTGTCATTTTCTATGCTTTGAAATACCTTAGTAGTAGTGGTGTTAACTCTTCTCTGAAAGTTTGGTAGAACTCTGCAGTGAAGCTGTCCGGGCCAGGGCTTTTTTTTATTGGGAGTTTTTTGATTACGGTTTCAATCTCTTTTTTTGTTATGGGTCTATTTAGTTGTTCTAGTTCTGAATTTGTTAGTTTAGGTAGGTAGTGTTTTTCCAGGAATTCATCCATTTCTTCTAGGTTTGCAAATTTGTTAGAGTACAATTTTTCATAATAATCTGATATTCTTTTAATTTCAGTTGGTTCTGTTGTGATGTGGTCCTTCTCGTTTCTTATTTGGGTTATTTGTTTCCTTTCCTGTATTTCTTTAGTCAGTCTAGCCAATGGTTTATCAATTTTGTGAATTTTTTCAAAGAACCAGCTTTTGGCTTTGTTAATTCTTTCAATTGTTTTCCTGTTCTCTAATTCATTTAGTTCAGCTCTAATTTTTATTATTTGTTTTCTTCTGGTGCCTGATGGATTCTTTTGTTGCTCACTTTCTATTTGTTCAAGTTGTCGGGACAGTTCTCTGATTTTGGCTCGCTCTTCTTTTTGTATGTGTGCATTTATCGATATAAATTGGCCTCTGAGCACTGCTTTTGCTGTGTCCCAGAGGTTTTGATAGGAAGTATTTTCATTCTCGTTACATTCTATGAATTTCCTTATTCCCTCCTTGATGTCTTCTATAACCCAGTCTTTTTTCAGGAGGGTATTGTTCATTTTCCAAGTATTTGATTTCTTTTCCCTAGTTTTTCTGTTATTGATTTCTAGTTTTACTGCCTTGTGGTCTGAGAAGATGCTTTGTAATATTTTGATGTTTTGGATTCTGCAAAGGTTTGTTTTATGACCTAATATGTGGTCTATTCTAGAGAATGTTCCATGTGCGCTAGAAAAAAAAGTATATTTTGCAGCAGTTGGGTGGAGAGTTCTGTCTAAGTCAATGAGGTCAAGTTGGTTGATTGTTGTAATTAGGTCTTCCGTGTCTCTATTGAGCTTCTTACTGGATGTCCTGTCCTTCTCCGAAAGCGGTGTGTTGAAGTCTCCTACTATAATTGTGGAGGTGTCTATCTCACTTTTCAGTTCTGTTAAAACTTGATTTATGTATCTTGCAGCCCTGTCATTGGGTGCATAAATATTTAATATGGTTATGTCTTCCTGATCAATTGTCCCTTTTATCATTATGTAGTGTCCTTCTTTATCCTTTGTGGTGGATTTAAGTCTAAAGTCTATTTTGTCAGAAATTAATATTGCTACTCCTCTTCTTTTTTGCTTATTGTTTGCTTGATATATTTTTTTTCCATCCTTTGAGTTTTAGTTTGTTTGTGTCTCTAAGGTGTGTCTCTTGTAGGCAGCATATAGACGGATCGTGTTTCTTTATCCAGTCTGTGATTCTCTGTCTCTTTATTGGTGCATTTAGTCCATTTACATTCAGCGTAATTATAGATAAATAAGTTTTTAGTGCTGTTATTTTGATGCCTTTTTATGTGTGTTGTTGACAATTTCATTTTTCCATATACTTTTTTGTGCTGAGACGTTTTTCTTAGTAAATTGTGAGATCCTCATTTTCGTAGTGTTTGACTTTGTGTTTGTTGAGTTGTTAAGTTTTTCTTGGCTTTTATCTTGAGTTATGAAGTTGTTATACCTCTTTGTGGTTACCTTATTATTTACCCCTATTTTTCTAAGTAAAAACCTAACTTGTATTGTTCTATATCGCCTTGTATCACTCTCCATCTGGCAGTTCTATGCCTCCTGTATTTAGTCCCGCTTTTTGATTATTGTGATCTTTTACATATTGACTTCTGTGATTCCCTGTTATGAGCATTTTTTTTTTAATTAATCTTAATTTGTTTTTGTAATTTCCCTATTTGAGTTGATATCAGGATGTTCTGTTTTGTGACCTTGTGTTGTGCTGGTATCTGATATTATTGGTTTTCTGACCAAACAATATCCTTTAGTATTTCTTGTAGCTTTGGTTTGGTTTTTGCAAATTCTCTAAACTTGTGTTTGTCTGTAAATATCTTAATTTCGCCTTCATATTTCAGAGAGAGTTTTGCTGGATATATGATCCTTGGCTGGCAGTTTTTCTCCTTCAGTTCTCTGTATATGTCGTCCCATTCCCTTCTTGCCTGCATGGTTTCTGCTGAGTAGTGTGAACTTATTCTTATTGATTCTCCCTTGAAGGAAACCTTTCTTTTCTCCCTGGCTGCTTTTAAAATTTTCTGTTTATCTTCGGTTTTGGTGAGTTTGATGATAATATGTCTTGGTGTTTTTCTTTTTGGATCAGTCTTAAATGGGGTTTGATGAGCATCTTGGATAGCTATCCTTTCGTCTTTCATGATGTCAGGGAAGTTTTCTGTCAGGAGATCTTCAACTATTTTCTCTGTGTTTTCTGTCCTCCCTCCCTGTTCCGGGACTCCAATCACATGCAAGTTATCCTTCTAGATAGAGTCCCACATGATTCTTAGGGTTTCTTCATTTTTTTAAATTTTTTTATCTGATTTTTTTTCATCTATGTTGGTGTTAATTCCCTGGTCTTCCAGATGTCCCAGTCTGCATTCTAATTGCTGGAGTCTGCTCCTCTGACTTCCTATTGCGTTGTCTAATTCTGTAATTTTATTGTTAATCTTTTGGATTTCTACATGCTGTCTCTCTATGGATTCTTGCAACTTATTAATTTTTCCACTATGTTCTTGAATAATCCTTTTGAGTTCTTCAACTGTTTTATCAGTGTGTTCCTTGGCTTTTTCTGCAGTTTGCCTTATTTCGTTTGTGATGTCTTGAAGCATTCTGTAAATTAGTTTTTTATATTCTGTATCTGATAATTCCAGGACTGTATCTTCATTTGGGAAAGGTTTTGATTCTTTTGTTTGGGGGGTTGTAGAAGCTGTCATGGTCTGCTTCTTTATATGGTTTGATATGGACTGCTGTCTCCGAGCCATCACTGGGAAACTAGTTTCTCCAGAAAATCTGCTAAAAAAAAAAAAATGCAGTCTGATCCCTATCAGAACTGCCTTTGGATTATAACTGCCACCTTGTTCCCTGTAAGGATGAAAGTCTGAGATTTAGATCATATATGCTTGGCTGTAGCTGGTTCTGTGTTTTTAGTCCAATTAGGGGTGGATTTTTGGTCCCTGGGTTTTTGTAGTTCCTTCTCTCAGGCCGGAAGAGTGGGTTAGGAAAAGACCAAAAGAAAAGAAAAGAAAAAAAAAAAGGGCAGGGGGTGGGGGGAAGCAAAGCCGCCGCGGAGCCGGAGCCGTTCTCCCTCTGGCTCAGGAAATTCCAATGTTAATGAAGCTACCTGGGGAGGGTGGGGGAGGGATCAGAGAGATAGGAGAGTAGCACCTCAGAATATAGCCAGAGTTGCTTGTCTTGCTTGGAATGACTATTTTATCTGAGATTCCCGAGGGGCGTGTCGCCTATGTGTGCTGGCTGTGTGGAGATTGCCCCCCGGGGATCTGGCCCACTGAAGCCGTGGTCACATTCTCCACTGCCAGTCCCATGCCCAGCATCAAGTTTCCCCTGCTGGGACGGTGCACTTCCGACTCCAAAATCAGTCGCTGCCTCCGGGGGACTTTGCGTCCTGCCAGCCGCGTCGCCGTGCCGCCTCCACGGACCAGCTGGGCCCCCTCCTGGGGTTAGTTCAGGGGAGTGGAGCAGCTCTCTGTGCTTGCGCTGTGACAGCGCCCAGTCAAATGCTGGGCGGCACGATTCCCTGGCTGAGACGCTGCTCTCCCAGCTCCAAGACCAGTCACTGCCTCCCGGGGACTTCTCCCACGGGCTGCGTCGCCACGCCGCCCGCACGGACAGGCTGGGCCCACTCCCGGGGTGAGTTCAGGGGGGTAGGGCTGCGCCCCTTGTTTGCACTGTCAGCTCCCCTGGGCCCTATGCTAAATCAGGCGCCAAGGTTACCTGACTGGGATGCTGGCTCCAGGCTCCGAAAACAATCACTGCTTCCCTGTATTTGTTCGTTTTCCATCTCTAAATCTGTGTTTGTTGTTCAGGGTTCGTAGATTGTTATGTATGTGATCGATTCACTTGTTTTTCCGCGTCTTTGTTGCAAGAGGGATCCGAGGTAGCACCTACCTAATCCGCCATCCTGGCCCCGCCCACTTCTGGGGGACTTTGAGGGTTCTTGACTTATCTTTTCAATGTTAATAGATATTCTTCTAAGGACAACATTAGCCATGTGCTTTATCGTAATATTGTGAAGATACATGTGACTCTAGTCCTGGCCATCTCATGCTATAGTGCTTGACACATTATAGATACTCATAGCTACTCAATAGGTGTTTATTAAGTGAATGAAGGAATAAATAAATAAATGGATGAATTCAGTGGAGTTCCTCATACCCTTCATTCTTTCAAAATAAGTGTGGAAGAACTCTCTTTAGGTTCTCTTCCCTTGCATGGTTCCTAATGATGAGAGCTCGATTCGGCTGAGAAGAGGATGATGACCAGCATTATCCGTCTTGGATGTTCATTCTTGCATTAAGAATTGACTTTTATGACCAGTAATGAGGGTATGTCAGTAAGGGCTGCTGGGTTGGCTGGACTCATTCATGGGTATGTGCTGAGTTCTGTATCCTGTGTCTGTCCAGTCCTATGATAGGTACTCAGGATGGTGACACATGGTCACTGCTCCCCAGAGCTTGTCATCTAGCCACAGGGAAAATAAAATGACTTATGGAACAACTAGAAAGCCATTGCAGGAATGAGAGGGATGTGAGAATAGGGAAGGTGGTCTGATCGGAACCTTTTCACTCCTGCACATTGTTCATTTGACTCAAGCTCGTTGCTGACCATTGATCTTGTTGTTTGTTTATTCATTCTTTAAGCAAATTTGAATTGGCCGCTACTGTATTCCAAGTGGAAGCCCTAGTAGTGTAGTGGTTGAATGCTGTGCCTGCGAACCAAAGGTCAGCAGTTTGAATCCACCAGGCGCTCCTTGGAAACTCTATGGGGCAGTTCTATTCTGTCCTCTAGGGTTGCTATGAGTTGGAATCGACTCAACAGCAATGACTTTGGGTTTTTTGGTTTAATATTCCAAGTGCTTTGTGAGATACAGGGGATATAATGGTGAGTAAAAACAGATGCCATTCCTGGAAATAAACAATAACAACAACGACAAAAGCTATATCAATGCATATAAAATTACAACTGTGGTAAGAGCTGCAGGGAGAGGAGCAGCACTAATGCCAGAGACTATGTCAGCTTTATCTTTGACCCTCAGGGTCTTGCACGTTGCTTGGTGCCTGTTGTGTGCTGTTGAGCAGACTAATAGCGACTCTATAGGACAGAGTAGAATAGCCACATAGGGTTTCCTAGGCTGTAATTTTGATGGGAGTAGATCGCTGGGCCTTTTCTCCCACAAAGCGGCTGTTGGGTTCAAACCTCCAATCTTTTGGTTGGCAGTTGAGCACTTTAACCATTATGCCACCAGGGCTTCTTCTTGGTACCTGATAGATACTAAAATGACTTTATTGATATCTAAAAAAAAAAAGCAGTTGCTATTGTATTAATTCCAACTCACTGCGGCCCCAAGTGTGTCAGAGCAGAACTGTGCTCCATAGAGCTTTCAGTGGCTGAATTTTCAGAATTAGATCTCCAGGCCTTTCTTTTGAGGAGCCCCTGGTAGACTTGAACCTCGACCTTTCAGTTAGTAGCTTGGTAACCATTTGCACGACTCAGGGACTCCCCAAAAAAGCATTAGAGATGAATTATGGTAAGCTTTTGAGGTAAGTGGCAGAAAATCCTGTTTGCTTTGTCTTGCACCCACCCGTCCATGTTTTTTGAATGATTGTTCATTGCACTGATTATAAGTTAATAGCTCCTTAATTTTTCTTTAAACATCTTTAATTAATTATAAGACCATAATAACCAAGTCTAGTCAAAGCCATTTGGGTTTCCCTGATGTCAAAACTTTGATTTGAATTCTCATCTCTGGGCTTCTTGACCATTTCTGCATTCCATAAACCATGATGCATTAGAGGCATTGTGTTGCATGGGAAAGAGTGTGGGGTTTAAAATTTGGCCTGGGTGTTTGCTAACCCTGGAGCCTTGCTATAATAATAGTTGCCCTATTACCTACAGTTGTGGGAGTCATTTTAGGCTAATACCAACATCAGAGCCTTGGTGGCATAGTGGTTAAGAACTCTGCTGCTAACCAAAACATCGGCAGTTTGAATCCACCAGTCGCTCCTTGGAAACTCTACAGAGCAGTTCTAACTCTGTTCTCTAGGGCTGATATGAGTCCAAACTGACTCAATGGCAATGAGTTTTATTTATTTATTTTTTTAATGCCAACGTAGATACATAAGAATTGCATTAAGTATTAATGTTTATTCCTTATATATATAGCAATGGATGGTGAGAATAAAGCTAACTAGGAACTTAAAATAGAAGAATAATAGAAAAAAATAAGTATGTAGATTTTTATTAATTTTATCGTGAGTTTTATGGGCCATTCATAGTCAAATATTTCTACAAAATTTGTTATAGAAAACAGCACTCTCCTATTCTTTGGATTTTTCCTACCTCAGAGGTGAGTATTTTCATGTTTTAGGTGATCATTTCAATATTTACCTTCATGTTTATAAATAACATTCTTGAATTTTTTTTTTTAATTTTAGGCATTATTTATTTACTACCCACTCTGGAAAATTAATTAAAAAAGAAAAAATGCCTTCCCTTCACCCATGCACGCACATTGCTCATTCTACCAACTCCCTAGTATAGTTATATTTTTGTTAGATTAATATGCAGAGTTTACGTTTTTATGACTCAGTAAGTGGTATTTCTCATACGACATTGGTATTTCAGTAATAGAATTCTCCTCCTACATACAAGAGACCCAGGTTCAATTCTGAGCCAATGCACCTCGCGTACCACCTATCTGTTAGTGGAGGCTTGAATGTTGCTATGATACTGAACAGGTTCAGCAGAGCTTCCAGACTAAAAAAGATTAGGAAGAAAGGCCTGGTGATCTAATTCCAAAAATCATCCAGTAAAATCCCTATGGATCTTCACCAGATCATGGGGATAGTGCAGGACCCCACAACTTGTCCTTCTGTTGTACGTGGGGTTGCCAGGTTGTGACTGACTTGATGGAAGCTCAGAACAATGAAAAGGCTATTTGTAGTAGAGTCTTGTATAAAATTTGAATTGCTCATTGTATTTTATTTTTACTATTAAAATCCTTTCTTATAGTTAAGAGTTGTCTTTCTTTTATATATACTAGTTTTCTATGTACTGATCAAGAATTCAAACTTCAAATCTTCTATCAGATTTTAATTTAAATTTCTCAGAGCTTTTTACAATTTTTTTTTCTTGATTAAAAACAAAACATTTTTATGTTCTTGTTTAATGTCTGCAGTATCTTCCCTCTCTGCCAGCATTCTAGGCGTTGAACGTAAATGAGGTCCGGAGCTACGGGTGGAGTCTCAGTATTGAGTATACGTCTGTTCCCTTAACTCCCTTGTCCTCCGAACAGACGTTCCACCCACTCCCAAGAGCCTCTGCTTTTACTCCTTGGAAAGGCAGGGGAGAGGCAGTGACCCATTTACACAGAGTAAAGGCACGGAGCTGAGCCTTTGACTACTCCTTTGCCAGACTTTCTACCAAACTCTGTACTTTAGCCACTAGCTTCAGGCCTGTTTGAGAGGATCTCATTTTGCCTGTTCTGAGGCTTTGAAGGATTCTTGAATTAAAATCTGGTCCGTTCTTACCTTTTGCTATTGCAGGCTTAGGACTCAGTTTCTTAGGTTTGCTATCCTTTAACGCTGGGCCGTTTGCTTCCCAGCTCCAAAGCATTGTTGCCATTGTCTCTTCTGCCATTATTACAATTCTTGTAGGTTTATAACTTAAAAAAATAGAGAAGAAAACCCAGCTTTTTACTAACATCGTAGTTGGCTTTTGAGAAGGTGTGAAAATCGATGAGTGTGTTCAATCAACCACCTTTATAGAAAAGCCTTTAGATAGGCTATTTTATTGGTTATATTTGCATAATGCCATAATACGGTCTGTAAATTTACTTTTTGGAAGAAAAAATATTTTCAAAATTATAGTTGACCTTATACACAATACGGGGAAATCGGCACAACTGGACCAAAGCAAAAGCTAAGCAAGAAGTTTCCCGAACACACTCAAACATTTTGAGAGACATAGTAGCTGGGGCTGGGGCCTAGGGACCACAGTTTTGGGGGACATCTGGGTCAATTGGCATAACGAAGTTTATTAAGCAAATGTTCTGCATCCCACTTTGGGGAGTGGAGCCTGGAGTCTTAAAAGCTTGAGAGCGGCCATCTAAATGCATCAATTCGTCCCATTCCACTTGGAGCAAAGGATAACGAAGAAAACCAAAGACACAAGGAAAATATTAGTCCAAGAGACTAAAGGACCACATAAACCAGAGACTCTACCAGCTTGAGACCAGAAGAACTAGATGGTGTCCGGCTACCACCAACGACCATGCTGACAGGGAATCCCAGACGGAGTGGGAGAAAAGTGCAGAGTAGAACTCAAACTCACATTAACAAAACAAAACAAAACAAAACAAAACAAAACAAAAAACCAGACTCAGTGGTCTGACAGAGACTGGAGGAACTCTTGAAACTATGGCTTCCAGATACTCTATTAACCCAGAACTGAAAACATTCCAGAAGCCCACTCTTCAGACAAAGATTAGACAGGTATATAAAACAAAAAAGAATACACATGAAGAGTGTGCTTCTTAGTTCAATAAAATGCATGAGACCAAATGGGTGGCTTCTGCCTGGAGGCAGGATGAGAAGTCAGGAAGGGACAGGAACTCATTGGATGGACACCGGGAACCTGGGGTGGAAAGGGGGAGTGTGCTGTCACATTGTGGGGACTGCAACTAATGTCACAAAACAATACGTGTATAAATTTCTGTATGAGAAATTTAAAAAAAAGGAAAAAAAATATAGTTGACCTTATACTGTTGTAGTAACGTATTTTAAAAATCCCAAATATTTAACCAGTCCCACAGAATTTAAATTGTATGTTTCACAAAGCTGTGTAACGGCATTACACAAGTTTCACTGGATGAGGATTTGGCCTGGCAGGGTTTCTCAACCTCAGTGCTATTGACATTTTGGGCCAGATAATTATTTGTTGTGGAGGGCTGTTCTGTGCATTGCAGGATATTTAGCAGCATCCCTAGCCTCTACTGACTAGGACGTCAGCAGCATGCAGCAACTTTTGACAATCAGAAATGTCTCCAGATTATGAAATATTTGCAGGTCAAAATTGCTCTGGATTGAGAACCACTGTGGCATGGTGTAGTACAGGAGTCAACAAACCTTTTTGGTAAAGGTCCATTTAGTACATATTTTTGGCTTTGTGAGTGAAATGGTCACTGCCATGACTACTCAATGCTCTAAGTGTAGTGTGAAGACAGTCATAGACAATATGCAAATGAATGAGCATGGCTGCTCCAAAAAAACTTTATTTACAAAAACAGTGAGCGGGCCAGTTTCGGCCCACAGGCCTTAATTTACCAACTCCTGTCACAGAACAAAGAGCAAGGACTCTGGGGACAGAGTTGGGTGTAGGCCACTTACTAGTTAGAGGATCTCAGGTGAAGTCAATAAAAATAATAAATGCCAATTTCATGGGGTTTTAATGAGGATCAGAGAAACCTTTAAATGTGAAATTTTCTAACGTATAGTAATGTTTTTCACCCCCCGATCCTTGTTGTTAAGACGTTCATAAGTAAACCAGTGTGAATGCCTACCAGCACCTCCCCTTGCGTTATAATAAAATAAGCCTTTCTCCTGCACCAGATGGTGAGCTTCTGGAAGTGAGTAAATGAATCACAGTCGGATTTTTACATCTTTGGTCTACTCGGTGCCTGGCACAGTGTTGTTGTTTACTAAATGTTTGGTGAAGGAACAAATGACTCAGCTGAGTCCATGGCACTTAATGTGGTTTTCTTTCATATTTATATCAATACTGGTTCTTAAGGAGAAACGCACTCCACTAAGACCTTTTCTCTTAATCTTTGCTTCCAACACTAATAGAGATGATAAAATATGTTTGCCTGACAATTTATAGATCAAACAGTTTCACAAATACTTGTAGAAAACATTTTGTACTTTGCCACAGCTTCTAAAAGAGCGGGAATGTAGCATTCTTGTATTAAGTGTATGCTATTAGAAACACAAAAGCTTAATGATATAATTTTTATATTAGAATCGGTTGTCTTTTAACATATTAAAATGAAATCATGCACCTCATACTGTTTCTATGTAAGTTAAAAAACTGACCCTTCTTTTATGATCTAACAATCTGCTGCAAGCATTTGTGGTGCTTTTCTGTTGAAATACGTGGAATAAAATAAATTCTAACTCTTCAAAAGAACTGGGATATGGTGGCAAACTCAACGTTGAGCTTACTACAAATCAACTGCATGACTCAAAATAAGGGAACTGGGTCAAGGGCTAGAAGACGCTGGGATTCCAGGATCATGACTGGATTTCAATTTTTTATATTTTCTTATTTTAAAGTAGGTATGGAATGTGAAGAATTTAAGATATTGTCAGATCTTGGAAGAAGTGGATGGCTTTCCTCTGAAACAACTTTGGAGGACACTTTTGAGGGGAGTATGCTCATTTTAGGGAGTGTTAAGTGAGCTGTGTCCTGCCTTGGGGGCCCTGGTGGTTCAGTGTTTAAGAGCTCGGCTGCTAACCAAAAGGTTGGCAGTTTGAATCCACCAGCCGCTCTTTGGAAACCACATGGGGGCAGGTCTACTCTCTCCTAAAGGGTCAACCTGAGTTGGAAATGACTCAATATCAAGAGGGTAGGGGTGGGGAGAGACCTTGTCTTGGGAACTAATTAAACTTTGGATTTTGGAAGGGGGTTACTTACTTCTCTGAAGAAACTCTGATGCCTTTAAGTTACTAAAAGTGAAACAGTTTTGAAACTGTTCACCTCTACTAGTTGCTTTCTTGAGCTTGTGAAAGAAGGAAAGAGTAAATATAGTAGATAGGAGAAATGGAAGATGCCAGGAGTCAAACTCATAGCAGAGCAGTCACGTACTGCTTGAGGAGGAATCAGGGCCAGGTTAGGTGGTGGCCAAGCCAGACAGCTTCTTGGCACACTAAAATATTATTGAAAAAAAAAATGGTGCCATATTTTCCAATGATAATTTATACAGAAATAGTGGTATGACTCCCTAGAATGTAAGTTATCTCTTTCCAAAAATTTAAATTCTCTCTCTGTCATTATCTTTATTTCTTTTGTCTGTTACAAGATTCCCCTGTCTGTCTTTGAGGCTAGACTTGGCGGTATGACTCCTTAGGAATGAGTGGAAGTTATTTCCTTTCCCTTTCCAAAGCACTGGCTTTGAGATTCTAATGCCTGGGAGCTTTAAGTATTTCCTATGAGACATAAGACTCTATTATGGGAAGGAAAGATGGAATAAACTCTTTTTGTTTAGAGATGAGAGTGATGAAAGTGGCCTGGCCCATGGGGTATAGCCTAGGTCTCAGGAAAGGGTCAGGGACCATGGATCTGTTTCCTGAGGGATATACTTTAACATAGCACCTCAGAGGCAGTGAGACCTCAGAGGAGAACGACTGTCTGTGTGTGGAAAGGGATAGCCATCTGGAGTTTTACCCATGGAAGGCTGAAGAGGAGGGGCAACTAGAACAGAGCTGGCATAGAGAGAAGGTGAAGCTTCCCTTGGAGCTGCACTCTTCTAAAGGACAACAATGGTCAGAAAAGTTGTTGGGCCTCCAAGACTTCATTGGCAACAATGGCAGTGATGGCAGCCATATCGAGAGACACACCAGAGCTCACCTGTGTAGAAGGACAAGCCTGTAATAGCTCCTCTTCCAGCTACAGCCTTTGGGGTCTTAGACAACTGGAGAGGGAGACATCTTGATGCCATGATGGATGGGCTTCTAATATGAGAAATGGATTATGACACCATTGTTTATGGCTCATGTGGAATATCCCATATCTGTTATATGTAACTGCTGAAATGTAAATTGATCCTGCTCCTGCTGACATGAACAGTGGTCTTGAGCTAAAAAAAAAAAATGAAACCTCAACTTGGTGGCCTAGATTTTTTCAGCGTGCTTTGAGACTTGACATGCTGGGTGAGATACGTGTCAGGTGATACTTAACTAGTTTTAAAGTTGAAATTCGCTCAAATTCTGAAACAAAATAATGCATGGTATGAGATTTTTTACTGAGAAGGAGTGAATTACTTTATTACCTAAGTTATGATCCCTTTAATACACTTCCCGAGAAGTTGCAGAATTCAGAAAACTGCAAAGAACACAAGAGTCATAATGGTTTGAAAAAGGTCTAACTGGCATGAAAGCCAATGTAGCCGACATGGGCAGTGATGGCCACTCAGGCACTGTACAGATTCCCTGTTTCCACTAAGAACCAAGGCTGCTGACTGCTCCCAGATCATTCACTCTTTAGGAATTACCCTTAACTGAGGGAAGCTGCTTCTCCCAAAGTTATGTTTCTCCTTGAGGGGAGCCTGCATCCCACGCTTGGTCAATGCAAGGGTACAAACTCTGTCCCTTTTGTCTCGATTGGGACAACACCAAGCTCTAAAGTATTCTGTAGTGAATATATCACAGCTCAACTTCTTTCTCTACCCAATCATCTTTCCTCATTACCCACAGGTGTTCTTCCCAAGAGTATTCCTCAATAAATCTCTCGTATGCAAAGCTCAGTGTTTTATAATATTTTTCTTGTTGAAAATGACCTATGGCAGTAGGCAACATGAGTGTTTCTAGGAAGCCAAGTCTAAAATGGGATTTTAAAGCTTGATCACCTGCTAGCAGGAGTGTTATCTTCACAGTTTGAGTAGTGTATTAGTTTCTTAGGGCTGCCATAATAAACTGCCACATGTTGGTGGCTTATAAGAACAGAAATGTGTTGTCTCACAATAAATTCTAGAAGCTAGGAGTCTGAAATTAGGGTTATCAGTCATGCTGATTCCTTCCAAGGGCTCTGAGGGAGAATCTGTTCCATGCCTGTCTCCTAGCTTCTGCTGACAGCTGATGATCCTTGGAGTTCCTTTGCAGAGCTCTCCAGTCTCTGTATCTGTCTTCTCATGGCTGTCTTTCCTCTGTTTCTCTCTGTCTCTTTTCCTCTTTTATAAGGATACCATTCACATTAAATCAGGACCCATCCTATTCCAGTAGACCTCATGTTACCTTAACTGATGACATCTTCAAAGACTCGATTTCCAAACAAAGTCACATTCACAGGCATGGGAGATTAGGAGATTAGGACTCCAACATTTTGGGAGAACACAATTAAATCCATTACAAGTGGTTTAGAGGAAATAGTAATTATAGGGACTATGGTAATGGGTGACTTGCTAAAGGTCAATGATGCATTGGAGAAAGACCGTGAATGGCTAAAGAGTGATTTATCAACAACAGAAGGTGAAATCTAAAAACCAGAGGGCTTCCTTGGCAGCATATAAAGAGATTCTGACCTTCTACAGCTAAGGGCATAAAAAAATTGAAAAGATCAGGCTCAGGACTTAATTATAAGACTAGCAGATTTCCAGAGAAGGTTGAATTCTCAGCTACAACTATTCTTCTGTTCCAACATCGCGGCTCTTATTTGAAGAAGTGGGACCCCATGACTTGGAAAGGCTACATCTAAGTTGATGTGCTCAAAAATCTTGAATCCATAGCTTCTCATGAGACCTCTCGACTTGTAGGAATGGCTCACTCCTCCCAGTTAAAGGCTAGTCTTCCCACTTGTTTGTATATGATGCAGCATATTCTGCCCTGCGAGACAACAAGCAACCCTTTGATCTACTTCCACCTCCTCTTCTGACTATCAGGCCAATAACTAGCTTCCAAGCCACAGCATATGCAAGCTGGCTCATGCTGAACCTGCCAAAGAAGAAAGGGTTTATACCCCAAGGGACTGCAAGAACTAGTCAACATATACTGGCAGGAGCAGGAAAGAGTACATAGGACTGGATTCTGAAGGCTTGGGATGAGAAGGCAAGGCAGAGAGATCATACATTTGGATGATATAGTTTACCAATAGGGGAGCACTTTCCTAAGATGCAGTTTTTGACCCTCAGACAAGGACCCAAGGAGGGTAGGAACTTGTTGCTTGGAAGAGGGTATATAGGACTGAATTCTGAGGGTGCTGGATCAAAGAGGACAGAATTTAAAGTTAAATAAAGGGGAGTTTATTGCTTTGGGAACACTTCCATGATACAGGGTTTAACACTGGCAAGGATACAGTAGGTGTTGTTAATCTACTGCAGGATTGGTCCTTGCAAGTATGGAAAAAGTATTGACCCACAGGAAGTGAAGTTCTGCCAGAACTCTTGTGAAGATGGAGAGGGCCTGCTATAATGGATAACTACATAGAACCAGAAAACCCACAGGATGACTGTTTTAGTGGGAGGGCTTGAGGACCCTCCATTTACCAAAAAAATAAGGAATATACCAATGAGACAGGTTCTAGTAAGGGGGCTTGGAACTCAGGCAGGAGTAGATATTGTAGTTTTAAGTCTGAAATACGTAGGGCAGGCCAGCAGGCTAGAAACTTGGTATCAGTTGAAGTTGTAGTCTTGAGGCAGTATTTCTTCTCTGAAAAACTGCAGTTTTTACCCTTAAGGCTTTCAACTGATTGGATGAGGCCCACCCACATTACTGAGGGTAATCTTCTTTACTTAAAGTCAACCGATTATAGATATTAACCACATCTACAAAATACTTTCACAGCAACACCTAGGTTAGTGTTTAAGTAACTAGGTACTAAAGGCTAGCCAAGATGACACATAAAAATCGCCTTCATGGCAGCCAAGCCATCACTTTGAGATACTTGTGCTAAGAGACCAACAAGCAAAGGATAGAATCACATCCTGGCAGGGATAATTGACCCTGAACATGTGAAGGAAATACCTCTGCTACACCACGAGGGCAGGGAAGAATTTGTTTGGCACGAGGTGATCCACTGGGGCATGTCTGGCACCACACTTACCCATTTTGATGGTACCTGGACAAATGCCCTGGCCTGAGAAGGGCATGTAAACCAGGAGTCAGATCCCTCAGGATATAAGTCACCAAAACCAAAAGAGGTACTAGTCAGGGAAGCAAGTAATCTAACGTGGGTAGTAAAGGATCGAGAAGAGAAGTACCAGTTGTAGTTCAAAAACCAGCTGTAGTGGTGTAGGCTGTCATGTGCCCCATAATTTTTCTACTGTAACTTTCCCTAGGAAGAGACACCAATCACAATCCGGGAGCAGCCATTTTCAGATGGAGTGAGCTCACTCTGAGAAACTAGTTGCGTCCAAGGAATAGAATGCAGTGGACACTGTGTTATGCTGCCCAGATTCCCCTGCAGTACCGTAGGCTTATCCTCCAGCTGGCAGGAAAGTTAGCCACTGATAGCTCACAGCTGGTCCCTCTCCACTCAAGGAAGTTTCTTTGTCCAAGGTTACACTCCCTGCATGGAGGCAGCCACATCTACTGACTGGCTGTTGTCAGGGCACAAGAACGTGGGCCCCAGTCTTGGGCGAAACAACTCTGAAGGGCCCTTCCAGCTCCAGAGCTCCTCATAGGATTGGCTGAGGCCTCTCGTCCAACTCTTGTCACAGCTCAACCTCTCCCTCTGCCCAGCCCTGCTTCCCTCAGGAAGTGCTGTTCCTGAACACCCTCCCCAATAAACTTGCTGCATGCAAGTCTGCCTCTGTTTCCCCGGGAACCCAGCCTGTGACAACTAGTAAAAAGAACTTTTGAATGTATTTGGAAGAAGCCTTTGGAAGTATACCCATGTTAGTTACCTCTACCCTGACTGAGCGTGAGTGACAAATGTTATCCACTTGTGGGTGAAGGAAAAACTGTGAAATGAAATGCAACCCCAAATAAAGTGAAAATGATATGTTACTCTCAGGAAAATATCTTCATTTTATCATAAAGAATTAGGAATATATTTTTCAAGAATGGACAGCCAGCTTTTCTCCTCAAAAATAAAAATTGAATAGCTAGGAAAGAGTATTATAATTTAAAAAAAAATCATAAAATTGTGAGTCTTTCTAGGTCAAAGCAATGTCTGGCTTTAGCCTTGGGAATAGTTTATGAACCCCACCCACCAAGAATAAACTATAGAAGGAGGAGATCTGAAGGACTCTGACGATAAATTATGATTCCAAGGTTCCCAGAATTGGGTCAGCATCCTCCCCCTTTCCCAAGAACTCCTAGATTCCCTTGTGGATAATTACCCTCTGCCATTGGGTATTTATTCTTAGAGGGAGATGGATTCCTAGAACCTGCCTCCAATGCTGCTCCCAGCATTAGGTGCCAGATTCTTCTTCTACCAACCTGCTAGCATTTGGGTGGTACAAACAGATCTTGGCCAAGACAACTCCCTTCTGGAGCTCTTAAAGTGTGTAACACAAAGAAATTGGGACAGCAGGAAGTCAGATCTTCATAGACGGTGAGGAGGGTAATGTTGGCGGTGGTGACTATTCCTGCTATGTTGATGCTGTGTGGTCTACCTTATTTCCTGCTAACTTTCCATTCCCAATGCTTAGACTCCCATTATTTCTATGAGATTCCAATAACCTTCCAATAAATACCATGTTTTGCTCAAGATGGCTAGAGTTGGTTTTCATTACTTATACCTAATTATCTTGATTGATTCAGTAACCTACCAGCCTGCTGCTCTCTAAAAGGCTGGTTTAGCATGAAAGAGGACACAGGAATATTCATGATCCTTGTTCGTGCCCCTTATTAGAGATAGAGTCCCAAAATTTGTAGGAGAGGACAAAATTCACCCCTCAAGATGTTTGGTTGATGGTGTGATCCAATAGAGAAGGTAACATATACATATCTGAAGGTTCTAGTTACTTATGCTTACCTATGTGGACTTCCTTGGAAACCCTGTTGGTGTAGTGGTTAAGCACTATGGCTGCTAACCAAAGGGTGGGCGGTTCGAATCTGCCAGGTGCTCCTTGGAAACTCTATAGGGCAGTTCTACTCTGTCCTATAGGGTCTCTAAGTGCTATGGCTGCTAACCAAAGGGTGGGCGGTTCGAATCTGCCAGGTGCTCCTTGGAAACTGTATAGGGCAGTTCTACTCTGTCCTATAGGGTCTCTATGAGTCAGAATCGACTCGATGGCACTGGGTTTGGTTTTGGTTTATGTGGACTTCCAGATTTCAAAGACTTAAAAAAAAAAAAAAAACCCTAAAATTATCTGTGTATATTGAATCTGAAATCTCGAAGAGCCTCAGGGCCATGACGGTCAACACAGACTCTTCCCAGAATAGTAAGGACCTGAATGTCTCAGAAGATGGGGCCCGATTGCTACTGAGTCTTGGACATACATTGTTTTTGAGTACCTCCCTGATGACAGCTTGTTTACTTACCTTTTGTCTCTTTCTCGTAGAAGACTGCAAAACACAAAAATGCTTTTAGCTGGTGTTTTTGTAATTGTTTGCAAGATGGTGAAATGATAATTTACTGTATTTTGTTTTCTGCTTGGAGATGCAACAACTTCTTTTAAACATTTTCTTCATTTATTATCTAATACTCAGGGTAATGCAGTACCCAAGCTTGCCTTTTCATCACATAGAGACTACTGAAGGAATTATTTCCTAAAGAAGGAGGCAAGGATGCGGAGTGGGAGGAATGTGCCGAGAAACATGTTCCAGAATATGTTTCACCCACACAGATGGGAGGAAGTAAAAACTCTCTTCCCCCAAGAAGCAGCTAGCACAGTTCTATCTTGATATATTCCATCCACCTCCTGGCTTCAAAGACCCACAGCTGAGAAAATAGGGTTTATCGTCTTTTTAATATGGATCACGTGGCATCAGCTTAGACGCCATTTTCACTTTTCACATACCATGGTGGAAACTATGAACCCACAAGATCTCTTCCAGGATTATTTTTTTAAATTGAGTCTAAAAGGATATTTCTCCCTTCTTGATGTTAGCTTGTATCCTGGGACAATCTGAATCATTGCATGGCCATCATGATTCAGATTTGACATTAGATCCTTTGATTGTTCTATGTGTCTTATTTTCTTAACCCTAGCTGAAGAGTACTGACACAGTGACTGCAACAATGGGCTCAAGCATAACAATGATTGTTAGGATGACACAGGACTGGGCAGTGTTTCATTCTGTTGTACATAGGGTCACTGTGAGTGGGAACTGACTCAATGGCACCTAACAACAACAAGAACAAACTGAAATGTATAGTTATGTACACCTGTACCTAGAATCACGATCTCTGTGGCTTCCATGGGGGAACAGAAATGCCTTACTTATAAAGAATTTCCAAAGTCTTGCCCCTCTTTGCTTTGAGAAAGGAGACTGAACATTTAGGAAGCTAACTTCTAGAATCAGTACAAAGTAGTTACAGTCATAGGGGCTGTACTGGCCAGACAGACAGAGAAATTAGGTTCTCCTCTTACTCTTCATGAATTTTATTAGCCCAGCAGAGTAGGATAATCTAACCAGTTTATCAGAATAATTCTTTATAAATGAAGTATTAGGACTAAATTCCAATTTATAAATAAGGTTAAGATGGGCCTTCTAGGGTGAGACCGAGGTAGGGTACCTAGAGCCCCACGAAACAACGTCCCGTCTTCTCCTTCCCCTTCCCGGGTAATCTCTGGGTCTGCTACTCAAAATTGTTGGGCACCTCAGAACCCTGGATGCTCTGAAAAACTGGAAAATTCTGCTCTAATTAAGTAAAGATATCATATGCTTGTAGTTCCAGTCACTTTATTCTGTGAAAAGTTTAGTCAGAGGAAGCCTCCTGGGAGGTGTGACTTTGGAGATGCCTCAGAGGGCCCTGCTGGGCACCCTTCCTCCTATTGCTATCTGCAATCACTTCTTTGGGTTAAGGCTCTGAACCTTCAGAAGCTCCCTGGGCAGACCAAAAAAAAAAAAAATTTTTTTTTACCTAAAAGGATCACCATATTCTACTTGATTCTATCAATAAATGCTGAGTAGGGATTTTTCTATGGTGATACAAGGCCAGGATAAACCAGTTCCACCAACACAGATGAGTGTATGTGAGAGGCTGTTTTTAGATTATGGCCCTGTGAGGTCAGACATTGGACAGAGATGTTGATGTGGAGATAGGGGTGAGTATACAACCGAAACAGATGCTGACCAGTGCCATAGATTCCACAGCTATCATGGGTTATTCTTAATAAGCAAATGGTAAAGAAAGAATTGAGCACTTCTGCTGGTGAAAAGGTTTCCCTAGGTGGTGCAAACAGTTAACATACTTGACGCTAACTGAAAGGTTGGAGGTTCCAGTCCACCCAGAGGCATCTTGAGGAAAAGCCTGGCAATCTATTTCCACTGAGTACAGTTCTACTCTGACACACATGGTGTCGACATGAGTCAGAGTCAACTTGATGATAACCGGTTTTACTGCTAAAGAAATAGGAGGAGTCTGCCATAAAGAAAAGAAAGATGGTGGTTGTCATGGACTGAAATATGTCCTCCCAAAAATGTGTGTATCAACTTGCTTAGGCCATGTTTCCCAGTATTGAGTGATTGTCCTCCATTTTGTGATTGTAATTTTATGTTAAAAGGATTAGGGTAGGATTGTAACACCACCCTCAATCAGGTCACCTCCCTGACCAAAGGTAAAGGGAGTTTCCCTGTGGTATGGCCTGTACCACCCTTTATCTCTCAAGAGATAAAAGGAAAGGGAAGCAAGCAGAGAGTTTGAGACCTCATACCACCAAGAAAGCAGCACCAGGAGCGGAGCGTGTTCTTTGGGGCCAAGGTTCTTGTGCCTAAGAAGCTCCTTGACCATGGGAAGATTGAGGACAAGGACCTTCTTCTAGAGCTGACAGAGACAGAAAGCCTTCCCCTGCAGCCGATGTCTTGAATTTGGACTTTTAGCCTACTTTACTGCGAGGAAGTAAATTTCTCTTTGTTAAAGCTATCCACTTGTGGGATTTCTGTTATGGCAGCACTAGATGACTAAGACAGTGTACATAGACTAGACTCTGATTTTGTTGTTATTGTTCAGAGGGCTGGCTGGCTCTCATTTCCAAGTACAACTGACCTTCCATATCCATGGGTTCCACATCCATGGATTCAGCCAACCGTGGGTTGAAAATATTTGGGGGGGAAAAAAAAGAACGCTCCAAAAAGCAAAACTTGAATTTTCTGCTCATCGAGCACTACGCTGAATCCATGTGAATGAAGTGAAGTGTAGGCAGGCCCTGCTGTAGCCTCCCACCATTTCACAGATCTTCAGTCTTCCTCCAGCACTTATTGTTTGAGCGTTGTTCACCTCTGGTCTTGTCATTATTCCCTAAACGATAAAAAAAAAAAATAAAACGATACAGTATTAAAACTATTTACATAGTATTTGCATTGTATTAGGTATTACAAGTAATCTAGAGATGATTTAAAGTATACAGGAGGATGTGCATAGGTTATATGCAAATACTATACCATTTTACATAAGGCACTTGGGCACCCATGGATTTTGGTATCTGCAGGGGCCCTGGAACCAACCTGGAGCAGATACCAAGGGACAACTGTACTGAATGGAATTAAATGACTTTAATGAATTACTTTGTCACTGATTCCTGAGTAGTATGGTATTGTGTGTTTCATGTAAGTAAACATGAATGAGAAGAAGCTCTCCTAAATATGCAGAAAGGGTTGGATGGCATGCCAGATAGTTAATCAAATACTTTAAGCTACAAATTTATTAGATTTGGGGTAGGAGTAAGATTCTTTTGAATCCTGTTTTAATATTCTAACTTTAGTCTTTAAAAACAGTTATCAAATTTGTTTCCTTGTGTCTGCCTTTATTGATTACAAATGTTCCTGAATGTCAAGACCATGGAAAATGGCAACAAACTATCAATTCCTTATGTTAACTAGCACCACATTGACTCCAAAAGATCATGAAAAATAGGAAGAAAAAGGAGCCACCATACACATGATTTAAATCATATAGTTTATAAAGATGTAGAGAAACAGGCTTTGGTTCGAGTGTAAGCTGCCTGGATTTCAATTCAATTTAAAGATGGACAGCTTTTCTGTGGGGTAGGCATGTTGTCTTCCTGAACCAGAATAGATTCTATCCAGATGCTTCATGTTTTTACCCTGAAAGAAAACTTTACATGGGAACCGAGCTGAGAAGCTGAACAAAGCAACCTTATAAGTTCTAAATTTGGATGATTGCATCATTGAAGTTCTAACCACACTAAGAGTCAAATCCAGCTTTTATTTTTATTGAGCATTTGCAATGATTCCCGCTGATCAAAGACAAGTTAGTCTCCCCCGTTTTTTTTTTTTTCCTATTTTTCTCTTTGGGAAAAAAAAAATTAGTGTTCTGGAAGGATGACATAAGAATTAGTCTTCTTTCCAACAGATCCACTGAAGTGAGAGGAAGTGGATGGGAAAGGCAGTGCATTTTGGGAAGTCATTCAGTGGCTGTATTCAGTAAGTGCTGGGAGGAGATAATTTAGACCTTTTCGTTAACACAATAATTTGCAACTCTGTAATTATCAGGGTTTGCTTTAGTCTGGGACAAAATTTGATATTTATACTTGTGAAAATTATCTACCACTTATAATGACAAAAATATGAGCTTCTTAGTTGTAGTTATTGCTAATATGTGGGGTTACAGAATTCTCACTTTGCTTTTTCCTAATTAGGTTTTACAATTTTGTTGAGGGTGGGGGCCAGAGGAAAAAGATGTGAACCAGGATGGAGACAGCAAATGTCTAAGAATGAGACCTGTAGACACTTAAGCTTGAGGCTGGAGCTAAGCAGCTTAGGTCCTATCCCTGGATCATGTCAGGCCTGTCATTTCTTTGGCTATCAAATAATAAAGACAGTGTCATTATGGGGAGTCCAGATCCATATTTGGGGGGGTCTGTATCTTATATGAATATTGTCCAATACAGTGCTGGAGGATGAGACCCCTTGGTTGGAAGGTACTCAAAAAATATACAGTGGCGGCAACAATGAACTCAATCATGCCAATGATTGTTAAGATGGCTCAGGATTGAGCATCATTTTGTTCTGCTATGCATGGGGTTGCCATGAGTTGGAGCCAACTGGATGGCAACTAACAACAATAACTTATACAGTTTGGGAAGTCCTTTCGAAGAAAAAGAGTACAAATATTTTATAAATTCAAAGCTAGACACAAGGTATTGGAATGGGCCCATGCAAGGAAAGGCCCTGAAACATAAGGTTTATTAACTTCATGAAACATCTGGGTATGTTAAAGACACTAGAGGAAAAGAATGATTATTCGTACAGGTTGCCCCAACAATCCATGAAAGAGCTGTTATTTGTGCTGGCTAGGGCTGCCCCTCAGAGGGAGAGGGTAAGGTCCTCCCTAGAATCAGACGGGGTAGAAGCAGGAGATCACGGTGTATCTACAACTGAAGGCTGTTACTAGGTAGTATGAGGTGTTGTCCCAGCCTGAGCCTCTGCTGATAAGCCATCCTCTGTTTTGTAAACATGGCTGCTCCTAGGCTCAACTTCCCCAAGCAGGAATGACAACTTGTTTTGAACTCTTGTGTTTCAGACACCAAACTCAGGCCAAAGGAGTAGATTCTGATTCATAGCAACCCCACAGGACAGAGTAGAACTGTCCCATAAGGCTTTCTAGGCTGTAATCTTTATGGAAGCAAATCACTTGGTCTTTCTCCTACACAGCCACTGGGTGTGTTCGAACTGCTGACCTTTTGTTAGCAGCTGAGTGCTTCACCATTGCACCACTAGGACATCTTGTTTCAAACCCAGTCATATGCAATATTATGTAATTCTCATAGCATCACTGTGAGTAGTTTCAACCTCAATGTACGAATGTGAAAACTGAGCTACAGAGAGGTTAAGTGACTTGAGAAGCATCACAGAGTCAGGGAGAGAAAATGGGGTAAACTTCGGAACTGTCTAATCCTGAAGTCCATGATCTGTTTGGCCAAACTTTGCTGAAGAGTTCTCAGGGGCTGTAGCCTGTGGGAGTTCCTATAGGTGGTTTGAGGTCTCTGAGTGGTTCTCACTGGTAAGCTGTTCAACCAGCCAAAGTAAAACCGAACTCCTTGGGGACTCAAACACATAACATGGAGGACTGTGCCTCCTTTCTGGTTTGACAGTTAACTTGTGAAATAAAAATATTTACCCTGTTCTGGGTTTAAGGAAGTCCTCACCTGAAAGATGTTAACAAGAAATAATTTTGCATTCCTTGGGGTAGTAAATATTCATAAAGTGGTTAAAAAAAGTGGTTACATTAACTTTATTGTTGGGATATATTCTAGCATATACCACCATTTTGACGTTGTTCATAGAGTCTGTTCTATGGATTTCCAAACAGATGAGATCCCCTGAGTAATAATTATTAGTGGTATGCCATACTAGAGTGGTGAGAAGGAAAAGCATTCCTTTCTAAAGGAGAGCCTGACCTAGAATAGGGCTCTTTTATAAAGAAATCCTCCTTTTTCCATAGTTGCTTCACCTTTTCTTCTCCACACACTTCCACCATCTCTCTCTCTCTCTCTTTCTCTCTCTCTCTCTCACACACACACACACTCTCTTCCTATGTGCACATACACTTGCATTACGTATGCGTGCACACACACATGCACAGTCCTCATAGACAGTAGAGAAAATGTTAAGTGTGACCTGATAGTATTTGGCACTTAAGTTTCTCCCGAGCCTGCTGAAACCCTTGGGCAGGAATGAAATCCTCTTTCTCACAGATCCCAACCCACTGCCGTCGAGCCGATTCCGACTCATAGGGACCCTTTCGCACAGATAAATCTCTCTAAATCTCCAACGGAGAAATCTGATCTGTTCTGATTGAGACCAGCATGTGTCTGTTGTGCTCTGGACCCACAGTGATTGAATACGTATTTCTTTTTTGAAATCATTAAGAACTCTGATTGCTTCGCTCAAAGGTGGGTCGTTTCTAGAGGCGATTAAGTAGAGGTTTTTTGACAGAGAGGTGTATGTAAAGGGAGCAGCTTGGGCTCCCTTGACGCTTCCAAGCGTGGTAATCACACCAAATTCACTCCCATTCCTGGGACTCCCCTGAAGGAGCTTGGAAGCGATCACTGTGCTGGTGCCGGCTGGGAAGACATTGAAATAGGCCTGTCAAGTATCAGCTTCTTCAGGAGGCGATGGAGTATGAGCTGACATCATGTAATCAAAAGGAAAAAAAAAAAAAAATTACACTGTGTGTCTTGCCTGGGAAAAATAGACTGCAGCTTGGGAAGTTGTATTTTGTGCTCCCTGCACAGAGCTGCAAATCCTGCCATTATTTACTCCTGGGGCAGCTATTTAACAAGTGGTGGTGGTTTACAAATAAAGCATGGGGCTGCTTTGTGTGTTTTTAAAGACATCAGCTCTTGTGGATCAGATAAAAAAAATCCAGCCCACCTCAGCAGGCACTAACTTGTTTAAGAAAAGCAGCTGTCAACAGAAAAGAGAAACTCAGAGGGCTTACCACGTTAGTCACTCTTTTGGCAGGCCCTGCGAAATTCATCGCTTGAGTTTTTAGTGACATAGTGGCCAAGTACAGAAAGTCAGCCACCTTCCATCAATTGGGAATCAATTATGAAGCTGATTGGGGTGTTTGTTTTTCAAATTACCCAAACAGATCCCAGATTCCTAGAATGGCAGAAACCTTAAAGTCATCTCAAAGGGGCATACAGTGTAGGGGCGGAGGAGAGGGGGTCCTGAATAAGAATCAAAGACTAGGAGATCTTGGGATTCTCTTCTCTCCTTAGTCTGCTGGCTGAACTCTCTCCCCTTCTGATCTGCTTCCCTGAAGGACCCTTAGCTTCTGCAGGCTCCTACTCACTCTTCTCCCAGGGGGTTACCTGGCGGGGTCCCAGGCAAAGCTATGGCAGAGGTTCACTCCCTGCCTCTGCCTTGCCCTGTACCTCCTAGCCTCTCCTGTAAACCCTTTCTGAATAACTATTGATTTCAGACGTGCAAATTAAATACCAAAGTCATATGCTATGGGATGATGCTGATATTTTCCTAAATATGTTTTTCATTAACCTTGGGATTCACAAGACCTTTAGTCTATCTCAGAAACCCTGCAGCGTAGTGGTTAAGTGCTACTGCTGCTAACCAAAGGATCGGTAGTTCGAATCTGCCAGGCGCTCCTTGGAAACTCTATGGGACAGTTCTACTCTGTCCTATAGGGTCGCTTTGAGTCGGAATTGACTCGATGGCACTGGGTTTGTTTGTTTGGTTAGTCTATCTCTTTCCAGTTGCCATCAAATTGATTCTGACTCATGGTACCCCCTTCTGTGTCAGAGTAGAACTGCATTCCATAGGGTTTTCATGGCTGTGACCTTTCAGAAGCAGATTGCCAGGCCTGTCTTCCCAGGTGCCCCTGGGTGGGTTCTGACCACCAAACTTTCAGTTAATGGCTATGCGCTAAACTGTTTGTGCCACCAAGTGTCTCCTCTTTGTTTTATAAGCTTCCAGTATCATCAACGTGTTGTTAGGTTGCCTAGGCTCCAGCATTTTCTCTGAAGAAATTTTGAAAGCACACCCCATTGACCAGTACAGAGTAGTATTTTTGCACTACAGATACATTTTCTAAATTTGGGTTAATTGTGAAATATAATATCCCTATCAAAAAAAGTGGGTGAAACAATGCCATAGATATTTTTGTAAGGAAATTGGAAAGCTTTCTGGCAGGAATCTTAAATGGAATCTTAACAAGTGGACCAACCAAGGGCTATTTTGCATTTTGATTTTGTTAGTGGATGTAGAAGTAGCTGGGAACCGATGGGGAGACGGTATAATTTTAACTTGGATGATCTGGTCTCTGAGTGAAAAATCAAGTCCTTCTCAAGCATGACATTGGCCAAATTTGCATGATGTTGCTTGATAAATCAGGATGGCAGGCTTTTCAGCTAGTAAGAGAACTAGACCCAAGTCACAGCCAAACACAAGAAGCCAGGCAGGTTAGCTTCTTCCTGTGCAGTCCCTAGATTAAGTCAACTTCGGCAGAAGATTAGTTACAAAGAAAAGTTACAGGAAAGGTTGGGAAACGAGTTGGATGTGGTGTTACGGTTCAAAAAGTTTGCATGAAAAAATGTTATATAGGAATGCTTACTGGGCAGCAGTAGTAGTGTGACATTTCAGAGCATATATTTTGGGGTCAGATAGCTTTGACTGGGGCTTTTTGACTCGTTGTCATCACTGTTTTGTACATGGATTTCTTGTCACACTCAACTTGTCTTGATTCAATTTTACATAATAAGTCTTCAGCTCAAGAACCTTTCATTGATTATTATTAGATTCACTGTTCTCCCCTCAAGCTCTAATAGTATGTAGGTTAGTAATTTGTAACGTTGAACTTGATCTTGATTTCTCATGCGGGTAAATCTGAAGCCTCATTCATGACCCTCCCCAACATCAAGAGTAGGTGTTGTCAAAAAAAAGACCAGACTTACTGGCCTGACAGAGACTGGAGAAACACTGTGAGTATGGCTTTGGGAACCCTTTTGGCTCAGTAATGAAGTCACTTCTGAGGTTCACCCTTTTGCCAAAGATTAGACAGGCCCATAAAACAAAATGAGACTAAAGAGGCACACCAGCCCAGGGGCAAGGACTAGAAGGCATGAGGGGACAAGAAAGCTGGTAATGGGAAACCCAAGGTCAAGAAGAGAGAGTGTTGACATGTCGTGGCGCTGGTAACCAACGTCATAAAACAGTGTGTGTACTGACTGTTTAATGAGAAGCTAGTTTGTTTTGCAAACCTTCATCTAAAGTACAATTTAAAAAAGTATATAAAAAAGAAAAGAAAAAAAGTGGGTGTTTTTAGTCTTCTGTCAAATTGTATTTTGTTACCCCTCCTTCTGATGGTTTTCCTGATCCACAGGACAGCATCTACTATACAACTGCTTGGATTAGATAAGAAGACTGTATTTTCCTCCTGATTGCAATTCTTTTGCTCTGGAATCAATATTTAATAGTTTCTTTGTAATATATTTTTCTCTCTCTTTATTTTGAACAATTTTATTCTTTTCTTTACATTACATAGCAAGGCTTTGGTTTAACAACATTTTATTGACCATTATTTGATCCACCGCCTAAGTGGTTATTCCTGTCGGCAGACAGCTAGACACAAAAATAGATGTAATATAGTTTGCTGAAGAGATTAAAAGCACAGATTCTGAAGTTAAGATTATGTGGTTTGTGGTGCAAACAGTTAAGTGCTTGACTGCTAACTGAAAAGTTGATGGTTTGAACCCACCCTGTGGCTCTGTGGGAAAAAGACCTGGTGATCTGCTTCCGTAAAGATTATAGCCAAGGAAACCCTATGGGAAGCCAACTCTTCAGACAGGGATTGGACTGGACAATGGGATAGAAAAAGATGCTGGTGAAGAATGAGCTTCTTGGATCAAGTAGACCCTTGAGACTATGTTGCATCTCCTATCTGGAGGGGAGATGAGAGGGCAGAGGGCGTTAGAAGCTGGTGGAATGGACACGAAAAGAGAGTAGTGGGAAGGACTGGGCTGTCTCATTAGGGGGAGAGCAATTAGGCATATATAGCGAGGTGTATATAAATTTTTGTATGAGAGACTGACTTGATTGGTAAACTTTCACTTAAAGCACAATAAAAATTAAAAAAAAAAAAAAAACCCTATGTAGCTCAGTTCTCTTCTGCAGTACATGGGGATGCTATGAATTGGAATTGAATCAATGACACCTAACACAACAACAGCGACCTTGGGCAAATTACTTAAACTCTCTCTACTGCAGTTTTCCCAACTTGTGTGCAAAATGGCTTATCTCATAGGGTTACTGTCAATATTAATTAAGGCTACAAGTGCCCCATAAGGGTAATAGATGTTTTCCATAATAAAAACACATTCTCCGCTTTCTTCAAGCTTTAGGTTGTAAATAGCTATTTTTTCATCTGGGGTAGAAGTAGGAGAAGGAGAAAGGATTGGAGCAGGAAGATGCAGTGAGCACAAGGAAAAAATTGGAAAGACTGGTCCCACTACGGGTTGAGTGGGATAGGAGGCTGGCACAAGAGATTGGAGCCAAATAGTGGAGTGCTTTGAATCCCAGATTATGGAATTCTGTAGGCCATGGCGAGTCATTGAAGAATTTTGAACAAAATAATAATATATCTGGATCTGTGTTTCAGGAAGCTAACTTTGGAATTAGGAAGGAGGAGAAACTGGAGTAGTGAAATAATTGAAGCAGAGGGACCACTTAAGAGATTAAGTTGCTCCCTTCTTTTATATATTTTTTCCGTTTCTATGTCCCCTGGTTCAGTGTCTTTTTACATAATAGTAGTAAGGTTTTCGTGCAACTTCCATTGATAATTGTTGCCAGGGCTCTCCTTGGACTTTTTAATCTTCCTCTATCTGACTCGGCCTATTTGGGTTCACCTGACCCCTAGGATTGTATTCAGAAACAAAATAGATCATACATTTTATATTTTATTTATAAGCCTCGATGACGGCTGACCACTGCCATTAATATTGCTTCAGAGAATCAGTCTCTCCTTGTTCTTCCAGTGTATGCTTCTGTGTTCTCACTTTAGTGCCCAATTCCAACTGTGAGTGATGTATTTACACTCAAAAAAAAAAAAAAAAAAAACACCATAAGGAAAGATTTAGATAACTATCAGCCTCTTGATTACAATAGATGCATGACCTGGGGAAAGCAGAGCTGGCCTTCTCTTCTGGAACCCTCTGAAACAATAACCCTATTTATGCCAGATGCGGTTGATGCAAACTTTCAGTTCGGTTAGATGCTCAGCAGTCTACTGCTGACCTTTCAGCTCTTTGTCAGCACCTTCCTGTTAAACTCTCCCTCTGCTTAAAATAGAGCACCAATACCTCTGGGCACCTCACTTTTGAAAAACCAACCAAAGCATCAGATAAGACCATGAGGACTTGGGCTTTATCTAACGCTACACACTCTTTAAAATTGATTCACTTTTCTGCCAACTCAATATGTCCATGAAATAGCCTAGCTGCTGCTACAAGAACGATTATTATTCCGCCTGAGGTAATTCGTATGGTCTCAAGGCCCTGCAAACATCCATTTATACTGAGATGGGTTGGAGAGAAAGCAGACGTGAGTTGGCACTTCAGGCAGACAGTGATTGTCAGACATGCCCCACTGAGACAGCTGAAGAAACTGCCCTGTGTCCTGATGGGAGATAATGTGCCCAGGTTTCCCATGGACCGGACGGGGTATGTGGGAACGCTGGTTTTTGTCCTAGGATAGGTACCATAAGGGACCAAAAGGCCTTCGTGTGAATTGTCTGAATTTTCAAACTGACCAATTTGAAGGAAGGAAGCTAACATAGAAGTCCCAGGGAAACTTCATTTCACTTGTATGATAGCTTTCCTTATAATCTCATGGCAAGTTGCAATTAAATGCAATTCAAGATATACATACGTAATTGCAACTTACCCAGAAGAGATTATCTTTTGAGAGGTTCAAAATGAGAAAATGTGCATATTCCTTTTCAGATCTCATTGAAGCAAAGTTGATTTACATAAGTTCACACATGTGTATACACCCTGCGGTGATTGATATATTCAAAACAAAGTGTATTATTGACATCTGTAGAAATACACATGCTAATATTTCTCTCTCTCATGATGCCATTAACTGAAAGTGGAACTATCATTTCGGTAGCCATTTTGTAATTTCTATATAAATTTCCAGTTAATGTTTGGCATTATAAGGCGGAATTGGTGTCTATAGGTCCAAACTATATGTATTTACATTGTAGTAATTCCCAACATTAATGAGATCATATCAGGTAAATGAGAGATTCCTCAGTGAATCTCTACAGGGAAATAAGTATTAACATCTGAAGCCATGAGAATAGGAAAATCTATGTTTTTAAGGAAAAACAGGTACAGGAAATTTAAATCGTATCATAAAAATGGGTTGCAATGAAATCCCACTCCATTCCTTTCCTGAGTTGCTGGAGGATATCTACATGAGATAACTGGATTGACCAGTCAAAATATTAAAGACAAAGATGGATGCTGTCCAATCAAAAAGTGTATTTTATTTATTAGTCTCGAACTGATCACTTCAGTGAAATAAAAATAGTGTACATATTTGAATCGCAATTCAGTAAGGATTATCAGTCTCATAGACTTGTATTTTCACATACTACAAAAATGAAGAATTGTGCTTTGTAGCTAATGGTTCAAGTACAATAGGTAAGAATAAAATCATGTCAAGTTAATTTTTTTAACTGATTTCAGTGAGTCATATAAATCCTCTTTATCACAAAATGGAGAACCCCAAGTGAGTTCATCACAGTGCAAGGACTTTAGAGCAAAAAATACTCATTCTGTCCTCACCACTCAGTTCCCAGACTATTTGGGGCCTTGACACTGCTGCTGAGGACTAGTTGGGTCTTGAGAGAATGGGCAAGCCTTCCACCACAGTGGAAAATAAATCAAGTCAGTTGATTCTGATTCAGGTCTTCTTGAAAAATCTGAAGGCCTTCTGTAGTACCTAGGGAATTCTCAATCTATTCTTGATCTGAGATTTCCAAGTGTCCAAAGGACTTCTTGTGACTTGATGAGGGCCCTGGGAACTATAGGCCAGTGCTACTGGGAAAAGCCCCAGAAAAGGCCCAGAGTTGGGCTTACATCAATCCAAACCTCAGTGACCTGCCCTCTACTTTTAGCATCAAAAGCTGGCCAAATTAGAATGTTATTACTAGCAATAAGAACAGTTATTTGATTGTTTCTTGGATGTGAGCCTCTGCCAAAAATTAGATACTGAATTGAAATTAACCCTCCCTCGCCCATAAACCAAGAGCACTTTGCTTCTACCATTTATGTCCTACTCGTTGCTTTCTACCTTTTTTTGTTTAGAAACAGATCTGATCAGATAATTCTCCTTCAAACCTTCAAAATTTCCTAGACTGGCATTTAATTTACACTTCTTGATCTGGCTCCGTCATGCACCTTTGTTATTTCCTTTCACTCTTCCCAACACACTCGGTTTTCTAGCCATACCAGCAAAATTGCTGTTTCCAACCCTGACATCATTCTATGTGTTTGCTTGTGCTGTTCCCACTGTCTGATATATCCCACTGCCTTTGTCAACCTCATGGTTCATGCCCATCAGAAAACCGAAAACCAAACCCATTGCCATCGAGTTGATTCTGACTCTGACCCTATAGACAGAGTAGAACTGCCCCATAGATTTGCTAAGGAGAGCCTGGTGGATTTGAACTGCTGACCTTTTGGATAGCAGCCATAACACTTAACCACTACACCGCCAGGATTTCCTCACCTTTCAGGGCCTATCACAAATGTTAGCCCCTCCCTTACATGCATTCTCAACTCCCTGGGACAGAATTAATGAAATCTTTAACTTTGTTCCTTCAGTACTTTATACTTCTATTGTAGTACTTACCACATTACAACTAGTGAGGTAGTAGAGCTTATTGTTTCTTTTGTTATACATTGCATTCTTTCAGGCCTGAGAACATATGCCTGGATAGGAGAAGATCTAGGATCTGACAAGTCCAGGTGTTTTATGATTCTTCCATGTACCTGATGAGTCCTGAGAATGATAACCACAGTTGGGGTGGAGAGGATGCCAGGAGCTATAGGCTAAAGTCTGCTATGAATGAGGGAGAATGACCAGGAAGTTGGTAGATAATCACAATGATTAGAGAGTGAGGTTGTATATCTGTATGGTGTGAGCCTCAAGACAGCAGTGGTTTTAGCAGGATGTTAGTTGTTGTTAGCTGCCATCAAGCTGACCCTTGAATCTTGGCCACCCCTTGCACAACAGAACGAAAGCTGACCAGTCTTGTGCCATCCCAAGATTGGTCATGGATCAGAATATATTGTTTCATACTTTAATGCAAGAATAATTTATTAAGCACCTCCTGTGTGTCCCGGATTGATGGACTGCAGAAGACATGAATAAATTCTGTGCTGTCTAAGACCTTTCAAACTGTTGAGGGTAGTGACATATGCTCTGTAATGAGTGGCATCTGTTGAAGCCCTGCACCTTCAGATCAACTTTAAAAAAGAGACCCCCTTACTCACCCACTCACTACTTAAACATTTACCATTTTTATCAGGCCCTTAATATCTTATAGGAGCTGGGTGGGCAGTTCATGTCCTTATGTCTTAAATGCTTGGAGATGTTAGTCATAGGATCAGCCTTAAACGTCTTAGCCTCAAGGTAATACGGTTTAGGAAATGCTGGAGATGCAGCTGCTAATATCTGTAGAACTCCCTCCTCTCCCTTACTTTGACTCTAAGAAACACCAAGAGTGAATGTCTTAGTTATCTAGTGTTGCTGTAACAGAAATACAACAAGTGAGTGACATTAACAAACAGATGTTTATTTTTTCCAAAATTTAGAAGGCTAGAAGTCCAAATTCAGGGTGCCAGCTCTAGGGGAAGACTCTCTCTGTCTGTCTACTCTGGGGAAATATCCTTGTATCTTTTCAGCTTCTATGCCTAGGTTTCTCAGTTATCACGTGGGATGTATCTTCCCCTCAGTTTGTGCTTGCTTTCTTGTTTAGTCTGCTCTTTTATATCTTAAAACAGATTGACTTAAAACACACTCTGCACAAATACTGCCTCTTTAACATAACAAATAAAATCCATTCCCAGATGGGATTATAACCACAGGTGTAGGGGTTAGGATTTACAACACATATTTTTTGGGGGACACAGTACAATCCATAACAGTAAGGAAGTGAGAAGATGTTTCTTGATCACTGTGCCACAGGAAGGGGAACACATCATGGAGTTTAGAGAAGATCAATCCTAAGAATTGATGCTTAGGTCACCAGGCACATTTCTTATTAGGAAATCATAGCAGGGAAGCCCTAGACAGGTATCAAGAGACCTTTAAGTTTTGTTCTGATATTAATTCATTGTGTGACCTGTCAAAAGTCACTTCCTGTCACTGGGGCTTCCTCTTTGGTAAAATGAGAGATTTGGACCAGGTGGTCTGAATTTCCTATCAACTTGAACATCTATGATTCAAAAAGTCCATCTTTCCAGTGTTGTGGTCAGTGGGAAACTGATTATTAGGTCTTCGAACGACTTGCTGTTCTGAGGACTGTAGATAAATCAGATCATTGTATTCAGTTTTGAAATTGTATTTTTTAAGTGCAAAATATTGTTGAGATATTTTTTGGCATTAGCTTTATTCTATGCCTAGGCACATGTGTCTAGAAATGGAAAGGAGGTAAGAAAAGGGACAAGTTACAGAATTTAACAAGACCAAGAATTTGTGTGTAAGATTGTTTGGTTTTGTTGAAAGCACGTGTTTGAGTCTCTGGAAACCTGAGGAGGAAAGTGTTATATGTGTTTTCGAAGTGGCTACAGATGAATTCAAGACAGGCTGCCTACAAGGAAGTATGTGTCAGCATTTGTTATCCTAGAATGTCTTGTCCTTAGAGTGCCCTCAATCGCCTTGTGGTCTGCCACATTCCACAGGCCACCAATTGATCATCTCTGGTTAGAAATGCTGCCTGTGAATGAAGTTGTCTATTTTGGTCACAAAGAAAGAGGCTGCGCCATTATCTGGTGATTTATAATGAATGGTCATTTTTATTTATTTTGTAGTTTCAGATGTCCGAACAGCTGTTTGTCTGAACCTTATCTGTGTGACTTGAGGGAAGTCATTTAATTGTTCAGATCCTCCATTTCTTCATCTGTAAAGTAGGTACACTGACTTCACAAGGTTGTTGTGAGAATTTTATGAAATAATGATTGTGAGAACAAATTTTAAATTGTTAAACACAATGCATATGTTGGTTATTATATCTAGTCAGACAGGTAAGGGCCAGTCAAGTTATCTTTCTTTTTTAAACCTCTAAGACTCATTAATGATCTGTGATATGCAGATAACACAATCTTGCTGGCTGAAAGTGAAGAGGGCTTGAAGCACTTACTAATGAAGATCAAAGACTACAGTCTTCAGCATGAGTTATGCCTCAACATGAAAAAAACAAGAATCCTCACAACTGGATCAATAAGCAACATCATGATAAATGGAGGAAAGATTGAAGTTGTCAAGGATTTCATTTTACTTGGGTCCACAATCAACACCCATTAAAGCAGCAGTCAAGAAATTAAATGATGCATTGCATTGGGCAAATCTGCTCCAAAAGACCTCTTTAAAGTGTTGAAAAGCAAAGATGTCACTTTGAGGGCTAAGGTGTGCCTGACCCAAGCCGTGGTGTTTTCAATTGCCCCATATGCATGCAAAAACTAGGCAATGAATAAAGAAGACCAAAGAAGAATTGATGCATCTGAATAAAGGTGTCGGTGAAGAATATTGAGTATACCATGGACTGCCAGAAGAACAAATAAATCTGTCTTGGAAGAAGCACAGCCAGAATGCTCCTTAGAAGCAAGAGTGGCAAGACTTCATCTCATGTACTTTGGACATGTTATCAGGACAGACCAGTCCCTGGAGAAGGACATCATGCTTGGTAAAGTAGGTCAGTGAAAGAGAGGAAGACCCTTGAGGAGATGGATTGACACAGTGGCTGCAACAATGGGCTCAAACATAGCAATGATTGTGAGGATGGTAAAGGACTGGGCCGTGTTTCGTTCTGAGTTGGAATCTACTGGATGGTACCTAACAAGAACAACAAACCTCTGATGACAATAATTTCCCCTATGCCAGATTTTTTTTGTCATCACTGGCTTGTAAAGTATAATCTGCTCCATCTATTTCTAGTAAATTTCCAATTTGGTAGCTTTGGATAATATTGGCCAAAGTTTCCGTAAATCCATTCTGAGCACAACTCTTTGTTATTGTTGGAACTCCAGAACATTAATTGATGTTTGCAGCTGCCAAGACTTTACCACAATTGAAGCAATAGCTGTGCAAGTCAGCCTCACACCTGAATTCCTTCACATGTGTTCATTTAAATCTGATCCTCAAAGTATTTGTTTTACTCATTATGCAACCTAATTTGCCTAAAATAAATCAGGAACCAGTCAGCACTCAAATCCTGGGGTAATTGAAGTTTTTGGGGTCAGCAGTAGCATTAACATCCATTTCATCTTGAGTGCCTGCAATTACTTTTTTTTTTTTTTTTTACTGGAAATATGAACTAAAAGAGTTCTTTTTGCCTGCAATTACAAGTAGTACTTGGGGTATTTTTAGTTCATCTACAAATGGATATGAAATGCTGCTTTTTAATAGTGATAAAAGCTGCTTGTTTTCATATGTCACTCTTACCCAAACAAAACAGGATGGAAAATGTATTGGATGAATATATTTCAGTTCATCTCCACAGGAATATGGGCAGTATCTTTTGAAACTAATATTATTTTTGATGCAACAATCCTAGGGGACAATAAGCATCTGGATATAACCCTTAGACAAATTCACGTCTATACTGACCTAGAAATTTTGAATTGGGCCTGTAAGAGCAATAAACATACAGAAAACAGAGGACAGACTTGATTTGGTTCACTTGATTGTCAGCAGCGGTACTCTGCCTGTTTAAAGTCTTGGCAGTATTTTGTTATAAATAACTGTTAGGAAACAATATCCAAACAAACCAGGTCCATTGCCACGGAGTCGATTTATAAGAGGTGGGAATTCAAGCAAGTAAAACTTTAATTCGCTCAATAGAATTGTTCAAGGTGTTGGAGGTTAGTAAGTCTTCCTCTTCTTTAGGTTTCTTTCTTTCTTTAAATCTTAGTGTTAGAGAAGTTTTAGGTTTACAAAAAAAAAAAAATGTGCAGGAAGTACAGAGTTTCTATATATACAGTCCCCCATACACACTGCTTCTATTAGTAACACCTTGCATTTGTGGGGTATGTTTGTTACAATTGATGAACCAACATTGTTACATTATTGTTAACTGAAGTTCACAGTTTACATCAGGGTTCATTCTTTGCTTGTACAGTCCCATGGGCTTTGACAAATGCATCATGCCATGTGTCTGCCATTGCTTCTTTAGGATTCTAACTGGAGGGGGCTGCACACAAGGAGTTGTTAGGCAAGGGGAACTCACTCACTTTCTGCCTGGTCTATATTTTGGGACCTGGTTCTGTAGTGATGGCTTCTCCTGACCTACCCACTCATTCACCGGCTCAGATGATGGAATAGCAGAGAAGTTGCCAGGCTAACCCTGTGCTCTTCGGCTTAGCATCAGTTGATAGGAAGCAGAGAAGAAGGTCCATGAACAGCGGTGGCCTTGAACACCAGGAATGCTGCTCAGTCTTGGTCAGGTCAGCTACTTAAGATCAGCTACTTCTCCCTTAGGGAGGGATGAGCAAGGTGTGGAGAGCTGGAGACTGGGTAGAGTTTCAGGCCAATGCTCACTATGGGGATGAGGAGAGGTGGCAGGGATGAGGGATATAAGTGCTAGCCAGAGCACAGGGATAAGTGCTCTGGAAGATACAGAAATGCTTGAGAAATGGTCCCTATCTTTCTGAAGCTAATAGACTTGTAAAAGCAAACACCACATGTTAATAATCTTTTCGTACAGAAAGAATGAAACCATTTCCTATAGATTTCAAAATATATACCATCCAAAAAAAAAGTCTATGGCATTTAAATATTTTAGATCAGGGTCCTTAAGGGGGATTGGAGAATATCCTGAGTGGACAAGGTTGGCACTTTAGGGGAAATATGAGTAAGTTTTCCTGGGGTCTGCCCTTCCATAATAACAAAAATAGAATTTTTTTTTTTTTTTTGTAAAATCATTTGCTCTGATAATAGGATGCAATAACTGAAATGAGAACTGATCTAGAAATCCCAAAATGTCTGACTTCTTTTTCCATAGGCCAGATACTTGTCCTTCAGCAGCTTAAAGGAGATCCTGCCCTTGCCTAGCTGTTATCTCCAGTTATTTGATCCAAAAGGTTAGTGCAGAGAATTGCTTCTTGCTTATTAGAAATGGAATGACCACCTCTAATGTACAATAATATTTTAAGTACTGTAATATTTTTAAAACAGGTGATCACTGTGGCTCTGTAAGGAGAATAGCCACAAGATTGAATGAAGCCTTTAGTTTTCGTCTGAATATTCAGGTGCCATATTGATATTGGACATAATGTAATTAAATAGCAGTGTTCTGAGCTACTAGCTCCCAGGAGTCTGTTGTTTTGTGTTATACTAGAATTGTCATCCAGCACAATGGTTCTGTCCAACAGGCGAGTGTTTTAAGATCAGACAAAGCTGGGAAAGTCATGTTGTTGTTGTTGTTGGGTGCCATTGAGTCAATCCCAACTCATAGTGATCCCATGTGACAAAGTAGAACTGAACTGTCCCATAGGGTTTTCTTAGCTATAATATGTGTGGAAGTGGATCTCCAGGTCTTCCTCCTGCAGAGTTTCTGTGTGGGTTCGTATTACCAACCTTTGGGTTAGCAGCCGAGTGTACTCAACTAGGCCCCCTTAAACCTGTTGCCCTCAAGTTAATTCTAACTCCTAGAGACCCTATAGGACAGGGTAGAACTGTCCCATGGAGTTTCCAAGGAATGCCTGACCTTTTGGTTAGCAGAAGTAGCTCTTAACCACTACACCACCAGGGTTTCCAGGGCTCTTTAGGAAAAGCTATAAAAACAAAAACAAAACTACTGCTGTCAAGTCGATTCCAACTCATAGTGACCCTATAGGGTTTCCAAGGCTGTAAATCTCTATGGAAGCAGACTGCCACATCTTTCTTCCATGGAGCCACTGGTGCTTTTGAACCACTGACCTTTTGGGTAGCAGTTGATTGCATTAACGACTGCATCACCAGGGCACCTAGGAAGAAAAAACCCACTGCTGTCAAGTCGATTCCGACTCATAGTGGGGGTAAGCGTTGCTTTAGGCCCTCCTCGTCTCTGCTTGCAAGCCTCTTCAATAAAGCTTTGCTCCTGTGGAAAACTCTATGTGCCTTACCTGCTCATTCTTGACCAGCGAGAGGCAAGAACCTTATTACGGTAACGTTAACATTTTGGTATATTTCATTTACCAAATTCTGTCTCTCTCCTTTCCTTCCTACCTCCCTACCCCCAGCTTCTCTCTCTCTCTTTTTTTTTTTCTTTCTACATTCTGGTTGGAACCTCTTTTTCAACTAAAAATGTATAATGAATATTTCCGTGTCTATGAAATATGTTTCAACCATGATTTACACCATAGTATTTCATTATATATATATATATAGTACAATTATATTCACAAATTACATGATGATGGCTATTTAAGTTATTTCAAAATTTTCACTACTACAAAAAGCCCTGCATTTCTAATTGTTCAGATAAAAGTTTATAAGTGAAATTTCTTGCTTAATGAATATAGGCTCTTTTTTTTTTTTTTTTGTCAAGTCTTTTGAAATACACTGCCAAACTGCCTCTCTAGAAATAATGATCTATTTTTGTCCCTATTTCAATAAAAACATCTATGTTTTTATACCATGGGCAGTATTGCTATTTAATTCTTTTTATTAAAAAGCTCTAATTATTAGAAAGTTCTTTCTTGCACCTAGCTGAAATTTACCTATTTGTATCTTCAAACTATTGGTCTGACTTTTATCTTCTGAAACACTGAAGAGTAAATTCAATCCCTCTTCTTTAAAATGGAATTTAAGATATTCAAAAACCACTATCATGCCTCCACTGTGATCTGTCCCCAGTTCTAATATCTTTCTTTCCTTCAGTAATGATTCCTGTAACCCAGTTTCTAGAGTCTCCACAGATCTGATCTCACTGTTCTAGATAAGCCTTAGCTAATCAAAGTCTTTCTCTTACTTTTTAAAATGTGATATCAAGGATTAAACCAAGTGCTGCAGACTGGGCCTGCCCCTGCAGAGGACATGGCCTTCTTTGTTTTGAACACTGTACATCTAACCGGTGCAATCTAAGCAGGCATTAGCTTTTCTTGGCAGCCATTCCACGCCACTGGCTCATAAAGAGATTGATATCAACCAGAATTCCCAAGCATTTAAAAAGCAATCTTGTGACCATATCAAGCATCACCTTTCTGCGCTGATAGTTGTTTTCTGAGGCCCAAATGCAGGGCTTTAAGAGAAATCAATGTAATCTTTAATTCCATTTCGTCAAGTTCATTTTGAAAACTGATTTCATCACCAGATGTCTATCTTATGCAAACTTGATAAGGCTATCTTTTGAGTTGTAATAATGAAGAAAAATACTAGATGATGTTTATTGCAGTCTTGCTGCCACCAACTAGTCAGTCATTGATCCTTTAATCAATAGACTTTAGGTATAATTGTGCGTATATGTTCCTGTTCCCAAGGATATGTAGAGAGATCTGTAAACCACAAAACGTTTTAAATTTTCTGAAATACTAATATATTCTTTGTGTGGTGTTTTCCTGACCTGTTTGTCTACGATCCCTATTTTTTTTAATTAAAATGAGTTTGGTATGACCAGTTGATCGTCCATGTTGTTTCCTTAGTTTCAGCTTCATTCAGAATATGGCCAAGAAAGACATTAAGCTCAACTGTATTTAGTTTCTAATTTCTAACTTTGTTTCTCTGTTTGAAGCTTTGGTGTATTTGCCCTTATCTCTTCTGCTGAAATGTCTGCTTTTAAAATAACATAGGTATCGGCGTGGGTGTGATTTTGGTTTTGCTGTGGCGTGTACTTATTTGAATCTGATGAGTTCTATTCATTTCAAGCAAAGAAATCTTGTTTACTATCTTCTAGCATCTTTAACTCTGTTGTTGTTGTTGTTAGGGGCTGTTGAGTCGATTTCGACTCATAGCGAACCTGTGTACAACACAGGGAAATGCTGCACTGTCCTCACAATCACTGCTGTGTTCCAGCTGGTTGTCGCAGCCGCTGTGTCAATCCATCTCATGGAGGGTCTTCCTCTTTTTTTGCTGACCTTCTACTTTAACAAACATGATGTCCTTCTCCAGGGGCTGGTCACTCCTGATAACATGTCTGAAGTACTCGAGATGAAGCCTCACCATCCTTGCTTCTAAGGAGCATTCTGGCACTACTTCTTCCAAGACAGATTTGTTCGTTCTTCTGGCAGTCCATGTTATATTCCAAATTCTTCGCCAACACCATAATTCAAAGGCATCAATTCTTCTTCGGTCTTCCTTACTCATTATCCAGCTTTTGCACGCCTCTGGAGGCAATTAAAAATACCATAGCTTGGGTCAGGGGTACCTTAGTCCTCAAAGTTCTCTAATAACTGATTCTTACCTGTAGTTTTCAATTTGAGTCATTCTCCTTGATGCAGAAGTTAGAGAAAATGATCGTAAAATAGGAGTCTAGGACTTCTGCTTTTCTCTTATTTGCTAATAATATGTTACTTACCTCAGTTTGTAGATTTAAAACTTTCTCATTCTTAATATTGTGGATGTGATTTGAATGGCCCACATTGTTATTCTCAACAGTTTTGCTACATCTGTGTTTTAATGGTGATTTTATCATCATGCATCCCCTACCGTAGTTGATCTGTACATTTCAAATGATTCAGGTTACTGCAGAAATAGTTCCCCTCTGCCCGCAGGTATCTGTGACCGGATCAGTCATCGCATGGGCTTGCTTTTGTCCATGTTGCTGCTTTTAAATTTTCAAAGCACTTTTGTACTTTTTGTTTCTTTACTCTTTTTAACACTAGACATAGTCATAAGATTAGATTGGATCATAAGTTTAAGTTACTTCCTGGCCCATGCAATGTGAAGTGGCGATGAGTAAGGTACAGATAGCTGCATTTCCTTAAAAACAAGAAATATGTATACATATTCATACTCTGTATATCTGGGAGTTTCTACAACTTCTGCATAACATACAATTCACAGAATTATAAAAAGGGAAATTCAACCATTTTCAATGTGAGGGCCATCTTAAAATAAAACATAAAATGTAATACTTGATCGTAGTCTTTCTCTAGGGTGACCAATCATCCCAGTTTGCCTGTGACTGGAAGTTATCAGAAGTCATAGGACTTTCAGGGCCCAAACTGAGAAAAGTCACCCCATCTTTCTCCCAGTTCTCCCCAGGTAAACCCCCTTTTTGTTTAAATCTAAATGGTTGACTACTTTCCAATTCAAATGTGGCCAGCTTTCCTTTGGCCAATTTGATTTTTTCTTGGCTTCCAGATACTGTTGTTGATTCTTCTACACCGTGTCCTTCTTAAAATGATCCCCCTTTCTCCTCCTCCTCTCCTTTTTCTTGTTCTTTTTTTCTCACTCTCATACACTTTCTTTCCCCCTGAGAGAGCCACAAAGTTTCCTCTTAATGTTCCCGTTTCAGTGTTTATGACCATGAAATGGTCATTAATACATGCAGTAAATTCTCTTCTTTACTCTCATTGTGAAATTTTTCTTATCTCTATAACAATGCCCCATAGTTTTGTGATTTGGATTCCAAATTGAAACAATAAAAGAGGAAGATAAGTTTTATGACATGCTTTTAAAAGCATGGAGTAACCAGCATATTAGAGCTTTTTGGAAGGAAGGGCCTGATCTTGATGCCTAGACCCCCAGCTGCTTTCAAAGTGGCTGACTCTTCATTGGGTTTACGGAGCCAAGGTTCACACAGGGCCCAGTTATAGAAGTGTTGACGCTATCCAATTCTTACTAACATGTCATTGAATATAATGATCAAGGGTTACAAATTACGGGCTTGTGGGCCAAAAGAGTCTACAAAATAATCATATCATATGTTTACAACCTGTAAGTGACCTTTGAAATGGTCAAGTATAACTTCCTGATTTTTCACTTGAAGAAATTGAGGTCCAAAGAGCTTAAGTGGCTGTCCTAGTATCACAATCCCAATTAGTGGCAGAGTTGAGATGTCCATCACTCAGGTATCACAGCCTCATTCTCCACTTTACACTGTCAAGAGACCAGAAACAGAGAAGACAAAGTAATAAAGGGGTGATTTTTTATTGATCTAGCCTCCTCGCAGCCATGTCTGGAGGAAACAGCTCTGAAATAAACATCCCTTTTCACTTCATTCCTCTTCGGCCATCTTGCAGCCCTAGGAATTTACCAATGACCAATATTGGTGTCACTGGCTTTCATATTGTTATGCTTGGTCATTATTGCCCAGACTTGGCTCCTACTCCATGGAGCCCTTATGGTACAGTGGTTAAAATCTCGGCTGCTGCTCTAAAGGTCAGCAGTGTGAATCCACTAGCTGCTCCTTAGAAACTCTCTGGGACAGTTCTAGTCTGTCATATAGGGTCTCCACGGTTTGGAATTGACTCAATGACAGTGTGGTTCCCTGTCTTACTTCTCTCTTCATTCATTTGGGCATAAATTTTTAGTCTCTGGAAGTCTAACCTCATCTAAGTTTAATGGTTGCCTAGAATATTTACCTAATTGGCTAACTGAAGAGTGGAAAATAGCTGACATGGCATTGACACCCTGAAAAATGTAGAAGTCCCTTCTCCAAATGCTTTTTTCTTTATCCCTGGCCTACAATCTTGCTTATCATGTAACTTACTATCTCTATTTGGCACAAAGGCTCTGTATAACCAATAATTACTCTTATGTTGAACACACAATATGTTGTTAAAGCTCACCTTCTCTAGCTCTGCATTCTTTCATGTTTTCCCTATAACATAAAAATTTACATCTCTTCTTTAAAACATTCATTAAAAAAAACATATGCTCTAAAAATTTACTAATAACTGAAACTATAGTCCACCATTACTTTTAAATTAACTTTTTAAATTTGGAATAAGTTTACATTTAGAGAAAAGTTTCAGAGATATTACAGGGAGTTACCTAATACTCTTCATCTCCTTCCCCCTAATGAGAACATCTTACATAACCATGGAGCATTTGTCAAAATTAAGAAATTAACACTGGTAAATTACTATTAACTGAACTGCAGACTTTATTTGGATTTTGCCAGTTTTTCCTCTAATGCCCTTTTTCTGTTCCGGGATTCAATCCATGGTACCACATTGCACTTAGTCATCATGTCTTCTTAGTCTCCTCCAATCTGTGGCAATTTTGAAGTATTTTTCATGATCTTGACTGTTTTAAAGAGCACTGGTCAAATATACTGTAGAATACCCCTCAATTTGGGGTTGTCTGGTATTTTTCTCAGGATTAGACTGGGTTGTGGGTTTGGGGGAAAATGCTACAGAGGTGAAGTGCCTTTCTCATCATATTATATCAGGGAATACATGGTATCAACATAAATTATAATTGGTGATGGTAAACTTGATCATTTGGTTGTATTTGCCAGGATTTTCCACTATAAGTTCATTGTTTTTCTCTTTCCATGCTCTATTCTTTGGAAGCTAGTCTCTAAATGCAGCCCCATTCAAGGAGAGGGAGAATTAAGCTATAACTTATAATCCTTTAATCTTATATCATTTCTGGCTGTCAACTTCCTTCATCTTGGATTCTACGCAGTTCCACCTCTAGATGGACCACATTTATTCCAACAATTTCTAAACCCTTTTTGGAGCATTTTCTCGTTTCCCTTTCCTTGAGATCAGCTCCCTAAAGCTTCCCAGTTTTCTTATATTCAGCATCTCTCCTCAGAAGCATCAATCTGGTTTTAATTGTCTCCATTTGGTGAAACTTAGCATGACATAGCACAACTACTTATTTTTCCTAGTTCCTCAGATTTCGAGTTGAGGGGTGAGGTATGTTGGGTTAGAAAGTTCTTCTTGAAGAATAAAGAAGCTAAGTTAGACCTGATAGACAAAGAATTAACATAACACTTCCAAAAAGTTAACAACTGACGGGGTGGTTACTGAGGATATGTTGTGATGTAAGCATTTCAAGGAGTTTCCAGGGAGATGCAGAGCTCCTTTGGGGTGAAGGCCCTTCCTTATTGATCTTTTTACAGGCATCTCTGTCTTAGTTATCTAGTGCTGCTATAACAGAAATACCGCAAGCGGATGGCTTCAACAAACAGAAGTTTGTTCTGTCACAGTCTAGTAGGCTAGAAGCTCAAATTCAGGGCAGCATCCCCAGGGGAAGGCTTTTTTCTCACTCTGTTGGCTCTGGAGGAAAGTCCTTGTCATCAACGTTCCCCTGGACTAGGATTTCTTCTGCTCAGGGACCCCAGGTTCATAGGATGTGCTCTGCTCCTGGTGCTTCTTTCTTGTTGATATGAGGTTCCCATGTCTCTCTGCTTGCTTCTCTCTTTTATATCTCAAAAGAGATTCGATCAAGACACAATCTAACCTTGTAGATTGAGTCCTGCTTCGTTAACATAACTGCCGCTAATGCTACCTCATTCACGTCATAGAGATAGGATTTACAACACATAGGAAAATCACATCAGATCACAAAATGGTGGTCAGTGACACAATACTGGGAATCATGGCCACCAAGTTAACACAGATTTTTGGGGGACTAAATTCAATCCATGACAATCTCTTAACACATTATATGGCACAAGTTACATACTCAGCAATTTTTTTATTATTCATAGAGATGCGTAGATGTGGATTGATATTTTTGTGTTTGTGTGCCATTGAGTTCATTTTGACTCTTAGTGACCCTATAGCAACCCTATAAAAAAAAAATTTTTTTTTTTCTTTTTTTTTTAGGATAGAATGAAACTGTCCCATAGGGTTTCCTAGGTTGTGATATTTACGAAAGCGAACTGCCACATCTTTCTCCCGCAGAGGCTGCTGGGTTCTAACCACCGACCTTTTGTTTAGCAGCCAAGTGCTTTAACCACTGCACCACCAGGGCTCCAAAATGTCCATGCAATGAATAAATATGAAAATAACATCATGCCTAAATTTTTTTTCCTCCTTGATATAGGATAGCTTCAGAGAGAAGTTGCTTTCTGAGATAGGTGCCTTGGACTTGGGGCATTCAGAGCCAGGGTTGGCCTGACTCCAAGTTTAGATTATGTAGATAGCCTCAAAAACCAAAACAAACCTATTGCTTTTGACTCCAACTCATAGCGACCGTATAGGACAGAGTAAAACTGCCCCATAGGGTTTCCAAGGAGTGGCTGGTGGGTTTGAACCGCCAACATTTTGTTTAGCAGCTGAGCTCTTAACTACTGCATCACCAGGGCTCTAAGTTTAGATTATGCAGATGACCTCAGCAGTGTCTAAATCTTTATCAATGGTGATCTTTATCTATGCATTAATTTTCCAAAAGACAGATTAATTAAACCATATATCTTTACCAATTAGGCTTCTTCCTCGTTGGCAACATGGTCATGAATTTTTTGTAAACACAGTTTTGAGACTACCTACCAACAACTCTTCCATAAACTAATTTAGTTAGTGAATTAAAAATATTGTGTGTGACTACAAGTAGCTGATCCAAAAGAAGTACTGAGCTGGGTTGCCATGTGTTCCCTTCATTATGCAAATAGGTGTCCTAAGGGAGTCATCCCAAAGACTATTAGCCTCTTTCACCTTTAATAACCTAAGATCTCTGTTCGTGATGTGTGCAGATGAAAATATGTTCTGCCTGTGGGTGAAGGTGTTATTAATGCATAATTCTTTAGCTTCTTTCCCTCTACAGTGGAATTCTATTTTGGCAAACCTCTTGGGTTTGGCTGTCAGAGAGATAAAAGCGTGTGAGTTCTGCAGTAGAATCTTGAGTGAATCTTGGTAAATGTGGAGGGCCACGTTACTCTTTGTGGCTTGCTGTCTTTATCTGTGAGTAATGCTACATCTCCTCTCTCCTGTTGTAGAACTAATGGTCTCTGTTGCAGGTGCTCTAACTGGCCCTCCCTGGATTGGAAACTTTTAAATGTGACCCTCTGTTTCTACCTAAAGATACTTAGAAATTGCCACTTAGATTTTGGGTCCAGCGTGTAGAGCAGGAACTGTTGATTCACAGGTAATCTTAGTCTTAAGCAGATAGTGACTTCACCTGGAAGAAAGCCACTGTTCTGGGAAGGCTCAGAGGGAGTGTTACCATTTGGTGGCTAGCATGGTCACTTCCAAAAATGAAATACAACTTTACAGCATTTTGAAAAGGTAGTTTGTTTGATGTAGGTGTCCCCTGACATTCCTTTGTGTAGCACAGAGAGCGTAATCATGCCCAGGTCTGAGATACTTATCAAGTATATCCCCAGAAGTTAGTTGTCAGTAACTTCTACCTTGGACAAGTTTAAGAGGGTACCGTTTTAAGTGACTGTTACCCATGATAGGCAGGACTTTCTGGCTTTGCTGATGTAGTTGTTTAATTAGTTGCTAATTTATCAAGAAGATAAATTAAAAAAATAAATGCTTTTGCTGTCCTTTCTGCCACCTAGATTTTTGCCAGGTATTCTCTATATCAAGGAGGGTTTGAGGATAAGAAAGCCAACTGCCTTTCCTGAATGGTCCCAATCCGGAGAGGTTCAGTGTTAACCTTTAGTATATTTGAAAAGTCTTTGTAACCTGACTTCATCTCAAGTGAGTGGCAAAATATTGTTGAGAAGTTACTGGAAAAATACTAGTTATGCATATTCCCAAGTGCTTAAAAGGATGACAAAAGGCCAAGGGCAAAAAAAACAATAAACTAAGACACCATCCACATTCTCTTTCTCCCACATGGAAGGCAAGAATTCTGCCACCGAACCACCACTGCCCCCGTAGCTCTGAACTAAAAGCTTAACCAAATCCTTTGCCTCCAAGTTGATTCTGACTCGTGGTGACCCCATGTGTTACAGAGTAGAACTGATCCATAGGGTTCTCTTGGCTGTAATCTTTACCGTTCGCACCACCCAGGGCTGTCTACCTAGACCACTCTGTGTTAAAGTACAACTCTCTGAAGCAAACTGCATAGCGTTGGTAAGTTTATTTTTCTTGCGTTAGGTTTGTCCTGGGTCCTGGCTTCCTTAAGGAAGTTTATGAAAGGGTCGCAAACTTAAACCTAGGCCATGGTTTCAGTATCTACCTGATCTTTCTTCTGGAATTTGGATTTCAGATAAATTGCACTTGTACAGAGTTTCAAGTAGCTAATGACAAAGCAAGGGGAGCATTCTTTTCTAGGCAGTTAGCTTTCTCTGTGCTTATTTATTTGTGATTCGCTGGTTCAATGTAGTCTCTGCAAACTCGTTGGTGACAATGGAGACCACCTAGCTTTAACTGTATTTAGCTGACATCTGTTTCTTTGAATATATTGTCTGCAATTTTCCAGGCATGGCGTAAAACACGCCCAAGTGCTCCATGGGCTATTTCAATATCCAAAAGGAGTTTTATGGTTTCCTCAAACCATAATAAAAGAGGTGTTATCTTCTTCATTTCCCTGACTGGATTTTAAATTTAGAGGAAGACCAGCGTGTGCATCTGACAGTGGAAGGTGTAAGGCAAAATTTATTTGATATCAAAATTGAAATGAATCATGGAGATAGGAAACAGCTATGAATATTTTCTTGTGGGAAGAAAGCGTTGTCAGTTTTAACCACTATCATATCAGTTCATGTATAATGTGCATGTCCCAGCTTAGGCTTTCATAGAACCAGGGCAGACTCACTGTGAAAAATGGGGGTTAGAGCAATTTCCTGGTAGAGAAGGATGACAAAGATTGCATTGAATCTGGAGGGATCAAGAAATGCTTTTTAATATTTTTTTCCAAACAAACAGCTTTTTTGATTATCTTGAAGAGGTTGTAATTTGAGGCATCTGGGGATTCCGAAAATTCTTCCATATCTCAGTAGTTTGAGATTGAATTGATTTCATTTTCCTGAATGTTTCTACCAACTGCGAGCAGACACCCCAAAATGTACTGTTTGAAAAGAAATAAACCATCCAAGAATATTCTGAAGACTGGCAGCCTCTCTCTAGCCGATATGATTTGAACCCAGAACCAGTGTTGCCTTGGCTAAACACCACAGCAAGCCCTAGTAAGCCAGTTTCCAGAAGGCCACCTTCTTTTAAGGCTTCTAATAAATTCACATGCTTGAACGTTAGGATAACTGGTAAAACTATAAGTTTTCCATCTAAAATTTAGCAAATCCACCAGTTTATCTTTAACATAGGAGAGAGCCAAGTGTGACTATAACACTTTCAGTCAAAGGCCACAAATATAGACCCTAATGTTCAGAAAAGAAACCCTGGTGGTACAGTGGTTAAGCACTTGGCAGTTAACCAAAAAGTCAGTGGTTTGAATCCACCAGCCACTCTGTGGGAGAAAGATGTGGCAGTCTGCTTCCGTAAAGATTTACAGCCTTGGAAACCCTATGGGGCAGTTCTGTTCTGTCCTACAGGGTCACTATGAGTTGGAATCGACTTGACAGCAATGGGTTCGGGTTTGGTTTCACGTTCAGAAATGTGCAGAAAAGACACCCCCGAAAACCTGACATAGAATAGATCTTTTTTATGCAGAATTTTAACTCCCTCCGTTAACACAGAGCACATTAGAAGGCAGATGCTGAAAATGAAGGACTAGTAAAGTCATGCCTGGCAGAATGAGAACAAGAAGTGGTGGTTGATGTGACCTCCCACCACCACCCCTCATGGACTCATTACCCATATGTCCACTATGAGGAGGTAATAGTCATTCAGATACAGTTTTAGAGCCCGGCCATCAGCTAGGCTGGCAGCTGTCCTCACTCAGATTCTCCCTTTTGTGACCTTCAGGAGGGAGACATTCTATTCCCCCTACGTTTCTTCCCACCAGGGAAGATTGATTGCCTGGGTCTGCTGAAATGCTTTAGCAGTTCTCCATGATGATAACCTTGTAATTATAGGAAGTTATGGAACTTCTAAAATGCATCTTATTTCCACTTTGCTATGTCGATGCACTTACCTTCCCTTCAATTTTGAAATTCCTAAACTGCAGGTGAAAGCATGTTCTTTGACACTTGTGGTAATGCAATTGTTAGCTCAATCTCTACTGTTTAGGAGGTGCAAACTGATGCTATTTGAGAAGAAATTTTAAAATCCGCTGCATTCTATGCTAAGTATGTTTACAACACCGCTTTTGAAAGCGGATTGTCTTAGTACCTGAAATGATATTTCTGTTGAAAATCTATGTTGAAAATGCAGCGATTCCCAACAGAATACAAATGGTAAATTTTCCATACTTTACATTGGAAATAGCCGAGAATCTGTTCATTACGTTACTCTAATTTCCTTCTTTTTTAGCATTGCTTGCTACTGACTCTGGAAAATTGAAGAAGTTCTGTGTACTTGGCATTGTGGCTGCATTGCAAAGCAGTTCAGGTATACTTTCAAGGCATGCCAAACAAAAGTCATTTTAGAAGACTTCAAGTTTATCTTTTATAGATGCTTTTCCCTTATGAAGACTTCAGTGCACCTTTGAGATCTCCTCCCTGAGAAAGAATAAGTGAAAAATGATAGATCGCATTCTGGAATATGAATAGATTATAGGTTAAGCATAAGATGATAAGCATAGGATTGTGGCTTTTGGGCGTTTCTGTAAAAGGAGTATGTGGAGAGTGGCCTGTGTCCCTCTCCCCTGCTCGGCTGTTACTTAAGTTCTCTTCCTGAGGAAGTGCTACCATGTTTATGTCAGTATCTCAGGGTCCTGAATTTCCATGCGAGAAAGGTTTTATACCCACTTTCATGCCAACAGAATGGAAATGTTTAGAGAGTGAATTCAAGTAAGTCATAGAATATAAATACAGAAATTGTCAGTGCCATACCACAATTGAGCATCAATGGTTTGTTTCATTCATTTGTTCATTCATTCATTCAACAAATATTGAGTACCCATTATATACTAATTTCTTGAGTCCCTGGGAATATGGCAGAGTCACTGGGTGGTGCAATTGGGTAAGTGCTTGGCTGCTAACAGAAAGGTTGGTAGTTCAAGTTGACCCTGAGGTACTTTGGAAGAAAGCTGTGGTGATCTAGTTTTGAAAATTCAGTCACTGAAAACCCTTTGGAGCATAGTTCTACCCTGACACACATGGGATTGCCGTAAGTTGGAATTGACTGGAGGGCAACTGATGGTGTATGTGGAAATACAGCAGTGAACAAAAAGAAAAATAAAAGTTTCTGCTCTTACAAGGCTTCCTTTTTCATAAGGTACTCGGAAAATAAATAGTGATGAGTGTAGCAGAGAAAGAATAAAGCAAATGAACAATGAATCATGTAGAGATAGGGTCTGTTAGAGCATTCGAGGTAGCGGCAATGTCAAGTATATAGACCCTGCAGGCAGGACTAAGTTTAATGTCTTAGCAATGCTGTCCAATAGAACTATAATGAGAGCTACAAATGTGATTGAATTTTTTTTTTTTAGTAATCGCATTAAAAAAGTAAAGATAAACAAGTGAAACTAATTTTGATAATATATTTTACGATCATTTAAGCCTGTAATCCATATAAAATTATGAATGCAACATTTTACATTCTTTCTTTATAAAAATGTCTTCAAATTTTTATACTTACAGCACATCTCAACTCAGAAGCTAAGTTTTTATCAAAAATACTTGATCTGTATTCTGATCTCACAAAATTTATACTTGAGAAAGTAGATTTTTCTACTCACTTTATCCTAAACATCAACATTTTCTGATTGTTGAGTCAAGTATTTATTTTTTTATTTAAGTTAATTAAAATTACATAGAATAAAAAATTCATTTTTGGAGCCTCACTAGCCACATTTCAAGTGCTCAGCAGTCACACGTGGCTAGTGGTTATGATATTGGACAGTAAGAAGGTCAGAATGGCTGGAAAGGAACAAACATAGTTGGAGAGCTAGACAGAGGCCAGGTAACAGAACGCTTTGGAAGCCATGGGAAAGTATTTGGATTTCATTCAACTTGTGACAGGAAGTATCATGGATTGAATTGTGTCCCCCCAAAATATGTGTCAACTTGGTTAGGCCATGATTCTCAGTATTGTGTGGTTGTCCTCCGTTTTGTGATTGTAATTTTATGTTAAAGAGGATTAGGGTGCGATTGTAACACCCTTACCCAGGTCACATCCCTGATCCAATGTAAATGGAGTTTCCTTGGGTTGTGTCCTGCACCACCTTTTATCTCTCAAGAGATTATAAAAAAAGGAAGCAGGCAGAGAGGGGGGACCTCATACCACCAAGAAAGTAATGCTGGGAGCATCCTTTGGACCTGAGGTTCCTGTGCTGAGATGCTCCCAGACCAAGGAACGATTGATGACAGGGGTCTTCTGCCAGAGCTGGCAGAGAAAGAAAGCCTTCTCCTGGAGCTGACGCCCTGAATTTAGACTGCTAACCTACTGGACTGTGAGAAAATAAATTCCTCTTTGTTAAAGCCATCTACTTCTGGTATTTCCATTATAGCAGGAAGTCATTGAAGGTGAGTGAGTAGGTGAGTGACATGCTCTAATTTGTACTTTAAACAGATCCATTCTGCCTTTCCTATGGGGAAAGAGTGGAAACACTGAGGCTTGATAGAAGGCTATTAGGTAGTCTAGGTGAGACATGAAGATGGCATGGTCAAGGATATTTGTTGGAAAGGAAGGAGAAGATGATGGTTTCAGGATATATCATGAAGTTGGATATGACAGTACTTGCTGCTGGATTGTTTGCAATATAGACAGCAAAGAAAAAAACTCCTAGAATTTTGGCCTGAGCAACTGGATAAATGGTGGTACCACTGTTGAGATGGAAAAAGACCAAAATAGAAGCAGTTTGTGGGGAGGATAAACATAATTTGAACAAACTAAGTTTGATTTTTCTGTTAGACTTCTAAGTGGTTAGCTGAGTTTGGAATTCAGTGGGGAGGTTAGGGCTAGTGACATAAACAGGTAGCATGGAGTTCCTGCAGCTAGGTGTGAAGGGACAAGGGGGAAGGTGGGAAGAAGAGAGCAAGAGAGGAGAAAGAGAAGGAGAGAGAGAGAGACAGAGAAATTGAGAATGAACTGTGAATGTGGGGGAGGGGTCACCTAACAACAACTGAGGCCTTGGCTTGAGGGACACCAGTCCCTGGCAACACTGCACAGAGTGAGCAAGGGAATTAATCATATGACCTCCTTGTTCTTCCATCTTCCAATCTTCTACCATTGGCCAAGCTCAACTGAACCTAGAGTGTAGGGTCACTGCTGACTTTGTCAATACAGATCAATTTCTGTTATGGATTGAATTGTGGTCCCTCCGCCCCCGGCCAAAAAAAAAAAATATATATATATGTGTATGTGTTAGAGGGTTGGCCAAAAAAAGGAAGACTCTCAACAATATGGACTGACACAGTGGCTGTAACAATGGGCTCAAGCATAACAACGATCCTCAGGGTGGCGCCGGACTGGGCAGTGTTCTGTTGTACATAGGGTCATTATGGTTCAGAACCAACACCTAACAAACACACACGTATGTTAAAATCCTAACCCTTGTACCTGTGAATGTAATTCTATTTGGAAATAGGTTTTTCTTTTGTTATGTTAATGAAATTTAACCTGAGTAGGGTGGGCCCTAAACCTAATTCTTCTTAATGGTATTAAGTGGAGTACAGACACAGAGAGACACACACAGGGGGAAGATGGATGCCATATGAAGACGCATCTGTCTATAAGCAGCGAAGGAATACTGAGAAATGCCCAGGACTTCAGAATCTCAAAGAGACAAAGATAATCCCCTAGAGCCCACAGAAGGACACAGAGACAAGCTCTGCAAACCCACTGCTGTAGAGTACATTCTGGCTCATAGCCACCCTATATGACAGAGTAGAACTGCTCCATAGGGTTTCCAAGGCTGTAAATCTTTACGGAAGCAGACTGCCACATCTTTCTCCCACAGAGTGGCTGGTGGATTCAAACCACTTACCTTCAGTTAGCAGCCAGCCCTTAATCACTGAGCCACCAAGTCTCCTTAGTAACTTTGCAGACACCCTGAATTTGAACTTCTAGCCTCCAGAACAAGAGGGAAGTAAATTTTGGTTCTTTAAAGTCACCTACTTGTATTTTTTTGTTATGGCAGTGCTAGGTATCTAAAACAATCTCTAGGGCTCAGTGATGGATGGAAAGGGGTAAGGAGTGTACCCGGAGGGCAAATGGAAGATATCCAGCTCACCAAGGGAAGAAAGCCAAAAATAGGATTATAAATGACGATTATATGAAACAATCCCTATCGTAGTTTGTGTTCCACTTATATCATTATCTAGAGGCATGCTTGGCAAGAGACAACAGATCCCAACTGGAGAATTCTTCCTCTACACACTCCGCTAATCTTTTCATCTTCCTTTGACCCAATTCCCACATTTTCTTTTTCTCCTCTTCTTTCTTTTCCCTCTCCTGTTTTCTCCCTTTCATTTGGTCCTAAACACTCTAGTCTTTACTCCCTATTTGTTTATTCAAGTTCATCCACACTTGGTACTGAGAACTGCTCAAAAAACAAAATTATGTTTAAATGTCACTCATATCAACTTAGCGTATGGGAGAAAAAAAAAGAATTAGTATCGTCAAATTATAAATTAATTAAGAGTAGCTTTATTTCACTTTTATTTTAGAACAGTAATTTTTCCTTTCTAGAAGAGTAGATGACTGATTTGAGTGAGCATAATTTTGATGCTGGAGTAATCTAAATTTAATAAAGAAAGGATGATCTACAGCAGTGGTTATCAAGCTGGAGCAGGCATCAGACTCACCTGAAGGGTTATTAAAACACAGAGTGCTGGATCCCACACCTAGAGTTTGTGATTTAGTAGATCTGGGGTGGGGCCTGAGAATGTGCATTTCTTACAAGTTTCCTGGTTATGCTAATGCTGCTGGCCTGGGGAGGACCACTGCTATGTGGTGGTAGGAAACAACAGTAGGCCCTGAGATGGAAATGGGGGCAGTGAGAATAAACATAGATGGGTGACCAGATGGCTTGAAAGGGAAATGAGAGAGTGGTGCTTTAACTGGTGGTAATTCAGTGAGGGTCAGAGATAGGCTAGTGCCTGGCTCAGAGTGTTGGGTGAGCAGTAATATCCACAGAAAAGGATCGTCAGGAGCCTGTGGGTTCTCCTGGGTGGATACATTCCAGAAAGCTGGCATCTCAGGGATGATAAATGCAGAGGTGAAGGATCAAGGAAAATTTATTTTTAATACCTATTATATGTTCATTAAAAAAAAAATACCTATTATATGTTCATACCTGTACATGGATCAAGAGGCAGTCATTTGAACAGAATAAAGGGAGACTGTGTGGCTTAAAGTAAGGAAAGGTGTGCCTCCATGTTGTACAATTTCACCATACCTATTCAATCTGTATGCTGAGCAAACAATCCGAGAAGCTGGACTATACAAAGAAGAATGGGGCGTCAGGATTGGAGGAAGACTCATTAACAACCTTCGTTAAGCAGATGACACAACCTTGCTTGGTGACAGTGAAGAGGACTTGAAGCACTTACTGATGAAAATCAAAGACCATAGGCTTCAGCATGGATTGCTCCTCAACATAAAGAAAACAAAAATTCTCACAACTGGACCAGTGAGCAACATCATGATAAATGTGGAAAAGATTGACGTCAAGGATTTCATTTTACTTAGATCCACAATCAACCCCATGGAAACAGCAGTCAAGAAATCAAAAGACAAATTGCACTGGACAAATCTGCTGCAAAGGACATCTTTAAAGTGTTAAAAAGCAAAGATGCCACTTCGAAGACTAAGGTGCACCTGACTCAAGCCATGGTATTTTCAATCACTCCCTAAGCATGTGACAGCTAGACGATGAATAAAGAAGACCAAAGAAGAATTGACTCCTTTGAATTGTGGTGTTGGAGAAGAATATTGAATATACCATGGACTGCCAAAAGAATGAACAAATCTGTTTCGAAAGAAGTATAACCAGAATGCTTCTTAGAAGCAAGGATGGCGAGACTATGTCTCGCATACTTTGGACATATTGTCAGGGGGGATCAGTTCCTAGAAAAAGACATCATGCTTGGTAAAGTAGACTGTCAACAAAAAGAGGAAGACCCTCGACGAGATGGATTGACACAGTGGCTGCAACAATGAGCCTAAGCATGGCAAAGACTGTGAGAATGGCGCAGGATTGGGCAGTGTTTTGTTCTGTTGTACATAGAGTTGCTAAGTCGGAACTGACTTGATGGCTCCCAACAACAACAACAGCAATATGTTCATATCATCCATTGCTTACTAGACATCCCTATTTTGATGCCTTATAAGCCCTGGTGGCACAGGAGTTAAGAGCTCGGCTGCTAACCAAAAGGTTGGCAGTTCGAATCCACCAGCTGCTGCTTGGAAACCCTATGCGGCAGTTCTACTCTGTCCTATAGGGGCACTATGAGTCAGTATAAGCACTTTAAATTCACCTTATCCAAAGGTCTCATTGTCAGTTCATCCCCAAACCTCTTCTCCCTCTTGTATTTCTGCATATCCGCATTAAATGATCTCGCTAACTAAGTTACCATACCTGGAATCTGAGAGTCAATCCCAGCCCCAAAATTCCTTTTACTTGTTTTCCTGCTTAACTTGCAAACCCAGGTTCTGTAATTCCTACCCCAACTAACACTGTTTTAGGTCAAGCTCTTGATATTTCTCATCTGAAAATTAGATTCCGGCATCCAATTTATTCCTTTCTGAATGTATCACTCATGCATCAGGAGAGTCATGTTCTAAAATACAGATCTCAACTCCTCACCCCTTTCCCATCCCTTTCCTATGAGACTTCTCATGGTGCACACAGCCTTCATGGTGGGATGCCTGCTTAGCCTCCTTGCCCCTTCTCTATTTCTTGATGCCTCATCCCCAAATTTATTTTCCAGCAATAACAAATCATCTGTGTTTCCCCATGCACACCACACTTTGCAACCCTGTGTGATTTGCTTGAACTATCTGCCTTTCACATCCTCATTTCCACACCATCTTCTTTCCCTTCCAATCCCCATTGACGCTCACCTCCTTGGGGATACCTGCCACAAGACAAAAGCAACATTCCTCTTCTGTGCTCTCCTGTTCCTTGGGTAAGCTTTTATTTTTGCCCTTAGTATACAGGGTGGGGGCCGGAATCGATTTGATGACAATGGGTTTGGTCTTTTTTTTTGTTTATACAGTGTGGTTAATGTTACTTGTTTATATACCTGTGATCACTTTCTAGGCAGCCAATTACTTGAGGGATGAAGCTGTAGTCTCTTCATCTTTGTATCTTTGGAGCCTGGCAAGTTGGTGAAGTTGGAGCTGTGGAATTGTTGAAAAGCTAAAACCAAAATAAAACAAGACTGGTTGATTCCAATGCATGGTGATCCCATGTGTTTCAGAGTACAACTGTTCCATGGGGTTTTCAATGGTTGTGATCTTTTGGAAGTAGATTTTCAGGTCTTTCTTCTGAGGTACCCCTAGGTGGAATTGATCCATCAGCCTTTTAGTTAGTTGTTGAGAACTTAACCGTTTGTGCCATCCAGGGACTCCAGGAATTGTTGCAGAGATTGGGAAAACTATCTCTAGACTCAGATTTGGGTTAAAATAAGAGCGGACTGGGAACTAAGAGGAAAAATAAATGCTGAGACAATTTGATCTTGGTAGGAATGTTGCCAAGCTTAACAAAAGGCCCTTCTGTCTAGAAAAGACCCTGTCAGAGCCAACTTATCTAAGAAAGTTCTTGTTTGGGGGATGCTTTTAGCATTTCTCATACTTTACTCGACGGTCATCTATTGTGTGGCATCATAGTGGATGTTCTTTGCTTGAGTCAGATAATTCTGCCAGATGTCTTCTCTATTAAACACCATTTTGCAAGAATTGTGCTAAGCTCTTTATTTATATCATCTCATTTAATCCTCTCAACAACCAAGCTGTTACCCACAGAGGGAGCAAACACTACTGGTTAAGACCATGGATTAGGTCAGGGTGTCAGGTAGTAGGTCAATTTATTTAACTTCTCTTGGCTTCAGTTTTTCCATCTCTAAAATGGGACTATGAATAGTTCCTACCTCACAAGATTGTTTTGAGGACTGAAGAGCCTGTATTTATACCATATGTAGCACACTGCCTAGTACATCCCAAGTGCTGCATTACTGATTGTTAATTGTACCATTTCCCTGCCCTACTTCTCCATTTTCTAGTCCTTCCTTCCACCAAACCAAGTGTGTCTCTTCATGACTCCTTTCATCAGTGATGTCTTTTAAAAGGTGATAGTTTGTCTGAAAATATGGGCTCTGATACAGAGGTTCTGGGATCTATTTCAGGGTCTACCACTGAGGCCCATGCCATTTTGGGCATATCGTTACCACCTCTGATCCTCAGGTCACTCATGATGGGGTTAAATAATGATACCATCTTCCTGGAAGATCTAATATGGATATATATGTATGCACATATGTAAAAGTGTACACAGATATAAAATTATAAACTGTAAAAAGCTATAGCAATGTTAGGTGAAGAATAGTGGTAGTACTAATTATAAATGTAGCTGCCACACCTGGCCAAGTCTTCAGGCCACACTGGTAGCCTCCATTTCATATGAGGCTCATACCACCACCACTGCCTGACACTGCTGGGTTAAGTTGTCCCTAGAGTCACCTCTGACATTCCTTCCTTTACCATTTATAAGTGATATAGGCAATGAAGCTCTGCAATCCATTTATGGTCTGGGATTCTTCAATCATCTTCCTTTCGTGAAGAAACACACTCATGCATTACATGGCACACAAACTTGCAAGACCGCATGTTAAATAGTGGCTTTTGCAAACAAAAAGGTCAGCAGTTTGAGTCCATCAGTCACTCCTTGGAACCCCCAATGGTGTACTTCTGCTCACTCCTCTAGGGTTCCTACGAGTCAGAATTGACTTGACAGCAATGGGTTTGGGTTTTTTTTTTTTTGTTTTTGTTGCCATACACTTTGACTCTCAGGAGTTTAGTGATTCCTACATTTCTTCCATTTTCTCCTTCACGCTCCACCCATACCTGTCCATTCCTCCTTCTTGCTTAGAACTGACTCTCAGGACTGTAAAAGATTCAAAGTTTTATCTCCTGGGAGTTTGTCTTCCCCTTTTGCTAGATTTTACACAAAGAAATTATGAAAGCAATTGCATCATTTGTAATCTTACTCAATGACTGTCTATTATTTATTATAAAATTTTTCTTCAGCCATGCTATAATCTGAAGTCTGAAAATGGTTATCTTGCCATACTTGAAGAATTTTGTTTGAAAGTAGGAGGTGGGATTTAATTTTATTTGTCAAGTTAGATTTTCCTTTGACTTCAGAAATCACACATGTCTCTTTGAAGGGCTCTGCCATCCATGGTGAATCTTTCCATTCCAGTGATATGGCAATCAAAGAAGAAAGGTCCGAGTCCAGAGAGAACATCAGGGAAGTCTTACTTAAGATAATGTTCAGACAAGATCTTCCATGGAATTAATAGGCTTTAATTCTGAATATATTCATCCATGTATTTTCAAAAAAGTCTGTCACCCATTTCGATGATTATGATATACTTACGAATGAATCACAGTTGAGTTCATAGATGCAAATTATTTATTGTAAAGAAATGAACACAGCAATGTGTTTTCTATGTCTTTCCAATTAGAGTTGAGATCAATTTATCTTTGGGAAGATATTGCCTAGTTGAATTTTTTTTTAATATATCATGACATGTTATTGGAGCCAACAAGCTGGAACACAAAGTTCCTGAGACTCAACATTCATTATTTATCCATTTATACTAATAAACCTTTATATCCCACATGTCCCCTGCTCAGCTTTGAACGGGGCCTCAGAAGCACAACCTGCTTTAAATTTAAGACACAACAACAATTGCTTATGACAAAGAAGAATGATATAAAAGTTCATCCATTTTCCCCCTACAGGAAGACAAATGATTGGATTTTATTTTTAAGAGAGGACATTCCTCTCCCTTTCTTAGAAGAAAAATTAGCCTTAAGACAAAGAAATTCAAAGATCATAAACCTTAAAAAAACAAAGAAAAATTGAGTTGGGGATGCAAGATGGGATTGAGTTGTAATAGAAAAGTTGCTGGTCTTTTCCTACCGAAAGGCAGAACCAATTGATTTATGATCACAACTTTAAGCTGGCTTCCCTCCTCCGCCGTCTTCTTTCCTCCCCCTCCTTCTTAAGAGAGGACTGCAGATACTAGGTGGTATGTCTCGTTTGATTTGCCACACTATGTCGTAATTATCAGGGCTGGAAGATCAGGCAGTAGTATTTTCTAACTTCAAAGGCTTCAACAGCCCGAACAGCATGAGGGGGATCAGATGTGCCGGGATGCAGAATGACAACAGTATGGTGTCTTCATACTTTAGGAGTGTCAGCTCATTTTTTATTTGTGGCACATCAAAGTGAAATTAAGGACACGAGGGTTTTGCTCTTCGTTATTTTCTTCTTAAGTGACGACAATGTCTTCCAGTTCAATGCCCAGACCAAAGTGCTTAAGGAACGATCCTTTTCAATTTATATTTCTTGTACTGATAGAACTCAAGAAAAAAATATAGCCACTGATGATAAACTGGGACAGAAAAATAACATGCTTGTTGAGAAACAAGATTAGAGATTCCAAGAGCATATGTAGAGTGACATAAATAGTGTAATAGTATTGCCAGGTATCAGTGAGTAATAACAAAGTAATGGCGATGATAGTGATAATAGTAGTAGCAGCAGCAAGGGAGGTGTCAGCAGGAACTAATATTTATTGAATGCTTACAGGTTGCCAGATACTATGTTAATCACTTTTATAGATGGTGGAACTGAGGCGCAGTTGCCTACTATGATACAGTATGGGGCAGAGTTAGGGTTGTCACCCAGGCCGTCAGATCAAAGCCCACTCTTGTGACTATTAATAGTTTGGTGGAGTGTCATCTTAAATAGGAATTACATTCTGAATTCAGTACCTGGGGCATATATCATGAATAATCAAAATTAATCTCAAATGCCCTTAAATCAGTCGTAAAGTATAGCATACCTTTTAATTTTATGAAGTATGTACTCAACTTCCCAGTTAATAAAGAACACAATAGAACAATGCAATTTTAGACTACTTTAAAGTACAGAAACAGAGCAAGCATATGTAGCTGGATTTACATATACATGGTTGATATATAACATGATTTTGCTGAAGATAATGATACTAGATGTAGGTTTCTCTGTGTGAAAGGAACCTGTGTTTACAGGTTGTAACCATTTCATTCAAATAGATTCATGTCTTCTTTTCCCAAGGAAATGCACTTTCCTCTCTAGTCCAAGGAATGGTATAATCTGGAGAAGTAAAGGCTGGCTATGTCTCAGAAGTAAGGGCCTCAGGTGATACAAATGCTATAGCCTAGGCTCGATTCTCCCTCCTAAATACGTTATTTAACCCTCACAGCAACTCCGTGTGCTTGGTAATATTTCTTTCTTTCTTTTTTTTTAGAGTAAATGGACATTAGGGAGGTTAAGTGGCTCATTCAAAGTCACACAACCACTAGATTTGCCAGGAAATCCTTGGAAAATCCTCCTCCTGCTGTCCATTTATCAAGTGACAATCATTCCTTCATCTACAAAAAAGATGAGTTTGATAAACTATCCGCAGGAGAGCATGTGCCATCAGAATTGGCCTCTGGTTCCCCAGGGACATCTCATATGTGTCAAGAAGAGGAGGGGCTAAAGGCAGAGCATGTTCAGCAAAATGTCCTATCTTGTCCTATGTCACTGTCTTAGGCTGGGTTCTCTAGAGAAGCAAAACCAGGAAAGTATATGTATATAGAGAGAGATTTATATCAAGGAAATGGCTCACATGGCTTTAGAGGCTGGAACATCCCAAATCCATGGGTCAGGATAGAGCCTTCTGATTCATGTAGCCACGGGGGCTGGTGAACCCAAGATCAGCAGGTTGGAGAGCAGGGCTTTTGCTCGTGGGCTGTGAAGATCGATGAATCCCGAGATTGGCAGGCAAGACTGCATGTAAGCTGCTAGCTGAAGTCCCAAGAACCAGAAGTCAGATGAACAGAAGCCAGCTTCAGGATCCAGAATGAGCAACAGCCCCCAAGCCTTGCCAGAATGTCAGCTTATATTTGGATGCAGGCCACACAATCAAGGAAACTATGGTTCAACTGATTGGCTTCTCCCAGCAGATCCCATTATGGGGGTGATCACATATCAAATCTCAACAGGGAAGTGATCACAGCATTATGCAACTGCCAAAACACTGAGAATCATGGCCCAGCCAAGGTGACACTCAATCTTAACCATCACACACAAAAAAAAAAAAATCACAGTCACAATAAATTATGCATACTGGCTGCATTGAATATTATCATTTGTGAAGAGAGGATACCCACCTCTCAGCGTCCAAATTGAGAAAAGAAAAGTTGTTCTTGGGTGTCATCGCTGTCAGTATTCCCTGGAATAAAAGAGGGAGTCCTTTTCCACTGGCCCCTCCCCCCAGGGAAGCTGTGAGCAGGCTGGGTCCACAGCATTTGACAGATTTCTCTTTCTACCTCTCCAAATTGAGGGCAAGGAGGACTTTACTGTTTAGGCTTTTGAAACAAAAAGAAAGAATCCTGACCAAAGGTGGATTGACCAGATAGCAAGGTACACACGGGCTTACTTGTGCTTACTTACTAATCTGTAGTGCACAATTTCACCTGTTTTTCACCACAAAGCCCGTGAGCAACTTGCTTATTAGGTAACCTGTCCCTGAGCCTCACAAACAGAGGGCTGGGAATCCTATACAGATAATATCTGATTACTTCCTAATACACTCAGAAAATTAAAAAAAAAAAAAATGTAGAAAAATCCTTTTGACTTGATGGATGCTCCTTGGAGTTTTGAGTACTTCACTACTGGCCTGATCAGAACTACTTCATTATTTCTGACAAAAAGGAGGATATTGACTAGGAAGTGCCTGGGTCTTCGGCTTCTGATTCATGGTCTTTCACAGTGTTACTCTGTTTCCCACAGTTTCTTAGAGCTACTCCAAGGTCCAGTGATCATTGGCATGCCACCATGGATGGGGCTCATGGTTGAAGGGAATCATATTAACCAACACAGGTTCTCATATAGGAACACTGAGAACCTGTGCATTAGAGCTCCTTAGCTGACACATTCCTATGAGGACATGGATGGGTGTTTGTGTTTATAACTACCAGGAAAATAAATTTATTTTTCTAAATCAGTCTACCTTTTTTTTTTTGCTTTTTTTATCTACCTCATTTACTGAAGGTTAAGTAAATCAACTACTACCCATCTGTCAGTTTGTCATACTGTGGTGGCTTGCATTTTGCTATGATGCTGGAAGCTATGCCACCAGTATTTCAAATACCAGCAAGGTCACTCATGGTAGACAGGTTTCAGTGGAGCTTTCAGACTAAGACAGGACAAAAGACCTGGCAATCTACTTCCAAAAGTGAACCAAAGAAAACCCAATAGAGCGCAACAGAATATTGTTTGATAGTGCCAGAAGATAAGTCCTTTAGACTGAATAGCACTCAAAGTACATAGTGGCCACAACGATGAACTTGAGCATACCAATTGTCTTAGTTATCTAGTGCTGCTATAGCAGAAATACAAGTGGATGGCTTTAACAGACAGAAGGTTTTTCTCTACAATTTAGGAGGCTAGACGTTGGAATTCAGTGTGCCAGCTCCAGGGGAAGGCTTTCTCTCTCTGTTAGCTCTGGGGAAAGGTCCTTGTCATCAATCTTCCCTCTGGTCTAGGAACTTCTCTGTGCAGGTACTACAGGTCCAAAGGATGCATGCACCCCTGGCTCTTCTTGCTTGGTTGTAAAGAAGTCCGGCTGTCTCTCTACTGGACTCTCTCTTTTATATATCTCAAAACAGATTGACTCAAGATACAATCTAATCTTGTCGATTGAGTCCTGCCTCATTAACATAACCACCTCTAGTTCTGCCTCACTAACATCATGGAGATAGAATTTACAACACATAGGGAAATCACATCAGATGACAAAATGCTGGACAATCACACAACACTGGGAATCATGGCCTAGCCAAGTTGACACACATTTTTAGGGACACAATTCAATCCATAACACCAACGATCACAAAATAGCACAGGACCAGGCAACTTTTTGTTCTGTTGTACGTGGGGTTGCCATGAGTCAGAGTCGACTCTGAATCGACAAGTAAATCAGATCCCTCTCAGTTCATGGCACGTTATTATCATCATTGGTCTGAAGAAGACCCTTTTCCTCTTTTGTTTAGTCTTTATCCCATTTCCTTTCCTTTTTTCCTCATCATAGGCGTTTATTCTAATGTCCTATCATCAAACATGTATTGTGTTTTGCTTGCATGTATTTTTCATTTTTTACAAATGGCATTGGATCATAGATCTCGTTCTGTTTCTTACTTATTTTTCACCTAACGCTATATTTGTTAAAAAAAAAAAAAAAAAGTTGGGTCTCCCTAATTATTTCTACCTGCTTCATCCACCACATTTTGCCTATCTGTTGCTTCCAATATCCAGCATCATCATGAAGAGCACTCTTATGACCATACTCATACCTGTCCACTGTGGACCTCGTTGATAATTTCTTTGCTTTATAACCTCGGGAGCAGAATTGCTGGGTCATTGGGTAGAACTATACTTAATTTAACCACCAAGTTCTGCCAGATTGTCCCCTGGAATAGCTATGTAAGCCTACAATCCTCTTTCAAAATATCTTAGTTAAAATTTGTCATTTTTCCAATTAATATTTTGAGGATTTCTTCATGTGTTTTTTTTGTTCTTTTTTTCGACAGGGGGCGGGAAGCCCTCTCTTCTGTAATTTGCCTTTTATATATTTGTCCATTTTATTTTTTTGTGCTTCCTGCTATTTTGTTTATTTGTAGGAATTCTTTGTTAATTTTAACAATTGAACGTATATTTTCTCCATCTGGAAGGTTGTTTATGAGTTTCTTTGTTGGCTCCACCATAGAATCTAGAAAATCTAAATATGTGCTCTCTCTGCTTCCCTCACATCTAAAGGGCACAGTGAGACCTAGTTCTCAGCTATGAAAGACAAACAAAATCTTTTGTTTTTCTAATAGAGGGGATAAATGTCACTGGGCAAGGAATTCTCCTTTGTCCTTCTTGCTCCTCAGAACCTTTTGTTGGATTTTCTGATGTTAGCTCAATATTATTTTCTCCTTTCTGTGCCTTTCCTTGAACTGCAGGGGCTAAAATCCTGGGAACTCCCTTTCTCTGAACTCCTGCCCTCAGGGTTTCTATTTAGAGTCAGCACTCATGTGAGATTTGGAAGGCAGAAGAGAAGCAGAAGCCATTTTATTGGTCCTCCAACAGCTGTGGGCAGACACATGGCTTTGGCAGAGGAGAGATTTTGCATTGGCTTCTAGTCGTTCTTTTGGAAACCCTGGTGGCGTAGTGGTTAAGTGCTACAGCTGCTAACCAGAGGTAGGCAGTTCGAATCCGCCAGACGTTCCTTGGAAACTGTATGGATCAGTTCTACTCTGTCCTATAGGGTCACTATGTGTCGGAATCGACCTGACGGCAGTGGGTTTGGTGGGTCTCGAGTCATCGTTTTAGAATCACCTGCTTCAGTGTTGGGCAGTGTAATCATGTTCGGTCATTGCCTGTAACTCCTACAATTTCTTAACCCCCTGAAACCTAGCTTCAAATTCAGAACCAGTGGTACCCAGGCTGACTTTCATTCTTCTGGGTCTCTAAACCATTCTGTGAACACAAATTCCCCGTACTAAATCCTTTTTCCTGTTTAAAATGCCCAGAGAAATTTCTATTTTCCTGACCAGCCATGACTGATACAAAGAGAAATATGAAGCCACGCCCTGCAACCACCATGTTGTAATCAACTCTGAAGCAAGATTCCAACCTGCTGAGGATGCTGAGACAGCAAGATAACAGGTTTCTGATGGTATGATTGAGTCACTGCACCAGGTTTGGACTGCATTACATTTTTGACTGCTTTTGATGTGAGGAAAAAGAAAATATATTTGTTTAAGCCATATTAATAAAATTTCCTCTTATTTGTAGCCAAAGCATTCCTAGTTTGTACGCTCAGTGTCTCATTTGTAAAATGGGGCTATGGTGAGCTTTAGTATGGGAAACATATGCGGGCACTTGACGTAGAGTAACCACTTAAATGTTGGTGATTAATAGTGAATCATTTTACTATTCCTCAAGTTCAAAACAAGATATTTCTTTCTTCCAGTGAAGGGAGAATAATTCATGTAAACAGAACAGGCTTTTCTAAATTAGAGCCTGGATATTCAGTTAAATTAGTTAATGCCAAGTGATAATATTTTCAGAAGACTATTTTCTTTTGCATCGACAAATAGAATTAGTGGGAGCGTTAGAGATCCATGTGTGAAGTTCTAACTGTGTCTTAAAACATAAGGAAGAGATTGGGAATTGAGATAGCCCTATGCAATGTAAAAAAAAAAAAAACAAACTTCCACGCTATGGGTATAACTTTCTCTCCTAATGGAATGCTCTATAAATATTTCTCATTTAATAATAACTTATTTTACGGGTGACCGTTTATAAATGCTCTGTCGGAGACAGAAAAAAATGTTGATTATATCTCGTCAACAGAGGATAACCAGGAGGTCATTATATTTCTTACTGTTTTATGAAACCAAGACTATAATCAGTCCTTTGGTTGAGAAAATCTATTTTCCTCACCCAGTGGTTTTACATACTTAGTGTCTTTAATATGGAAAGGTATTTGGCTTGTCCAAGTTTTCTAGCTGTGTTCATAAATCAAGATAATCAGTATCAGCAGAACAAACAAGAGGAAAATATTATGATAAAATGTAAGTGAGACGTGAAAGAATATTTTCCAAAGGTACAATACTAATGAAAAACATAAAACCATTATTTTTTTTTCTTCCCAAAGTGATTTATTTGCTCTTGCAGAATATTTCCAAATTTGTTTCACTCTCAGGAGACTTAAGGACTACAAAGACGTATTAATATTTCAGTCTCTAATATTTATTAAGTATAACATTTAAGAACTCTTAAACTGACCTATATTTTCGAACAAACTGTTACCTTGTTTATGGTCCATAAAAATAAATTTGTTTTATTAAGTGCCAGCGTTGGGCCTTCAAGGAGCTCCGCTGGCGCAGTGGTTAAAGCACTCGGCTGCTAACCAAAAGTTCAGCGGTTCGAACCCACCAGCCGCTCTGGGGGAGAAAGATGTGGCAGTCTGCTTTCGTAAAGATTTATAGCCTTGGGAATCCTATAAGGCAGTGGTACTCTGTCCTACAGGGTTGCCATGAGTCAGTATTGATGGGACAGCAGCGGGGTGAGTTGGGTGTTCATAGTTATCTTCACATGGTTGCCATAATCTACCATTTCTTCCAAAAGTTGAGGCATTTAAAATGTGATTTAAATATCCGCTGGCGTCAATATCAACTGTGTTTCCGTGGCTCTCTTTTTATTCCCACCACCTTGAACAATATCCTGGTCTCAGGGGACTGATACCAAATTGACAAACCCCAGCAAAATTGTTCATACCCTGAACCTGGGAGATAAAACGGTTGAGTGACAGGTGAGACTAATCAGTTCATCGGTAAAAATCAAGATTGGATTTGAGGAAGGGATTTCTTGGTCCATGGTGGATTCAACCCTCTTTTCAATATACTGAAAAGCTATTTTTTGCCAAGTTTGATTTTGATTATTCCACAGCCCTAGCCCTGTCAGTATTCTGCAAGGGGTATCTCCTCCCCTGCTTCCCTCAATTCTCCACCTAACCAAACAGCCGGAGGTGAAGATTTAAAGTCAACAAAAGGCTGATGAGAAAATTAAATGGATGGCTCTCAGCCAAATCCATTTTGGAGATTTGCTCTTAGTTATGCCCATGGTTAGTTGTCTAAAAAAAAAAAAAAAAGAAGCTGTCTGGCTAGGTGACATCAAGATAGTTATATTCAATTTAATACAAACATAACTCCTCTTCATGTCTGGCCCATTCTTACCCTATCACTAACAGTAGTGAAGAGTGGTGACCATTTAAATATTCAAATTATTTTTCTTATATTGTCAGGAGTCATTAGCTCTCTGCACAGGTAATATTTTCTTTATTCTCCTCTACATCAGAAATTCTCAACAAAAGGGTGTTTCAGATGTCGCTCAAGAGCGTTCCTTGAATAACACAGGACGTTATTCTTCTGCCTCTTTAAGAGGGTTCTGAAAAGGCCCCTGCGTGGTGCAAATGATTTGCACTGACTGCTAACTGAAAGATTGGCAATTTGAACCCACCTTAAAAGAAAAAAAAAAAAAAAAAAATTTTTTTCTTTTTTAGTGGTATTGCGGGAGAATGACCTAGTGGTCTCTGTCCAGAAAGATTACAGCCAAAAAAAAGCCCTACGGAGCAGTTCTACTCTGCAACAAATGGGGTTGCTGTGAGCTTGAATCCACCTGATGGTAACAGCCCCCCCCCCCGCCCCCGCCGCCGCCCCGACTTTGGCTTAAGTGGTTCTGATAGGTTAAATCATTTTCTGAGTTGCTCTGGGCAGCTACACTGGTCGGTTAGGTCTAAATAGCTTCCTGGGCAATGGGGAAGTTAGGGGAAGACAAACATGGCTGTCGTCGCCTCTACAGGAGTGAGGGGGCAGGGCCGAGCACCTCAATGGATTCTTGGGCGTGTGAGAATTTGAAGAGAGTACCTGGCATTTCTGACACAAAGTCCAGAAGTTTGGGAGACTTGGAATCTGCTTTGAAAGTAGAATTGGTAGGATTTGTTTATAGATTGGATACGAGGAGAGTGAGAAAGAGGAGAATCAAGGGTGACTCCAAACTTTTTGGGCCGAGGAACTGGAAGGATGGAGTTTTCACTAACTGAGATGGGTAGTATTTAAGGAAAAGGGAAGTATAAGAGGGAAAACACAAGAGTTCAGTTTGGACATCCCCTCCCCCCCCCCCCCAAAACAGAAAAGCAAACAAAAAAAACTCTTACTGCTTTCAAGTCCATTCTGACTCATGGCAACACCATGTGTTACAGAATAGAACTGCTCCATAGGGTTTTCTGGGCTGTAATCTTTATGGAGGAAACCCTGGTGGCAGTGGTTAAGTGCTATGGCTGCTAACCAAGAGGTCGACAGTTCGAATCCTCCAGGCGCTCCTTGGAAACTCTATTGGACAGTTCTACTCTGTCCTATAGGGTCACTATGAGTCGGAATCGACTCGATGGCAGTGGGTTTGGTTTTGGGTTTTTTAATCTTTATGGAAGCAGATCGCCAGGACTTTCTTCCAAAGTGCTGCTGGGTGGTTTCAAACCGCCAACCTTTACGTTAGTAACTGAGAGAAAACCATTTGCACCACTCAGGGATGTCATGAAGACATGTTAGTTAAATTTAAATGCCTATCGGATAGGATGACCGCACAGATCATTTTGCCTAGGACAGGGTTGGTTTATCCTGTTGTCATGACATAATTATCAATAGCTTCCTTTTACTCTCACACTTGCCCTGTTTTTCTGATAAATTATGGTCACCTTGCTTTTGGGCATCCCAGTGGGGATGTGAAGGAGGCAGAGAGTCAGGAGTTTGGGGAGCGGTTGTGCCGGGTATAGCCTTTGAGATAAGAAATAACCAGCAAAGGAGATATGATGAGTGTATGATAATGTAGGGGGAAAACTAGGCCAGGGTGGTATCTGGAAACCAAGGAGGAGGTTGTAGCCAGTGTACCAATGCTACTGCTGGTCAAATAAGGTGAGAAGTACATATTGGCCTCTGGATTTGGCTCTGTGGAAAGCATTTGTGATCTTAGTTTCTGGACAGTATTGGGACTAAAGACCTGAGTGGAAAGCTACTTCCTGCTTAGATAACATCAACTTCCCCCTGTGGTGGGTAAGGTTGGAGACTTGGACCTTCCTCAACTCTTCTTATTATCCTTCCTCTTTGACTTCTTCTCCACCATAGTTTTATTGCATATTTTTATTAAGCAAGGAATATTCACTGCTGAGCCAAGTCGTGCCCTTAGAACATTTGTTTCTTCTTAACTCTTTTTTAAAATTTTTTCTGGAGCCCTGGTGCTGCAATGATTATGAGTTTGTCTGCCAACCAAAAGGCTGAAAGTTCAAATCTACCAGTCACTCCTTGGGAACCCTATGGGGCAGTTCTATTGTGTCCTGTAGGGTCACTATGATTCAGAATCGACTCCACGGCAATGGGTTTTTTTGGTTTGGAGTTAAAATTCGCTTTTAGGTTTCAACATTATTTTCTACATACTTGTGTTATTGTTAGTCGCTATTGAGTCAATTCCAATTTACAGTGACCTTGTGTATAACAGAATGAAATGTTGCCTGGTACAGATGCCATCTTCATGATAGCTAGTATGTCTGAACCCATTGTTGCAGCTGTTGTGTCAATCCGACATATTGAGGGTTTCTCTCTTTTTAACTGACCAAACATGATGCCCTTTACTGTGCTTTTAGATGCTTCAATATCTCAATCATATGCTCATCAATAATAGATTTAATAGACGTAAGCGCATGACGAGATTCTGGGTGGTGCAAACAGGTAAGTCCTTGACTACTAGCCAAGAGGTTGCCAATTCGAACCCACCCAAAGGCACCTCAGAAGACAGGTCTAGCAATCTACTTCCAAAACATCACAGCCTTCAAAACCCTATGGAGTAGTTCTATTTGTACACCTGGAGTCTCCAAGAGTTGGAATTGACTTGATGGCAACTAACAACGATGACAACAAAGATATCACTTCCATTCTTCATTGGAGATCTCATTACCACAGTACTTCATTTAAGTATGTATTTCACCAACACTTCAAGTGTATTAGGTGCCAGGCACTATTCAAAGTGGATTATAAATATTATTATAATAATTATTATAACAATTTTACAAATGAGAAAACTGAAGCAGTGAGAAGGTAAGTAACGTCCCCAAGGCCACACAGCTAATACTTTCTTCAGCCAGGAAAGGCTGTCTTGTTCCAGAAGCCACATTTATAACCAGCAGCCAATTTTTCATGAAGCCAGTGAATTTAAGCTGCAAGTTTGTTTGCCTGCACAGGCCCCTCCTATACATGGGGAAGGGCTCTAGCAATGTGTTTACATGGCCATATATTTCATAAATTTGTAAAATTAAGATATTGCGGAAGGAAGAATAATGGTCCCCACATCCTAATGCCCAGATCCTGTGAAATGTCACCTTGCTTGGCAAAAGGAACTTTGAAGATGTAATTAACGATCCAGAGACGGGACTATTATCTTGGATTATTGGATAGGGCCTAATGTCATCACAAGGATTCTTATAAGAGGAAGGCAGGAGAGCCAATGGCAGAGTCTAAGAGAGGTTTGAAGAGGCTACAGTGCTGGCTTTCAAGATGGAGGAAGGAGCCATGAGCCAAGGAATGCAGGCAGCCTCTGGAAGCTGGAAGAGGCAAGAAAGTGGTTCTCCTCAAGAGCCTGCAGAAAAAAGACAGACTTGGTGACACACTTTGACTTTAGCCTCCTAAGACTCAGTTCAAATTTCTGACCTCTAGGACAATGTAAGAATTTAAACTGATATGCACAAAAATACATTTTTCATGGTTTACACACAAATATACATGTATACAGAGAAAGGAAACCCTGGTGGTGTAGTGGTTAAGAACATATGACTGCCAACCAAAAGGTTGTGGTTTGAATCTACCAGGCATTCCTTGGAAACCGTATGGGGCAGTTCTACTCTGCCCTCTACTCACAGGGTCACTGTGAGTCCGAATTGACTGGATGGCAACATGTGTGTTGTGTATACAGAGAATATACAATGTTTTTTGTTGTTGTGTGGTTTTTTTACACAAATGGTATCACACTGTATATGTATGTACTTTGTTCTTTGAGTTGTGATTTTGCTCAACGATTTGTTTTTGAGATTGGTCTGTACTGGTTCATATAAACTTAGTTGATTATTTTAACTTTTGAATGCCATTCCATTGCATATACAAGCCACATTTTATGTATTGGCAGATATTCTGGATTCTCGCCTGCCTCTCCACGTAAGAGGACTCCAGAGAGGTCAAACACTGAGAGAAGCTACTCCCTGAAACTGAGGTTCCAGCCCTTCAGGAAATTCTCCAGTCCCTGCTGGATTAAGTGTTCCTTTCTTTGCCAGAGCAGAGCCCCCATCTCCTGCTAATTGCTGGGATTAACAGGAAATCAAAACAGAGATCGTATGTAATCAACTCATGCAAATACCATGGACCATCCAGGTGCCTAAAGGAGCCCTGGTTGCACAATGTTTAGGCACTCAGCTGCTAATTTAAAGTTTGGCAGTTCGAATCCACTCAGCAGCTCCATAGGAGAAAAACCTGGCAATCTGCTTCCCTAAAGATTATAACCTAGGAAACCCTAGGGGGCAATTCTACTCTGTCCTGGAGGGTTGCTATGAGTCGAAATCAATTCAACAGCACCTAACAACAACAACTGGGAGCCTGCCCCAGTATTCATACTGTGGTGGGGTTGGTGTAGCCTCACAAGGACGGATGTTCCATCTCTGCCAATAGGCACCCTCCAACTTGTTCACTGTAGCCAAGTCGAACCAGTGTGAAATCAGATACCAAGAAATTGTTCAGAGCATGTTTTGAGCAAGTTAACTGAATCACTCAATCATAAAATATAAATAATAGTCATTTGAATTGCTAGAATGGTTGTGAACAATAGCTAATTAAATAGCTTGTAAAGCACTTTTTATTTGCAAAGAGTCTCCATCAGAGAGAGAGGGAGAGACTGAGGCTGGCATCCGGTCAGCACAAACTTGCCGTCTCAGGAAAGCAGACTTCATCTTGCGATTCATGATGCTATGCGATTGCTAATTTGAGGATTGGTGCAAAGATGCACCATCTGTTGCTTTGTACCATTTGGGGCTGGTACGACTGGCCCATCTGCTCCAGTGGGGAATGACTTGAGTGTATCTTCTCTTTACATTTTAATTTTCAGGTGTAGGTGTTTAGAAAAGGCAGTTGCTAGAATTAGTCATATTGAGACAAGGTACATAAACTTGTAAAGTCAAGCTGCGTGATTGGCAAGACTGAACGATGAGCCTGAAGATGTTCTAGTGGCCACAAAGATTTAAAGACACAGCTTCAGGGTCTCCCTGCGCCCAAAGGGTGGAGCCTGGGTGATTGAGCTGTGGCTTTGGGGCTGCTAGTAGAGTGTCCTCCTGTGGGTTTTTCTGCTCAGTCTCTGACTTTTGCTTTGTGAGTTCCTGTATATTTTGAGAGACTGTACACTGTGAAAAGGTGTTTTTGTGTGCAGCAGTTTGAATTCTCCCGAAAAACATCGAGTGGCTATGTAAGGAGGAAAGGTTCATCCTCTTGGAAAATGTATTTCTTCCTAGTACCTTGGGAATTACATCATATGCGTACGACAGCTGGACAATGAATAAGGAAGACCAAAGAAGAATTGATGCCTTTGAATTATGGCACTGGCAAAGAATATTGAATATGCCATGGACTGCCAGAAGAATGAACAAATCTGTCTTTTAGGAGTACAGCCAGAATGTTCCTTAGAAGCAAGGATGGCGAGACTTCAACTCTTATACTTTAGATATGTTATTAGGAGGGACCAGTCTCTGGAGAAGGACATCATACGTGGTGAAGTGGAGGAACAGCAGAAAAGAGAAAGACCCTCCATTAAAGGGATTGACACAGTGGCTGCAGCAATAGGCTCAAGCATAGCAACAATTGTGAGGATGGTACAGGACCGGGCAGTGTTTTGTTCAGTTGTACAGAGGTTCACTGTGAGTTGGAACTGACTCCATGGCACCTAACAACAACAGCTTGGGAATATGTCAACCAGCTAAATTTCATCTTTTGTTTTCATTGTTGTTGTATGAAAACTTAGGGAGAAGCCTTTAAAATTGTCTTTGTTAGGTGCCGCTGAGTGAATTCCGACTCACAGTGACCTCATATGACAGAGTAGAACCGCCCTACAGGGTTTTCTAGGCTGTGATCATTACGGGAGCAGATCACCAGGTCTTTTTCCTGAGAAGCCGCTGGATGGGTTCAAACCACCAACCTTTTGGTTAGCAGCCTAGCGCTTAACTGTTATACCTCCAGGGCTCTTTACACTTGAGGCTTGTCATCGTATTTCCTTGTGTGTGTTTGCTCACTTTTATGAACATATTTTTTCTTTATTCAGTTGCCGTCAAGTTGATTGTGACTCATGGAGACCTCATGTATTTCAGAGAACTGCGCTCCATAGGGTTTTCATGGCTGTGACTTTTCAAAAGTAGGTCACCAGGCTTTTATTCCAAGGTATCACTGGGTAGGTTCAAACAACCAACCTTTTGGTTAGTAGCTGAGTGCTTAGTTGTTTGCACCATCCAGGGACTCCTTCTATATGTTAACCACCCTGATATTAAAAGGGAAGAGCGCATTTTAAAATTTATTCTATAATTAGCTCAGAGTTTTGTGGAGTTTTAACAGTGGTTTTGAGGATTCAGAAATGAAACCGAGAATTTTATTTATTTAATTAACAAATGTTTTTTGTTTGCCTGTTCTATGCCAGACCCTGTATTGAATGTAGGGTTAGTGAAAACAAACACGCTCTTTGCCTTTCTGGAACTTTCAGTCTCATGGGAAGCTAAAACATAATCAAACCCATCCATATGTAATATCAAAACCTGGGAGTGCTATTGGTTGCTATGAAATGTATCAGAGGCAGGAATGGCCCAGTCTGGGGAATCAGGAGGTGTCTTTTGACCTGAGATTTGAAGAGTGAATAGGATTTAGTTGGCCTCGAGGAGATGGGCAAGCTAGTAATTATGGAAAACTTTACTGAAAAAGGTAACACATTGAAAGAGCCTGTGGAGAAAGGGAGTAAGCCTTGTTTGGGAAACTGAAAGCAGACCTCAGGCACTAGAGGCAGAGAGGAAAGGTAGTCAGGAAGAGGGGAGACGCGGAAAGTAAAGAGGGCCGGAAGAGTAAGTCTTGGGCTGCCCCTAAGGTTATGCTAAGAGCAAAGGGAAGCCATTGAAATGTTTTAAATAGATCATTCTAGTATCAGTGTAAACAAACAAGGAGGTGAGAGAGGCTGGAGAGACCAGTTGGCAGGCTACTCTATTTGTGCAGGTGAGAATTATTTCATACAGACACACATACCCACATATACAAGGAGAAGGAATGAGAGTAAACAAAAGAGACACAAAGAGAAAGAAGCAGTGTCGCTGTGTTTGTGTGTGTGTGTGTTTGCGTGAGAGAGAGGAAAGAAAAGGAGAGAGAGAGTACACACACGGGGTTAAAGCTTGGGTTTTAAAGTCAGAGCTATTTCACATCCTGGCTCTGCCACTTTCTAATCATGTGAACTTGAGGAAGTTTCTTAAATCTCTAACTCTTAGTTTCTTTATTCACTGGGTCTAATGATTTTTTTTTTTTTTTAATGATGCTCTGTGAGGGTAGGGTGAGGTAAGGTATGCAAGGCACTTGATATAGTGACTGACACTTAGCTTAGCATTTACTCTACCAAGATGAACTGCTGTTATTGAGAAGTTTGGTGAGACTTTGGCTCCCTTACTTTGGACACATCATGAGGAAAAACAGTTCACTAGAAAAGGACATCATGTTTGGTAATGCAGACGGTTGAAGAAAATGAAGGAAACCTTCAATGGGCTTGATTGACTCTGTAGTCACAACAACAGACTCAAACATACCAATGATCGTGAAGATGGCAAAGGAGCAGGCAAAGTATTCTCCCCTCAGTATCTCTTTTCTGCTGGATGACAACTGGCTAATCTGATAAATTCAGCCTGTTAATTTTATAAAGACTATTAATTTTTACTAATTGCTTAATAAATTTATTCCTCCCAGGTAACACAGTTGTGTTTTAATTGGGGCTCTCTGGTGATGATGTGTTAACCCAAAGGAAGGGTTTTAGTGGAGAGAATCCAGGCAGCATTCTGATAGTTCCAGAAATAGAGTAAGAGAAGAGGCATTAGTAGTTCAGTGGTAGAATTCTCTCTTTTCGTGCCGGAGACCTGGGTTCGAATCCCAGACAGCACCTCAAGCACAGCCACCAGCCATCTGTCAGTGGAGGCTTGTGTGTTGCTGTGATGCTGAACAGGTTTCAGCAAAGCTTCCAGACTAAGATGGACTATGAAGAGAGGCCTGGAGATCTACTTCCAAAAATAAGCCACTGAAAACCATATGGATCACAACAGGGGTTGACTTGGTGGCAGCTAACAAGAAGAAGAAGAGGAAGAGAAGCTTTTAGATACTGCTCAAACCACACCACGAAGGTGGCTATCCATTCCTACCATCATTGTCATTGGCTCAGTCTACTACTTCATGACCGTTCTGCTCATACGATTGGGTAGGCTCACATGCTAAGCCTTGTCTCTTCTGCTTTTAACTGTGTCACCATGGGTGTGTGATGTAACATCTTTGAGTTCAGACTTCTTGGCTGTCCATTGCAGAGTCATTGGAGGATCAAATTAAATACCATCCATAAAAGCTTGGTGCACATTAGGGTCTCAGTAATTGTTCCTCATTTTCCCATCCCAAGTGCAACCCGGGTCTCTTATGTTTAGGAGTAAGAAATTTTCCTTTCAGTCTTTTGCAGAATGTGTTCATTGATGTAGAAGAGAAGACAATTTTTCTCTTTCTGTCTTTCTTATTTCATTCCCATTCAATTAGCTAAAAGAGACAGTTATCAGAATCAGAGAAGTCAGTAGTGATAACAGATATTGGAAAACATCTAATCTATTTCTCTCATTTCCCAGAGGAGGACAGGCTAAGAGCTCACATGGCTTATCCAGAGTCACTTGGGCACTAGTTAGTGACAAGTCTAGAGCTAGGAACCAGGACTCCAAAGTCCCAGTCTTCCCCAAGTCAAAAAACAAACAAACAAACAAACAAAGTAGAATACTTTCTTCCCCGAGGCTTTTACAGAGGCAAGCAACAGTGGACCAAATACCTGCCTTTGGTGCAACACATGTAGAGATTAGCTCAGAATACCTCTAAGGCTGGTAAGCTTGCATATTTCATTCTATTTGTGGCCAGGAAAATAGTCAAGTTCTCAAATATACTTAATGAAGCAAGAAAATAGGTCATTTTACCTATAGAGTCGCTATGAGTCAGAAATGACTCAATGGCAACGAGTTTGGTTTGGTTTTGGTTTTTTTACTTAAGCCTTCTCCTGTAACTAGCAATGAAACTTGCCTTCATCACATTTATTATGGGCTGAAAACCGAGCTTCTGCATGTCAATGGCATGGCTCGTCACTCTGTCCACTTGAACTTTAAAGAGGCCTCTTACAGCTGGGGCTGTATTCTTTCCTCCAGGCAAAGCACTTCCTCCCCACTGCTGGACAAACTAACAAGAAAGTAGCCAGGCCCGGCTGTGTCCTTGGCCATGGTGTTTAGATTAGTAACTACCTGGCAGGCTGTAGGCCTCTCTCCTATCCCTCTCCCAACCCCCTTGCAACTGTTTGTGTCTCTCCTTCCACCAGCTGCTCCACCCTCCCTTTCAAAAATTACTTTTCAGTAATTACTACAGCTCAAGGATGCTGTCCAATCTAAAATAGCTAATGAGAACCAGTCCTTCAATCTAAACAGTAATCAGCTTATAACAAGCTCCCTTTTCCTGGGTTTCATTACTGTGACACAATCTATTTTTCATACTTCGAAATGATAAGGCAGAGTTTGGGGGGGGGAAGCATGGCTTTCTATCACCAGGCTTGCATGAAAGGAGGTGGGTTTAAGCATGCAGAATTGATTTATTTGCGTTCTTCTATGGCTTGGATGTCTGCATCTTTGAAAGAAGTTAATATCGTATTTTTGATTTGGCCCTAAGAACAGCAGGTTCTGACAATCAAGCATGCTTATTACAGCCAGGACAAAAAAAAAAGGAAGAAAGAAAAAAGTATCCCAGTGGAACTCAAGTGCATCGTGATTTATTTGGACATGTGCAGGCTTGGAGCAGCAAGGGTTTTAAATTCTGTTGGAGAACCTGACAATGCCATCTTTCGCTGTGTATCTGTTCTTCCAGAAATTTGGCTGATTGTTACCCATAACTCCACTAGCTACTTACCTGCCTGGCTTTTTATGTTCCTGCGTAAACCCTTCCTTGTTTATTTGCAAAGAAAGAACATGGAAGGCACCAACCACAGGGATTCTCACTGGAAATTTGGAGAATCTGCTTGGCTAATATTGTACAATCTGTTGATAAACGCCCAGGCTATTTTCGTCTCCTTTCCAAGTTTATCCTCCTGAGTTAATTTCCAAACTGTCATCTTTTTTTTTTTTTTTTTTGCCTGGTGTGATTAAAGCTCGGCCCATTTAAGCATCCCTCCCCATCCTCCTGGCATGATTTCCCAGGCAGGGAGGCTGCCACAGAGCTTGCCTATTAATCCCACCCTAATGATTAAAGCATTGCAGGAACTGCACCATTTGATGGGTTAATACTGGTAGCTGAGTCCTTGGATTTAATCCACTCAGTCATCACTTTGAATGAGGCATTTTGATGAGCTTCAGTAAGGCTGAGACTGCTGCCATTGTCCATTTTAGGCTCCAAATACCAGGAGAAAATAAAAAGCGGTCTCCAACAGCTAGACAGCTCGGGGAGTATGGTTTGTCAATAACATAAAGATATAAAAATGCAGATTGGGGCATCTTTGTTATACAACTGTTAATGGGCAGAGAAACCTCACAGAGTGAGCGAGCGCCTCCCCTTCCCCCAGTCTTATTCAACTTACTTCCCTGCCAAAAACAGGGGGGAAGAATTAGACTCCATTAGCCAGTTTTAAAAGAGTTGTTTTTTCTGGCTTTGTCTAAAAAAATGTGTAAAAGATGAGGCTAAATTAGAAAATCTTTTACCCAGCCTCTTCATTTGTGTAAAATAAAGGCACACAACTCATTGAAAGGGAGAGGCTTGCAAATTTACCCATTAGACACAATAACCAGTAAGTTGGTATCTCAGCTTGAGTGGAATCTTGATCAGGCAGTCATGGAAGGTGGTTCTCGTCAGCCTCTCCATCTTCGAGAGTGCTGGGATCCAGCTTGCTTTTAAAATAGTAGGCTGTCAGAGGACTCAGATTGAGCATGTGCACTTCAGGCGAGTCCATAAATTAACTTCTAGTACTTATGGCATTCTGAAAGAATGACACTTTCATTGCAATTCATGGTTCGTCTGTTTCTGGAATGTTATGTAACCATGCCTGTTATACACAGAGAATTTTCTACCTCCAACGTTATGCAGGAAGGAATTTTTTCTTGCCAAAGCAAGAAACTACATTCTCTGTCTGTGTTTTTCCTGCCTCTCTTATTGAAGGTGATCATCTGAAAACATGTGAAGTGGAATACCTTTACTGCTTGGTGTCAGGGGACAGAATGCACAACCTCCTGACTGTTCAAGCAGGCTTTTCTTGTTTAGCGTTAGGTTGGAAGGAACATGAATCAGCTGGCAGAATTTATGTATCATTTTATTATTTTCCGAAACCAAACCAATCCCACTGCCGCCGAGTCAATTCCGACTCACAGAGGCCCTATAGGACAGAGTAGAACTGCCCCATAGAGTTTCCAAGGAGAGCCTGGCAGATTCGAACTGCCGACCTCTTCGTTAGCAGCCATAGCACTTAACCCAACACCACCAGGGTTTCCAAAGGAGCATTCATTCCCAATATGCATCTCTTATCCACCTGCCACTGGGCATCACTATTCTGAATTGTACTACAAGCAAAACACTAGTCTGCCGCTCTGGGTGTGGGTCTTTGCCAGAGATAGAAATGAAAGAAACAAGTTGTTTCTAAAATAAGATAAATTTACAATCCTGCATTGTTACTTTTATCTTAGCCTATATATACCCAAAACCAAAACCAAACCTCTTGCCTTTGAGCCAATTCCGACTTATAGCAACCCTACATGACAGAGTAGAACTGCCCTATAGGGTTTCCAAGGAGTGGCTGGTGAATTTGAACAGCTGACATTTTGGCAGTGAGCTCTTAACCACAACACCACCAGGGGTCCAGCCAGTATATACATAATACCATAGGCACAAAATCTTTATTTTTATTTAAGAACACTTATTGACACCTATGTGCTGAACAAGTAAGCCAGGCATAGAGGATAACAGGAATGGTATCGCTCAGTCTGAAAACTCATGGTCTCATACTTGGAATTCTGAACAGAGACTTTATATTGATGACAACATTAGCATAATGGGAAAATAATAATAATAATAAAGATCTGATATAAATGGTGTGCAACAATGGGTTCAAGGACAGCAATGAATGTGAGGATGGTGCAGGACCAGGCAGTATTTTGTTCTGTTGTACACAGGGTCACTATGAGTCAGAACCAACTCAACGGCACCTAACAACAACTATTAATGGTGTATTTAAAACGTAATTTTCAGATGACATTTTTGGGAATTATAGGTATATTCTTCATATTAGATTTACAACTTAAGGACTTTCAAAATACACCAGGGAATGGATAAATGATTTTAAACCCAATTACTCCTGACATAATTTCACAGATAGGAAGATACCTGAAATATTCACATTGTCAAGGAGGTTGCAATATATTTAAAGAAATGGAATCGCGGAAATCAAAGCTTAAATAGGTTCCAAATACTGTATTTATAAACATAGCTTAAGAAATTATAGTTATGCATTTTCAAAGGTTTTTTTTTTTTTTTTAAAGAGAAAAATTTTACCGTATTTTTACACAAATAATGCACTCCTTTTACATTCGTTTGCCAACTGTGTCCTCTCCCTACAAGGTATTTTCGTAAGCCCACTATGCTAATTTTTTTACAGCAACATGTGAAAGAAATTTGGCATAGCGGCACTTACGGAAAAACCCCGTGAGGAGAGGGTGCAGTTGGCAAACAGGTAGAAGGCCTGCGTTATTTGTGTAAAAATACGGTTCTTAAAAAATGGTATTGACTAGAAGCATATTCAGAAAAACTAGTGTAGGAGTTGTGCCAAATATGAATTTTGTGATTACATTATGTTGAAGGTGACATAAAAAGTGAAGGATAAAGTCAAGAGAAAATGGCTGGAGCTCCGTGCACTTGGATTTTGAAGCTGATGCTCTTGTTTGTTTAAATGTATCTTTTCTCTTTCCTTCTGTCCCTCCTCCCCTCCCTTCCTTCTGCCCTCTCTGTTCCCCTGGCCTTCTTATACTTGGGCATAACAACCCTATAAGAACAGAGTAGAACTGCCCCGTAGAGTTTCCAACACATACCTAATTTGTGTTCTTTTTCTCTTTAAAATGTTATTACCAAGGAACCCTGGTAGTGCAGAGGTAAAAAGCACTTGGCTGCTGACAGGGTCACTATGAGTCAGAATCAACTCGATGGCAGTAGGTTTTCTTGTTTGTTTATTGTTTTTGTCATTACCAATAAAACAAACAAACAGAAACCAGTAAAAACAGTTGCTGTGGAGTTGATCCCGACTCAAGGCGACCCCATGTGTATCAGAGTAGAACTGTGCTCCATAGGATTTTCAATGGCTGATTTTTTGAAAGTAGATCACCAGGCCTATTTTCAGAAGCAGCTCTGGGTGGACTAGAACCTCCAACCTCTCAGTTAGCAATTAAGTGTGTTAGCCATTTGTAACATCCAGGTATTATTCAAACAAATAAGGTTTGTTGTAGAAAGCCAGATGAATTCTTAGGGAAACACACACACACACACACACACACACACACACACACACACAATATAATATTGTTATCATTGTTAACTTTATCATTAAGAATACCTCTTAATGCAATCTTTTATTTTTAAATGAAAGAAACTGCAATGTTCCCTGACATTTTCATTTAGTATATTTTAGTATGAAGGGTCATGGGTTCATATTTCACAGACTGACTTAGTGACGATGGAATTTTAGTTATGAAAAACGTGTTCAATAAACACTATAATTACAAATGGGTCTTAGATAGTAAACTAGTATCATCCCAATGGAATTTAAAAACAATCCTGTGCAGATTTATTAACCTGACATTCAGATCTTAGTTACGGATTTTCTCCTCAGAGTTTGATCTACTGGCAAAAATCGGACTCTACTGGGACTGATATTGGTGACATATCAAAGACCCTAAAAAGGTAAAGAGAAAGAAAATTCAAGACACATTCATTGCTAACATCTCTAATTTGGGCAATGAACTTACACGGAGACCAAAAGTGGCAATGGGCTGGTGTTATAGACTGGGGTGGTGGTATCAGTGCCTTCCCATTTTGCAACGCTGAAGCCGGAGTGGGCTGAAATGTGGTGGCAGAAGATGGTACAAAGGCTGCATGCAGTGATAGGAGGGGGAAGACCCAAAATCATAGGCTACTGTTTTAGAATCTGTGGGAGGGCGGTGAAATCAGAATAGACATTGGTATCAACAACAACAACAAATAATAATGCTAGCTACAACTAAGGACATCATACATGATACATGAATAAACAAGAAGTCATTAAAAAGACAGGAAAGAAAGAAAAGACCAAAATGAATGTCAGAAGAGACTCTGAAACTTGCTCTGGAATGTCTAGCAGTTAAAGCGAATGGAAGAAATGATCAAGTAAGGAGCTGAACAGAAGATTTCAAAGAGCAGCTCGAGAAGACAAAATAAAGTATCATAACGACACGTGCAAAGACCTGGAGTTAGAAAACCAAAAGGAAAGAACATGCTCCACAATTCTCAAGCTGAAAGAACTGAAGAAAAAATTCAAGCCTTAAACCCTGGTGGCGTAGTGGCTAAGTGCTACGGCTGCTAACCAAAGGGTCAGCAGTTCGAATCCACCAGGCGCTCCTTGGAAACTCTGTGGGGGCAGTTCTACTCTGTCCTATAGGATCGCTATGAATCGGAATCGACTCGATGGCACTGGGTTTGGTTTTGGTTTTGGTAAGTTGCAATAGTGAAGGATTCTATGGGCAAAATACTTGAACAATGCAGGAAGCATCAAAAGAAGTTGGAAGGAACACACAGAGTTACTGTACCAAAAAGAATTGGTCAACGTTCAATCATTTCAGGAGGTAGCATATAGTCAAGAACCAATGGTACTAAAGGAAGAAGTCCAGCTTCACAGAAGACATTGGTGAAAAACAAGTCTTCGGGAATTGACAGAATACCAACTGAGATGTTTCAACAAAGGGATGCAGCTCTGAAAGTGCTCACTAGTCCATGTCAGGAAATTTGGAAGACAGCTACCTGGCCAACCAACTGGAAGAGATCCGTATTTGTGCCCATTCAAAAGGAAGGTAATTTAACCAAGTGCAGAAATTATCAAACAGTATCAGTACCACATGAAAGTAAAATTTTGCTGAAGATCATTCAAAAGCAATTGCAGCAGTACATCAACAGGGAACTACCAGAAATACGAGCTGGATTCAGAAGAGGATGTGGAATGAGGGATATTGTTGCTAATGTCAGATGGATATTGGCTGAAAGCAGAGAATACCAGAAAGATATTTACCTGTGTTTCATTGACTATGCAAAGGCATTCGACTGTGTGAATCATAAAAAATTACGGATAACATTTGAAGAATAGGAATTCCAGAACACTTAACTGTGCTCGTGTGGAACCTGTACACAGATCAAGAGACAGTCGTTCAAACAAAACAGAGATACTGCATGGTTTAAAGTCGGAAAGGTGTGCATCAAGGTTATATCCTTTTCCCATGCTTATTCAGTCTGTATGCTGAGCAGATAATCTGAGAATCTGGACTATATGAAGAAGAGTGGGGCATCAAGACTGGAGGAAGGCTCGTTAACAATCTGCAATACGCCGATGACACGACCTTGCTTGCTGAAAGTGAAGAGGACTTGAAGCACCTACTGGTGAGGATCAACAACAGCCTTCAGTATGGATTACACCTCAACACAAAGAAAACAAAAATCCTCAAAACTAAACCAATAAGCAACATCATGATAAGTGGAGAAAAGATTGAAGTTGTCAAGGATTTCATTTTACTTGGACCCACAATCAACACCCATGGAAGCAGCAGTCAAGAAATCAAACAACACATTGCATTAGGCAAATCTGCTACAAAAGCCCTCTTTGAAGTGTTAAAAAGCAAAGATGTCACTTTGAGGACTAAGGTTCACCTGACCCAAGCCATGGTATTTTCAATCATCTCTTGTACATGTGAAAGCTGGGCAATGAATAAGGAAGGCTGAAGAAGAATTGATGCATTTGAATTGTGGTGTTGGTGAAGAATATTAGATATACCTTGAACTCCCAGAAGAGTGGACAAGTCTGTCTTACAAGTACAGCCAGAATGGCTCCTTAGAAGAGAGGATGAAGAGACTTTGTCTCATGTACTTTGAACATTTTATCGGGAGGGATCAGTCCCTGGAGAAGGAGATCATGCTTAGAAGAGGGTCATGGAAAAAGGAAGACCCTCAATGAGATGGACTGACACAGTGGCTACAATAACGGGTTCAAGCTTAGCAACTGCCACGAGGATAGCGCAGGACCCAGCAGTGTTTTGTTCTGTTGTTCATAGTGTCGCTATGAGTTGGAAGTGACTCGACGGCATCTAACAACAACAATCACTAAGGAAGAGAGAAGAGTAATTGATGCATTCAAATTGAGGTGAGAATATTGACTATACTGTGGCCTCCCAGAAGTACAAACGAATCAGTCTTAGAAGAAATACAACAAGAATGCTCCTTAGAAGTGAGGATGGTAAGACTTTGGCTCACTTACTTTGAACATCAGAAAAGCCTCATCAGTAGAAAAGAACTATCATTTTTGGTAAAGTAGAGGGTCAGCAAAAATAAGGGAAACCCTAAATGAGATGGTTTGACACGATAGCCACAACAATGGACTCAAAGATACCAGTGATCATGAAGATGGCACAGGACCAGGCAGTACCATTTTGTTCTCTTATACACAATGTCGCCATGAGCAGGAGTTAACTGAAAAGCAACTGACAACAAGGACAACCACCACCACCACCACCACAGGCTTCCTAGTCCTGGTGATTGGAGGTATCTGTGAAGGCTTCCTGTAACTGGTGGTATGCAAGCTAAGAAGTGAAGGATAGCAAAGATTTGAATGTCTGAAGACAGAAAAGGCCATTCAATATACGGTAAACAGTGTATAAAAAAGAAAAGGAACGTGTGGCATATTAAAATTACAAATTGTGGAAACCATCTAATACAATATTTGGTGTCTACAATTGACCAATATGCTGAGACTATTGTTTTGTTTAGAAAAATACATTTAGTACAAAGGAGCATATTTGGGAATCTATAATACTTATTCATGGTTATTTTCCCCTGTGCAGCTCAACCTATCTGTCCAGTAACATCAATGAATATCACAGAATCAGGAAGAATGGTTGATAAATATACTAAAAAGTGTGGCCTGGAGAGAGTCAGTACAAACCAAATGTTGAGTGGTTTTTGGAGCTCTCCTTGAGTAGTATTCAACTAGAAAAGTATGTTAAAAAATTAGACCTGAAATCACTGCTAGATAATTTAAAAAAAGCAAGAAAAAGAGAACAGTTCCTTCTAAGTCAACCAGAAACGTCACAGCCTTGCAGATTGTTATTCTCTTTTTAGAGCAAAGCAAAATCATCTCAGGGAGGACATTCTCTGTCTGAGTCATGCTGATAAAACATGCTGAATAGAGGTTGAAAGATGACACCAGAACCATGTTTACCCCCTGGGGATGATCAGAATGGTGAAGAAAAAAAAAATCATGTTTTTAAATGTCTGCTTCCATTTTTGAGTTAAAAAAAGCCTGGGATGCTTGGCAAATGGTCTCTTACACTAGAAAGACATTTTCTCACAATGCAGTGGTTTTTCTCCACCCTTCCATTCATTCGATTGGAAATGTCTTTTGGCCTAGTTTTAGTTTGGAATAGTAAAAATTATTATTTTTTTCCTTCAATTGTTCCTGGGGAGAAGTATAATCATCGGATGATTAACACATTTTTATTGGACACAGTTCTATGAGCAAAGCCGTGTGCAGGACGTTATAAGGACTACAGAGATTTACTGGTCAAATACCGTGCCAGCCTCCCAGGGGTGCAGGCTCTGTGTGCTGGGAGGGTGCTGGATTGGTGCATCAACTGTGCTGAGAGAAGATGATGTAGAAAGTTCTATGGAAAGAGAAGGTCAGGGCTTCTTAGTTCTGGCACCAGGTATCTGTGAGGACTTCTTGGAGGAGGCTAATTTACTTGTTGAGGGTATTATGGTCCAAGAGATTCCTTTGCCCTCTCACGTTAGTCTTGGCCTTGACTTTGTTATTGCCGGCAGCTGCTCCCGACACTTGGCAACCCCTGGTGGGTGCCCAGGTATCAGTACACATACAGAATCATATTAGTGATGAAAATCCAAACAGTCACTTGGGAATAATAGCGGCTTCCATATTATGCACACAGAATGCAGTAGAAATTATCATAGGACACTCTCATCTCTATTAAGGTAGGAGATAGGGAAGCAAACATTATTTCTTCCAAGCTTCCAGCCTCGTTAATATGTGTTGATGAAGTCCCTCATCATCACATCAAAGAAGTACCATAACTTAATGATGGTGGCTTTGAATAAGAAGGTTGAAAATATGGGTGCAAAGTAAAATTCCATAAAATAGTTATGTGGGCAAACATTTTCCAATATTATTAATAGAAAGTATTACTCTCTAGTGGACTTTCTAGGAGCCTGGGTGGTGCAGGGGTTAAACACTCAGCTGCTCACTGAAAGGTCAGTGATTCAAAACCATCAGCTACTCTGCAGGAGAAAGATGTGGCAGTCAGTTTCTGTAAAGATTTACAGCCTTGGAAACCCTGGGGGACAGTTCTACTATGTCCCTTAGGGTCACTATGAGTTAGAATCCACTCAACGGCAATGGGTAATGGACTTTCTAATGATCTGAATAATTTGAAATGATTTTCAGATGAGAGACAAAACTGTTTAATCTCCTTCTTTTAGTGCTGTTCTGGTATTTTAGTATACTTTTCATTCCTTTAATTTATATACCAGACCAGACCTGTTGCCGTCAAGTCACTTCCAACTCATAGCAACCCTACAGGACAGAGTAGAACTGCCCCATAGGGTTTCCAAGAAGCGCTTGGTGGATTTGAACTGCCAACCTTTTGGTTAGCAGCTGAACTCTTAACCACTCTGTCACCTATGGGATAGCTTTAAACTTGACTTTCCCTTTCCCATTTAGAAAGACGTTCCCAAACATGAGAATAATTCCCGCTGGTAATGTTGCTCATTAGGAAGACTTCCAGCAAGAGGATGAATGGTGCAGCAAACACCTCTTCATTTCCAGCGTGGCAAATAACCTGTCAAGACAGCACCCTAGCCAATTGTTTAATTGTGTATCAGGTTTAGGTGACAGAACTTGGACATGACATGACAAAAGGGCTTTAGGAAGAGCGATTCATCTTCCTTCTCCTAAGAACAGCAGAGTCTTCAATATTACCCATTCCGGTTAAATCTTTATTTCCTCAGGCATATAGAATCAGCCTTCTTACCTTTCAATTAGTAATGGATGAGCTTCAAAAAGGTAAGGTTTTCATTTTCATTTCACTATTGCTGGCAGGTTTTAGATACTTGGAAAGCTTAATGGATTCCATCCCCTCCTCTTCTCTGTTTCTTTCGGTTCATACCCTCAGGATGACTCCTATTAGTTTAGAAGTTCCCTGGTTTCCTTTTCTTATTTGCATGCATTTTATTATTTTTGAGATGGTGGCCAGTAGAGAAAGAATAGAAAATCTTTTTGTAAAGATGATTTTTTTTTTTTTTTAATAATGGCCACCTTCTATAGCTGTTGAATGAATCCATCTGAGGTACAACTTCACCCATCATCACTTGCAAATAAATACTTCCCAGGCTCAATTTCCCTACAATTTTCATCAAAAAAAGAATGTGCCCCAAGATTAAAGAGGGTTTTTCTGCATTAATCCTATTTTTATTTTAAGATTTGAGGAACTTTAGGGTTCTTTTCTTTTTCAGATTTCCTAAAAAAAAATTTTTTTTTTCAAGCTGGGGATCAAGATTTCTAAATTACTCTTATTAATTATTCATGTAAGGACATATGATGATCCGAACTGTGGACTGAAACACTTCCTGGTCCTACATTCATCTCCGTGATCGGCTTCAGATCAGACCGTTGCGATCCGTATAGTTTTCACTGGCTGGTTTTTGAAAGTAGATTGCCAAGTCTTTTTTCCTAGTTTGTCTTAGTCTGGAAGCTCCACCGATACCTGTTCAGCATCATAGCAACACGCAAGCCTCAAGTGACTGGTGATGGCTGTGCGTGAGACACGTATTGGCCGGGAATCAAACCCAGGTCTCCCACATAGAAGGCAAGAATTCTACCACTGAACAAATTGAAAGTGACTGGAGATCAATTGTCCCTTAGTCCATTAGCACAATTCTAAAATCCAAAGAGCACTGGCAACTAAAAATTCTTTTTCATTTTTTTGTAACTCAGTGACTGAAATTTGTTTGATAAAACTTGACCTGAACTGACAAATGGGTATTTATGATCTTTTTTTATTCCAACTAGAGTGGACATTTATATGTTTTCCTGCAAAGCTACTAACATGTTTGTGGAGCGCTTGTGAGAGTGTTACGTAATACACGGTACTTGCACTTTATTAAGCTTCTGAAATCTACAGAATTCCACTTCGAAAAAAAATCTGGCCTCAAGAATTTCAGATATGTACTATTATTCTGTCTTTTCAATGTTGTCTACTCTGTAATTTCTTGTTAATTGCATTTGGCGTATGCACGCACTTGGGCGTTCGATGGTAGCGGAAACGGTGAGTCTTTGGTGATGACCATGAAGGTTTTGAGTCCTAACTAAAAGGCATTATGGAATGAAATATTTGAAAATTGATTGCCTTGGAAAAAGCTTGCCTCTTCATTAAATATTTGCATGTAGAGTTCTATTTCTACTCCCACCCTATTGGTCTTTTACGTGTTGATTACCTGTACGACAGATATTTGACCACTTTTATTCTTAAACAATTAGGTTACAAAAAAATCTGACATTAGATCTTGCGTTTTGCCTCACCAAATCCTGTTGTTCCAGCCATGGAAGAGTTAGTATGTGACACATCTAAGACATTTGGTTGGTTTTGTACTTCTCCAGTGACCAGGAGGAAATGGAAAGGTTGAAGTTAATGAGAAGCCTCGACAGTGGGCTTCAGAGAGGGGTAGTGACAGCAGCCCAGATTTTCAGTGTTTCAAGCTTGGCTTCTTGACAAAGACCTCCCCTTGCCTGGGGTGGGGCGGGTGAGATGTTTGGACAGTCTCAGTGGCTAGAGGCTGTGCCTAACAATAGACAACTTCCTCTGCCACATTCTCATTTCCTAATTTGGACCCACATGACAATATAGAATCCTCATATTGAAGAGCTGGAAGGTATCTTAGTGTTTATCGAGTCCAATGCCTACCTCCTCACCATCAGGGACCCCTTTGTGAAATTAATGAAAGCCATGAACTCCATTCTAAGGAAACTCTACATTCCACAATATTTCGCGTGTAGATTTTTAGGTTACACAGAGCTGGTAAAAGGGGTCCTAAGAGAACAGCTAATAAAGAACCCTTGATACAGTCCAACGAGTATAGTCATTGACTGTAAGGCCCCTGGGGTGGGGGAATATATCCTCAAAATCAAACAATGATTTCATGCTAGAGCTTAAATTTCAAATCTAGCTCACAGATCTCTCCACAATGTCAGGCTTATGTGTTTTCACTAGATTTATTTCAATTTTTAAGGAAAGAAAAGTCTTTGCTTCTCTCAGCATTTTGAAATGCTAGAGGAGCATCAGGTAGGAACATTGAGAGAACGCGGATTTCCCACTAATTTTCCTTTTTCATCTTATCTTAATTATGTTCCAGCCTCCATTTTCATTTTCTTTTGAAGATCCATCTAGTCAACTTTTCCCTTGCATGTCCACGGCTCACCAGGGGTTTGACCATTCGCTGTCTGCTGACCCTTCACCATCTACTATTTTGCACTGTTGGCTCTCTCTGCTGAGCCCAAGATCCTGGACCAGATTGGGAAGGAACACTTGTGAGCAGTTGTCCTTTGTTCTCCGTTTGGCTGCTCTCTCTGGCCATGTGTTCTAGGCAGGACTTCCAATTAGGATGCCTGAAGGAAATGAACAGATTGGAGATGCTATGTCCTCCTCCAGTGCCAGCAGGGCTGGGGGAGGCAGAAAATGCTGCCCAAACTCTCATTGGGAAAGACTTGCTTCTAAAGAAAGAAAATGTGGCATTTCAACTGCAGGTAAAGAATGAGAGAAACGGAAAATGTTGCAGCTCTGGGGCAGGGTTATGCCTGGACTGATCAATGTATCTATACCCTTCTAGCAAAATTAACATCTCCTGAAACTGAGTATAATCTTTTCTCCTACTTGTTGCATGTGTTTAAGTGCCATATTTCTAGGTGAGCTATGAGGACCTTAAGCCCTTTTTTTTTTTTTTTTTTTACTTTTGATAAGAAAGGCCTGGTGATGTACTTCCAAAAAATCAGCCATTGAAAACCCTATGGAGCACAACTCTACTCTGGCACGCATGGGGTCGCCCTGAGTTGGAATTGACTCTGTGGCAACTGGTTTGATACTCATCATACCGTATATTTTATCCATTTATTTGTAAGCCAGAACATCAATACCATCAACAGGGGGACTTGGGGTTTTGTTGGCGTTGGCAGCCCTGCCCAAGGGAAACAGCCTAGGATTTGGATCTGGAGAGAGCCTGGTTTCAGTCCTTGATCCTTTTGATGTGGCCCTGGGTAAATCATTTAACCACCAAGCCCCATTGCCATGGAGTTGATTCTGACTCATAGTGACCCTATAGGACAGAGTAGAACTGCCCCATAGAGTTTCCAAGAGCACCTGGTAGATTTGAACTGCCAACCTTTTGGTTAGCAGCTGTAGTTCTTAACCGCTACACCACCAGGGTTTCCCATTTAACCACAGGGATTCTCATTTTCACCCATTACTAGTAATGCCTGCCTTGCAGGACTGTTTGAGGATTAGAGACAATACATGAAAAGGTCCCGACCTGGTACCCAATACATGGCAGACTCTTAATAAATTGCTATTTACTGTTACTGTTACAGAGAGACTATGCCTTTGATGTTTGAAAGAAGTTGTAAACTTTTTTGCCATACCATTTAAGATCTGGTGCCCCGGTGGCACAGTGGTTAAGCACTTCGCTGCTAACCAAAAGGTTAGCAGTTTGAACCCACCAGCTGCTCCGTGGCAGAAAGATGTGGCAGTCTGCTTCCGTAAAGATTTACAGCCTAAGAAACCCTATAGGGCAGTTCTACTCTGTCGTATAGGGTCGCTATGAGTCGGTATCAACTTGACAGCAATGGGTTTGGTTGTTTTTATATAAGACCCGTCCCTTAGTGTCCAGATTGGAAACTTACCAGTTAGAAAACCCGCATATTGTCATTAGCGGTAGCCATGCAATGACATCCTGAGAGATGAGCCTTATGTGATGGAAAGGAATCAAGTCCTGGAACAGTTAAGGACCTGTTACTGTTAGTTGTTATCATGCCAGTTCCAACTCAGCAACCTTATATATAACTGACCAAAATGTTGTCTGGCCCTGTGCCATTTTCATGATTGTTGGTATGTCGGAGTTCATTGTGGTGGCTCTTGAGTCAATCCATCTCATTAAGGGTTTACCTCATTTTCACTGGCCCTCTATTTTACCAGACATGATGTTCTTTTCTACTGATTGGTCTTTCCTGATGTGTGTAAAGTGAGTGAGTTAAAGTCCTGCCATCCTCACTTTGAGTTTAGAATTTTTAGTTACTATTTTTTTTTTATTTGTCTTAGTTATCTAGTGTAGCTGTAACAGAAATACCACAAGTGCATGGCTTCAACAAAGAGAAATTATTCTGTCACGGTTTAGGAGGCTTGAAGTCCAAATTCAGGGTGCCAGCTCCAGGCGAAGACTTTTCTTTGTCTGTCAGTTCTGGAGGAAGGTCCTTGCCATCAATCTTCCCCTGGACTAGGAGCTTCTCAAAGGATACACTTCACTCCTGGTGCTGCTTTCTTGGTGGGCATAAGGTCCTCCCTCTCTCTGTGCTCACTTCTGTCTTTTATACCTCCAAACAGATTGACTTAAGACACAACCTAATCTTGTAGATTGAGTCCTGTCTTATTAACATAACTGCCTCTAACTTGCCTAATTAACATCATAGAGATAGCATTTACAACATTTAGGAAAATCTCATCAATCACAAAATGGTGGACACCCACACAATACTGGTAATCATGACCTACTCAAGTTGACACACACTTTAGGGGGACACAATTCAATCCATAACACTATTCCTAAATTAGGATATAATACATATCTTTTCAAGTGGAGTGCATTGTATTTTGACACACATGCATACATATATACGTATATACATACATACATATACATACACATACATATATATATACTTCATAGCACATATCAATGGATTTGTGAACCAAGAGGTAGTCTATGTGTTAGGCCTTTTCTTCAAAACAAAAACGATTAACAAAAGTGTGTGTGTGTGCGCACGCGCACACATACACATACCACCGTTTCCACCACTGCCCTATTTTCTACCCTCACCAATAGGGTGACTGGGTGATAAAGGGAGTTTTGCTCTCACCTTCTCTTCTTTCAACCCTTTGCTACATTTTCTTGCCTGCTGGGAATCAAGGTGACACTCTGAGAATATTCCTGGAAACTAACAATTCAGTGAGAAGAACAGGACTCTGGGAGTTGCCCTGTGGACGTGCACTTGAAGTCGTTCTAACAAAAGTGTTGCAGGGGGTGGGCGCCTGAAAGCTCAGCCATTCTCACTTTCTCACCTGCTCCCCCAAGGCCAGTTATAGCCAGGTCAGCCAGGTTGTTTATAGTCTGCTGCTGCTGAACAGAGTTGGTCTCAGTGAAAAATCCTTGGCCATTATCTTTTATTTATTTATTTTACTTACAGCTAGTTAAACTAACCAACCTAATTAAAATATAAAAGAGCAAATATCTCTCAAGGTTTAAAGAAAAAATGACTTAATGCAGGCAAGAGTATTAGATAGATTGTGGGATAGCAACTATTTGCAATTACGCATCTTTTTAAAGGAATATAAAAAGGGAAACCCTGGTGGTGCAGCAGTTAAGTGGTACAGCTGCTGACCAAAGGGTCGGCAGTTCAAATCTGCCAGGTGCTCCTTGGAAACTCTATGGGGCAGTTCTACTCTGTCCTATAGGGTCACTATGAGTCGGAATTGACTTGACGGCACTGGGTTTGGTTTTTTTTTTTTGGTTAAAGAGGTTCGAGCCCACCCAGTGGCTCCACAGGAGAAAGACCTACTCATCTGCTCCTATAAAGATTATAGCCTAGGAAACCCTGTGGGGCAGTTCTGCTCTGTCTCGTGAAGTTGTTATGAGTTGAAAACAGGGCTTTGAACTGGTCGGGTCTGGTTTGAACCCCTGGTGAGAATTTCCATTTCTAGCAAGTTCCCTGCTGAGAGTTTACATTTCTACCCTCAGATATACTGAATCAGAATCTACGTTTTAACAAGATCCCCAGGTTATTCTTATGTATAACTTCCTGGGAATGTGTTAAAAATGCAAATTTTCAGCAGGGGTTCAAACCAGAACAAACTGGTTTAAAGTCCTGGTTGAAAATCAACTCAACGACGCCTAACAACAATAACAATACCCAAGGAGGGGAGGAGTCCTGCTAATTTCCTAGGCACAGTAAATTTAATTCTGTACCGGAACTTAATAGTCTGACAAACACCTGCTTTCACTCTACTTTTTATGCATTATTATTATTATTTTTTATCATTTGAGGAAATTATTTTGTCAGTGCTTAACTGTCTTCTAAAAAAGCTTTCTCCTTTAAAACTTGTATTTTTGGTTCCTGAAAAAATAGTAATACTTTGGAGCAGGTAAGGAATTCTTAGAACCATTCAAAATCTATTTTTGTTTTTTGTTTTGTTTTGTTTTGTATGTGGTGTTTAATTGAGTTAAACATCAGATGTTACTTTATATACATCAACTAGTTTGGGGGAAATATGGTTGAATCCCAGAAAATAAAATCACATAACTTGTTCCTACCAAGCATTTGTAATATGCAGGCCTAGGACTCAGGGGCAGTTCTACTCCGTCCTACAGGGTCGCTATGAGTCGGAATCGACTCGAGGGCACTGGGTTGGGTAGGACTCAACAAGATTGTTAACTCATTAAAGCTTATGTTTTATGACTAAATTTATCTATCTAAATCCTCCTTCTTTATCCCTGGTGTCTCTGGCATTACTACAAGATCCCAACAGGTTGGTCTAGCTCTAAGCTAAATAACTTTTATGGCAAGCTATTTCTTACCCCTGAAGAAAGTCCCTGAGAAGGAGCATTGACTAGGAAATCAGAGGGCTTGGGTTCGAGGCTCAACTCCATCATTTGCCAGCTATGGAACCTCTGTAAAGATAAACTATACTTTTTGAGTCTGAACTTAGGTGTATTATACTTGTAGAAGTCTCTGAGTAGTACAAAGAGTTAAGTGCTCTGCTTGGAACCTTGGTGGCATAATGGTTAAGAGCTCAGCTGCTAACCAAAAGGTTAGCAGTTAGAATCCACCAACTTCTTGGAAACCGTATGGAGCAGTCCTACTCTGTCCTATAGGGTAGCTATGAGTCAGGATCAACTTGACAGGTTTTGGATTAACAAACACTGGTTTGAATCCATCCAGAGGTGTCTCAAAAGAAAGGCCTCGTGATCTACTTCCGAAAGGCCATAGCCCTTGAAAAACCTGTGGAGTACAGTTCTACTTTGAAACACATGACATCACCGTGAGTTGGAATGGACATTACGGCAACCGGCTTGATTTTTGGCTTGTTTTTTATAACATTATATCAGAGAATTATTGTGAAGAGAATTTAGATAACATTTCAAAACTGTAAAGTACGATAAACCCAACCAAAAACCAAACTCACTGCTGTCAAGTTGATTCCAACTCATAGTGACCCTATAGGACAGGGTAGAGCTACCCCATAGGGTTTCCAAGGCTGTAAATCTTTACGAAAGCAGACAGCCACATCTTTCTCTCAGGGAGCTGCTGGTGGGTTCAAACTGCCAAAATTTTGGTTAGCAGCCATGTGCTTTAACCACTGAGCCACCAGGGCTCCTTATATATTATAAACCCTGATTAAAATTTTGTCAAGATTGGTCAGTTGCATAGATTCCGTAGTTAGCTTGATCAATTGTGTTTCTAACTGGTGCAAATGTAGACTGGAAGTCAGATAATCAAAACCTCAAAATTACCTTGAGTTTGGGTAATTAACAGACCCCCTGGATGGAATACATTTTATCTTGTTAAGTCCCAGTTTCCTCATTTGAGAAAAGAAGTCACTGCATTCAGAGACTTAAGGACTTTTCCAGCTCTGAGTTTTATGATACCCCAAAAGAAAACCTACTGCCGTGGATTCTGACTCATAGCGACCCTATAGGGGACAGAATAAAGCTGCCCCATAGGGTTTCTAAGGATGTAAATCTTTACAGAAGCAGACTGCCAAGTCTTTCTCCTGTGGAGCAGATGGTAGGTTTGAACCACTGACCTTTTGGTTAGCAGCTGAGCACTTTAACCACTGTGCCACCAAGGCTCCTTGAACTTAACCCCATTGCCATTGAGTCGATCCTGACTCATAGCAAACCTGTCTGTAGAGCTGCCCCATAGCACTCCAAGGCTAGGAATCTTTACAGGAGCAGACCAACATCTTTCTTCCAGGGAGCAGCTGGTGGGTTCAAATAGCCAACCTTTTGGCTAGCAGCCGAGCGCTTTAACCACTGTGCCACCAGGGCCCTTTATGATGATAGAGACTGTTTTTTAAAGTTATCATCAAAGTCGTTTTAAAGTAAGTTATTTTCACAGTTTTAATTCCTGTCATTTGATCCTTTCTGCAATGGAAAAGAAACCTGCCACTAAGATCTGTTCTGTTGGCATCACAGCCTCCAAAGAGATTCAAAAACAGATAAACAGAAAATGAAAACAAAAAGGTCAGAGTGTCCCTTGGGAAGCTGGCAAACAGCATAGTGCCAATGCAATTTCAATTACAGGCCAGTCTGGAGGTTCAGATGCAGTAGATCTCACTTACCCCACTGGCAGACTGGCACCTACCGCATTTTCTTAAACTGGTTCATCTGTGCCATCAAGGGTTTCATGCCTAACACTGAAGTGGCAAAAATGACCTCCCCAAATGACCTTGGGGTACAAGCAGACTTCCAGCCCCAAAGGCTTACATGTTACAACAGTCCCACTGGGTGAAAGTGGAAGTTCACGTGACTACTACATGCTTAATTGGCTCAGCTGCAAGCCAGACCAGGGAAATAAGTCAAAGGAACGTTCGCAGAGACTCATGGGGATTTGCTGCACATTGTTCCCCCGCCCCAGAATCCCTTTTGAAATGGCATGATTAGGATGGATGGCTACACTGTTCTATAAAATGTGCAGTTGGATAGCACAGCTAAAATTTATTGAGCACTTACTAGGCACAAGACACTATTCTTTATTTCACGTATATTATTTGATTTGATGCTCTCAACTTCTGTTTGAAGGAGACACTATTAGCGCCATCCTCATGAACAGATGAAGGAACCAAGGCATGGAGAGGTTAAATAACTTGTCCAAAGCCACACACACACCCAGGCAGCTTGCTCCAGATCAAATGAAGAGGCCAAAAAGCAGGCCAAAGCACAAGATTAACCCATGTCCAGTGTTAGGGGTGTTGAGTTATACCTGCAGGGATGTTGAGCTATGCCTGTATGAACTCTGACACCTTAATGTCATTAAATCCTGCACTGAGGACACCTTACCACTCCACAGCAGGTGGTCAGTGTCCTAGATTTCAGCTGGCCCCTATAATCTGTTGGTTTTTTTTTGTCCCCTTCCACAGGAAAGAAACAAGAATAACCATTTCAAGTTACCTTTGTCCTGAAGCAGATGATAAAGGTAGATTGACTCTTTTAGCTTCTCGCTCTTTGGTACCATTTCAAATTTTAAGACATACTGAACAGAAGTTGATTGGAGCACACTTTGAAAGTTCAGCCACTTTTTATTCCTTTGAGTGTGAATGTGTGTGTGTGTCTGAGAGAGTGAAAGAAGGAAGATAATTATGTGTCCATGGACCAAGAGGTTATTTAAGGGAAGAGTGTGCTTGAAAAATAAAAACACAAAGTCCAAACAGAATAAATAGATTTCCAAGAACGTCTCAGAAGTTTTCCAGTTATATCCAGATGGCTATTTATTGCAGAAAATTGGGGCAGTCTTGCATTACGTTCGGCACTTCTATGCAGGGTAGAGAATGACTGACATTAGAGCTTAATCACAGCAGTTATTTTATGTCATGGGAAATGATGTCAGTAGTATAGCTTGACGCAGGTATGTTTGAATGGGGTTTAATCTTCCGGGTAGCAATAGTTGAGATATCACCTAAGTGAAAAGTTAAAGAAGTTCAATATGGAACAGATTTTAACTCTCTATAATATTGTTTGAAGCTTTATCTAAAATGAAAACTTCATGAGAATTTATTTTAAATCTTTGTATACTAATTTATTTTCAGCTTGGTAGGAATGAGAATCTAAGTTTAGAATGGAAAGAGCCTTAACCAAAGCCATTGGGCCCTGGCATTGTTTGAGGAGAGCCTAAGGTTGCACCGTGCATGGTTGTGGGAAGTTGATTTGTGTTGCTGCCACCATGGCTCTGCTTGCACAACTCTGGGGCACCACCCACATAGAATGTAGTCCCTTTAACTGCACAACTCTGGGGGCACCACCCACATAGAATGTATTCCCTTTAACTGCACGGTCCGGCCTGGGCAGGGTAGACAGGTGGGGAGATTAGAAGATATGAGTGTAGCAAAATGGAAAAATAATCATAGTGACATTTGAAATTAAAATGCAGAATGTAAAATTCTGCCTCTAGAGAATTTTAAAACACGGCGTCTAGAGACCGTGACTGCCTGGGTTCTATTCAGGGCTATGCCACTTAGTAGCGATGAGGCCTTAGACAGGCTACTTCTCTGGGCCTCATTTCCACATCTGTACGCTGAGGATTATGATAGGGTCTATGTCATAATGTGACTGTCAGGAATAAATGAGTTAGTCCTGGTAAAACACTGGGAAGAGTGTCTTGGTCACCCAAGAAATAAGCAGTAAAATTGTGACTTGCCAATGATAACAATTTGCTATTGAAAAGAAATATAGCCGTTGTTAATAAGTGTAGAGTCTTTGGGTTCTTTGCATTCGGGTCATGTCCGCTGTTCTAACCTCATCTGATGCCACTCCTTCCTAACCAGCCTCTGGCTCAGCTCAGCAAACCTTAGTGGTCCCTGAACAAGCCTCGCCCTGCCTTGGATCATGGTGAATTTTTTGCCTAGATTACCCTCCATTTTTCCTCCACATCCTTCCTCTGTTCTGGCCTGGACAACCCCTATTTATTCTTCACAACGGAGTTGAAATATCATCCCCTCCTTTGCCTTGGCACTGAATTCTCTTACTTCCCTTAATTGATTGAACTATTCCCACCTCTTGCTACCAGATAGCACTCAGTAGATAGAACTGGTCACATTGTGTTAGGACTGGCTATGCATCCACCCACTCATAGTCAAACTTTACGGAGGACAGAAGCATAGCTAGAGTGGTGTCACTAGCGGGATGCAAGGGGTTAGGACGCAGTCAGAGGGGGTGACACCAAAAAGGCTGTCTATAAAATTTTGTACAGTGTTTCAGCAGGAATGTATTATTTTTTTATAAAAATAGCCCTGTCGTTAGTTATAACAACAAAAATATTTTTCGTAAGCCCAGCTTACATGTATCAATATACCTGCAAGGCTAAAACTCTATGGCGATTTACTTTTTGAACCTTCTAATGCCCTCTGGTCAGAGCTGTCACTATTATTCGATGATAACGGTGCTGAAAATCACGTGGTTTCGTCTGCACGTACTACAAGCACACCCCGTTGTTTTTGTTGCTGCTGGTGTTTTTATTGTCACTGGTATATTTTTTAAATTTTCTGGTGTTTTAGCTACAATATTGTGGTAGTTAGCATGGGAAGGTGACACTGCGAGTTACCGCACTGGGTGACACCACCCTCGTGATGCCACTGCATAGCTATACATCTTATTTTTCTGCCTAGTGCCTGGCCCTGTGCCTGGCACATCATATGTGCTCAGTAAATGCCTGTGGAATTAATTTTTGATCCTTTGTGAAAACAGAAGAGAAGAACATTTCTAGGCAGCAAAAAAAGGTCAGCAAACTGGAGCTCTAGCTAATGGCGATTTTGTCGTTCCCTAAGTGGCGCTTTTCCCAGAAGACATTCTGCCGCTCAATCTCTGCAGAGGGAATTTGAGGACTACCAGCAGGAGTGTCCTGGTTGGTCTGCATCACTGTGACGGTGCCTAGGGAGAAACACAATCTTTGAAGCGGCCAGGCAGTAACCTTTATTTAATTGGCAAGATGAAATCAATGACACATATGGCATTAACAATTTTAGATTCTGGGTTAGTTTGCAGTGATATCTGCTGATTTAAATAAAAATATATATAAAAAAAAGGATTCAAAGAATCTTCAAACCAGTTTCATGTCCAGGAAAAATCCCAATGTCTTTGTTGTATTTCTTAATAAGAAATGAGATCTTTAAGCTTATATGCAGAAGGAAAATACCCAGCAATTACATAAGCTGTTCTCTTAAAAAAAAAAGTACATTTTAAGTAAGCCTATAGGCCATGAGCCCTGGTGGCACAGTGGTTAAAGAGCTTGACCGCGAACCGATAGGTCAGTGGTTCGAACCCACCAGTTGCTCTGAGGGAGAAAAATGTGGCGGTCTGCTTCTGTAAAGATTTACAGCCTTGGAAACCCTATGGGGCTGTTCTGCTCTGTCCTATAGGGTCCCTATGAGTCGGAATCGACTCTATGGCAGTTTTTTTTTTTTTTTCTTTTTATTGGCCATGAGACATGACGGTTTGTTCTCCCCCCACTTTTTTTTTCCTGACTGAGTTATACATCTATTATTACCTTTTATTTTTGTTTTAAACTTTTAAAAATCTTAAAGAGAGACAAAATATTGGTGCACATAAATCAAGAACCTGAGAAAAACTTCTCCAAGCCAAAGTAAAACGTTTATTTTAGTAATTAACTGCATCATTCAGAGTTCAGTACAGGGACCAGAAACCACCTTAGGTATATTAAGCAGAAAGGCATTTAATACAGGAAATGAGGGGCTTAGAAAATTGTTGGGCAGGCTGGAGGCCTGGAAGTCAAGGGCCACTACTGGGACCGCTGAGGAGGCAGCTCAGTGATCCACACGCCTCTACAGCACTGCTGCTGCTCCTCTCACCACCTCAGCCCTGGAATAGGCCCCTCACTCACTTCTCCCATCACCTCACATAACAGGAAAAACAGCAATAACAGACAGCCTTAACTGAGGAGTCAGCATGATACAAACATTAAAAATACAACCTATGGCATTTGTGTACTTTGTTGTACAAACACAGAAGAGACACTTAGACATCTAGCCCAAATACCATATGTGAAAAATTCAGAAACTGGGGGCCTGTGTGGTCTGACAGACTTATAAATTAGAAAAATAGTGAGACATCATAAAGGATCAGACTGTGAAATCATACTTTCATAAATCATGGATCTTTCCCAGTTTCAAGCTGTATTAATAACTTCAGAGAGACGGTCAATCCAAAGGCACATGTGAAGCCAGGAGAGATCTGAAACATTGAAGGCAATTCCTCAGGTGCTTCCTTCCTCATCACACACACACTCCCTGGGCCATCTTCATACCTCAGTTAGATGAGATCTCCAACTGAGGTATAAAGGCTACCCTCACACAGCACAGAGCATTTTGGTTATGAAAAATCTCCGTTTTATACCTCAAATGGTCTCTTATGTGATATTTTCTAGGGAGCCATGTCCTATAAATATATAGGTCTTAGGTTTGAAAAATCCTAAACCAGGGGCATCCTGCTAAAAAAAAAAAAAAAAATTATAGATAAGGACTCTCTTCCTAGGAAATAGTAGTAGTATGTTCACCCTTAAATACAGGTGGCTCAGTGGTAAAATTCTTATCTTCCATGTGGGTGAACGGGGTTCAGTTCCAGGCCAGTGCACCTGATGTGTAGCCACGACCCACCTGTCATTGGAGGCTTGCATGTTGCTGTGATGCTGAACAGGTTTCAGCAAAGCTTCCAGACTGAGACAGGCTAGAAAAAAAGGCCTGGTGATCTACTTCTGAAAATCGCCTAATGAAAACCCTGTAGATCACAATGGCCCGATCTGCGACCAAACGTGGGGATAACTCAGGATTAAGCAGCTCTTTGTGCATGGGGTTGCCACGATTTGCAGCCTGACTTGAAGGCAGCTAACAACCAACAAAAACAACAACTGAATGAAAGGACATGAGCTATTACTTTATAATTATTTGATTTAGTAAAAGCATTGCTTATAACATCTGGGTCGAGGCCTTCCTTACTTAATCCTCTCTGGTTCTTTTCATTTCAAGTATTCCACTAAAATTTCCGTAGCACTTGCTATCTGCTTATTAACACCTATAAACATGTCATTCATTTGAACGTGAAAGGAACTCATTTCAAGTTGACCTCAGTTTGAGAAGGGAATTTATTGATTCATGTAACTATAAAGAAAAAAAAAAAATTTTTTTTTTTTTTATAGGTATGGCTAAATCTATCACCCCAAATGATGACATTAGAGTATTGTCCCTTCCAGTTTCTTGAATCGACTTATCCCTGCTTCGATTGCATTTTCAGACAGAATCTTTCCTGTGGCCACCATTTTGACATGGCCAAGACCACATTGATATCCTACTTACTGAGCAGTCCCACTGGCAGTAAGGTGGAGGTCCCTTTCCAACAGGGCTCTTGCATACTCCTGATTCCACATCTCACTGTCCATGCGTGGATCATATGCTTGTCCCTGAGCCCTCACTATGGCTGTCTTAGTTTCTTAGTGCTGCTATAACTGAAATACCGCAAATGGGTGGTTTGACCAAACAGAAAGTTATTTTCTCAGAGTTTAGGAGACTAGAAGTCCAAATTCAAGGAGCTGGCTCTTAAGGAAGGCTTTCTCCTCTGTTGGCTCTGGAAGAACATTGTTGTCTCCTTTGAGCTTTTGTTCCTCAGTGCCTTGGCGATCTCCAGGTGGCATCAATCTTCTAAAGTTTGTCCTTGCTTGCTTCTGTGCCTAGGCTGCTCCTTTTGTATCTCAAAAGTGATTGGTTTACAACACACCTTACACTGTTATAGCCTTATTAACGTAACAAAGGAAACCCTATTCCCGGTAGGATTATATCCATATGTATGTATGTTGTTGTTGTCAGGTGTCTTTAAGTCAATTTCTACTCATAGCGACCCTACATACAACAGAATAAAACACTGCCCAATCCTGCACCATCCTCATGATCATTGTTATGCTTGAGACCTGTTTTCTTAGTCCCTATGTCAATCCATCTCATTGAGGGTCTTCTTCTTTTTCGCTGACCCTCCACTTTATCAAGCATGATGCCCTTCTCCAGGGACTGATCCTATATGTATATGACCCATATGTGTAAGGGTTAGGATTTACAGTGCATATTTTTGGGGGACACAATTCAATCCATAACACTATCTAATTGGTTATGCCTTGGAGATGTATGCAAAGTGTGAAATAAGAATGAGTGTTACCCAAGGAAAATCAAAGCTTTTGTTACAAAAAAGTATAGGAGGCTGAGAGAGAAGGCCAAACAAACACCTCATCATATGTTCACTATAGTTTATGTTTAAGCTTATTTTATATTTTGACTGGCATGTCCAATAAATGAAAACGCAAGTTTCATAGTTTCTGCAGCAACTGTGGTACAGTAGAAAATGACGTGGATATAATTCTCCAAATCTTGATTAAGAGATTTTCAGGAACATGCCTCTCTAGGGAAAAGTGCAGCATACTTTTATCTTGTAGGGATAACATACGGATTAACCAGCACTTTGAATATAAAAACTACAATATGAATGTATCCTTTAATTATGCTGCTGAAAATAATATCTGTGTTCCCTACCTGTTAGGAATAACATCAGGTAGCAGAGGTAAAATGTAATAAGAGAGACCAAAATTAATCATGCTGGGACCAAGAAGAGATTGAGGCAAAATAGCTAGGTAGAGACTCTTCTTGGATACAAAACCAAATCCAAACATGAATTCGACTTGCTTAAAAATAAATCACGTCCACTTTCTTCACAAGCTTCCTTATGTATTGCAAAAAAAATGACCTTTAAACTACCTTGAGAGATAACAGCTGACTAGAAAATTATAGTCATTAGCAGGATAACCAGAGATTAGAGTATTGTAAAAAAAAAAAAACTGAGAGACAGATGTTAACAATTTGCAACCTCAAAAGACACCTTCAATGAAACCCTATATTGTAGTGTTTCTAAAGGATGATTGGAGGATTCATCACAACATAGCTAGAAATCTGAATGTAGATAAGTAAAATCACCTTTTTTTTTTTTGAGAAATTCACCGTAAATTTTGATTTGCGAAGACCATGGAAAATCTTTAATATTTATCCAGTATTCACCTCTGCCTCAAAGATTTTTTAACATGTAACTTTTTATTATAAACAACTCAAATATGCATTTCCATTTTTTGAAAGACATCCCTAATATAAAGACTACGTAACGATTATTGTCTGCTCGCTGTTAACCCTTCAGTAGAAGGGCAACATGAACTACTGGTTAAAACGCTAAATTGACGGTTAGGAGTCCTGAGTTACAGACATCACTATTAATTTCCACTTGATCCTGGGCCAATCATTCAATAATAATTTTTCTTTCCTTTTCAGAGAGTAACTCCAGCAGAGCCCTCTCTGGGTGAAAGTGGAAGGAAAGCATGATCTCTGCTGCCTGCTGGATTTGGGTCTCAGCTACCCTACAGTTATGGTGACAGTTAAGCTTACAGACTCCAGTACCAGCCTTCTTGAGTTCAAGGACTGGTTCTGACACTTGCTGTGTAACCTCGAGCTGTTACATCAATTTCTGTGCCAGGGTTTCCTCGCATGTCACATGGAGATGATAATAATACCTACCACTGGAGTTGTGAAAAGTAAAAGGTTTATTATTTATGAAGGACTTGGACCATTACCTGGTGCCTGATAGGAGCTATAAAGACAGTCCATTGCCATCGAGTCGATTGCAACTCATAGCGACCCTATAGGGCTGAGTAGAACTGCTCCATAAGGTTTCCAAGGAGCGGTTGGTGGATTTGAACTGCCGACATTTTGGATAGGAGCCGTAGCTCCTAATCACTGCACCATGAGGGCTGTCAGTGAGTGATAGTTGCTTTCATCTGATGAGGATTTTCTATGATGATAGCCAGACCTGGGGCCAGGAGGGATTCTGTAAAATGTCATGGTAGTCTTCCTTGATAAAAACCTCAAGTTTTGATCATGTTTGTAGAACATCCTATTTCCACCACCATCGCCATATACCTTTAATACTTTTTATAAATTCATATTTATTCACTAAACTTTCTGTCAGATGCTGAACTGGGAGGCCAGTGTAAACAGAAAAAAACATTTACTTGACATCTCCACTGAAGATCAGTTTTTGCACCCATCCGACTTGTTCATCCTCATATGTTCCCTGCTTTCGTCAATGGGACCACCATCCCCTGGTTCTCAGGGATCCCTTCCTCCCTCTGCCCTGCCCTCCATATCCAACCAACAGCTAAGTCTTGTAAATTCCCCTAGCTGGGGTCTCCATCCCTCCCACCACTGTCTTAGCTAGTTCTGCACCGTCCTTTGCTCGCACTATTGATGCGCCTAACTGCCCCCTCCTCCTCCACCCAGCCTCCCTGTTGTTTGTCCACCTCTTCTGTGGGTCTAGGTGATCAACATAATACTCTCTAAACTCCTCAGAATGACATTCCAACAGTTTCTTACTGTTTCTCCCTATGTGTCACATGATCTACTCAACTTTACCTTCTTGCCTTCCTGTTCTTGCTTTTACTCATGGCATTTCCCGTCTCTGGGGGAACCCATATATCCTCGTGTCATGGACAATTTCAAAGCCTGTTCTGTTCTATGAAATCTTCTCTGTTACTCTCATTCCTTTCCTCCCTCCCTCACTGTTGAAATGATTTCCTTCTTCTCCAAACTCTCATAATATTTCATTACCTTTCTTACATCATTTATGGTTTACCTTGTATTGTATTCATTTTTTGGCCTTTTATTCTCCTCACTGTCAATTCTTTTGAGGATAAAATACAGGCTGATTTATTTCTTATATCTACATAATGCCTAGTGCAGTAAATATGGACACCCAAAAATACTTATTTAATAATTGAAGGAATGGATGGGGGAAAAATATTTATAGCATTTACCCACCAGGAGCTCAGCATCTAGTAGACACAATAAATACACACATACACTAACTATGATATAAGGCTGACTCTGGAAAAGCAAAGACAAGTGCAAATATCTTCTTAGGCAAGTGTGAGCAAAGAAATACTTAACTCTGAAAGAGGTAGAATTGCAGTTGAGCTTTGAAGGAAGGGTAGCAGATATAAACAATTTGGACACAAAAACTTTTTAGGCTGAGCCAATAACTGGAGCCAAGACCTGGAGGCAGGCAAGGGCAGGGCCATATTCAGAAAACAGCACCCAGACTGGGCTCATTGGATGTGTTACCCATGAACTTAAATAAATATTTTATGACCTGGGACAGTCAGGTATATTCATCCTGGATGGGTTTTTCTCTTCAATATATACTGAGCTGATGTAACATGATAGAACCATTTTCTTAATATTATAAGGGGGGACAAGTCTATTATTGAGCACCAGCTATTTTGTGAACTTAGACCTAACATTTTCATCCTCCCCTTACTGAATATAATTGATAGATACTAAAAGTTGTGGGAAGAGATGTGCTCATCTCAACATTTTTATTACTCGCCATTTTGTTTCATGATGGCAGAGTGAGCTGCAAATCACACTTAATATCTATCAGCATATTTTTTAGTGGTTCACCAAATTTAATTGTAAAAGAGTTAATTCCTTTAAGTGTTATGATGGTGCATATAGATCGACAAGTGTGAGAAGTTAAGTGGTATAATGCCCTGCACATAAAAAAGGTGCTTAATAAATATTGGCTAAATTGAACTGGTATAGTGGCTACCCATAGATCGCCTAAGCAACATTTCCCCACCTACTCATTCACATGACTGCAATGGAGCTGCCATTTTGTAAGGTGACATACACACAAATTCTTGAACTTGGGTTGCATGAAACACACATTTTAGATATGCTATTTTTAAAAATAAATTGCTCTTTTTGACCTAACTTTTTTACAATTGTGGTTTTAGTCTTTTTTGACCCAAAGGGTTAGAATGAATATAGTGCATCACAGATTCATTCCTTATATATGATCACCCTTAGATTAAAAACAAGTATTTTGATATACCATTGAAAAATCCATATTGAAATTTTAGCTATGGTAATAATTGTTAACTTGTAGTAGGTTTCAAAGGCTGCATGTGTCCTATCTATAAGTTGAAAATTATTTCATAAACCAAGTATTAGAAGGTGGAGACCTCTCTTTTTCCTTCCTCCTTGATTGATTGCGTCATGTGCTCCAAAATATTTTTATAGGAATAAGTCACTATTCCTTTATACTTAACCCTCCTTTTGAACAAAAGGATGTCTGCAATAGGATTGTCTTCCAACCTTCCCTTTTATCTTGGGAACCATTTCCCTCAAAACAACCAAACATCGTGCCTAGTATGGAATCTGGTTTTTGAACTTGGGAGCCAGAAACACACTTGCGATTCACGTTTAGTGGCAGAAGCCATAAGGTAGAAAATTCAGGTGTTGGGCACAGCCATATTCCCTATAAAATTCAAAATTCCCTGGAAATTGTAAGAGAAAGAACTTGACATACAGAAACAAGCAAACAAACAAAAATCCAAACCTGTTGCCATTGAGTCAATTCCAACTCATAGCGACCCTATAGGAAAGAATATTACTGCCCCGTAGAGTTTCCAAGGAGCACATGATGGATTCGAACTGCTGACCTTTTGGTTAGCAGCTATAGCTCTTAACCACTATGCCACCAGGATAATTAAAAACAAGAGGTGGAGAGAGATGGTCTTCAAGTAAAAAACCAGTTTCCTCAAGTCAATTCTGACTCAGGGTGACCCCATGTGTGTCATAGTAGAAACGTAATCCATAGGGTTTTCAATGGTTGATTTTTTAGAAGTAGATTACCAGATCTTTTTTCCAAGGCACCTCTGGGTGGACTCAAACCTCCAACTTTCAGTTAGCAGCTGAGTATGTTAAGCATTTGCACCACACAGGGACTTCAAATACCAGTTTACAATTGATCTTGGGTCCAGCTACCTCTTTGTCCCTCTACTGGTTAGGGTGGTTAATTTGGATTCTAATAGTAAAAATATTCCCCTTTTTGTTTAAGCTTGTTGGAGGTGGATGTTTGTCATTTGTGACCAAAGTACTGCAAGATCTCTGACTTTGACTAGGATTCAGGAAGCTGGAACTGCATAGCATGGCAAAGACTATCCTAGGGCCATGCGGTGTGGAGGAAATGATAAATGATGACAATGTCTAAGCAAAGACAAGTTCAAATGAGTCAGAGAAAAACAAATTACCTGACCTGTAGCAAAGGGTCGAGAGGGCAATCGGGTTTGGCCAATCAGATGGCAGATGCTAGGATAGAGTCCCTATATGGGAAGTAGGGGCCTATTCTCAAATGCCTCCTGGTGGGGAGGGAACTTCAAGATCCTGAGTTAGTTCTGATGTTTAAGAGCTGACTCTAATGCAGGCCCTTCCTTCCCGCAGCACACAGAAGAGCAGGGATGAGAAATTAAATGTAGGTTACCATTTTGGGGCAAATACAATAGGAGAGGGCAACAGCTTCTTGTCCCTCTCACACCTGGAAAATAAATGAATCACCTTCACCTACTGTCAGAAGAACCATACGGCTCTGAACATGGTTAACAAATATGTAGCTGTAAGGGAGCCAAGTAAAGATCTATGCCATTTTAGTGATCCAACTGGCTCTCCTTCTGAGCATTTATATTTCAGAATATATTTACATGAAAGAGAGAATTCAGGCCAGAACATTCCAGAGCAAAATATTGCGATCATATAATCTGAAGAATACTCTTGGCCCTAGTTCTTCTCTTAGAAGCTCAAATATCAATTATTACAGGGTCCTAGCATCCATCTGGACACTTAAAGTTTTTGATCCTGGCTGCAAAGCAGATAAACGTATCAGAAGGAAGAGTTAGGTGCCTGGTGTGTCTTAAGAAAATAAAAGCTGCTCAGTTGCACAATCGATTGACACTGACTTATGAAACACCTTATGATTTAGTTCAGTAGATCCTGCCAGAAACCTCGCTCCTAAAATTCCCATCTTTTACCTTGAAAGATGAGGCAATGCAAAGCTTTTTAAGATGACATGTCTTAACTTTCTGAATTAGTTTACTGCAAGTCTATAAATCAAGACTATTTTTCATTCTTCGCTGTGGTGGGCATCTCTCTGTCTGGCTACATCCTGGGGTGGAAGACCTTTCCCCTTCCCCAGATGTGTTCGGAATGCAGTAATTCTCTCACTCTCGCTTTATCACTAATTGCCTTGTCTCTTAAAACAGACAATTGCAAGCTGAGTGCCCGGGAGGATGTGACAAGGAGGCCTTGTTAAACCAGGGCCAGTCAGGTTAGAAGATGTGGCATAACTTAGGTCTACATTTCTGACCTTGAACTTATTTTTTAATCTATCGCGTTAATTATGGTGGTATAAAAATTAAAAAAAAAATTCTGTATTTGAGAATTTTATTGAGTTTCCCTGGTTTGGTTTTTGTTCGAATGGTAAAACATTGAATTCATCCACTTTGACCTGGTCACCCCACTGCTCACTGACCAAGAGAAGTATCTTTTTCCCAGAGTCCTTAGAATCACCCTTTCTGTAATATACTCAAGTTAAACACATACTAATTTAAACAAAACAAATAACAACAACAAAAGGTGATTTAAACTATATCATAGTTGTATATGGTTAGCACACAAAACCTTACACATACGTTACCCACAGCTACTGTGGGTGACAGGTATTAACTTGTCAAGGTGAGCAGGCCTGCTTTATCGTGGTGGCCTTAGGCAGGAATTACAGGAGTTATATCCACCTTACATTTTTTTTCTAGGGAAGAACACAGTAGGGCTTAAAATATGTATAAATAAATTTGAAGTGAGCTTGAAACCCAAAAGCTTTCCTCCTACACAGGGAGCTCTGGGCCATGCAGATGAAGGGATTGCATTTCTGCTTTTATGAATCACAAAGGTGGCAAAGGCACAACCAGCTGAACCATGCTTTATTAGCACCTATACATTTCTTGGGCCTAGGTTCCTAGTCTGCATTCTTAAAATATTTTACCTTCTTCCTTCTATGGCTCTTGCTTCCTTCTGTTAAGCTCACCCCCAATCCTGTGATGTCACCCAAGAACCCAATGAACAGGACAGGATAGAAATGCTGGTCTCTCTCAATGGGTCTGTAGGATGCCACATGCTCCTAAAAAACAAACAAACAAAAAACCTCACATGCTCCTAGGTAGAAACAAAAACCAAGGTAGCAAATACTTTGTGAAATTTGATCCCCTCATTCCACAAAGCGTTGATGAGGTTGACTGTATGTTTCATTCCTCTGCTGGATTTTTCCACGGTTTGTCCTGATAGTGTGTAGACAAAGCAGCTCTGAGCCCTCAGGAGTTGAACTTGTTCTTACCCAGAATCCCATTAGCAGGACCATGACGGATGATCAGATCTGCTTGCCAGTCATAAATCTCAATGAATAAGGAGGGGGAGACCCGGTTGACACATCACCTCTGAGGACTGGGTTACAGACACCTCGCAGATTTATCTGTCCATTTCTTCTCATTATGAAAGAAGCAATGGTTTAGCTTAAACATTTTACAGAAACATTTGGTCGGGGTGCACCTATTTCATGAGGAAGAAACTCCTGTCTTCCGCCTGTTTATTACTCTCCAAAGCCATTGTTCTCTGATCTAAATATAGCCCAGAGGCCTCCATCAACTCTGGAGCTTGTTGAACTCTGTTTTCTTTAGGAGATAATTTGTTATCTCCTAAATAAATGGATAACTTGGGGACTGGAAGGGTAAGGTTTTCTTATTCCAAGTGATGGTTAAGAACACATTGTGAGGAATCAGCATTTGTGGCTCCATGTACATTGCTGAACTTCTCTGATTCTCAGACCTTCCACTGCTAAGTGACATTAATTATAGCCCCTGTCTCCTAGAATTAACTGAGATAATGCTTATCACATAGTAAGTGCTCAATAAATAGCTGTTATCATCCATCAGTATTATCCTTGCCATTCTCATAGCATGGACACCAACACTATACTAGGAGGATCCTGGTTCTTTAATATATACAGCTCCGTTCCCAATGACCTGGATTCTGTAAAACTCTCCAGCCTCATGACACTCACTGTCTCAAAATTATTCTATAAAAGTAAAATTGTCTACTGTTTCCTGCTGAGTTGCACTTTCATGTAATTTTCCATGCTGTGCACATACATGCTTTCTAATTTTCTTCTAGTGAATTCTTATTTATAATTCAAAAATGTTTGATAGATTTGTTTAAGCTTGCTCTCTCCCAAACTCTCAAACCAATCTAAGTGATCTTCCTATGTACTTTGTTAGCAATCTGAACATTTCTCTTGAGATTATTAAATTGCTATATTTTATTGAAATTATATGCATATAAGTCTATTTTCCCTACTAGGCTGAAAGTTCCTCAAGGGCAGATGTTGCCATATCAGTGACTGACATAGGGAGGCATTCCAATTTTCAAGGTGGTTTATACCTAGCGTTGGGATAAGAGGAGCTGTGGAACATATTTTCTTCAAGTATATGGATACAGGAAAGTCAAGTGATTAGTATAGTTACATATAGAAATATTTATAGGTATCTGTATGTATACACATGTATTTCTTTGCTCAGTCAGCTAAGAAGGCCTGAAAGAAATGACGCTGCAGTAACAATGAGCACACCTAGTACCCAGATCTTGGTTCCTAATACCATTTTACAATAAAATGAACTAGGGCTCCTTGGAGGGATGGCTGATTCCAAGACTGGGGAAGGAAAGATACTTGGTGAACCTGGAGCATCTTGTAATGCCAGAAAGGAAGGAAGTGTTAAAACATTAAACCAAAAAAAAAACAAAACCTCACACTAATGAGGTTATGTCACAGGGACACAGGACCAGCGGAAAGAACAATTTAAGCAGCAAAATAAGTAAAGCTGTATTGGGTTATAACTTAATGTATAAAATAAGTATCCATGAGTCCATATGGATATAAGTAGATGATGGGATAAACTAATAAGTGGGGTAGAAGAGACAACTCTTTCCATAGGAAGAATTTATGTAGCTATTCTGCCCTAAATCAGCTCTGGTGGCATAATGGTTAAGCACTTGGCCACTAACCTAAAGGCTGGCAGTTTGAACCTACCAGCTGCTCCAAGAGAAAAAAGACCTAGACCTGGCAATCTGCTCCACAGAGATTTACAGCCTAGGAAACCCTATGGGAGTAGTTCTACTCTGTCCTGTAGTGTTACTACAAGTCAGAATTGACTCAGCAGCACACAGCAGCACTCTCCCCAAAGGAGGGGGGCATAACTCCCCACTCCTGAAGTGTGGGCTTTGCAGAATGACTTCCCTCCAAAGAGTACCGTGTAGAAAGGGGGAAAAAGAATAAATTTACAAATATTACTTCTGTCAGGTGACGAAGGTCATCATCAACAGTCATACCTTGCAATAGAGGAGCATCCTACAATATACTTGACCAATGCTCCCCAAAACTGTCAAGGACATCAAAGCCAAGGAAAAATCTGAGAAACTGTCACAGCCAAGAGGAGACTAAGGAGACATGATGACTAAATGTGATATGGAATCCTGGAACAGACAAAGAACGTTAGATAAAAATTTAAGAAATATGAATACACTGTGGACTTCAGTTAATAATAGTGTACCAATATTTGTTCATTAATTGTAACAAACATATCATACTAACAATTATTCACGGGGGGAACCATGTGTGGGGAAACTCTGTACGCTTCCTCAAATATAAATTTAAATCACATTTTCTTCTCAATTTAAATCTAAATTTGTATCTCAAGTCTAAAACTGCTCTAAAAATAGTCTATTAAAATGAATAAGTAAAAAATAAAAATGAAAAGAATAAAGTCATGATTAGCTGAATAATGTAGAAGAGATACTACTTCTTCCTTAATACAGATTCACTTATGCCTGCCATATCCAGGTAGTTCAGGCAAACAAATTTCTGTTACCAATTAATTCAATTAATGCTTCCATTTTCTGCTTCGCGGTGTGTATGTAGACAGGAGTGGAATAAAGATATGTCACGTGGAATTCTTTCTACAAAAAAAATAACATGTCCCACCAACAGTCAGACTTTTAAAATCAGTAACTTCATGACTTAAATACACGTTCATTGTAGTCCTTGCTTTGTCCCGGCAGGTGTCACAATCATGAGAGATGAATATCCCAATTTTCTGCAAAATCAGCTATTGAAAGCATAGTTCTGCTCTAACACACATGGGGTTGCCATGAGTTGGAATCAGCAGTTGGGAAAAAAATTAAGTTGGATGAAAGGAAGCTGAAGTTCAACCTGCTTTCTGTTGGTTTAGGTAGAGAGATGGGTGTTTTGTTTGACACACGTCAACATTGAAGGAACATCGATGTCTGTGCTCAGAAACCATAGCGTTCTAGATAAGAAGCTCTGTTCTGCTATGTGCTATGTCCACAGCCCATGACTTATTTCCTGGGCAATAAATCTTCAGGTTTGTTATGGTTTGAATTGCACCCTCCAAAAAGCTATATTCAAGTCCTAACCTCTGGTATCTGGGAACATGACCTTGTTTGGAAATAGGGTCTTTGATAATGCTATCAGTTAATACAAGGTCCTACTAGAGTGAGTGGATTCTAACACTATAGGACTGATGTCCTTATAAAAGAGGAAGAGAGACACAGAGACATAGACACAGGAAGGACAGGCACGTGAAGATGCATCTACAAGCCAAAGAAAGCCTGGGGCTACCAGAAACTGGGAGACAAGAAAAGATCTTCCCCTAAAAACTTCATGGGGAACATGACCCTGCTGGCACCCTGAATTTGGACTGCTAGCTTCCGGAACTCTAAGACAATATATTTCTGTTCTTTGAAGCCATCTAGTTTGTAATGTTTTGTTCTGGTGGCTCTAGGAAACAAATACAGGGCTCAAGCAAGGAAGTGCTGAAGTTAGCGCTCTTAACTGACTTGCTAAAGACGCTAAAAAGTTAGCTTGGAACTCTCAAATGACCATACTCCTAGACTCCTGCTTAATTTTATGTGCATGGTTTTGTGCTCTTGCTCAGAGAGAGCTTCAGCTCTGTCCTTTTGATAAACTGTGGTGTGGGAGGAAGGCAGAGGATGTCTGTATGACAGGGTGGTCCAGGTCAGCAAATTGATGTTCTTCCTTGGAGCCAGAGCTGGCCAAGAGGGATGGCTCTGACCTTGGGGGTGTTACACTGGAGGTCTGCAGAGGTGGTCCCACATGGAGAAACAAAGAGGAGAACCGTAGTATTTTTGATAGAGTTAATGAATGCATTTACTTTCCTGTTTAAACCCTACAACTCATTCCTAGTCATGTAGACAAAACGTTCAGGTGACTGACTGAATGCCTTTAATTTTTAAACTTTTACAGCAATGGCAAGTAAACATATCCTGAGGTGTGAAAACTTTTCATTAAGACTTTATCCATAATTCCATATTCTTCATAATTTGGACATTCCATTATTCTTATTCAGTGTCTTCAGTTTTCCAAACTGTTTCCACAAACCTGCAGCCAACCTCTGCCTCCAGCCCAATCCTCCAGCCAATATCTTCTCCTATTTTCCTTAGGGAAAAAAAAATCAATAATAATTTCAATGGTTTTACATTACCTTGGTAAACTGCTCTCCATGATACTATAAATCAATGGAAGTAGGTGGTAATGCGACAGCAGTTCAGTGTAGTAGTTCAGCACACAGGAGCTGAGCAGGACTGCCTGCATAAATTGTAGGGGCCAGTACAAAATGCAAAGGAGGGCTTCTGGTCAAAAAATCATTCAGAATTCCAAGATGGTGACAACAGAGCATTAAAGAAAGCTTGAGGTCCTGTGCGACTATCCAGGTCACCTGCCCATGAAGCCAGCTCTGGTCTGGAACAAAGAAAATAATCTCTAATCCTGGATCTGCCTTTTACCAATTGTGTAACTTTGGGAAAGTTTCTTACATTCTCTGAACCCAGGTTTCTTTATCTGTAAAATGATAGAAGATTATCTACTTCGTTATATGCTACAACATGGCTGAACCTTGAAAACACCTATGCTGAGTGAGATAAGTCAGTCACAAAGGGACAAGTATTGTATGAAACCAATTATATGAAATATCTAGGATAGGCAAGTGTATAGAGACCTAAGTTTAATAGTGGTTACCAGCGATGCATGGAAGAGTGGGAAAAGAGGGACTCACTGCTTAGGGGACACTGAGCTTCTGTTAAGGGTGCTGGAAACATTTGGAAATGGACAACGGTAGTGGTTGAACCACATGATAAACATAACTAATGTCACTGAATTTTCCATGTGCAGAATATCTAAAAGGTAAATGATTTGTGACATATGTATTTACCACAATAAATAGAAAAGGAGCATCTGTTGATTTCTAGAGTTGTAAAATGTTACTTGGATCTACAATCAACACCCATGGAAGCAGCAGTCAAGAAACCAAGCGACGCATTGCATTGGGCAAATCTGCTGCAAAAGACCTCTTAAAAGTGTTAAAAAGCAAAGATGCCACTTTAAGGACTAAGATGTGACTGACCCAAGACATGGTGTTTTTAATCACCGCATATTGCGTGCCAAAGCTGGGCAATGAATAAGGAAGAGCAAAGTAGAACTGATACCTTTGAATTATGGTGTTGGCAAAGAATATTGAATATACCATGGACTACCAAAAGAATGAATAGATCTGTTTTGGAAGAAGTACAACCAGGATGCTCTTGAGAAGCAAGGGAGGCAAGACTTTGTCTCACATACTTTGGACAGGAGGGATCAGTCCCTGGAGAAGGACATCATGCTTGTTAAAGTAGAGGGTCAGCAAAAAAGAGGAAGACCCTCGTTAAGATGGATTGACACAGTGGCTGCAACAATGGGATCAAGCATAGAAACGATCATGAGGATGGCACAGGGCTAGGCAGTGTTTTGTTCTGTTGTATGTGGGGTGGCTATGAGTCAGAACTAACTCGACGGCACCTAACAATAGCAAATGAAATAATGAATGCAAGGAACAAAGTATATTGTACTGTTCAATAAGGATTTGGTAACTTAGTAATAATAATAATTATCATGATAGCAACATGATAATATGAATACAAGCAAGAAGGTAGTGGCAGGAATCAGGGTTTCGGTGGTGGGGCCAAGTCATTCCTCCCCGCACTTTCCCTCCAGTGTAGATATGGTACAACCAGGAGAAACAGCTGCCCCTCCTCAGCTGCCTCTCCTCAGCTGCCTCATACCCTACCTCAGCTGGCTGCCAGTTGCCCGTTCTCATTCACAGCCTCCAGAAAGAGCCATCTGGAACTGGTATTTGACAGATAGCAAAAAGCAAGCAAAAAGCAAAAGCAAAGATGTCACTTTGAAGACTTAGGTGTGCCTGACCCAAGCCATGGTATTTTCAGTCATTTTTTTTTTTTCTTATACATGAAAAAGCTGGACAAAGAATAAGGAAGACTGACGAAGAGTTGATGCCTTTGAATTATAGTATTGGCAAGGAATGTTGAATATACCATGGACTGTCAGAAGAACGAAAAAGTCTGTCTAGGAGGAAGTACAGCCAGAATGTGCCTTAGAAGCAAAGATAGTGAGGCTTTGTCTCTCTTACTTTGGGCGTGTTATCAGGAGGGACCAGTCTCTGGAGAAGGACATCATGCTTGGTAAAGTAGATGGAGAGTGAAAAAGAGGAAGACTCTTGTGATGGTTGAAGTTGTGTGTCAACTTGGCTGGGCCATGATTCTCGGTGGCTTGACAGTTGGATGATGCTGCGATCACTTCCATGATGAGATTTGATATGATGTGATCATCCCTCATGATGGGATCTGCTGTGATTAGCCAATCAGTTGAAAGGAGTTTCCTTGGGCATGTGGACTGATTGAATATAAGTGGATATTCTGGCAAGGCTTGTGGGCTTTTGCTCCTTCTGGATCCTGCAGCTGATTCCTGTTTGTCTGACCTCCGGTTCTTGGGATTTGAACTAGCAGTTTACCTGTGGTCTTGCCTGCCAGTCTTGGGATTAGTTGATCTTCACAGCCTGTAAGCAAGAGCCCTGCTGTCTGACCTGCCCATCTTGGGTTCACCAGCCCCTGCGGCTATGTGAATCAGGAGAAGCCTCTATGCTGACCCATGAACTGGGGATCTTCCAGCTTCTACACCTGCATGTTACATTTCCTTGATATAAATCTCTCTGTGTATTTCTACACTTTCCTGGTTTTGCTTCTCTAGAGAACCCAACCTAAGACAACTCTTAACAAGATGGATTGACACAGTGGCTGTAAGAATGGGCTCAAACATAGCAATGATTGTGAGGATGGCACAGGACAGGGCAGTGTTTCGTTCTGTTGTGCACTGGGTCACTATGAACTGGAACTGACTTGACAGCATCTAACAACAACAACAACACAGTATAGAAAAGACAAAAAAAGCAAGGTCAGGGAACTGCTACAGTGGTCACCCCCTTGACAAGGGCATGTGTTTTCATTTACCATAGTCTTATTCTTCCAGAATCCCAGCCCTGCACCATGGTCTGAAATTTCCTGAAGGCCCTTATGCCTGACCCCCACACCTGTGCCTGGTGAGTCAGCCATTCCTTCTGTTGCTGCAGTTGCCCTCCTGCCTGCCTGTCCACCCCCTCATTGACCTCTGGAGGGCCAGACCTCATACCGTGTGTGCCCTGTGTCCTTCTTGTCTCTACACTCCCTCTGACCCGATGCCATGACGTCTGTATTTGCCCTCTGGCTGCCTGCCAATTCTGTTTGTAGCCCTTTGAATCAGTTGAACCACCCCAGTTTTGGTCCTTTGCCCAGAATGGTGACCCTTAGCTGCCTGGACCCTGTCCAACAATGCCCATAACACATTAGCAAAGTGCGGTCCATTTACTTGACCAGCCTTGCCCTGCTCCGTCAGTGGTCTCGTAAGAACACAGAGCAACGTCTAGTAGAAACTTCGCCACATGCTTTGATTTGAGTGATACCAAATCCTGCCATTCATTAAGCACTGCAAAGAGCTTTTCTCCCTCCAACGAGCCCTCCTGCCCTTTCCCTGCCTGTGGAAGGCAGAGTGGTTGGGACATTCTTTCCTTTGGGGTCAGCAGGAGTTCTCCATGAACATGCTTCTTTGTTCTTTATGACTATATTGGTTAAAAAAAAAAAAGAAGAAAAAGATCAAGTAGGCTTAGTGCAGAATTAACCCTTAGGGATTAATTATTAGTTGACAATCCTTAATACCAAACCAGTTCATTTTTCATTTGGTAAGTATTGTGGTAGTAAGCCAAATTGTGGTGGAAAGATTAAAATCAATCTGCCTTGGGTTTTACTCTGTTTAATGCCATGCTAGAGCAGCATCAGTTGTTCTACCTCACCAACAGGTGGGTACAGTCTAGTGGCTGCAACCCAATATTCTACAAACATGTGTCTTTGAATACTGGAAATTATTCTAAAACAATGGAAGAGATAACTGGTTTTGGACAGCCTGATAGTTTGCAGGTATCCCTAAGAAGACTACAATATTAGAGTCCCTCAAAGAAGCCATAATGTTAAAATAATCCTGACTCATTAGCTGCATTAGACCCTGATCACTCTCTGTCTTGAATCACTTTCTTCACTCACTGGGACATCTCTTTCTTGACCCTCCCTCCACCTCACAGTTTCCTTCTTTTCTCTCTCCTTGTTAGTTCTCCCTCATATACTAGACCTTCAAATGTTAGAACATCCAAACCCCTTCCAGCTAGAAACATGGGCAAAGGATGCTAAGAAGGTGAAGGAAAAGGAGGGAGGTGGCAAAATTCCATGTGATGATAGTAGCTTGTAAACTCAAAGGCAAATGTGGGAGAGAGAACCTGAATGAAGTGGCGGTTCTGACCCATCATTACAGAATTCACTATATCAGCAAGGTGTCAGTCACTCAAGCTTGTGATGGGGCTGTCAGGGCCCTCATACTTCAACTCTGGCTCCACTCTTGCTCTTTAAAAAGTAGAAATAGATCAGCTGTTTCAACATCACTAGTGTGTGTTAGAATGCAGAATCTCAGGGCCCACCTCAGACCTACTAAATCAAAATCTACATTTAAACATGATTCCCAAGTGATATGAGAAGATGGAGAAGCTCTGAGCTATGCTACTTATCAGCTGCATGAACTTGGGAAGTTACTTAACATCTAGGCCAACTCTCCTCAGCTGTAAAGGAGGACAGTCATACTCAAGGTTGGAATAACAACTAAATGTGAGCCTGTATGCTGGTCCCAGTGCCTGGCATCTGATAGAAGCTCAAAGGGCTTTAATTTCTGTTTCAAACTGAAGGCCATGTGTAAGTAGCAATGGACAGAATGGATCACTGTGTCTGCTTTTCTAAATGCTATCACAGAATTGTGCTTCAAGCTCACTTTGGTAAGTTCACAGTGGATTAAGTGCAGAGAATGTGGTCAATCCCATATCATCTACCCTCACTACAAATAGCTGCTTCTGATTTTTTTTTTTAAGCTTTTGGGCTCCGTTTTGGTTATTTTATTGAGCATTCACCTATATTTACTGGATACCAATATTTATTGGATACCAATTATATGTAAATATCTCTGCTACATCCTATAGTGGATTCAGAAGATAAAAAGCAAAGGCCCTGTCTTGAATGACTTTATAATAGGTTGTTATTGTTGTTCACTGCCATTGAATTGGTACTCAATTTATGACAACTGCATGTACAACAGTACACAATACTGCCCGGTCCTGTGCTATCCCCATGATCAGCTGTGGATTGGACTGTTGTGATCCATAGAGTTTTCATCGGCTGAATTTTGGAGGTAGATCACCAGGCCTTTCTCCGTAGTCCATCTTCATCTGGAAGTTCTGCTGAAACTGCTCAGCATCATAGCAACACTCAAGCTTCCACTGACAGAGGATGGTGGCTGCGCACGCGGTGTATCGGCTGGGAATTGAACCTGGGTCTACTGCACGGAGAGGCGAGAATTCTACCATCACTGCCTCTATCATATGTATTACTATATGCTACACATAATATGGAATTATATATTGAATCTATATAGAATCTATATTCTACAATATATTAGAGTATATAAACACATATAAAGTAAGTCAAAAATTGAGAGGTACCCGACAAAGTGCTAAGAAAGTTAGAGAACAAAAACATTTCTTATTACTATATATTTTATGTTTCCAAAGTTGCTGTTGTCTCAATTTATTTCTCATTATTGAAATTAATATTTAATAGAAGATACCCAAGCTTGCCCTACAGGATCGATGTTCACTTTTTACGATGCTTTAGTTTTGAGCAAGATTTATTCTCTTTCATATTTAGAAAAAAATTGGAATGAATACACTCTTTCTGAACAGTTCAATTTAATTACTACTTTAAAATTCAAAGAGAAACATCATTAAATATTAATAAGCCAATCTGCAAAAACAAATCTCACTGGAAGTTTGGCTTAGGTAAATGGGGATTTGAGAAAGTATAACAGAGCTTAAGAAATAATAGAACTAAGAAGGAGTTTGCATTTTCTAGGCTTCTGTTTTCCTATTTATAAAATTGAGTCTTAGTGTTAAGATCCCAACAATTCTACAGACCCATGCTGGTAGTTGGACCCCTGGAGGCACAGTGGATAAGAGCTCAGGCTGCTAATCAAAAGGTCAGCAGTTCAAATCCACCAACTGCTCCTTGGAAATCCCATGGGTCAGTTCTACTCAGTCCTATAGGGTCGCTATGAGTTGGAATCGACTCGATAGTTATGGCTTATGGTGGTGGTCATAGGAAAAATTGCTATACAAGCCATGCAAATGAATATTAATCAAGTGGTCTGGTATGATACACAAAAGGGAGTGGTGGCGACTGTGGAAAACTGGAGAGAACCTGCTCTGTGTAAGGGGATAGTCATTGGTTAGGTTCAGCAAATGTGCTATGTAGGATGCTCAGAACTGCTTTTTCAGGAGGAGTCAGACATCTCTATTTTTATGTAAAATATCCTGTTTTGGGAAACCGTGGTGGTGTAGTGGTTAAGTGCTATGGCTGCTAACCAAAAGGTCATCAATTCGAATCCACCAGGCGCTCCTTGGAAACTCTATGGGGGCAGTTCTACTCTGTCTTACATCGCTTTGAGTCGGAATCAACTCGATGGCAAGGGGTTTGTTTTTTTGGTTTTGATCCTGTTTGTGTTGCTGTTGTTGCTGTTTGTTTGCTTTTTTCATAGTGGCTCAATTTTAAATACAATGCATGCCAAACTGAGATGTCTATATGCTAAAGAAGGCCTTGGGGCTTCAGGTTTGCAACTTCTTTACAACAAGGGCCTGTGAGCATTCAATCATCAATCCCATTTACCAACCCAGTCACAGCCAACCTCAACTCGGTAGTTTTCACCTCAGCCAAAAATTAGGGTCACTGGGAGAGCATGTTACAAGTACCAGTGCCTGGCTCCCACTTGCGCACATTCTGAGTCAATCCTTCTGGGCTTGGTCTTTGGTATCAGCTGTTATTGCTATTGTTGGGTGATGATGAGTCAATTTCAAATCATAGTGGCCCCATGTGACAGTAGAACCACCCCATGGGGTTCTCTAAGCTGCCATCTTTACAGAGGAGCCCTGGGGGCGCAGAGATTAAGAGTTTGGCTGCTAACCAAAAGGTCAGCAGTTCAAATCCACCAGCTGCTCCTTGGAAGCCCCAAGGGGCAGCTCTATTCTGCCCTGCAGGGTTGCTATGAGTTGAAATTGACTCTACGGCAATTTTTTTTTTTTTAATCTTTACAGGAAGGCACTCTGGTGGTACAATGGTTAAAGCACTGGACTGTTAACTGAAAGGTTGGCTATTAGAACCCGCAGCCTCTCCTTTTGAACTCGCTAGCCACTCTGAGGGAGAAAGCCGTGGCAGTTTCTTCTGTAAAGATTTATAGCCTTGGAAACCCGATGGGGCAGTTCTACTCTGTTCTACAGGGTTGCTATGAGTTGGAATTTACTTGGATTTTAATGGTTTTAATGTTGACAGGAGCAGATCCCAGATCTTTCTCCCATGGGGCCACTGGGTGGGTTCGAATCATCAACCTTTCTGTTAGCAGCCAAGTGCTTAGCCTGTGCATCACCAGGGCTCCTTTAAATTCCACAGGTGATTCTACTGTGCAGCCAGGCTTGAGGACCACTGCATCAAGGAAATTGTTCCATCTCCACCCTGGCTGCTACTGCCTCGCTCTGCTCCCCAGATTCCTGGGGTCCCCAGAACTGCATGAGGCATTTGTCCAGCTACGTTTGTCTTTGTCATTGTCCCAGAGCCTCTATTAGTGACAGAGACTAGGAAGAAGTCACCAATCACTTCCTTTCTGAAGAAGTTTGCAACTTCAGCTCAGGTACAGTCCAAGGCATTCCATACTGCTTTGTTCTGGGTTCACATTTTCTCACCAGCTGCAGAGTGGGAAGGAGAGAATCAGTATGGATAACCTCTCACTATTTTTCAATTTTATGCTGCGTAAACAATATTCATAATAAGCCCTGTGGTAAATCCCTCATTTACTGTTGCCGTTTTTCTCCTGTTTTGGTATCCTTTTACATTTTTGCTCCCTCTAAGTATTGAAAACAAATTATATTCAGCAAAATAGAAGATCCGGGGAATACAGCAAATAATTATTCCTGCCAAGCATGAGTATTTAACACCTGCATGTTTGAGAAACATTTAAATTGGTTTGCTTTGTATAGGCTACGAAAGTGCTCCCTGGAGCTCAGGGAATCTTTCTGGATTTATTTGTTATTTATGTATTTATTTGATTTTGAAGATGTTGGCAATAGGTGAATTAGGTTAGGTTGCAAGGTCTCAGGGTGCAGCTGTGAGATTTTAGAATATTGCATTTGGTCTGGACCGCATGTTGGAGTCAGGTTTGGGTTATTAATCTGTGGACCTGGGGCCGGATGGATTATATTAAAGAAAGACTTTGTTCGCTTCCACGTAACTCATTTTTGTCATGCCACATTATATTTCTCAGTGGCTAAAGGTTCACAAATGGCTCATAAATATTTTGTGAAAGAAGGTTTGGGGATGATAGTTTGTCACGGCCAGAATGGATTGATGCGAGAGAGAGAGAGAGAGAAAAGAAAAGAGCTACAGATTTCCTTTGCTCCTACGTATCTGGGAGAACTGATTTAGAGGTCTGTGTAGTTTCTCCTTAATTACTTCAGAGATGGTTTTGGGAAATGCAGCTCTAAGTGGAGCACAGGATGATTTATGGCCCTATTTTATGAGATGGAATTAAAAATTCAAACCAGAATGTGTAACTGCGCCAGCGTGGGGCTACTTATTAAGTGGCAGCGAATGCTGCCATTCATTTGACTGCACCTGCTAGGGGAGGAGCGACTGGTTACCTGCCCAATCCACTGGGCTTAGCAGGCTCGAGAGAGTCCCAGATCAGAGCGTGGGGGAAAAACTCTTTGTGGGGAGTCAGAAGAAACTCCCGAGTCCTGAAAGGCGAGCAGTCGGTAACTTACCCGCAGGGTCTTCTGCGGAATCCTGCCTTCTGGAATCCAAACACAGGGCCCTGTAGCTTAGGAGCGCGTGTCTCAGCCTCTTCATCTGTCAGATGGGGTTGGCAACAACCACAGGCTGTTCTGTAAGGATGAAATAAAGCCACATGGGGGGAACCAAAAAAACCCAAACCTGTTGCCATCGAGCTGATTTCGATTCTTGGCGACCCCATGTGTTACAGTGTTGAATTACTCCATAGGGTTTTCTGGGCTGTATTTTATACTTTATGGAAGCAGATTGCCAGGCCTTTTTTCCGTGGAACCACTGGTTGGTTCGAACTGCCAACGTTTAGATCAGGAGTGGAGCACAAGCCATTTATGCTGCCCAGAGACTTTCAGCGTAGGGGAAGTCTCTGGTAAACTAGATTTGTGGTTGTTAGTTGCCATTAAGTTGACTCTGACTCATAGTGACCCCACACACGACACAATAAAATGTTTCTTGGTCCTTTGCCGTCTTCACGATCTTTGGCATCCTTTAGTCCATTGTTGTGGCCACTGTGTACTTTGAATGCTTCCAGATGGAAAAAGATCCTGTTGTTATCCACAGGGTTTTCATTGGCTGATTTTTCTTTTTCAGAAATAAACCACCAGGCCTTTCTTCCTAGTCTGTCTTAATCTGGAAGCTCTACTGAAATCTGCCTACCATGTGTGACCTTGCTGGTATTTGAAATATCAGTAGCATAGCTCCCAGCATCCCAGCAACACACAAGCCACCACAGTAGGACAAACTGACAGATGGGTGGTAGGGTAAACTAGATACGGACTATAAATATGGATTGTGGTATGTTAGGTGGTGCAGTAGTTATGTGCTCGGCTGCTAACTGAAAGGTGAGCAGTTTAAACCCACCATCCACTCTGCAGGAGAAAGATGTGGCAGTCTGTTTCTGTAAAGATTTACAGTCTTGGAAACCCTATGGAGCAGTTCTACTCGGTCCTATAGGGTTGCCACGAATAGGACTCAACTTGACGGCAATGCGTTGGGTAGGTTTTATTCTAAAATCCCCATGGGGAATCTTTTAATCCTTTAGCATGAAGCAAAACAGTTGCTTCACATCTTGGTGGTGTAGGTAGGGTGTGTGCTGGTGACCAAGCAGGACCTAGCTTTGTGAAAATTCTCTGGATATTTCACACTTGCGTCCGTTTAACTGGCTTGGGGCATTGACTGTGAGTACTGGTTATTTGCTTGGCCCAGTATTCACAGTGCTTTCAGGTGTGCAGAGATGCAGTTTCTCCATTTCGTCTATAACTGACCTGTTTTTCCTTAAGGTCACCCTCCTGCTAAGTTGTGGGGGTAGATCAAATGTGGTAACCTGAGTCTGATGCAATAATTGAAACTATCCCTTTAAGTTTCTTAGTCTATAGGTACAAATTCTAGGCCCCTAAATCTCCATAATTTGTTTTCCAATGCCCCTCTGAATAGCCTTATGTGACCTCAAGGCAGCAACATGATGGGGTTCTAAGGTCTGGCAGTGTCCTTTGGCTCCTCTGCTGTCTGAGTGATGTCCTTGTCTACCCAGCACCTGCTGGCTTTCTGGTTGCTGTGATTTGTGATCTGTTCTCTCCTGACCTATTGGGCTCCATAGCACTCCTCTGCTCCTTGACCTCACCTAGATTCGCTGTATCCTCTTCGAGTCTCAGTCACATTCCCCTTCTATCCCTGGCTGAGGCCTGACATGGGTTCCCTCTCCCCTCATCGTCAGAGAGGCCCATTGTTTCTCAACGCAGCTGTCTTTGCTGTCATCCCTCAGGGGCAGGCAGGAAATCCTAGGTCCTGCCCACACCCACACAAGAACCAAGAGTCGCCCAACAATGTTCAACATCAGCCATTCCTCTGATGACCGTGTTGGGCTTATTAGTTATATTTTATGTCATCACCTCCTCCCACTACTCCGCCCCACGCTGTTCAGTGGTAATCCGTAACTGAATCTTTTCTACAGCTCTTTGCTCTTGACTTTTTCCTCTATTTCTCTAACATACTTTCTTATCTGTGAGTCAAAGTCCAGAAAGAGGAGATCGGTACCCACCTGACTCACCCACTGCTTCAATCCCCAGGACCTGGAAGAGCTGGTTGGACTCATCTTGGCTCCATAGCACATTCTTCTCCTGCTTTGGGGAATAAGCCTGTGGCCTGGTTGCCATGGGCAGAAGGGGTATCTCAGCTACACTGTGGAAGACACTTTAAGATCTGAGTCCTCCAGGTGTGGCTCTTGATCTGCAACATTGCTTTTCCCTTTAGACAAATCTTTGTCAACAAAGCCTGACTTCAGAGCCCGCTGTCTTATTGCACAACTTTGTCCCCTGGAGAAGAGACATCTTCAGTCAATGCGTGCAGGTGAGGAAGTTCAGGCGAACTAACCCGAGCTCACAGCTGCTGGAGAGAAAGTGTGAGCCAGGCAATGGGGAGAAGCCAGGCTGGAGATGTAGACAGATCAAAGAAAGCCGTATTTTGAATGCCATGAACAGAAAATTAGCAATTTATTTCTCTTCGTATTTTGATTGTAACAGTTCAAATATACCCCTTACCACACACACACGCATATACACACACACACGCATGCACGTGCGCGCGCACACACACACACACCCCTTTTACTGTGCAAGTCAGAAGCAGATAGAAAGTTCTGGATTTGTTCTTGCATTAAACAGATATTTATTGAGAGGCTACCATGTGCTACCATGTATCAGATACTGTTCCAGATGATAGGTTAAAAGAAAAAAAGAACTGTAAATAACAACAACAACAACAAACAGTTGCCTCTATTTGATCCTGACTCATGGCAACTCTATGCACATCAGAACAGAACTGTGCTCCATAGGGTCTTCAGTGGCTGGTTTTTCAGAAGTAGATCACCAGGCCTTTACTCCAAGGCACCTCTGGGTAGACTCGAATCTCTAACCTTTTGGATAGCAGTCAAACATTAGCCATTTATTCCACCCAGGGACTCTACATGTTGACTGTATGGTAATAAATGAAACAGACCAAATTCCTGCTTCCAAGAAGCCTTTATTCTGGTGGGGGCAGGGAGCAGGGAGGCAATAAACCAAATGAATAAATAAGTAACATAAATATATGATGTAGTGATACGTGGTATGAAGAATAATAAAGCAAGAGAGGGCTATAATAGTGCTGGGCTGGGGTGGCAGGCTTCTCTAAAAAGATGACATTTAAACAAGACCTAACAGAAGTGAGAAAGCAAGCCATGAGGATTATCTGGGAGAAGTTTACTCTTGAGAAGGTCATACATAAAAAATTTGAAAATAGAAAGCATGTTAACATTTTTCAAAATATTCCTGTGACCTTAGCACCCCAGATCCCAAAAGATGATGCTTAGTTTTAGGCAGATACACCGAGGCTGCATATTAGAAACAAACTATTCCTCCTAAAATACAACAAGGATCATGTCAGGTCCGTGTTCAAAAAATCTTCAGGGAATCTTCGTTACTTACATGGTAAAGCCATTCGTTTGTTCACAAAGAATACATTAGGAGCTGGGCATAGAAAAATGAATGAGACGTAGTCCCTGCTTGCAAGAAGCTCTTGATCAATTAAGAAGGATAGACTTAATTCTAACAGCATGTAATAAAAACAATGCCAGAAATATGCATGAGGTCTTTTGGAAAGACAGAGGAGGCATTTAATACGCCCTGGGTGGGAGTAAGAGATCAGGAAAGGGCTTAACAGAGAAAGCAATGCTTGAGCTGAGTCTTTTGGAAGTTACCCAAGCGGTGCCACGGATGAGGGTGATTTGAGCAGGAAGGATGGCATCGGTTAATTTGTGCATGTGGGAAATGCAGGTGAACCAAACGTAGCTCATAGCTGCTGGAGAGAAAGTGTTGGACAGGTGATGGGAAGAAGTGAGGCTGGAGATGCAGGCAGATCAAAGAGACATATGAAGTCCGTTCCCTTCTCTGGGCATTCCTGGCCCGCATGATGCTACCCTTAAAAACCAGGCACTTATCCAATAGCTCAGTCAGCACAGCCTTTGCCCTGCTTAAGCTGTGCTGGGTGTCAGGAGTGTCCTCCCCCTGCTGTTCATCCCTACAAATGGTATTCATCTCCTAAATCCTGATTACAGCCTGCCACAGCCTGGTAACCCTTCTCGTTATAGCGGTCCAGGGCGATCTGACAAGGACTTGCCAGATTCCCTTAGTTCTACTCATTTCCGCTCAGCCACTGCCACCTCTTGTTATTTAGGTATTTCATGTATATCTATTTTCTTTTTACTGATTATAAATGTGAAGGCATAATCTGCTTGAGTTTCTCCCACACGATGCTCTGCATAGAGTGCCTACCAAGTTCTGGTTGAAAAATCCATCTTATTACTTTAGATCTGTACTGTCCAATATGGTAGCCACTAGTTACATATGGCTATTTCAATTTAAATTAATTAAAATTAAATGAGGTTAAAAATTCAGTTTCTCAATCTCATTAGCTACATTTAAAGTGCTTAATATCCCATATGTGGCTGGTGGTTGCTGTACTAGGCAGCACAGAGAACATTTCCATCATCACAGAAAGTTCTATTGGCCATCACTGCTTTAGAGTATTTTTAAAAAGAATTTCCACATGAGAACCACTTCAGGTTACCTTAGAATCATATCTATAAATTGTCAAAAGAGCACCATTCGCTTCTACTGTCCACGAATGTTAACATTATTGATTAAACATTATAATTTGACTCCAGACAATTTATTTTTACAAGCTTGGCAATACACTAGATGTAGATATTTATTGAAGAAATAAAAATAATAGTGTTTTATTGATGTCTACTCTGTGCCAGGAAGGGCGGTGAGATTACATCAGAAGGTAACATAGGAGAGGCTGTGGTTAGTCCTAACAAGTCTTAGGGACTTAGGCCAAGATTGAATGGACAAGTAGAGATGAGAACTGGTTGCACAGGCCCAAAGCTAAATGTGTTGCCCACCGAAGCAGGGTCAGAATTAAGATGTCTGGGTGGGAAATGCATACCGACTATATACAGTATGACCCACCAAACACAGGATAATAAACTGAGATCTAGGTAGGATAAGTGAGTGGGAGATTGGGATGGTCAGGTTCTACAACAATTGCCTTGGGAGGACCTTAGGTACTTACCAAAGAGCTAAAATGTAAAAGGTCATTACAATTGGAAGGAGCCTTGCTCTAGTTACCACCCTATTTCTAAGAAGGGAACTTCTTCCCATCGTAATAAGACAGCATGGTATAATGATGTAAGGAGCAGGACTTGCAAATCCAACAGGTGTGGCTTCTAGCACCTGCGTCACCATCGAAGAGCCAAATGACATTAAGTAAGGCTCTTAGTCCTCTCTGTTGTTGTTGTTGTTAGCTGCTGTCAAGTCAGCCCCTGACTCATGACGTCCCCATGTCTTACAGACTATAACTGCTCCATAGGGTTTTCTTGACTGTAATCTTTACAAAAAGGAGCCCTGGGTAGTGCAAACGGTTAACACGCTCGGCTGCTAGTGGAATGGTTGGAAGTTCGAGTCCACGTAGGGTCACCTAAGAAGAAAGCCCTGGCAATCTACTTCTGAAACAATCAGCCATTGACAACCGTGTGGAACACAGTTCTACTCTGACACACACAGGGTTGCTATGAATTATGGCCAGCTTGAAGGCAACTGGTTTGTCCTCTCTAAGCCTCTGTAAAATGAGAATGATCCTCATGTCTGCCTCACAAGCCATCTGTGGGAAAAACACCAAGCAAAGTAGCTGGCAAACAGTGTCCACGTTGTATCATTTTCTCTCCTTCAAAACCCTACAAGGAGCCTTGGTGTACAACATTTAAGTGCTTGGCCACTAACTGAAGGGTTGCCTGTTTGAACCCACCTAGTGGCTCTACAGGAGAAGCACCTGGTGATCTGCTCCCGTGAAGACTGCAGCCCCCAAAATACTATGAGAGCAGTTTTAGTCGGTTATATGGGGTAGAAATTGACTTGATGGTACCTAACAAAAAACAAAACTATGACCTGTTAAAAGTGACCTGGTTCCCAAATTTCAGAAGCCGTGTCCTCATCCATCAACATCCTCCTTGTTCCCTCTGGCCGGGGAATCGACATCATTTGGGTACGTGTGTTTTTCCTGCTCCTGTGAGGAATAGCCGGTAGCAGCTCGTCATCTCACTGGGGGCCAAGACTGTGGGTGCCTCATTCTACACGCGTGATTCTTTCTCTTCCAGGTTCCACCCTGGGCTTGCAACACAGCCACTTTTCATGCGCTGCATAGGGAAAGCAATTTAACTTCTTTCTGCCTCATTTCCTCATCTGTCAAATGGGATACATAATGGTCAGAGTTATTAAAATTAAATGAGGTAACACTTAAAAGTACTTAGAAAAGTGCAGGGTACATACAGTCTTTCTATAAGTATTGGTTATGTAAAATTTAATAGAAACTTACTAGACAGTGTGGAGACCCTGGTGGCATAGTGGTTAAGAGCTATGGCTGCTAACCAAGAGACTGGCGGTTTGAATCCATCAGGTGCTCTTTGGAAACCATATGGGGCAGTTCTACTCTGCCCTATAGGATCACTATGAATCAGAACTGACTCCACGGCAGTGGGTTTTTTTTTTTTTTTGGTTTATACAGTGTAGTGCTTAAGGGCCTGTTCTTTTTTTTTTTTTTCCTTTTTTTTTAATTGTGCTTAAGGTGTAAGTTTACAGCTCAAATTAATTTCTTATATAAAAATTTATACACATATTCTTATGCAACATTAATTGTAATCCCTATAATGTTAAGGGTCTGTTCTTGATGTCAGACAATCTGAGTCAAATATTGTCTTTGTCATTTGTTAGATGCATGGATTCGGAGAAGTTACTCTAAGCTATTTAACTTCTCTCGGCCTCAGCTCCTTCCTTATTAACTGGGAAAAAACAATAATCTCCATCTCAGAGGGCTACTCTGAGGATTAATGGAAATGAGGTATGTAAACTTTCTGGCACATAATAACTGCTCAATAAACCCGAGCTTTTATTATCACTGCACTTCTAGCACAGGATCATTTGCCCAAGGTCTTGTTAAATGTGGGATAATATTAGAGCCATGGATTAGGGTGATGGCTACCCTAATGTAATGGAAGTTATATACTTTAATTCTCAGCACATTATGTGAGGGGCAAAGCTAGTTTTCAGGGCTCTGGGCGAACACGCCATGCCCTTAGCTGAAGATACAAACCATCACGTCCAAACTGAGTGGGGCCGGGGGCAGCACGGTGTGGGACAGACAACTGTACATGGTTGGAAGCTTTCCTGGTTTGCATCCAGAGGGTGCTCAGCTGCCTCACAGAGCTGCGTCACTTTCCCTAATTTAGTTTTGGCAAGAGGAGGAGAGAAGTTATCTTCTTTCCATCTTGAGTCACTGCAGGGTGACACAGGAGTTTATGGTCTTTCTTTCCCTCTGTGTGTCTCAGGATTTGCATCTCAAGCTCCTTCCCAGATGTGACAAGAGGACTGAATGGATTGAGATCATAGGTGTGCCTACCACTAAACTAGGTATGCAGGTTAAAAAAAAAAAAAAAAAAAAAGACTTTAGAGAAAAAGAAAGGAGTGAGAGTGTTTGAAATTACTTTAATCTTTTAAAAGTTAGATGTAATAACAAGATAAAACATCCATGTCACAGCTGTGCTTATCCACCCAAATACAATCTTCACAGTTTATGAGTTTGGCTTCCTATTTGTTAGTGGCTCTCCCCCAGTTAGTGAATATGGTCAAATCCTAAATGGATTCTTAATAGCTTCAAACCAAATGAATCACAGCACAAAGGTCATCGTTTATTTTTTAAATGACTTTTGTAATGTAATACCAAATATCTACGTTAAGAAAATTTCCTCCTTCTGCAACTGGTCAGGAGATAAATGGGCCACTTTCTTAAAAGCTCCAGGGTAACATTGTCACAGTACAGATACTAAAGTAAATGGTGGCCCCAAGAGTAGCCCTATGCTCACATGCATATAATCACAGGCCTTGATTTCAAGAGAAGGGATCTGTAGCTCAGCCCCTGAGGGACTGTAATGTTGTTGTTAGGTGCTGTTGAGTCATTTCTGACTCATAGCAACCCTATGTACGATAGAACGAAACACTTGCCTGGTCCTGCACCATCCTCACAATCATTGTTAGGTATGAGCACATTGTTAACAGCCGCTATGTCAATCCATCTAGTTGAGGGTCTTCCTTTTTTTGTTGACTTTACTAAGCATGATGTCCTTCTCCAGGGACTGGTCCCTCCTGATAACATGTCCAAAGTTTGTGAGACAAAGTCTCACCATTCTCACTTCTGAGGAGCATTCTGACTGTACTTCTTCCAAGACAGATTTGTTAGTTCTTCTGGCAGTTCATGGTGTATTCAATATTCTTTGCCAACAATATTATTAAAATGCATTAAGTCTTCTTCAATCTTCCTTAATCATTGTCCAGCTTTTGCATGCATATGAGGGAATTGAAAATACCATGGCTTGGGTCAGGTGCATCTGAGTCCTTAAAGTGACATCTTTGCTCTTTAACACTTTAAAGAGGTCTTTCCAGCAGAGTTGCCCTATGTAATACGTGATTTGATTTCTTGACTGCTGCTTCCATGGGTGTTCATTGTGGATTCAAATAAAATGAAATTCTTGACAACTTCAGTATTTTCTCTGTTTATCATGATGTTGCTTGTTGGTTCAGTTGTGAGGATTTTCATGTTATGTTGAGGTGTAATCCATACTGAAGGCTGTAGTCTTTGATCTTCATCAGTAAGTGCTTCAAGTCCTCTTCACTTTCAGCAAGCAATGTTGGGTCATCTGCATAACACAGGTTGTTAACAAGTCTTCGTCCAATCCTCATGCCCTGTTCTTCTTTATGTAGTCCAGCTTCTTGGATTATTTGCTCAGCATACAGATTGAATAGATATGCTGAAAGGATACAACCTTGATGCACACCTTTCCTGATTTTAAACCACACAATATCCCCTTGTTCTGTTAGAAAAACTGTCTCTTGATCTATGTACAGGCTCCTCATGGGCACAATTAAGTGTTCTACAATTTCCATTCTTCAGAATGTTATCCATAATTTTTTATGGTACATACAGTTGAATGCCTTTACATAGTCAATAAAACAGGTAAATATCTTTCTGGTATTCCCTGCTTTAAGCCAAGGTGCATCTGACATCAGCAATGATAGCTCTGGTTCCACGTCCTCTTCTGAATCCAGCTTGAGCTTTTGGCAGTTCCCTGTCCATGTACTGCTACAACTGCTTTTGGATGACCTTCAGCAAAATTATATTTGTGTGTGATATTAATGATATTGTTCAATAATTTGTGCATTCTGTTGGATCACTTTTCTTTGGAATGGGCACAAATATGAATCTCCTCCTGTCAGTTGGCCAGATAGCTGTCTTCCAAATTTCTTGGCATAGACAAGTGAGCACCTCCAGCATTGCAGTCTGTATTAGCTAGGATATAAGGTTGGGTAGTGTAAGAAAGACCAAAATAACAGTTAAGTAGGGTTAAAATTAATTTCTTGCTCTCTTTAAAGTCCACATTGGTCTGGTAGCTCCATTGTAGCACATAGTTCTCAGAGGTCCAATTTCCTTCTTAACAGCTGTGCATGCTTGGTCAGCACATGTCTGGATTCTAGCCATTGTAAGCAGGGAAGAGCATAGGAGGTTACACACCTTATTCTCAAGGTCATGGTCTAGAAGTCACATGCCTCATTTTTGCTCACATCCCATTGGTCAGGACTTAGTCATATAGGTACACCTAACTATAAGGGAAGCTGGGATATGTAGTCCTTATTCTGGGCAGCCATGTTCTCAGCTAAAAATTCAAGGGCCACAGAAGTGGTGGAAAAATTCAGATGAGAGCTGGGGTAGATTTTATGTTCACAGAGCCTTAAGGATTTGATTCGTGTATATCACAGGACTTAGGAGAGGTAGGTGTACCCTGATTCACATGCTGAGCCAGCCTTCAAAGCTTCAGTTCATTCCAGTAGCACTAGGGACCCCATTCACGACAGAACTTTATGCTTCAGCAGTACATATTTTAGACAGTGCCCATAGTTCATAACTTTTTATTCTATCTAGTCTCTGAAGGAGAGAAGAGATATTTCATTACACAAGTAGAAAAATTATACATGCTATAACAGTTTCTAGTGAAGCCTTAGGAACTTCAGGGTCTAAAGAAGTTTATAGTACAAATGTCCCTTCTTCCTGATCTGCATCTTTGTAACTCGTTACCCATTTATAAAGCCCAGTGACATTAGTACCAGACTCTAAGTGACTGGTAAAGTTGGTGGTAAAGAACAGGGTGTTCTAAACTGAGGAAACAAATGTGTGGGGGTTCACTCTGGCTAGCCTATAGGCAGCGGAGGCTGAGAAATGGCAGATAAGGTAGGACAGGAAAGGCAAGGAGGACAGGGACCAGATCTTCAAAACATGTTGTTATGTATCTTCCCAAACAGCTATTGCTAACAGTGGACAAGTATATGGGATTCCAATTACCAAGGACACTCAGTGACTAAGTAGAAGATAATGAGCAGGCTACATCCCATACAGGGTAGAAAAATGGAGTTTTTATAAACTCTACCAAGCAGTGTCTTCCACCAGGATCAGTGCTAGGTAGGAGAGAAAGCAGAGGGAAACTGCCTGCAAGCTGAGTTTTAAGGTGCACCAAAACTTTCTCAATAATTTCCCCTGAAAAACAGCAGCTATATATTTTCCAGATATTAAATCCCAGTTTTATTTGGACTTTGGTCATAACCACAGTTTCCCTTTCCTCTTCCTCCTCCTCCTTCTTTTCTATCTTCTTTTCACATTGAGATATTGACTGTAGAGTCCTCATGATGTAATAAATGAATAATAACTAGGAATCAGGCATCTGAAATTGTGACACTTGGCCAGTCCACGTCTAGCTCATCTTTTAGAAACATACCCTTTACTACTAGGTCACGCTATTGGTGGTGGTAAGACTGTGCAGAAGGGAATCTTTAATTGCCTGGGTAGCCATTAAAAAGTTAACAATTCTGTGGTCATTTTCAACACCACACAAACAACAGGGAGGGGGAAGGTGAAAGGATGATCAAAGAAAGGAAATGAACTCATTTTTCTTTTTCTCAGCATTGCTACTTGGGAAGGCATTGGAGTTTTCATAGTCATAAAGATTCTGGACAATCTTCTTCAGCTTTTAAGGGGTTTAGATAACACCAGCATCATGTGGATGACACATGGATGTATAGTAGAATGAAGCTAAATTATATACATCAAGTCATTATGGTGGTTACGAGCACTCAGTTATACATTTTTGAAGATATGCCTCCATAGTCATTAGAAGATAACTTAAAAATTTAGATAACCCTAATGATATTTTTTAATGATATTTTTTAGATAACGCAGCCTGGAAATGAGGCAATATGGACAATGTGAAAGAGAGATTAAGAGGTAATTGGCAAAATGATTTGATTCCTACTATATGCCTTCCTGATGTCTCAAAAGTATGGGTTAATCAGTCCACCGGGCTTTATTTGCCACAGGTAGAGAAGGAAGGAGTATTCTAAATGGATGCTGAGCACAGGACTTTCTTTCCATCTTCATATTCAAGAAGAGCAATTTGTATTTGCCAGATTTATCTTTGGCTATGTGGAAGCATAGCAAGATAGAAGAGGGGACAAGAAATGAGTTAGAAAGAAACATTGGTAATTTTTCTTGTTTTTTTTCCCCCAGGAACGTGCTTAGATACTTACTGTTATTCAAGAACTATGTGAAACTGTAACCTCAGAGGCATCTTAGAAATAACCAACTTGACTTACCTTTTCAGTAGTACGACAAGTTAGATACCTTGAAGAACTTGGAATACCTTGAAACACTAAAATTCTGCATAAAATATGATAAAAGAAATGTCATGAAAGAACAAATTCTCAGAGTATAAGTAAAAAGTAAAAGCAGGAATCCTGGGAGATAAACAAGCACCAAAACTGGTTTTTCCCTTGAAGATTTCTTCTAAACCCTGGGGTCTTTGATTGCTGCATGGGAAATATAAAATAAGAATAAACCGTAAGTCCGTTAAAGTGGAGTAATTTACTAGGAGATCTCTGAATAAAGCTCAAGGATGAATGAGGAATATACTTATCCCGTAAATAAACACAGCCAAGAAATTTGCCCTTCTTACCTTGGCTCTGGGTAGGGTAAGGGAGTAAAGAAAGTGTCACTAAAAACTTATAACCAAAAGTCTTCCTGCTTTTTTTTTGGTCCAAATTCACTATACATGTGGTCTAAAAATGTGGCTAATTTAAATTAAACAGTCTTCAGTTGGTAGTTCCCCACTTCCTTTTCCCTTTTCCCCAACAATACAACTGACAGAAGCAAACTTTAATTTACTTTGGAGGAGCTGTTTCAACAGACGCCTTAATACATTTTCACTGACAAATTTATAAGGAAAATTTATTTCTCATATTCAGCATCAAAAAACACATAACAAAAAAATTCCCTGTCAATGACAATAGGCAGAAACAACAGAAAGCAAAAGCAAGACTTCAATATTGGAAGCTTTGGTTTGTAAATACTTGTAAAGTTCTCAATATTAGAATTAGCAGATGTTTCACATGCTTGAATAAAATAGAGCTTGAACACATGAGCAGAAAATATTTGAGTACAAAAATGAACAAGTAAATTTGATTAAGAACCAAATACTACTTCTAAAGATTAAAATCTCAATTAGCTGTCATTAAAAACTTGATGAATGGATTAAGCAATAGGTTAAACAAACAGACAAACAAAAAACAAATTCATTGCTGTTGAGTTCATTCCAACTCATAGCCACCCTATAGGACAGAGTAGAACTGCCCCATAGGGTTTCCAAGTCTGTAAATCCACGTCTGTCAGTTTGTCGTACTGTGGTGGCTTGCATGTTGCTATGATACTGGAAGTTTTGCCACCGGTATTTCAAATACTACCAGGGTCACCTTTGGTAGACAGGTTTCAGACTAAAATGAACTAGGAAGAAGGACCTGTCAGTCTACTTCTGAAAAAATATGGCCAGTAAAATCTTATGAATAGTAGCAGAACGTTGTCTAATATAGTATCAGAAGATGAACCCCTCCAGGTTGGAAGACACTCAAAAGACGACTGGGGAAGAGCTGCCTCCTCAAAGTAGAGTCGACCTTAATGACATGGATGGAGTCAAACTTTTGGAACATTCATTTGCTGCTGTGACATGACTCAAAATGAGAAGAAACAGCTACAAACATCCATTAAAAATTAGAATGTGGAATGTAAGAACCACAAATCTAGGAAAATTGGAAATCAAAAGTGAAATGGAACACATAAACATCAATATCCTAGGAATTAGTGAGCTGAAATGGACTGGTATTGGCCATTTTGAATCAGATAATCATATGGTCTACCATGGAGGGAATGGCAAATTGAAAAGGAATAACATTGCACCCATCGTTAAAAAAAAAAAAAAATTCAAGATCTCTCCTGAACTGTAGTGCTGTCAGTTATAATATCTATATGCCTACAATAAAATAAAAAAAGGAAGATCAGTTAATACAAATATTATTAAAATTTACCCACCAGCCACTAAGGCCAAAGATAAAGAAATTGAAGATTTTTACCAGCTTCTGCATTCCGAAATTGAATAAACATGCAATCGGTATGTATTGATAACCACTGGTGATTGTAACGGAAAAGTTGGAAACAAAGAAGAAGGACTGGTAGTTGGAAAATATGGCCTTGGTGATAGAAATGATGCCAGAGATCACATGATAGAATTTTGAAAGACCGAAGACTTCTTTATTGAAAGTACCTTTTTCAACAACATCAATGACAGCTATACATGTGGACCTCACCAGATGAAATACGCAGGAATCAAATTGACTACATCTGTGGAAAGAGGCAATGGAAAATCTCAGTATCATCAGAGCAATGCCAGGTGGACTGTGAACAGATCATTGATTGCTCATATGCAAGTTCAAGTTTAAGTTGAAGAAAATTAGAGCAAGTCAATGAGAGACAAAGTAAGACCTTGAGTATATGCCATCTCATTTAGAGACCATCTTAACACATTTGACACATTGAACGCTAATGACTGAAGACCAGGTGAGTTGTGGAATGACATCAAGGGTATTATACATGAAGAAAGCAAAAGTTCATTAAAAAGACAGGAAAGAAAGAAAAGACCAAAAAGGATGTCAGAAGAGACTCTGAAAGTTGTTCTTGAACCTTGTACCTAAAGCAAAAGGAAGAAATCATGAAGTAAAAGAGCTGATTTCAAAGGGCATTCTGAGAAGACAAAGCCAAGTATTAAAATGAAATGGGCAAAGACCTGGAGGTTGAAAACCAAAAGGGAAGAACATGCTTGGCATTTCTCAAGCTGAAAGAACTGAAGAAAAAATTTAAGCCTCGAGTTGCAATATTGAAGGATTCTATAGGGAAAATGGAAACTCTGGTGGCATAGTGGTTAACTGCTATAGCTGCTAACCAAAGGGTGGGCAGTTCGAATCCACCAGGCACTCCTTGGAAACCCTATGGGGCAGTTCTACTCTGTCCTATAGGGTCGCTATGAGTCAGAATTGACTTGATGGCACTGGGTTTGGTTTTGGGTTATGGGGAAAATATTAAATGACGTAGGAAGCATCAAAAGAAGACGAAGGGAATACACAGAGTCACTACACCGAAAAGAATTTGTTGACATTCAACCATTTCAGGAGGTAGCATATGATCAGGAACCAATGGTACTGAAGGAAGAGAGAGATCTAAGCTGCACTGAAGGCATTGGTGAAGAAGAAATCTCCAGGAGTTGACAGAATACCAGTGGAGATGTTTCAACAAACTGACGCGATACTGGAAGTGCTCACTCATCTATGCTATGAAATTTGGAAGACAGCTACATGGCCAACCAACTGGAAAAGATCCATATTTGTACCTGTTCCAAAGAAAAGTGTTCCAACAGAATGTGGAAATTATTGAACAATAACATTAATATTACATACAAGTAAAATTTTGCTGAAGATCATTCAAAAGTGGTTACAACAATACATCCACAGGGAACTGCCAGAAGTTAAAGTCAGATGCAGTAGAGAATGTGGAACCCAGGGGTATCATTGCTGATGTCAGATGGGTCTTGACTGAAAGCAGAGGATATGGAAAGATGTTTATCTGTGTTTTATTGATTAGGCAAAGGCATTCGACATGTGGGTCATAACAAATTATGGATAACAATGCAAAGAGTGGGGATTCCAGAATGCTTAATTATGCTCATAAGGAACCTGTACTTAGACCAAGATGCAGTTGTTCAAATAAAACAATGGGATACTGCATGGTTTAAAGGGAGGAAAGTTGTGCATCAGGGTTGTATCCTTTCACTATACTTACTCAACCCCTGTGCTAAGCAAATAATGTGAGAAGCTGGATTATATGAAGCGGAAAGCAGCATCAGGATTGGAGGAGGCCTAATTAACAATGTGGGATATGCAGATGACATAACCTTGCTTGCTCAAAGTGAAGAAGACTTGAAGCACTTACTGGTGAAGATCAGGGACCACAGCCTTCAGCATGGATTACACCTCAACATAAAGAAAACAAAAATCCTCACTACTGGACCAATAAGCAACATCATGACAAATGGAGAAAAGACTGAAGTTGTCAAGGATTTAATTTTACCTCGATCCACAATCAAAACTCATGGAATCAGCGGTCAAGAAATCAAAAGATGCATTGCATTAGGCAAATCTGCTGCAAAAAAACCTCTGTAAAATGGCTGCTAACCAATGGGTCAGCAGTTCAAATCCGCCAGGCACTCCTTGGAAACTCTATAGGGGAAGTTCTACTCTGTCCTATAGGGTCGCTATGAGTCGGAAGTGACCCGATGGCACTGGGTTTGGTTTTTTTTTTTTTTGTAAAGTGTTAAAATAAATAGATGTCACTTTGAGGACTAAGGTGCACCTGACTCAAGCCATGGTATTTTCGATAGCCTCATATGCAAGTGAAAGGCATTGAATGAATAAAGAAGACTGAAGAAGAATTGACACCTTTGAATTGTGGTGTTGGCGAAGAATATTGAATATACCATGGACTGCCATAAGAATGAACAAGCCTGTCTTGGAAGAAGTACAGCCAGAATGCTCATTAGAAGCAAGAGTAGCAAGACTTCATCTCACATACTTTGGACATATTATCAGGAGGGACCAGTCCCTGGAGAAGGACATCATGCTTGGTAAGGTAGATGGTCAGATGGTAGATGCCACAGTGGCTGTGACAGTGGGCTCCATCATAGCAACAATTGTCAGGATGGCACAGGACCGAGCTGTGTTTCATTCTGTTGTACATAGGGTCACTAAGAATTGGAACCAATTCGGCGGCACCTAACAATGTAACAACAAGAAATCTTTTCAGAAACAGACTGCCACATCTTTCTGCTACAGGGCAGTTGGTGGGTTTGAACTGCTGAACTTCTGGTTAACGACTGAGTGTGTTAATCACTTTGCCACTAGGGCATTTTAGACAATAGATTAGACATGGTTAAAAAGAATTTACATACTAAAAGAACAAAAGCAATTTTTTATCATGTGGCCCAAAAGTTAAAAAATGAAAACTGTTAGAATTGAAGAGATACGATAGAGAAAGAAAATTTAGTATTTGCCTAATTGTAATTTCAGAAAGAATAGAGTGAAACAGAGGCAATATTTTAATAAATGTTGTTAGGTGCTGTCAAGTCACTTCAGACTCATAGCCACACTGTATACAACAGAAAGAAACACTGCCAGGTCCAGAAATGTTGAAAGACATCAATTCTAAGGTAAAGGAAGTGCATTGCATCCCAAGAAGGAAAACTAAAAGAAATTCATATCTAACTACCAGAAACTAAAGAACCTAAAGATAAAGAGATCTTAAAAGCAGCTAAAGAGAAAGATCATATTATAAAGGACTGGTAGTAAGATGGACAGCTTACTTCAAAATGACAACAATGGAAGCCAAGATAGACTACACAGAGAAAAAACCCAAACGATAGTTCTAGACCCACCCATTAAAAAAAAAAAAAAAAAGACACTGCCATCAAGTTTATTCTATGTATTTTCATAGTCTGGACCATTTTTAAAAATTTTCTTAGGAATCCTGAGATTACCTGAACATTTAACTAGTTTTTGGAGTAGTAGAGTAAAAGCATCTCCATCCTCCATTGCTTTAATGGACAGCATTTTGTACATTAAGGAACAGAAAGTAGGGAATCGGGTATAATGAAAAACAGTTTAGATAAAGGAGTCCAGGAGGCTGAATGAAGGGGCCACAATATTAGAAACAAATGTGGCTAAAGAGAGACGTGGTTTCGTTTTCAGGTACCGGATCTTAAAGATATTAAGAATGTCCCTGAAGGTTTTTGTTTGTTTGCTGTTTTTCTTTTCTTGAGGGCGGTGGTTTTATTTAAATGTATGTGTGAAACATTAAACTTTGGAAGTATACAAGCTACCTAACCTCTCTGAACTTCAGTTTCCTTAGCTGTAAATGGGGAATAATGTCACTTACATCATGAGATTTGCGTTGGGATTAAATGGGTTAATGCAATTGTAGTGCTAAGCATGGTGTCTAGCACCTGGTAAGCACTCCATAAATGTTAGAGGTGATGACGATGGAGAGGGAAGAAGGGAGGGCGGGAAGGGGAAAATGATGAGGATGAAATGACAGCTCCCACATTATAAACTAAACAATGAGATTTGTTCCCATGAAAATACTCATATTTTAAATTTGTTCTGATAGAGTTGTACCTGTCTGAACGTGAATAAATCAAGATGAAAGCAGCCAGTGTCTCTGATGGTGAGTAGAGGAATTAAAATGTCCCCATGAGGGAGGCTACTGTTGCAAAGGACCCAAATCACCAAATGTATCCTGAACTATACTCACAATAGATGCTTTTAACATTTTTTTTTTTTTTAATTGATAAGGCCTGATCTGAAGATGTGTTTTTGAGTGCTGGTTAGACAAATTGGTATATGTTGATAATTCTTCTTCCTTGTTCTATTTCCTTCTTCTTCCCCTTCTTCTATTTCTCCTCCTTTACTTCTTTATTATTGTCATTATCAACAATAGTAAACAGTGTTTTTTTTTTTTTTGCTTTGCTTTTCTCTCTGTACAGCACCTTTCCTTTTTTTTCTTTTTCTGGATCCTTCTTTTCCTCATTTTATATGGTTTACAGATGAAGGCACAGGTAGGGACCTAACCAAGCAGAGTAACCCAGTTCTCTGGGTGCAATAATTTGGGTAGAGTTGGGCATCAGCCCCAAGCAGAGCCAATTATAGACTTGCCAATATTTGTGATTTCCTGTACATAAATTGTGAAGAGTGGGGTTCTATTCTTTTATGACAAAAAAATATATGCGTGGTGTCTTAATCGTCTAGTGCTTCTATAACAGAAATACCACAAGAAGCTGGCTTTAACGAAGAGAAGTTTATTCTCTCACAGCCTAGTAGGCTAGAAGTCTGAATTCAGAGTGCCGGCTACAGGGGAAGGCTTCTCTCTCTGTCGGCTCTGGAGGAAGGTCCTTGTCATCAGTCTTCCCTTGGTCTGGCAGCATCTCAGCACGGGAACCTAAGGTCCAAAGGACACACTCTGCTCCTGGTGCTGCTTTCTTGGTGGTATGAGGTCCCCATGTCTCTCTGCTCACTTCTCTCTTTTATATCTCAAAGAGATTGGCTTAAGACACTATATAATCTTGTATATCTCAATGTAACTGCTACTAATCCATCTCATTTCATCATAGTGATAGCATTTACAACACTTAGGGAAATCACATAAAATCATGAACAATCATATAATACTGGAACTCATGGCCCAGCTAAGGTGACAGATATTTTGGGAGGACACAATTCAATCCATGACACGTGGGTTACTTGTGGCTTTTTTTTTCCCCCAGTCACTTGACAGCAGTGCTTTACAGAAGCAGAGAAGGAGGCCAAGGCAAAAATAGAGAAAGAAATGAAAGCAAGAAAGAGGAAGAGACAGAGACTGAGAGAGAGAGAGGGTAATAGAATAATAGGGAGGACACGATAATACTTTTCTGATACCTGAATTCAACATTTCTCAAGCCATATTTGTGTGCAAAGTGTTTGATAACAATGAAGAATACATCTAAAAAAACTGAACAACCTCGATTTGGGTTTCTGTTATATGTTCTTCTTAGGTACCATTGAGTCAGTTCAGACTCATAGCGACTCTTATGTACAACAAAGCAAAACATTGGCCAGTCCTGCGCCATCCTCACAACTGTTGCTGTGTTCGAGCTTGCTGTTGCAGCCACTGTGTCAATCTGTCTCATCGAGGGTCTTCTTCTTTTTTGCTGACCGTCTACTTTACCAAGCTTCCATCATTTACACTGCAAATATCTGGTAAATAAGAATTTGAGGGAATGAATTAACTTATCAAGATTCAAGATATTTGAATTAAAAACATTTGAGTTAAAGAAAAGGCAAACAACATGAAATAAGTATTTTTTCAGAGGACTTCTATTAGATACGTATAGTTATATCAACCAAAGTTTTTGCACTGGTCACAATAAGTCATATTTGGTAGACAACAGCTCAGAGAAAAAAATTCTCTTAAAAGTTTTCAAACATAAGGCTTCTTTCTTGTGGCAGTGTTTGTTTTGTGATCAATAGTATTCTTACATTTGCTTATAAAATGTGTAAGATTTGTAAACACTTGTGTAAGGGAAAAAAGTAATATTTATGGTGAGTGGCACGTGTGGGTCTGGAAGGGACGGCGCATTTGAAGAAAATAAAGTAAACGAACACAATCTGTTATTTTTTATTTGCTTTTGGCTTCGTATTTAAACAGAACAAAGCGACTATGGTAAATATTTCGCATATGTAAACACTGCTATCTCAGCTCTATGAATCGTGTAGCACATTTGATATTCTCAATTAAAATCCTTAATTTGCCTGCCATAGTGCCTGCTGTCCCCAGAGTAATTGCTCTCTTACTTTCCTAGATAACTTATTTAGGGAAAAATAAAATAATGAAATGATCTTAAAATGAAAAGGGCTGAGAATCACCCTCTTATTTAGATTACAATACTTCACACTCATCTGAGATTTCTTCATCTCAGCAATAACGCAGCTGTTTTCCTCAGGGTGTTCTCACAAGTTCAGAAAGAAAAAAAAAAAAATTGTTATGAGCCTTCCGAAACCCCAAGGAAGGCAGCTGTGTTTTTGATAAACTGGGCTGCAGTTTCAACACTTCAAGCTATCGAGAAATTTACACGGGAATTTTCTGTATTATATATCCACGAGCAATATATTTTCAACAGTAACAACGTACACTGTATTTAGTCAAAGTTTACACAGCGGAGCGGCCAGGCTGAACATTGCAAAATTAAAAACCTGACCTCCGGCAGAAGACTCTGCCCTGAATGTACAGTGTCACTCGGTCTGATCTGTGAAAAAACGCGAGGGACATCAGGGGACTGTGACGGGGGGCTTTGACTGAACTTTCCCTTCAGACGTCTGCTCGTTTCATTTCTCTTCACGTTCAGTAGGAGGGATATGTCATGAATCAGGGGCATTAACCAAGGATTTTAGTAAAGAAAAAGTTTTCCAGAGTTTGAGCCACTGAGCAGTTGGGACTCTGCCAATCCAAAGTTCTCCTGATGTGTGAGGCTGGGCCGAAGCTTCCTCACTCCCTCACCTTCGTTGTCAAAGCACTTATCCTTCGGATTTTGGACAAGGAAAGAAACATTCCCAGGCTGGACATATTTGAGTTTTCTGTGTACGCTTCTAAGAAGTCACCTAGGTTGTGTCCACGCAATGGATAGAAAATGTACACAGAAAACACGAATCACCGTGTTCATTTGTGGAAATCACTTGCCTTCCCTGCTCTTGCCCTCGCCACTTTCACTCGCCTTTGCTTCATGTTGTAACAGCCTTTGGGATCATTCCTGCAGGCAGAGTCATCATTCTTTGTCAGATCCACTCTCCATTGACCCAACCCTCATTTATTCAGTGCTTGTTTCTTTCTTTGGGCATCATTTATCCTGCTGACTTTTCTTTTACTTCCTGCTGCCCTCTTAGGCTTTTACACTATGGCTATTGTCACAGGCTGTTGAAAAAAAAGTCGAACTTCAACATATCCTGTGAGCTGTCTTTTTAAAGAACTTGTTGTTTTTATCATTTGTCTGCTTATTTGATTTTTTAAAAAAAGTCAGTACAATATATTGTAGCATGTGGCAGAATAAATTACCAGTCGATAACACTAGGTGCTGTCTACGGCAAATGTCCTTTAGGCTAATACTGGATAATTACTTTTTGGATATCTGGATTCAAAATTTCTTAAGCCAGATTTGTGCGTAAAGTGTTGAGTGACATGAAAAAATGCATTAAAAAAAATTGTGCAATTTTGAATTGAGTTTCTGTCACACCCCAAATATTTGGTGAATAAGAATTGAGGGGAATGAGTGAACTCATCAATATACAAGGCTAGGATCTCATAGAGTGAATCAGGGCCACACTCAAATGCCAGGAGCTAATCATACTCTTTGAGTTAAACTGGGAGTAGTGGAAGGGCTTCCCCCGATCAGGTCTCAGCCACTGCCCAAACTTCCAGTATGCTACTAAGAAAGGGTAGCTCTTCATGCCGGAGAGGAGGTCTAGCCACACTAGTCATTCTAATGTCAGGTAGTTACTGTGACGATGATTCATGTCGCTTCCACAAGTGGCTATTATTGTGCAGTAGAAGGATAAAAAGCAAAGGATGTGTGTGTGTGTTTAATGCTGTGTGAAAATTAGGCTATCTTGTACACTACTGCTAAATGAATGAATGAATGATTCATAGCATGGTGTCAAAGGAAAACCATGGTCTTTGGCATGAGACAGAACTGGGTTTTGAGGATTAAAAGAGATGACATTTGTGAGGGTAATAACACAGAAATATTAGTTTTCTCATGCTCCCTGCCTTCATTATTGCTGTAATGCAAGGACTGCAGGCTCTCTTTCATTGAGCACCTTGGCTGAGATTTCATGGTCCTATTTCTAGTCTTGGACAAGTTTTATCTAAGGTGAACTGGAAGAACTAGGCAGAGTAAGTCCCACTTCAGGTACAGTGATAACTTTCTCCTGTTTTAGGAAAGGGTTACTTTATTAAATAACTAACCTTTCATAAAAAAAGATTCTATTAACCAATTACCAACTTGGAAAAAAATGAAGGTATCAGTAGAAGCCGAGTAGCATATATGCTTTAGTGATCAAAGAATATATGACAATGACATGTATACCCATTTATGCCTCTCATGGTGCTCATTACAGTCATAACCCCATATTTCTAAGCATCTGTGTCTAATGTTACCAGTTTTGTTCCTCACTTTTCTAAATTGCTCTATTAACCACCTTGCCCAGAAGGCATATTCAGCAGTTCTGAATCCAAGGAACGTTGGGTAAGGCAGCTATTGCTCATGTCTTGTGGATCCCCTCTCTACAACAGTGGTGTCCTCACTGATGTCATTGGTGGGTCTTCCTGGCTACCAAAGGACATGGATACGGCCAGAAAATTAAACAGATGCTCCTTGTCTGACCCTATGTTCTTTTAAATCAATGAGTTCCTCAAATCTAATCACACAATATAGCGAGGCATTCAGTGTTTTACCAGAAAGAGACACAGATACAGCCTCACTTTGCCACAAGGGATGTGACCCTCTCCAGACTGCATTGGTTGACTTAGCTACCCTTTCCTTGCTAGCACTATAGGCAGGAATCTCTATTGAAAGTTCCCTCTGGTCAAGGAATTCATTCCAACTTTTTGCTCCTATATCCTGCTTCCAAATCATTTGCTGCTGAAACTGGGGCTCCATTTGAATTCTATTCAGGGCAATTAAATTGCCCCAAAGCATAATTGTCTTGGCCCTGTTGACTTTATCATATCAGTGATTATCTCCAGGTTTCACCCTGGGTCTTTATCACAAAGACCCTCTGGTACCTCATTATCAGATTACAAACAAGAATTTGAAAATGTAACCACCAAAATAAGAATAGTCTTTGATTTCTGACCATTGGAAGATCTTGAAAAATTCAGAGCTGAATATTTATGGTGGCCACTCCTACCACAATTTGGTCTCTAAGCCTTTGCTAAGAATCCCAGCATGGAGGAAAATACGGTCTATTTTTCTCCCCTCCAACTCACACACATTCAGCATCATTCTGAGCAGTGCAGCTTAGACTGATGACCACTGAGATCAATGGCCATGGTAAGGATGATGTTTTAGGAGCAAAGGAGATCGTAAGCAAAATTACCACAGTAAATTTTCTTGAAGTATTAATTTTACTCAATATATGATACTTAAAATACCTTTTTTCGTATAAAAGAAAAATGGGTACATTTTGGAGTAAAATAAAAAGTCTGTGAGCTTTTAAAGTAAAATAGTGAGATGTTATGAAAATATCACCCTTAGAGTGGGCTGCTTTGGATGGTGGATGCAGATCCTCCAAGAGTGTTCACTCTGGTCACATTGCTTAGTGATTAAGAATAATTTGATTGAAAGGGATGTGAAGTCCCAGTGAAAGTGCTATAAACCAAAGGAGGGTGTCTTAGTTATCTGCTGTTGCTGTTGTTAGGTGCTCTTGAGTCAGTTCCAACTCATAGCAACCCTATGTACAACAGAACGAAACACTGCCCAGCCCTGCGTCTTTCTCACCATCCTTGTTTATGCTTGAGCGCATTGTTGCAGGCACTGTGTTAGTCCATCTCTTGAGGGTCTTCCTCTTTTTCGCTGACCCTTTACCAAATATGATATCCTTTTCAGGGACTGATCCCTACTGATAACATGTGAGACAAAATCGTGCCATCCTTGCTTCTAAAGAGCATTCTGGTTGTACTTATTCCAAGACAAATTTGTTCGTTCTTTTAGCAGTCCATGTTATATTCAATATTCTTTGCAACACCACAATTCAAAGCGTCAATTCTTCTTCAGTCTTCCTTATTCATTGTCCAGCTTTCACATGCATATACAGTGATTAAAAATACCATGGCTAGCATCAGGCGCACCTTAGTCTTCAAGATGACGTCTTTGCTTTTCAACACTTTAAAGAGGTCTGTTGCTGCAAATTTTCCCAATGCAACGCGTCTTTTGATTTCTTGACTGCTGCTTCCATGGGGGTTGATTGCAGATCCAAGTAAAATGAAATCCTTGACAACATCAATCTTTTCTCCTTTTGTCATGCTGTTGCTCATTGGTCCAGTTGTGAGGATTTTTGTTTTCTTTATGTTGAGGTGTAATCCGTACTGAAGGCTGTGGTCTTTGATCTTCATCAGTAAGTGCTTCAAGTCCTCTTCACTTTCAGCAAGGAAGGCTGTGTCATCTGCATAAGGCAGGTTGTTAACGACTCTTCCTCCAATCCTGATGTCCCGTTCTTCTTCATATAGTCCAGCTTCTGGAATTATTTGCTCAGCATACAGATTGAATAGGTATGGTGAAAGGATACGACTCTGATGCACACCTTTCCTGGCTTTAACCCGTGCAGTATCCCTTGTTCTGTTTCAATGACTGTCTCTTGATCTATGTACTCAGCACAATTAAGTGTTCTAGATTCCCATTCTCTGCAATGTTATCCAAAATTTGTTATGATCCATACAGTCATATGCCTTTGCATAGTCAATAAAACATAGGTAGGCATCTTTCTGGAAACCCTGGTGACATAGCGGTTAAGTGCTACAGCTGCTGACCAAAAGGTCGGCAGTTCTGATCCACCAGGTGCTCCTTGGAAATGCTATGGGGCAGTTCTACTCTGTCCTCTAGGGTCACTATGAGTCGGAATCGACTCGATGGCAGAGGGTTAAACATCTTTCTGGTATTCTCTGCTGTCAGCCAGGATCCATCTGACATGAGCGGTGATATCCCTAGTTCCACATCCTCTTCTAAATCTGGCTCAAATTTCTGAAAGTTTCCAGTCAATATACTGCTGAGCTGCTTTTGAGTGATAGGAAAATTTTGCTTGCATATGGTATTAATATTGTACGATAATTTTCACATTTGGTTGGATCACCTTTCTTGGGAATAGGAATAAATATGGATCTCTCCCAGTCAGTTGGCCAGGTAGCTGTCTTCCAAATTTCTTGGCATAGACAAGGAAGCATTTCCAGGGCTGCACCTGTTTGTTCAAACATCTCTATTGATATTCTGTCAATTCCCAGAGCCTTGTTTTTCACCAATGCCTTCAGTGCAGCTTGGATTTCTTCCTTCAATACCATTAGTTCCCAATCATATGCTACCTCCTAAAATGGTTGAAAGTCGACCAATTCTTTTTGGTATAGTGACTCTGAGTATTCCTTACATTTTCTATTGATGCTTGCTGCATCCTTTAACATTTTTCCTATAGAATCCTTCAGTATTTCAACTCAACGTTTGAATTTTTTCTTCAGTTCTTTCAGATTGAGAAATGCTGAACAGGTTCTTCCTTTTTGTTTTTCTATCTCTGGGTCTTTGCACATGTCATCATAATACTTTGTTTTCTCCAGCTGCCCTTCGAACTCTTTTTTTTTTAAATTGGCCGTTAAGTGAAAGTTTACAATTCAAGTCAGTTTCTCATATAAAAATTTATACACACATTGTTATATGATCCTAGTTGCTCTCCCTACAATGTGACAGCACACTCCTTTTCTCCACCCTATATTTCCCATGTCCATTCAACTAGCTCCTGTCTACTTCTGCCTTCTCATCCTGCTGCCAACGTAGTCTCATGTGTCTACTTGAGCTAAGAATCTCATTCCTCACCAGTATTATTTTGTCTTATAGTCCAGTCTAATCTTTGTCTGAAGAGTTGGCTTCTGGAATGGTTTTAGTTTTGGGCTAATGAGGTCTGGGGGCCATGACCTCTAGGGTTCCTCCAGTCTGTCAGATCATTAAGTCTGGTCTTTTTACTAGAATTTGAGGTCTGCATCCCACTTTTCTCCTGCTCCATCAGGGATTCTCTGTTGTGTTCCCTGTCAAAGCAGTCATTAGTGGTCTCCAGGCACCATCTAGTTCTTCCAGTCTCAGGCTTATGGAGTCTCTGGTTTACGTGGCCCTTTCTCTTGGGCTCTTATTTTCCTTGTGTCTTTGGTGTTCTTCATTCTCCTTTGCTACAGGTGGGTTGAGACCAATTGATGCATCTTAGATGGCCGCTTGCTAGATTTTGAGAGCCCAGGTGCCACACACAAAAGTGGGATACAGAATGTTTTCTTGTATGGTTTGTTATGCCAATTGACCTAGATGTTTCCTGAAACCATGGTCCCCAGACCCCCACCCCGCCACTCTGTCCCTCGAAATATTTCGTTGTATTCAGGAAACTTCTTAGATTTTAGATTAGTCCATTTGTGCTGACTTCCCTTGTATTGTGTGTTGTACTTCCCTTCACCTAAAATAATATCTAGTTAGTGAATACCTCTCTCCTTTTCTCCCCACCCTCGTAACCATCAAAGAATGTTTTCTTCTGTGTTTAAAACTTTTCTCGATTTTTTATAATAGTAATGTTATACTATATTTGTCCTTTTGTGACTAATTTCACTCAGCATAATGCCTTCCAGATTCCTCAATACCATGAGATGTTTCAGGGATTCATAGTTGTTCTTTATCGTTGCAAAGTATACCATTGTGTGAATATACTATAATTCTGTTGATGGGCACCTAGGTTGTTTCCACCTTTTTGCTATTGTAAACAGTGCTGCAATGAACATGAGTGTGCCCATATCTATTCATGCAACAGCTCTTGTTTACTTAGGATATATTCCAAGGAGTGGGATTGCTGGATCACATGGTCCTTCTATTTCTAGCTTTTTAAGGAAGCACCAAATTGATTTCCAAAATGGTTGTACTATTTTACATTCCCACCAGCAGTGTTTAAGTGTTCCAGTCTCTCTACAACCTCTCCAACATTTTTAATTTTGTGTTTTTTGGATTAATGCCAGCCTTGTTGGAGTGAGATGGTATCTCATTGTAGTTTTGATTTGCATTCCTCTAGTGGCTGATGATCGTGAGCGTTTCCTCATGTATCTGTTGGCCGTCTGAATGTCTTCTTTGGTAAAGTGCCTGTTCATATCCTTTGCCCATCTTTTAAGTGGGTTATTCATCTTGTTGAGGTTTTGCAGCATCTTGTAGATTTTAGAGATTAGACGTCATAGCCAAACTTTTCCCCAGTCTGTAGGTTGTCTTTTTACTCTTTTGGTGAAGTCTTTGATGAGCATGTTTGATTTTTAGGAGCTCCCAGTTATCTAATTTTCCTTCTGGTGTTTGTGCATTGTTAGTAATGTTTTGTATATTGTTTATGCCATGTGATCTTTATCATTTTTGTTTTTATATTTAGGTCTTTGATCCATTTTGAGTTAGTTTTTGTGCATGGTGTGAGGTATGGGTCTTATTTCATTTTTTGAAGAAGGATATTGAGTTATGCCAGATCATTTGTTAAAGGGACTGTCTTTTCCTCATTTATGGACTTTGGGACTTTGTCAAATATCAGTTGTTCATAGGTTGAACTCTTCTGCTCAGCTCCTTTACTTCATCATTTCTTCCTTTTGCTTTAGCTATTTGATGTTCAAGAGAAAGTTTCAGTGTCTTCTGACATCCATCTTGGTCTTTTCTTTCTTTCCTGTCTTTTTAAAGATATCTTACTTTCTTCATGTATGATGTCCTTGATATCATTCCACAGCTCATCTGGTCTTCAGTCATTAGTGTTCAATGCTTCAAATCCGTTCTTGAGATGGACTCTAAATTCAGGTGGGATATACTCAAGGCTGTACTTTGGCTCTTGTGGACTCTTTCTAATTTTATTCAGCTTCAACCTGAACTTGAATATGAGCAATTGATGGTTTGTTCTGCATTTGGCCCCTGGCCTTGTTCTGACTGATGATATTGAGCTTTTCCATCATCACTTTCCACAGATGTAGTCGATTTGATTCTTGTGTATTTCATCTGGTGAGGTCCACGTGTGTAGTCACTGTTTATGTCGATGAAAAAAGGTATTCGCAATGAAGAAGTCATTGGTCTTGAGAAATTCTATCATGTGATCTCTGGCATTGTTTCTATCACCAAAGCCATATTTTCCAGCTACTGATCCTTCTTCTTTGTTTCCAATTTTCACATTCCAATTGCCAGTAATTATCAATGCATCCTGATTGCATGCTCAATCAATTTCAGACTGCAGAAGTTGGTAAAAGTGTTAAATTTCTTCATCTTTGGCTGTAGCAATTAGTGTGTAAATTTGAATAATAGTTGTATTAACTGATCTTCCTTGTATGTATATGGATATTATCCTATCCCTGACAGCATTGTACTTCAGGATAGATCTTGAAATGTTCTTTTTTGATGATAAATGCAACACCATTCCTCTTCAAGTTGTCGTTTCTGGCATAGTAGACCATATGATTGTCTGATTCAAAACGGCCAATACCAGTATGTTTCAGCTCACTAATGCCTAAGATATCAATCTTTATGCGTTCTGTTTCATTTTCAACAATTCCTAATTTTCCTAGATTCATACTTTGTACATTCTATGTTCCAATTATTAATGGATGTTCGTAGCTGTTTCTTCTCATTTTGAGTTGTGCCACATCAGCAAATCCTCAAAGCTTGACTACATCCATGTCATTAAGGTCAACTCTACTTTGAGGAGCCAGCTCTTTCCCAGTCATCTTTTGAGTGACTTCCAACCTGAGGGGCTCACCTTCCAGCACCATATCAGACAACATTCTGCTGCTATTCATAAAGTTTTCACTGGTTAATTATTTTCAGAAGTAGACCACTGGGTCCTTCTTCCTAGTCTGTCTTATTCTGGATGATCAGATGAAACCTGTCCACCATGGGTGACCCTGCTGGTGTTTGAATACTGGTGGCATAGCTTCCAGAATTACTGCAACACACAAGCCCCCGCAGTATAACAAACTGACAGACAAGTGTAGTTATCTAGTGTTGATACAACAGAAATACCAGAAGTGGATGGCTTAAATAAGCAGAAATTTATTATCTCACAGTCTAGTAGGCTAAAAGTCCAAATTCAGGGTGCTAGCTCCTGGGGAAGGCTCTGTCTCTGTTTGGGGGAAGGTCTTTTCAATATCCGCCTGGCTTAGGAGCTTCTCAGTGTAGGGATTCCTGGTCCAAAGGACGTGCTCTGTTTCCAGTTCTTCTTTCTTGGTGGCATGAGGTCTCTCTCCTCTCTGCTTGATGGTCACTTTTATTTCTCAAAAAAGATTGACTCAAGATACAATCTACTCCTGTAGCTTGAGTCCTGCCTCATTAACATGACACCACCTGTAGGACCAGCTACATAATTTGTGAAGCCCAGTGCAAAATTAAAAATGTGGGGCCCTTATGCAAAGGTTGTTAAGAATTACAAGATGGCAATACCAGAGCATTAAATCAAGAGCAGAGACCTTCTGAGCTTTGGGCCCTGTGGCACTACACACAAGTTCTCTGTTCATGACAAGTTCTCTGTTCTTTAACAAATGTGCCAACTGGAAGACCAGCTGGTAGCCTGCTGAAAAGCAGAGTGCTGAAAAAATGAGCTAACATTAGTAATTTACAAACAATATTTTTTGTTCATACAATTCTCTTCCCTCAATGAGATCACCATGTAATGAGAGATGGTGACAAGGAAAAGGATAATTGTAATTGTCTTATTATAAAGTAATGCAGAACTTAAGGAAAAAAAAAAAATCTAAAACAAGCAGAGGTACACATAGTTGGTCAAGACCAAAGACTTCAGTTTGAGGACAATGGAGTTTAGAATTTCTCCTACCATCCATCTTTTGTAATGCCACTCTACCAGACAGCAGATACTGTGTTTGCTGCAAAACCATAACATATGGTGAAGGGAATTGAAGTGAGCTAAATGGTAAACCAAATACAGTATATATATATTTTCTTTTCTCTCCAATATAAGTGATAAATGGCTAAAAGAGGTACAAAACAGAGTATTTTGAACTTAAGTATAAGGAAGACATTCTTCCTGAAACGTAGTGACTGACATTGGTAATACACAGAAGGAGAATATTTAACGGAGCATGAATTTAGTTAAAGGCACAAATATCATTTCCTCATGGTTTGGAACATACACAGAATACAAATTGTCATAGCCAAGAAACTTATAAATAGAGCAAACTCTTCTGTTCTCAGATAAACTGTAAAAATAAATGAAGTCATCAACAATATCAAGTGTAATTTAATAACAATTTTTCATTTGACATTTAATAGGTTCCAGATGGCTTGATATTTCTCTAATAATAAAAATAGTATATGCATTTATAAATTGGAAGCTAATAATTATTTTATAGGAATAGAAACAAAAAAGCCTTATAAAATATGTAACTTTAATTTACCAGTTACAGTTATCTAGAATCATGTTATCATATAAAAGAATATTTTACCTAGATAGTCATTCCATTTGCTTCTAAAATTTTACCTCTTTCAAAAAGTATTAATTTTTTTCTCTGCTTAATTCTCTCCTTTCTACCCATATTTTTAAATGTGTGCAATATGTTTGTTTTCTATTATAAATTCTTAGATGGTAAAAAAAAGCTTATTTTAATTGTGTTTTCTTTAATACAAGTTTAAATGTGACTTTAAGTAACAATTCATAGGAATTTAGCAAATGCTTACCTTCTAATAAACTCTGTGAATCCTAAATGCTCAAGGATGAGATGATATAATGAGGGTGCCTTGTTGTGTTTTCTGCACCCAATCCATTGTGTGTAGATGAAGAGTATATCAGAGACTTTAGTACTGATTCTGCAGCCTTGTCATTTTCCTCCCCGCCACCCCCCCCGCCCACCTCCTCACTGCCCCACTGCCCCACTGCCCTTGGAGTCTTGATCAAGTGATTCTCTGAGCCTCAAAATGTTTATGATATAGTTTAAGGTCATCTGTGCTCCATAAATTCATAAAACTTCATAGAAATGAAAAAACAAACAGAAAACTCCCTTATTGTAGCAGCTCCAGTAAATTAAGGATGGAAGATTGTCATCTACTAGTTGTTCTCAATACTGTATGTTAGAGTGAGCTGAAAAGATTTAGAAAATATTGTTATCTAAATCTCACTCCAGACCAACTCAGTCAGAAAATAAAAAGGAGTAGTGGCTAGGAAATATTCAAGACAGGCTATAAAACAAACCTTAATAAGTAAAAAAAAAAAAAGGATAAAAGCATATGTTCTTAGACCATAACAGAATTAAACTAGAAACGAGTAACAGGAAGATATCTGGAAAATTTCCACACATTTGGAAATTAAACAACAAACTTCTACATTACCTAAGACTCAAAGAGGAATGAAGATAATAATTAAACATATCAAATTTGTAGGATACAGCTAAGGCAGTACTTACAGGGAAATTTATAGTATTAAATGCTTATATTAAAAAAAAATATTGCTTATATTAGCAAGGAAAAAATGTCTCAATTCAGTAATTTGTGCTTCTACTTTAAGGACCTAGAGAAAAAAAGATCAAATTAAACACATAGGAAAGAAAGAAAAAAAATAATAATAAAGGTAAGATCAGAAATAAAAAAAAATTGAAAACAGAAAAACAGTAGGCAAAATCAATCAGACCAAAAGCTGGTTCTTTGAGAATATCAATAAAACTAATAAATCTCCTACCAGATTAACAAGGGCAAAAAATGAAGACAAAAACAAAAATTACCAATATCAGGAATGAGAGAGGTGGCATCTGTCTCTACAGGTATCATAGACACTTAAAAGATAATAAGAGAATACTACAAACAACACTATGTCCATAAACTTAAGAACTTAAATTTACCAATTCCTTAAAATGTGCAAACTACCGAAACTTGCTGAAAAAATGCATAAATTGAGCTTTCTATGTCTATTAAGTAAAAGCCTAGCGGTTTGAATCCACCAGGTGCTCCTTGGAACCCCCTGGGGCAGTTCTACTCTCTCTTATAGCGACTCTATGAGTTGAAATCAACTCAACAGCAATGGGTTTGATTTTTTTTTTTTTAATGTGTGGTTAAAAGCCTTCCAAAAACAAAAAATCTAGGCCCAGGTGATTTCACTGGTGGATTCTACTTACCATTTAAACAAGAATAATATCATTTCTATACAATCTCTTCGAGAAAATAAGAGAAGAAAGAAAGCATACCACTAATGTAAAACCAGACAAGCTGTTGTTGTGGTTGTGTGCTGTCTCCGATTAAACTCCAGCAATATAGTAAAAAAAACAAAAACAAGACAATACAACCAAGTGGGGTTCATACCCAGAATTCGAGGCTGGCTCAACTTCCAATGTAATTCATCATATTAATATACTAAAAAAGAAAACAAAAACGTACTATTATCTTAGGTAGATGCAGAAAACATCATTTGACACAATTCAACATCAATTCTGGATAAAAACTCAGCAAAATAGGAATTTACAAGGGAACTGCCTTAACCTGATAAAAGTTGTATATCAATGCTTTTTTTTTTTGCATTATATTTTTATTAAGATATATCTGTGCTTACAATAAAACACACAGATATTAAGTATACTTTTCAATGCTTTTTGACAAATGCATATGTCCATAGAGTTTCCATCTATATTCAAGAAGAGAATAGTTCCACCATCCCACGAATTTCCCAATCCCACTCCCAAAGACTAGTGGTGTTCTTATTTTTATCACTATAAACCAGTTTTTCTTGTTCTAGAGCTTCTAATATGACTAAATATGAATAAACTCTTATTGCTGGCTTCATTTACTCACCATAATGTTTTTGGGATTTAACCATGGAATACTTGTAGTTTCTTCCTTTTTTTTGAGTTGTACTCAGTGATGAGCCAATAAACGTTTAACAAGTAACTCTCAAAGCAAAACGAAAACATAAATATAAGCTCTGGTTCGTACTATCTACTAGTATAGATCAGTCAGCTTGAAAAAATCTCTGAATATTGAACAGTAAGTTCTGTGAGTCTGTATGAGTTGGCACAACACTGGTCATATTCCACTGTACGAGTATAGCACAATTTGGTTTACCAGTTCTACTCCTGATGTGACCATGCTGATCATCTCTACTTCTGCATTATTATGACTAAGATGCCTACAAACATTCTTAGACTAGTTTTTGGGTGAATATGTATTTTCATTTCTCCTCTCATTACCAGGAGGAGAGTTGCTTAATTGTAAGGTAGGTACATGTCTAACTTCCAATAACCGCCAAATAGTTGTCCAAAAGTATTATACCATTTTATGCTTCTAACAACTAAGTATTGGGATATTAGTTCATACATACATTTGCCATTATTTTTTATCACCAGTCTTTTTAATTTTAGCTAACTTGGTGGAAATCGTGTCTCATTTCATTTTTTCCCTGATGATGAATGATTGTTGTTGTTAGGTGCCAACGAGTCGGTTCTGACTCATAGCAACCCCATGCACAACAGGACAAAACACTACCCAGTCCTGTGCCATCCTTACAATCGTTGTAATGCTTGATTCCATTGCTGCAGCCACTGTGTCAATCCACCTTGTTGAGGGTCTTCCTCTTTTCTGCTGACCCTGTACTTTGCCAAGCGTGACGTCCTTCTCTAGAGACTGATCCCTCCTGACAACACGTCCAAAATATGTAAGGCGCAGTCTCAATATCCTTGCTTCTAAGGAGCATTCTGGTTGTGCTTCTTCCAAGACAAATTTGTTCGTTCTTCTGTCAGTCCGTGGTATATTCAATATTCTTTGCCAACACCACAATTCAAAGGCATCAATTTTTCTTCAGTCTTCCTTATTCATTGTCCAGCTTTCACATGCATATGATGTAACTGAAAATACCATAGCTTGGGTCAGGTGCACCTTAGTCTTCAAGGTGACATCTTTGCTCTTCAACACTTTGAAGAGGACTTTTGCAGCAGATTTGCCCAATGCAATGTATGTTTTGATTTCTTGACTGCTGCTTCCATGGCTGTTGGTTGTGGATCCAAGTAAAATGAAATCCTTGACAACTTCAATCTTTTCTCCATTTATCATGATGTGGCTTATTGGTCCAGTTGTGAGACTTTTTTTTTTTTTTATGTTAAGGTGTAATCCATACTGAAGGCTGTAGTCTTTGATCTTCATCAATAAGGGCTTCAAGTCCTCTTCACTTTCGGCAAGCAAGGTTGTGTCATCTGCATAACACAGGTTGTTAACGAGTCTTCCTCCAATCCTGATGCCCCGTTCTTCTTCATATAGTCCAGCTTCTCATATTATTTTCTCAGCATACAGATTAAATAGGTATGGTGAAAGAATACAGCCCTGGCGCACACCTTTCCTGACTTTAAACTAATTCGTATCCCCTTGTTCTGTCCAAACAACTGCCTCTTGATCTATGTAAAGGTTCCTCATGAGCACAATTAAGTGTTCTGAAATTCCCATTCTTCGCAACGTTATCCATAATTTGTTATGATCCACACAGTTGAATGCCTTTACATAGTCAATAAAACACAGGTAAACATCCTTCTGGTATTCTCTGCTTTCAGCCAGGATCCATCTGACATCAGCAATGATATCCCTGGCTCCACATTCTCTTCTGAAACTGGCCTGAATTTCTGGCAGGTCCCTGTCAATATATTGCTGCAGCTGTCTTTGAATGATCTTCAGCACAATTTTGCTTGCGTGTGATATTAATGATATTGTTCTGTAATTTCCACATCGAGTTGGATCACCTTTCTTGGGAATAGGCATAAATGTGCATCTCTTCCAGTCAGCTGGCCAGGAAGCTGTCTTCCATATTTCTTGGCATAGACAAGTGAGCACCTCCAGTGCTGCATCTGTTTGTTGAAACATCTCAACTGATATTCCATCAATTCCTGGAGCCCTGTTTTTTGCCAGTGCCTTCAGAGCATCTTGGACTTCTTCCTCAGTACCATCAGTTCCTGATCATATGCCGCCTCTTGAAATGCTTGAACATCGACTAATTCTTTTTGGTATAATGACTCTGTATTCCTTCCATCTTCTTTTGATGATTCCTGCATCATTTAATATTTTCCCCCACAGAATCCTTCACAATTGCAACTCGAGGTTTGAATTTTTTCTTCAGTTCTTTCAGCTTGAGAAACGCTGAGCGTGTTCTTCCCTTTTGGTTTTCCACTTCCAGCTCTTTGCACGTGATGAATGATGATCAGTAATATTTCATGTGCTTATTGACCATCTGTGTATCTTCCTTTGTGAACTATCTGTTTAAGACTTCAAGTCTTTGGGCCATTTTTTTTTTTTTCCTGGTCTGTTTATAACTGTGTCGTAGGAGGTCTTCACATATTCTTCATACAAGTTCTTTGTCATATACAGTGAAACCTGCAAAAGCTGAAGCCTATGTAAGGTGGAAACCTGTCAGAGAAGGAAAATGAGCATAAAAACTGGTAAGGCTACACAGTGTCAAAGGCGGAAAGCTTGCAAGACCCACAAAAACAAGGTACGGGTTTCACTGTATATAGTATGTATATGTAAAACAAAACAAAACAAAAACCCAAACCAGTTGCCGTTGAGTCGATTCCAACTCATATGTCATATATAGCATACACACACAGACACACACACACACAGTAACATTATATATATGGTGAATATTGTCTCTTAGGTTGTGGTTTGCTTACTCATTTTCTTCGTGGTGCTTTCTGACGAACAAAAGTTATTGATAAAGTCCTATTTATAATTGCTTAAGGCTAGTACTTTCTGGGTATTAAGCAATTGTTGCTATCCCAAATAAGCAAGACGTTTTCTCGTGTTTTCTGTAGAAGTTTTATTGTCTCAGATTTTATATTTAGGTCTATGATGAATTTTTATTTCATTTTTGTATTCAATGATAAATAGAAGTTGAGATATATTTTATTCCACATGAATATCTAACTATTCTAGCATTATTTATTCAAAAAACTTACCTTTCCCCATTGAATTGCTTTGGCACCTTTGCTGAAAATCAACGAAGTGTGTGGTCTAATCCTGGAGTCTTTATTCTGCTCAGTTAAAGAATTTGCCTATTCTTACGTCAATATCAATTTGTCTTACCTTGTAGGTTTATAATCATTTTGAAGTCAGGTATTACAAATCCTCTAACTTTTCAGTTCTAAAATTTTCATTACAATCATTATTTTCTTTAAATCACTGAATACACATACACACATTTGTATGTGTATATCTATATAACTGTATATCGCTATCTCTGTATGTATTTTATACACATACACATATGTGCACACACACACACATTAACAGTTAGGCAATCTTGGAGTGTGTTGCTTGTGGCTTTTTTCCCTGACTATGGGTAATATTTTCATGTTCTTTGCGTTAAAAAACAAAAGCAAAAAACTTTTCATTGAATGCTGGTAATTGTGGATGACATTTTGTTGCAAGTCTGAGCTTTGTTTTCTCTAGAGAATGTTAAGCTTTATTATGGCAGGTAGTTGATTTATTTTCAGATCTTGATCCTATCAAGGCTTAAAGTTTTGTTAGATTGGGTCTAAAGGAGCCCTTACTCTAGGGCATAGTTTTACTCCTAAGGCATAGCCTTTCTGGCATTTCAGTTGAATGATATTGTCCTAACAGGGTCTCTTCACTCTGGCTAGATGGAACTCTCAACAGCTCCCTGTACCATGTGACCTCTGAAATCCCCTTCTGTTTATAAACCCCAGTAGTTCTTGCAGAATCTCACCCATTGCTTGTATAACTATTTGGTCGAAGTGGGAAGGGAAACCCTAGGCAGATATTTGGAACTTCTTTTCTGCTCAGCTTTCTCCTCTTTGTTATCCTGCCTCCTAATTTCCAACTATAGTAGTTTTGGAAGTCTGCCTTCTGCTTTCTCTGAGCAGTTAACTGTTACTATCTGTTTGACTCCGCTTCCTTTTACTAAGGTTTGGAATGTAGTCCTAGACAGAAAGCTCAGGTGTATGGGATCCTCATCCTCTGTGAGTATTTTCTCTTAAGGGTAACAGTCATGTATTCCCCGCTTTTCAATGCCTGAAAACAATCATTTCATGTATTTTGCCCCATAGATGGTGCAGTGGTTAAGAGCTTGGCTGCTGACCAAAGGGTGGGCAGATCAAATCCACCAGCTGCTCCTTGGAAACCCTACGAGGCAGTTCTACTCTGTCCTATAAGGTTGCTGTGAGTTGGAATCGACTCAATAGCATTGGGTTTGTTATTATTATTATTATTATATTCCTGTTCATAAAGGGAGGTTAAATGTAATACTCATTCCTTTGTCAAAGCCAAAACTAGAAATATGCCAACATCTGCTTTTTTAGAAAAGACATTTTTATGATTGTTTTCTGAGAGAAGCAAAATGTAGATATTTCTTATTTTTTTCTTATTACTTACTCTGATAGTGCTTCAGGAGTGTCTTTCAATATTACACCAACTTTAAGTGACATCTGTGAATTTTTTGTTCTCTTTCTTATTTCAAATGTTCCAGATATGCTGTAATTCTTCCACAAATTACTCCCTTACACAATGAATTTCTCTATGAACCTGCCTTCTGTCAGGCATACAGGTTTTTGAGACCTCGATTGTTCACTGTATTATGATGAGCACATTAGGGACTGCGCAGAGAGCTCATTATGATTTTAGTGCTTTTGCAGAACTGTGAAGATAAAAACTTGCAGAGAAAAGTAGCTTAATAAAGTGTATTTTACAATTCCTAGTTTTATGAAGCTATAATAGGATTCATTGTAAAGTTCCATAGAATATGATTAATTCTAGTCTGCACAGACTAAATAATTATTTTGAGATCAATTTAGTTGATTTCTTAACAATTAACTGGTTCAGTGTAGAATATGTTTGATTTAATTCCTAACCAAGCCTAAAACAATTTGCCCATATTTCAGAATAAGCAGAAGAGGTTGCTATGATGTAGATATCATCGCAATTCATATATCACTGAATTGAGAAATAACTACTAGAGGGTTTCAGGCTATCTTAATAATTAATCTGGGTCACCATAGAGTCAGTTCCCATTGAACTACTCAATAAACATCGACTGAACCCATACTCTATAAAGAATCTGGACTCAGAAACATGAGAAAACACAAGGGAAGTCAAGGCTATATTTTGTTTCTTCAGGTTACAGTATATTCATATCAAAGAATACACATTGAATGACTTAAGAAAAATGCAAAACTGTGAAATTGCTGCTCAGAGGTTTTGTAAACAATCCTGAGGATATTTTTGTGAAGGGCACATTGAAATTTCATGAACTGGTGATCAAGATTGGAGTATCAAATGAGATAAAATAGAAAATGTGAACATGTTTGAAGTTTGTAAAACATGATAGAAACATAAAGTATTTGTTGTTATATACATGAACATTTCAGGCCTCTGAGGCCCTCTTCTGAATTCCTCTGTGGTGATGTGCTCTTGAGCGGAGAGACCTTATGCCTTAGTGTAGAGCTAAGTCCGCATTTTTTCTCTCTTAGAGAAGATCTATTAAACTACGTTATGAAACATGAGCCTTTGCCACCTGGTGATGGGTTTTGGGAGCAGGAAGACTTCTAAGCTCATAGAAATTCATTTGCCTACAGATGTGTTTTAGCCCATGCATCAGAGACTTTAAGGACAGGATGTGTCCTTGACCCCAGAGAACAGATAGCTGAGATAGAGAACCCAGAGTTATAGATGTCCTGGAGGGCTGAACGGTGTGGTCAGAAAACATAAGGAAGAATCAGGCCAAGAAGAGCAACATGGTGTGGAGATAAAGATTGTTCTAATCTCACCCTTGAAAAGAACAGTAAAGTTTGTTTCAACCACTCAACTCATGACTCATGCCTCATGCCTGAGTTCCTTCACTTGGGTTTTGATCTTCAGCAGAGGCTATAAGCAGGTTGCCTCCATATAAAATCTACTTCACTCAGGCATGTTATCTGCCCAGACCCACTAACTATTTGAGTTTATGATCCTTGGATGTCTTAGTGATAGGGCATTTTTACATCTAAAGACATCCACTGCTTTTTTTTTTCTGAATCACTTCCCTTACATATGTATCTTCCATGATTCTAAAGGCTCCATTCCTTCATCACCAATAGGAAGAGATCATTCCCCTGCTTGTCTTAACAATTAAAATGTGTTTCCTCTTTGGGGAAATTTCTGCAAATAAAGTTTGTTGCTTAGCAAGAAAAGACCCTGTCAGTTACTCTGCAGAGCCAACCACCTTATTATTTCTTATTTGCATGTAACTTACTCTTGGGAACTTTTACCGTGGTCTAAAGTATCTGACTTGGTATGGTCCTTGCCCGTATCACCATTAGACATGGCAAGAAGGGCCCATTGTGGTTTTTCTCCAGCCATACTGTCGTCATCGGGTGAGAGGTTTGCTGGGTCAAGGGGACTTGGCTGCCTAAAGCCCATATCTTTCCCAACCCCAAGTCCCTATTCTAGACCATGGTCTTAGGATTCACAGTCCACTTCTCAAGCTTCTGTAGGTTTTTCCCTGATCTTTCCTTTGAGGGCAGTCTGAGCCACCACTGTGAGTACCCTCCGCCTGATGGGGGCCTAAGTTAGCTATTTGGAAGGGGGCTGTGGACATGTGTTCTAGAGTATCTACACACATGTTCACATGGAAAAAAAGGGGAAGGACAGATCGAGTCCAAGGGTCTCAAGATGTAGTCTTTCCCTGGGCTCACAAATGTTAGCAGGGGCCCTGGTGCTTGCTTACTTTTCTAATGTCAACTCTTTCTACTCTCCAGCCACCCACTCAACTCAAGTTATACTTTTTTTTTTTTCTCTCTCTTAAACAGATCAAACTTGCTGCCTTGGTACTTGTAGTTTCCTTTGCTTAGATTATACTTTCCCTGGTTATTTCCATGGCTGACTCCTTCTAGTCATTCAAGTCTGAGCATAAACATCACGGCCTCTCCTAGGCTTTTCCTCCCCACTCCCAGATTCATTCATTTTTTTCTGCTGTTTTCCTCATAGAGCATTTCTGGATCTGAAATGATCTTTCAAAGGCACTTACGTATATAGTAGTCATCTATTCCTCCTAGTATATAAACTCCAGGAGTGGAGAGAATTTCTCCTGCTTACCACTGTCTCCCTAGACTCTAACACAGCACAGAGTGGGTTCAATAATATTTGGTTAATAAATGATTGACTGAGTGACTGGATAAATGAGTATTTGTCTCTGCAAATATGAAGACAACCACATGCAAAGGTACAAATATAGTTCAATGTCAGCATTAATTGGGATAAGCTAGATTATGCTTCAGTGATACCCTGGCTTAAAACAATGAGGTGTGCTCTTCACTCACAATACATTACCATTGTGGGTCAAGTGGTGGCTTGACCTGTTTGGTCCTTCTCCCAGGACCCAGGTTGACAGACCCTTTACCATCTGGAGCATCAATTGTCACCATGGCATAGAGAAAGAAGGCAGACAGGAAATCATTAGCTGGATCCTAAAACATCTGCCTGGAAGTAACATGCGTCAGCTTTGCTCATACATCATTGGCCAAAGCAAGTCACAAGACTATGCCTGACTTAAAAGAGGGTGCCCTACAGGAAGACCAGAAACACGTGATGAACAGCCCCAATGATGACCACATATCTACTTGGCAGGTTTTTTTTTCCCCCACTGAATATTTGGGATATTTTGCTGAGTGTACACACAGCTTCAGTTTGTGACACAAGTCAACCTCCCATTAGTGAGTGGTCTTCAGTATTAGAAAAATATGTATATATATTTTTATAATTCTGAATCCCATTAAACGTTAAGGCTGTTTTCCTATCTCTTCATTTCATCATGTTATGCCTAAAAAGATTTTACTTCTTTACAAATGGTAATAACTGCATCTAATTCCTTTACCCCTTTAAATGTGATTGCCCCTGACATATCCACCAACACATTTCAAATAGAATGATGGAAAATCAAGTGGGTTGTTCTCCTGCATACCTAAGTTTCCATAATGAATTGTTTCTGCTGTGAAGAACAAGTTTGCATTTTGCAGGTGGTCACAATTGGTGTATAGAACAGGGGGTCTATACATCTTTAATGGAGTGTGTGTCTCAAAATCTTCCCTACCACTGCAGAGTCTCTCACTCTCTCTCACAATTAAGCCTGCACCTCTTGATTTCAAGATTTCATTAAGGAGACGTGATATATTGCACACAGAAACAGCATCTTGCTGGTTGCCTTTTCATCTCATGTTTCTTGCTTCTCTTTTTCCCTTTCTCTGCTTGTCTCTTCCGAACTTCCAATTATCTGTTCATCAGAGTTTGGGTAAATGATTTGAGTGTATGTGAGGGATTTAGATGAATTTCATTAAAATTCCCACGTATTTTGAGCACACACACAAAGAAATAAAGTCAGCACTTAAATTTGCCATCTTGAAATCTTTATTTTTCTGTCATTTTTTTTTTTAATTTAAGAAATAGTTACGTTATTTTTAAAATTGATACAAGCCTCTGGGTCCAGCAGAACAGGAAAGAATTTCTTGGAAGAAGAATCCTTCAGAATTTCTCTGCTTCATCAGACATTGTTGGGTTGACATGACAAGCTGCCAAGTGGTTCCAAAAAGCTTCTCAATACTGGTTTTTTGGTCAAACTATTGGACGTGCCCTCTATACATGGGTTCTACTTAATAGAGCCTAGAACTATTTTTTATTCTAAGTAGGACTTGGAAAGATATGTCATGATGAACAAGTTGCCATACAAGGCTTAAAGAGAGAGAATTCCTCATCATTCTTGATTTCTTTCCAAGCAAATCAAATCTTTCTAAGTATGCCTTGCTGGTTTCTGTAGAAAACTTTCCCATCTACATAGGAAATAAGCAGATGGGTTCAGTTCCGTTGACCTCCCATATGTGCTAATCACCATATGATATGCTTTACTTATTAATGTAATTTAATACTCCCACCCAACAACTCATGATATAGAGATTATTCTCCTGTATCTCTTGTGTTTTATGCAATTCTTTTATTTAAGGGGTAAGTGTATTGCAGAGCCTTGCGGAATAAAAAACCAGAGTGGTTGCTTTTATTTCTCTCAAAGGGAGCCCATCTTAGTCTTAGACTTAGGATGAAGGAAGGTACCCCTTGGGGAGTCTATCCAGTGTAAACATCCATAGTTATGACAATATTGCTAAATCTTGTCCTTGAATGTTATAATAACCAAGAATTTATGATATAACTCAAATTACCTTATTGTGCATAGTTATTTTATTGGCTGTACAAAATCGTAGCCTGGTAGAGATGAACATTTATTGCTTTATTGGTGCATTTATTTATTTTTATTAACAACATTTCTTTCAATATTTATAATATTGAAAATATGATAAAGAATAAATATTAGTCATAATTCTACTACCAAGAAAAAGCCACCTTTTACATAATGGTATGTTTTCTTCCACTCTAATTTTATGCGTAATATGTAGTATCAATTTTACATATGTACTAGTTTTTACAGAATTAGATTTTACCGTATATACAGTTTCATGCTCTCTTTTCTTCACTTAAAACTTCACAATGAACATTTTTGCTTGACATTATTAGTACTTAAAAATGTAATTTTAATAGCTGCATATTTTTCCATTTATAGATATACAATTTTAGATAGAACTTTGTGCCCATTGTTGCAAAAATGCTGTTTGTGTGTGTGTGTGTGACAAAGGTATATACTCCAATCTAGAACTCTGGTGGCGTAGTGGTTAAGTGCTACAGCTGCTAACCAAAAGGTTGGCAGTTCGAATCCACCAGGGGCTCCTTGGAAACTCTATGGGGCAGTTCTACTCTGACCTGTAGGGTCGCTATGAGTCGGAATTGACTCGATGGCAACGGGTTTGGGTTTTTTTTGGTTTTCTAGTCCTCTAGATTTTCTCAATTTCATTCCTACAACAAGTTAGTTTACCAAACCACATACTCTAATTTCCCATGAAGGTGTCATTTCTGAATCATGGTTTCGTTAGTATTATTTCTGCAGCAATGATTAGAACTTTGCATTAAAAAATAGCAACACGAATAACATTGCTGTGTCCTCTATAAAACAATTACATCGAGAAATTATTTACTGTGTGAATGAGCCCGTGTAATATGTTCCCATGAGACATACGGATGAGTAAGACTATTTCCCCTGAATAATAAGGATGATTTCTTTGACCAGCTAATTTTGTTCAATGCATTTTTTAAAATTTCCTTTTAGCTAGCAGGAAGCATGGAATAAAATTTAGTGTTTAACTGTAGGAAACATTTTTAGTCTTAGATGTGTGCTGTCCTGTATGGTGGCCACAAACCATATCTGGCCATTTAAACTTACATTAATTAACATTCACACTAGCGACATCTCAAGTACTCAGTAGCCACATCTCTACTGACTACCGTTTTGAATAGGAAAGATATAGATTGTTTCCATCACCATACAAGTTCCATTGGACAATGTTGGTCTAGACTATGTATTAAATTATAAATGTCTAACATTCCATAAGACTTTATATTTTATGTTAATTTTAAACATCTACATGATTATGTTGGAGTCCTTGGCAGCACAAACAGTTAGGCACTCCACGATTAGCTGAAAGATTGGCGGTTTGAACACAACCACAGGTGCCTCAGAACACAGGCCTGGTGATTTGCTTATGAAAGGCCCAAAAACAACAACAAAAACAAACCCAGTACCATTGAGTCGATTCTAACTCATAGTGAACTTATAGGAGAGAGTAGAACTGCCCCATAGGGATTCCGAGTCTTTCATTTTTATGGAAGCAGTCTGCCATATTTTTCACCCACAGAGCGGCTGGTGAAGTCAAACTGCCAAACTTTCCATTACCAGCTGAATGATTTAACCACTGTTCTACCAGGGCTCCTCTCTGAAAGGTCACAGCCTTGAAAACCCTATGGAGCATTTCTACTGTGTACACATGGGTTCACCCTGAGTCAGAATTGACTTGCCTGCAACGAACAACAACAGATGATTATGCACTAATTTATTGCATGCTACCTTCTGTTCCCCCACTGCTCTGTCAGTTTGTCCTACTGTGGTGGCTTGCACGTGGCAATAATTCTAGAAGCTATGCCACTGATAATTCAAATACAAGCAGGGTCTCCTATGGTGAACAGGTTTCTACAGAGCTTCCAGACTAAGACGGACTAGGAAGAAGGACCTGGCAATTTACTTCTAAAAGAATTTACCAGTGAACACTTTTGAATAGGAGCAGAACATTGTCTGATATAGTGCTAGAGATGAGCCCCTCAGGCTGAAAGACACTCAAAATCTGTGTGGGGAAGAGTTGCCTCCTCAAAGTAGAGTCAACCTTAATGACATCTATGGAGCAAAGCTTTGTGACTTTCACATGCTAATGAGGCACAATTCAAGGAAAGAAGAAACAGCTTCAAACATCCATTAATAACTGGAACATGTAATGTATGAAGTATTAATCTAGGAAAATTGGAAATTGTCAAAAATGAAATGGAATGTATAAAGATCAATATCCTAGGCATTAGCGAGCTGAAATAGACTGATATTGGCCATTTTGAATCAGAAATCATACGGTCTACTATGCAGGGAATGACAACTTGAAGAGGAATGGCATTGCATTCATCATCGAAAACATTTCAAGATCTATCCTGAAGTACAGCGCTGTCAGTGATAGGGTAATATCCATACACCAACAAGGAAGACCAGTTAATATGACTATTATTCAAATTCATGTGTCAAACACTAATGCCAAAGATGAAGCAATTGAAGATTTCTACCAACTTCTGCAGTCTGATATTGATCAAAATGCAATCAAGATGCATTGATAATGACTGGTGATTGGAATGTGAAAGATGGAAACAACGGAGAAGAACTGGTGGTTGGAAAATATGGCCCTGGTGATAGAAACAATGCTGGAGATCGTATGACAGAACAAGACCAATGACTTATTCAAGGAAATAACTTTTTACAACATAAATGACAACTGTACATGTGGACCTTGCTGGATGGAATACACAGGAATCAAATTGACCACACCTATGGGAAGAGACAATGCAGAAGCTCAACATCACCAGAAAGAACAAGACCGGGGCCAACTGCAGAACAGACTGTCATTAGCTCATAAGCAAGTTAAACTCAAAGCTGAAAACAAATTTTAAAAAGTTCACGAGAGCCAAAGTACAACCTTGAGTATGTTGTTATTGTTGTTAGGTGCTATTGAGTCAGTTCCAACTCAAAGTAACCCTATGTACAATGGAAGGAAATACTGCCCAGTCCTGCTCCATCCTCACAATCTTTGTTACGCTTAAGCCCATTGTTGCAGCCACTGTGTCAGTCCATCTCAGCGAGGGTCTTCCTTTTTTGTGCTGACACTCTACTTTACCAAGCATGATATCCTTCTTCAGGGACTGATCCCTGCTGACAACATGTCCAAAGTATGTGAGACATAATCTCACCATCTTCGCCTCTAAGGACCATCCTGGTTGTACCTCTTCCAAGGCAGATTTCTTTGTTTTTTGGCAGTTTATGGTATATTCAGTATTCTTCTCCAACACCACAATTCAAAGGTGTCAGTTCTTCTTCAGTCTTCTTTATTCTTCATCCAGCTTTCACATGCATAGTAGGCAACTGAAAACACCATACCTTGGGTCAGGCGTACCTTAGACTTCAAGGTGACATTTTTGCCTTTCAACACTTAAAGAGGTCTTTTGCAGCTGATCTGCTCAATGCAATGTCTCTTGATTTCTTGACTGCTGCTTTCATGGGTGTAGATCCAAGTAAAATGAAATCCTTGACAACTCTAATTTTTTCCCCATTTATCATGATTGCGCTTATTGATTCAGTTGTGAGAATTTTTGTTTTCTTTAGGTTGAGGTGTAATCCATACCAAAGGTTGTGGTCTTTGATCTACTTCAGCAAGTGCTTCCAGGCCTCCTCACCTTCAGCAAGCAAGGTTGTGTCATCTGCATAAAGCAGGTTGTTAATGAGTCTTCCTCCAAACTTGATGTCTCATTCTTCTTCATGCAGTCCAGCTTCTCGGATTATTTGCTCAGCATGCAGATTGAATAGGTATGCTGAAAGGATGCAATTCTGATGCACACCTGTCCTGCCCGTAAACAACACAGTATCCCCTCGTTCTGTTTGAACAACTGCCTCTTAATCTATGTATGAATTCCTCATGAGCACAATTAAGTGTTCTGGAATTCCCATTCTTCACAATGTTACCCATAATTTGTTACAATCCACACAGTCAAATGCCTTTGCATAGTCAATAAAACACAGGTAAACCTCTTCCTGGTATTCTCTGCTTTCAGCCAGGATCCATCTGATATCAGCAATGATATTCCTGGTTGCATGTCCTCTTCTGAATCCAGCCTGAATTTCTGGCGGTGCCCTGAGAGTATGCTGCTGCAGCCGCTTCTGAATGATCTTCAGCAAAATTTTACTTGTGTGTGGTATTAGTGATCTTGTTCAATAATTTCCACATTCTTTAGGACCAACTTTCTTGGGAATAGGTATAAATACAGATCTCTTCCAGTGAGTTGGCTAGGTAGCAGTATTCCAAATTTTTTGACACAGGTGAGTGAGTACTTCCAGCTTTGCATCTGTTTGTTGAAACATCTCAGTTGGTGTTCTCTCAATTCCTAGAGACTTGTTTTTCGCCAATTGGACTTCTTAAGTACCATTGGTTCTTGCTCATATAGTACCTCTGGAAATGATTGAACATCAACCTATTGTTTTTGGTATAGTGACTCTTTGTATTCCTTCCATCGTCTTTTGATGCTTCCTGGGTCGTTTAATATTTTCTTCTTAGAATCCTTCAATATTGCAAATCAATGCTTGAATTTTTTCTTCAGTTCTTTCAGCTTCAGAAATGCCAAGTGTGCTCTTCCCTTTTGGTTTTCCATGTCCAGGTCTCTTCACATGTAATTATAACACCTTACTTTGTCTTCGTAAGACACCCTTTGAAATTCTCTGTTCAATTCTTTTACTTCATTATTTCTTCCTTCTGCTTTAGCTACTTGACATTCAAGAGCAAGTTTCAGAGTCTCTTCTGACATCCATTTTGGTCTTTTTTTTCCCCGTCTTTTTAACGACCTCTTGCGTTCTTCATGTATGATGTCCTTGATGTCGTTCTTCAACTCGTCTGGTCTTCAGCCATTAGTGTTCAACACATCAAATCTATTCTTGAAATGGTCTCTAATTTCAGGTGGGATATACTCAATGTTGCACTTTGGTTCTCGTGCACTTGTTCTAATTTTCTTCAGTTTCACCTTGAACTTGCATATGAGCAATTGATGGTCTGTTCCCAGTCTGCCCCTGGCCTTATTCTTACTGAGTATATTGAGCTTTTCCATCATCTCTTCCCAGAGGTGTAGTCAGTTTGATTCCTGTTTATTCCATCTGGTGAGGTCCATGTGTATAGTCACTGTTTATGTTAGTGAAAAAAGGTATTTGCAATGAAGAAGTCATTGATCTTGCAAAATTCTATCATGTGGTATCTGGCATCATTTCTGTCACTAAGGCCATATTTTCCAACTACTGATCTTTCTTCTTTCCAAATTTCAGATTCCAATCTCCAGTAATTATCAATGCATCCTGATTGCATGTTCGATCAATTTCAGACTGCAGAAGTTGGTAAAATCTTCAGCTTCTTCATCTTTGGCCCTGGTGGTTGGTGTGTAAGTTTGAATGACAGTCATATTAACTGGCCTTTCTTGTAGGCATGTGAATATTATCCTGTCACTGACAACACTGTACTTCACAATAGATCCTGAAATGTGCTTTTTGATGATGAATGCAAAGGCGTTCCTCTTCAAGTTATTGTTCCCGGCATAGTAGACCATAGGATCGTCCAATTCAAAACGACCAATACCAGTCCATTTTAGGTCACTAATGCCTAGGATGTCAATTTTTATGTGTTCCCTTTCATTTTTGACAGTTTCTAATTTTCCTAAATTCATACTTCATACATTCTATGTTCCGATTATTAATGGATATTTTGCAGCTGTTTCTTCTCATTTTAAGTTGTGCTACATCAGCAAATGATGGTCCTGAAAGCTTGACTCCATCCACTTCATTAAGGTGGACTCTGCTTTGAGGAGGCAGCTCTTCCTCAGTCATCTTTTGAGTGCCTTCCAACCTGAGGGGCTAATCTTCTGGCACTATATTCAATAATGTTCCACTGGTATTTATAAGGTTTTCACTGGCTAAATCTTTTCAGAAATAAGCTGTTTGGTCCTTCTTCCTAGGCTGTCTTCTTCTGGAAGCTCCACTGAAACCTGTCCACCATGGGAAACCCTCATGGTACTTGAATACCTGTGGCATAGCTTCCAGCGTCACAGCAACATGCAAGCCTCCACAATACAAGAAACTGACAGACATGTGGGAGATTGAGTATATCCCACCAGAATTTAAAGACCCCCTCAAGAATAGATTTGACACATTAAACACTAACGACCGAAGACCAGATGAGTTATGGAATGACATCAAGAACATCATACATGAAGAAAGCAAGATGTCATTAGAAAGACAGGAAAGAAAGAAAAGATCAAAATGGATATCAGGAGACTCTGAAACTGCCTTTTGAACTTAGAATAGCTAAAGCAAATGGAAGAAATGACAAAGTAAAAGAGCTGAACACAGCTGAACATGTTCCCCATTTCTCCAGCTGAAAGAACTGAAGAAAAAAGATTCAAGGATCAAGTTGCAATATTAAAGAATTCTATCACAGTGGTTAAAAGTTCAGACTGCTAACCCATAGGTCATCAGTTCAAATCCACCAGGCACTTCTTGGAAACACTATGGGGCAGTTCTACTCTGCCCTATAAGGTTTCTATCAGTCAGAATCAACTGGAACACAATGAGTTTGGTTTTGGTTTTTACAGGCAAAATATTGAACAACACAGGAAGCATCAAAATATGAAAGGGATATACAGAGCCACTATACCAAAAAGAATTGGAGGTAGAATATGAACAAGAACTGATGGTACTGAAGAAGGAAGTCCAAGCTACACTGAAGGCATTGAAAGAAAAACAAGGCTCCAGGAATTGATGGAATACCAATTGAAATGTTTCAACAAATAAGTGCAACACTGGGAGAGCTCACTCGTCTATACCAAGAAATTTAGAAGACAGCTCTCTGGCCAGCCTACAGGAAGAGATCCATATTTATGCCTATTCCAAAGAAAGGTGATCTATGAGAATGCAAAAATAGTGATATCATTAATATCACACACATGTAAAATTTTGCTGAAGGAAATTCAAAAATGGTTGTAACTCTGTATTGTCAGGGAACTGCCAGAAATTCAAGCCAGATTCAGAATAGGACGTGGAATGAGGGCTATCACTGCGATGTCACATGGATCTTGGTTGAAAGCAGTGAATACCAGAAAGATGATGAGCTGTACTTTATTGACTATGCAGAGACAGCTGACTGTTTGGATCATAACAAATTATGGAAAATATTGGGAAGAATGGGAATTTCAGAATATTTAATTGTGCTCCTGTAGAATCTGTATATAGATCAAGATGCAGCCGTTCAAACAGAACAAGGAGATAGTGAGAGGTTTAAAATATAACAAGGTGTGTGTCAGAGTTGTATCCTTTCACTATACTTTTTCAATCTGTATGCAGAGCAAATAACACGAAGAACGGGGACTATATGAAGAAGAATGAGGTGCCAGGATTGGAGGAAGACTTATTAACAACCTGTGTTATGTAGGTGACACAATTTTGCTTGCTGAAAGTGAAGATGACTTGAAGAACTTACTGATGAAAATCAAAGACCACAGCCTTTACTATGGGTTACACCTCAACGTAAAGAAAACAGAAATCCTCAGGACTAGACCAATAAACATCATGTAAACAGAGAAAAGATTGAAGTTCTCAAGGATTTCACTTTCCTTGGATCCACAGTCAATGTCCATGGAAGCAGAAGTCAAGAAATCAAAGGATGTATTGTATTGGGCAAATCAGCTGCTAAAGACCTCTTTAAAGTGTTAAAAAGCAAAGATGTCACTTTGAGGACTAAGTTGTGCCTGACCCAAGCCATGGTATTTTCAGTCTTCACATATGTATGTGAAAGCTGGATAGTGAATAAGGAAGATGGAAGAATTGATGCCTTTGAATTATTGTATTGGTGAAAAATATTGAATATACAATGTACTGCCAAAAGAATGAACAGATTTGTCTTAGAATAAGTATAGCTAGAATACCCCTTAGAATGAGGACAAGTGAGACTTCGTTTCACATACTTTGGACGTATTATCATGAGGAATTGGTTTCTGGAGGACATCATACTTGGTAAAGTAGAGGGTCAGCAAAAAAAAGGAAGACCCTCAATGAGGTACACTGACAGAGTGGCTGCATCAATGGGCTCAAATATAGCAATGATTGTGAGGATGGTGTAGGACCAAGCAGTGGTTCTTTCTGTTGTACATAGGGTCTGTATCAGTTGGAACCAACTTGATGGTACCTAACAACAAACAACCTTCTATTACTTTTAGGATTAAGTTGTGAATAAATTGCGAAAGTGGGATTAAATACACCATTAAGTTTTTTTGATGTCAATGCCCCACCTTTAGAACATTACTAAACTGGCTATTGGTCTTAAAAATTAGCTTGAAAAATTTATTACATCTAGGTTATTTCTGTTTACATTATCAAATGTGTATGTACCATGTGTATCTGTATTAATAAAACTCTCCCACTTTATCCCCTTTATCCAGTACTCTTTCCTACATCCCTTGTAACAAATGTGGCTAAGTTTAGGGTCTTACTCAAGGTCATGAAAGCGTGTTGGAAATTACAAAGTCACAATGATTCTGTGGTTCTATTTCTGCCATGCTACCTGTGTTGTAGTCACTACTATGCAGCCATAGCAGCAGGCCGTGGTGGGAGGCACCAGGGAGAGCGTCAGGGGAAAAGCATGGTCAATTTTAACTGGATAACATGCAATATACTTGCCATTTGGGATGTCTGGGACTCAGGTGGAAAATCTTGAAGCAACACTCATATTTTAGAATTTAAAAGTTCCTTTTACCTATACTTTCTACTGATTTGAGCTGCAATTGAAATAAACAAATCAATAGTACATCTTCTTTGGTCACCCCACACACTTTTAAAATGCTGCAGTATAAATAAAGTAGGCATATATTTCCTAGATCTGACTACGTAGTTGTAGATGGCTTGGCCATAAATCAGCACAGGCCACTTTAATTTCATTCCTTGCCTACATAATCAAAACACGAAACTCTCTTTTCTTTAACACATAATTCTTCTCAATCATTACATAAATTGCCATATTTCTTTATATAACAAAGTAAATGCCCAGGTTCAGCTATGATTTACAGATTGTGTAAATTATTAGCTGTGTGGTTGTTGTATGCCATTCTGCTTACGAAATATGTGTTTTAAGTAAATACATTTCTAACTATAAGAGAGATGGTTATCCATTACTACTTAGATTTTTAAAAATTTCTCCTCTTTTTTTTTTTTTTTTTTATGGTAACAGCAAGCCCATCCAGCTGGGTTGTGTTATTTGTCCCCAATATTTTTTGTTAATTCGCTATTTCCTGGGTTCTAAGATGCTGTTGATTGTATGATCTACCCCCAATTTAATAATAATCTTGCTGAGGGTGAGGAAGGTTTTATTTCAATAAAAGTAAATATTGACTAGTAATGAAGTGGCAAATATGTTCTTCCAATATCAATTGGCAGCAGAATTTTTCTGAGGGAGAGAGCTCTTTTGGTTGGCAAAATAGTTTGTTGAAGATAGAGTAGCTGCTCAGAAATCCAGGTTACATTGGACCTAGAAGTCACTCAGTCTTCTGAAGGTGTGCGAGTTTTGGGTGATGGGTAGTGGCACATACAGAAGGTCTGCCTATAGACAAAAGAATTCAGAGCTCAGGATGGTGCAATTCTGGAGATTAAGAAAAAGCACAAAAAGAGATGAGAAGAACATGCAAGTTGGAAGTAGGCTGTAGGTCTCCAATCTGACCCCTTCATCTCTCCAAAATATTCAGCAAATTCTGCATCCTCACAAAAAGCCTGGTAGGATAGAATTTTTATAGAAATTGGTGAGGAAGCCAAGGAGATTTTTATGGACATTTGTTGATTTGGGACACAACCGAATAGCATCCAGGGATGCAAGAGTCAGAGTCAGGAGAGCTGTAGAGTATAAGCCTGGGAATTAGTCCAAGCTGATATCTGTAGATCTGATCATTAATTACATAACTGTATCAGTTTAGTTACTCATGGTCATATGGAGGGACCTGGGAGTCCCTGGGTGGTGTAAGTAGTTAAGCATTTGGCTGCTAACCAGAAGGCTGGTGGTTCTAGTCCATCAGAGGTACCTTGGAAGAAAGACCTGGTGATCAACTTCTGACAAGTCTGCTATTGAAAACCCTGTGGGAGCGCAGTTCTACTGTGGCACACACGGGCTCGCCGCAAGTTAGAGTCAACTTCACAACAACTGTTGGCTACGGAAAGGCCCGAGGGATTGCTACAGTATTTCACTAGTGCAGTTAATGCTGCAAAGAATGCCTATATGTGTTGCCTTGAGCACACGGGGTGAGCTTCTCTGAGAGATGCGCCTAAAAGTGCAATTTTTGGTTCATGGGAAATTTACTAGATATTTTCAAATTGTCTTTCAAAGGGACTATGTACATGTATGCTTTCATTTTCAGTATTTGGAGGCTCTCCTTTACCATCATTTTTGTGAACAATGGATACTAGCATTCAGATCAGTATGGAACTGAATGTTATTGTTGTTTGATTTGATCTGATTTCTTCCTGAGTACTGGTTGACTAACTTTTCATAAATGGATGGCCATTAATTTCCCTTATTTGTGAATTGCCTTATTTTGTTTATTTATTTATTTATTTTGGCAGGCACTTCTCATTTTCTCCCTACTGCCTACTCTTTACTTTTTTTTACCAACAGACTTTGATTTTATTTGAGGACCCAAGTGATTCAGTTATTCTTCCCCTACTCTCCCCTGAGTCCAACAGTGATCATGTGATCCAACTCTAGCCAATGGAAAGTAAGTGGAAGTTGCTGGGACCTTTAGGAAACCTTTTTATAAGACTTGTCTTTTACTTCTTTTTTTTTTTCTAGAACACAGACATGATGCCTGGCAAAAAGGAATAAGTCTGTGATGTTTGGACTCTGGGTATCTTTTTTCCTAACCACATTGTGTGAGGAAAGCCAGCCCATATTCACTTAAAGCATTTTTTTAAAATTTTTGTACTTTAAATGAAGGTTTACAGAACAAACTAGCTTCTCATTAAACAGGGTTAGTACACATATTGTTTTGTGACATTGGCTACCAACTCCACAACATGTCAACACTCTGCCTTCTTGAACTCGGGTTCCCTACTACCAGCTTTCCTGTCCCTTCCTGCCTTCTAGTCCTTGTCCCTGGGCTGGTGTGCCCCTTTAGTCTCATTTTGTTTTATGGGCCTGTCCAATCATTGGCTGAAGGGGGAATCTCAGGGGTGACTTCATTATTGAGCTAAAAGGGTGTCCACTGGCCATACTCTCAGGGTCACTTAAACCATTTTAATTAAATTTCTATAATCAGTAGCAGAATGTCATTACAATATTCTGTTCCCGGTTTTATTAGATTGTTTAAATTTTTTTTATTGATTTCTGAGAACTCTTTATATTTCGTAGTTACAAATCATTTGCCAATTATATCTGATGCAAACATCTTCTCCCAGAGACAGGAATTTCTTATCTGGCTCTTTCTCTAACTTTGCCATGGGTTTTAGAAAAATCATTTTCCTTTTCTAGGTCTTGAATTCATCTTCAGTGAAAGGATGAGTGGAGAATCCCTAAGGACTTGTCCAGCCCCTATATCTTATGAGTCTACAAATATGTGCTAAATAACCACATCTCTGAACAGCAGGACAGAGCATTGTGGTCTACTGCAGCTAGTCATCTTGATAAAGCTCATTCTGCCCCTGCCAGACGGATCATACAGTCCAGAATGGTTACTTAACTACCTGCAAACCATTTTGGTTAGCTTTAAAGTGATCCATTTTTTTGAGTGTGTATACAGAAAAACTTACAGACTTGGAGTGGAAAATTATCTTATGTTGCCCAACGCAAAAAAAAAAAAAAAAATCTGAGAAAAATAAAAAATCATATTACAATATTTCAGCATATCTGCTGTTAAATAAAATGGACATGAGTTAGCAGCAGAATTTGAAAATAGCATATTTTATTGATAAGAAATAGAAGGAAATGGTGAGTGATTCTTCTTAGTAAATCTCAACAGCTCTCATTGTAAGTTACTACAAAGGGTCAACTTAATGGAAATAAAATAGTTTACTAGCTAGTAGCTTAAGATTTGATTTAAAAATAGATTACCTGGACAGAAAACTTAGAAAACAAACAAAAGAGCAAAGCAGAACAATGAGGTAAATTGCCTTGAGTGTTTTTTCAAGATGACCTGTTTTCCATTATTAATGTAAAGAGAAAATATTCATTTTTAAATTGGAGAATATCGCCATATATTTCATTTGTTTTCCTTTGTGGTTTGCACAAAAACTGGGATTGGATGAAACCATCAAGTGAATACCTTTTCTGGAGGCAAGACCATCTTGGACATTAGCCTAATAATGCCAGCACTTACATGAGTATTGAATCTGTCAGTGCGCTCTACATGACTCCTTCATTACTGACCTGGCAAAGAGAGGAGCCTGCCAAGCTGCCTAGAGCTGCAACTCACAGGCTAGTAAGAGTTTATATAGCACTGTGTGAGAACCTACTCATAAATCTGCTAAGCTGATTTAAGCAAATGATATGTCTGAGTAAATGAAGGCCGGAATTCACTGAATACGGAAACAACAACAATGAAACCAAACTTGTCAATCACTCCTGTCCTCCTCTTAACACCCTGACCATGGACAGTTTTCCAAGAGGCGCCTGCTTTATTTCATCTTTTTATTTCTTTTTCATCTCCTGCTTCATTACTTTTTATTATAACTCAAAGGTCTTCTGGACTCCATAGTTCTCTAGAATCTAAGTAAGGAGTCACTAATATCACTAACAGAGCTGGATGAATAGACCTCAATTTTCAAGTGGTAGGACTTGGACCTTTCTCCTTTCTCTTATGTCTCCGTGCTAGACTGAGGAGGGCTGCCAGAATTTTTACCTCTGTTTTCTTAATCCAGTGGTTCTATAATGTTTCTATTTAAGTACCTCTGGTGGCAGATAAAAATGAATGCATACTTCCAAGGAGTCATGAGGTTGTAGAGGGCACAGGCATATGGGGTAACTATACCCTACACTCTCCAACTTCTCCACAATCTACCATTTCTTTGCAATTTTATTTTTCATTTTATGCATATTTTGCCTTCTATGCCATAATGTTTAAGCTCATTTTCATATAAAATATTTAAACTTACTTAGTGGCACAGTGGTTAACAGCTTGGCTGCTAACCAAAATGTTAGCCTTTCAAATGCACCAGTACCTCCTTGGAAACGCTATGGGGCAGTCCTATTCTGTCTTTTGGAGTTGCTATTATGAGTTGAAATCGACTCAACGGCAATGGGCTTGGTGTTTTGGGTTTTAAATTATTTTAAAAGTTTCTCAAATAGTCAAGTAGAATTGATGCTCAAGAAAGAGAGACCAGGCCAGGCTCCCCTTGTGGTTTTGCTTACCCCTGGAATACAGATACAGTCATCCTGGTTGAATACAACTTTCATCTATTTGGATTTTTCTGATGTAAGTTCTGAGATATACATCTGACTTGATACAATCAAAACAAAACAACACAAAACAAACAGGAAACCTCTAAGTCTATCTTATCAAGAGAATTTGTAGAATAACCGTTCCCTTCATTTCTTCCTCATAAACTAACATCTTGTATACCCCAAGTTCGGTTTTCAGGCTGTCTTTTCACTTGTTATTAAGACAAATAAAATCCTGGAGGTGTTTACTATGCGAATAAGATGAAAGGATTTCTTGTCAATCTTTATTCTCCATCACTCAAATTTTGAACCAACACAGCAGTAATTTCATATTTTTCCTGTTGTCAGGTGGTCCTTAGTTTGTCATTTTTTAGGAATGTGACAATAAAAAACTGCTTGGGAACTCTACATGGGTTGGGCTTTTTGGCTTAAGGACTTTACTGTGGATATGGGAAATTGGCATGGTGCTCTGAGATGCTTGAATGTCAGAATTGGGGCCTTTCGTTTTCTTCAGAGTTCAGGATACTTTAATCCCTTTATGTGGAAGCATTAGCCTGGCTTCCAGGAGTTCTGTACTCAGGGTGTGTGGGGGAGTTGCTATATGGACTTGCAATTATTCTTTCTTGTTATCAGCCTCATGTCTTTCTTCTTTCCTACATCATATATAGTGAGAACCACTATTTTTGTTACCCCTGCCGTGCTAGGCAAAACCTGCATTCTTCAGCTCTTAGCTCTTTAGACGGTGGACTATTAGGGCTGGGCTGATGTTACACAGTCAGGTGCTATAGAAGCTAGGTTTTTGAGTGATGCTCATCGCCTTGATCTTCATTACTAATGAACATCAAAGACCACAGCCTTCAGCATGGGTTACACTTCAATGTGAAGAAAACAAAAATCCTCACAACTGGACCCATAAGCAACTTCATGATAAACGGAGAAAAGATTGAGGTTGTGAAGGATTTCATTTTACTTGGCTCCACAATCAATACCCATGGAAGCAGCAGTCAAGAAATTAAAAGATACATTGCATTGGGCAAATCTGCTGCGAAGGACCTCTTCAAAGTGTTGAAAAGCAAAAATGTCACCCTGAAGGTTAAGGTGCGCCTGACCCAAGCTACGGTATTTTCAGTCACATCATATGCATGTGAAAGCTGGACAATGAATAAGGAAGACCGAAGAAGAATTGATGCCTTTGAATTGTGGTGTTGGTGAAGAATATTGAATATACCATGGACTGCCAAAAGAACGAACAAATCTGTCTTAGAAGTGCAGCCAGACTGCTCCTTAGAAGCAAGGATGGCGAGACTGTGTCTTACATACTTTGGAGGGAGAAGGACATCATGCTAGGCAAAGTACAGGGTCAGCGGAAAAGAGGAAGACCCTCAATGAGGTGTATTGACATAGTGGCTGCAACAATGGGCTCAAGCATAACAATGATTATGAGTATAGTGCAGGACTGGGCAGTGTTTTGTTCTGTTGTGCATAGGGTTGCTATGAGTTGGAATCGATTCGACAGCACCTAACAACAACAACAACAATATCCCCTTGAACAAGACCTCAAAACAGAGAAGGCCTGGTCATGCATGATACAACAAACTAGTGAGACCTAGTTGCTGGGCTTTCTTTGACTTTGCTAACTGGGTCACACTCACCCCCGTCCTACACTTATCTAGTATGATGGACTTCTCTTCTGTGCAATTATGTAATTAACGTTTATACGCCCTTACAAGACCCTGCATGCCCTTTGAGCAAGGGGAATTTATTTCTGCTCAACTTTATATCCCTATGCCCAGGAGTTTCTGGCCCATAATAAGTGGTCAAAATATATTTGTTGAATGGATGAATGAAAAATTAAGTCTTCCTTAGACAAGTTGACCTATTTGTGAGAAAAGCAATAATTTTATAGCCTAGTGCCAGAAATTTTTAATTTTCCCCATGGAATCCTTCACTATTGCAACTTGAGGCTTGAATTTTTTCTTCAGTTCTTTCAGCTTGAGAAATGCTAAGCGTGTTCTTCCCTTTTGGTTTTCCATCTCCAGCTCTTTGCACATGTCAATATAATACTTTACTTTGTCTTCTCGAGAGGCCCTTTGAAATCTTCTGTTCAGTTCTCTTCATCAATTCTTCCTTTTGCTTTCGCTGCTCAACGCTCAAGAGCAGGTTTCAGAGTCTCCTCTGAGATCCATCTTGGTATTTTCTTTCTTTCCTGTCTTTTCAGTGACCTCTTGCTTTCTTCGTGGATGATGTCCTTGATGTCATTCCACAACTTGTCTGGTCTTCAGTCACTAGTGCAACATCATGATGAACGGAGAAAAGATTGAAGTTGTCAAGGATTTCGTTTTATTGGACCCACAATCAACAGCCATGGAAGCAGCAGTCAAGAAAGCAAAAGACGCATTGCACTGGGCAAATCTGCTGCAAAGGACCTCTTCAAAGTGTTGAAGAGCAAAGATGTCACCCTGAAGACTAAGGTGCGCCTGACCCAAGCCATGGTATTTTCAATCACATCATATGCATGTGAAAGCTGGACAATGAATAAGGAAGACCGAAGAAGAGTTGACATCTTTGAATTGTGGTGTTGGTGAAGAATATTGAATATACCACGGACTGCCAAAAGAACCAACAAATCTGTCTTGGAAGAAGTGTGGCCAGAATGCTCCTTGGAGGCAAGGATGGGGAGACTGCATCTTACATACTTTGGACATGTTGTCAGGAGGGATGAGTCCCTGGAGAAGGACATCATGCTTGGCAGAGTACAGGGTCAGCGGAAAAGAGGAAGACCCTCAATGAGGTGGATTGACACAGTGGCTGCAACAATGAGGTCAAGCATAACAACGATTGTAAGGATGGCTCAGGACCAGGCAGTGTTTTGTTCTGTTGTGCATAGGGTCGCTATGAGTCGGAACCGACTCAACAGCACCTAACGACAACAACAACAGTGCCAGAAATGTCTTTAAAGACTTTTTCCCCCTACTAAGCATATTATTGTGAAATAGACCATGAATCCAACTCCCCTGGTACTTAAACTGTTCCATGGAAGTAAATGAAGCTATAGAAGATTAGTTAAGCAGAAAAGTATTTAAGAAGCTTCTGTTTGAACACATAAAACTAGCTTTATCCAGAGCAAAATAATGACTCAATCAAAGATTTGAAGTCTTGTTGTTGTTTTTCTTTGGATTTTTGTTGTCATTGTTGTTGTTTGTTTCAGAGAGGTTAACCACAGAGAACATCTTATATTAAAGGTCCATCAAATTCATCTCCAAGTATCCATTTCAGTACAAGTTCAGGAGGAAATATATCTAAGCTGGCCCAAAACATAAATGTCAACTGGTGGGGCATTTATGTGACATAGATGAACTTTTCTCATGAGGATAATAAATCATGAACTAACATTCTGAGCTTTCCATTTTACCTTCGGATGCCCAAGCTGTAGTAGAAATACCTATGGACATTTTTATTTACAGGAAATCTGTCATAGGGTAGTCCAAGAGGTGATCCTGGATTTCTGATCTTTGTCCATGCTTTTTAAAATGCTAACTGACCATTCAATGAGGGCTGCTGTAATTCCCACTGTGCAGACAGAGTAAATGAGGCAGAGCACATCACTGACTCGGTGCTTCAAGAATTAGATGAGCCAGAAAAATGACTTTTGTGAAACAAGTTTCTTGCATTGACCTGTGATAGGCTTTTCTGTGAAACTTTGTCCCTATAAAAAGGTAGATTTCAGGGAAGGATTCTCTGTGGAATCAGAGAAGAGCTATGGGAAGCTGCTTAGAGATGGCTGCATGAAGCCCCTATCATACTAGTGGTAGGAAGCCTAGCAGAAAAGGAAGAATGTTGGACCGGGAAATGGGAGACCTGGATTCCAGTTATGGTTTGACAGCAATTTCATATATGATCATTGGAAAATCACTTCACTAGTCTGGGTCTCAGTTTTCACACCTATAAAATGAGGAGAATAGATTCTCGGTGATTTGAAATACAGATTTGCAGCTGGTTGCATCTGAGCTCAGGACTTTTTCAAATGTAGATTCCCAGCCCCTTTAGTTTACTTTCTCAGCTGCTAACCAAGAGGTTGGAGGTTCGAGTCTACCCAGAGGTGCCTCAGAAAAAAGGCCTAGCAATATACTTCCAAAAAATCAGCCATTGACAATCCTTTGAAGCACAGCTCTGCTCTGAAACACACAGGGTCGCCATGATTCAGAATCTACAACAACTTTCTTTTAATGTAAGACTTAAATTAGAACCTTTAAGAAAGGAATCAGAACCTGGGAGTCCATATTTTTGAAAGCGCCAAAGAGGATTCTTGCAAATTAATGAAATACAGATGGAATACTTCCAGCCACAGACTCTAAAGCTTTGGCTCCCAGATTTAGCAGCACAATCACAATCTATATCCCCAGGGTAGCAACAGGGGCTACTGGAATTGTCTCCAGGTTTGACACAACACAACTGTTAATTGAGACATATTGCCTGGATTTTCTAAGCAATGTGTGATTTGGGGGATACTGAGATATACTAATTAGTGTAAATGTACTCAGGGCCGTGAATGTCATAAAATAGAGTTGGGACATAATTCTGCCAACAGAGGGAACCCATGGAAAGCTTCTGAGGAGAGGGATGCCATAAGGAACTTGATCTTAAGAAATTACTTCTTGCAGCGGGGTGGTATACCAGCTGGAGGAAAGAGAAGGCTATTGCCATCATCCAGACAACAGGTAAAAAGCATCAGAATCGGGGCAATGACCAAATAAGTAAAACAAGCCAGAGGCTGCTAAGCTGAAACCATTGTCTTTAGAATGAATGGTGGTACTGTGGAGGCATTATTTGCTTTTCCATATATTTTTGGATTCTTCTACACACACCATGTTTCTTATTCAGCAAAGATGTCATTTTAAGGACTAAGGTGCACCTGACCCAAGCTATGGTGTTTTCATTTGCCTCATATGCATGCAAAAACTGGGCAATGAATAAGGAAGACCAAAGGAGAAGATATGATGCCTTTGAATTACGGTGTTGGTGAAGAATATTGAATATATCATGGCCTGCCAGAAGAATGAACAAATCTGTCTTGGAAGAAGCACAGCCAGAATGCTCCTTGGAAGTAAGGATTGTGAGACATCATCTTACCTACTTTAGACATGTTATCAGGTGGGATTAGTCTCTGGAGAAGGGCATCATGCTTAGTAGATGGTCAGCCAAAAGGCGGAAGACCCTCAATGAGATGGATTGACACAGTGGCACAACATGGGCTCAAGCATAACAAGGATCATAAGGATGACATGGGACTGAGCTCTGTTTCGTTCTGTTGTACGTAGGGTTGTTATGAATCAGAACTGACTCATTGGCACCTAACAACAACAACGTTGAAAAACATTTGTGCTTTTTCAATATACCTAGCTATGGCATATGTTTGTATATGTTTAAACAATTTTTATGTTGTTTTCGGAGGAAGTATCTAGAAGTGCTAGACATTCTAAGGGAAATCTGGAATTGGAAATGTGACACGCTGTAGACTTGCATTTCTTCCATTTAAACAACCGATTCGTGGCTAAAATACTTTTCAGCATACTCTGTATAATGAGCTTTACTTCCCATGACAAGATTTAAATTTAGAACTAAGATGATGCTTTTTAGTTAAAACCTTTCAGGCATAAAAACCCCATTGTCGTCAAGTTGATTCCGACTCATAGTGACCCTATAGGACACAGTAGAACTGCCCCATAGGGTTTCCAAGGAATGGCTGATGGATTTAAACTGCCAACCTTTTGTTTAGCAGCTGAGCTCTTAACTACTGCACCACCAGGTCTCCATTTAAAAAACAAAATGATGATTTCCAATGTTAAAATACCTTTAGATTTTCAAAGAACTAAGAGATACATATTTAGGCTAGAACTTTGAAAAAATATATATTTTTGAATGTAATCTTTTTTTATTGTACTTTAGATGAAGGTTTACGGAACAAACTAACTTCTCATTAAACAGTTAGTACACATATTGTTTTATGACATTTGTTACCAACCCCACGACCTGTCAACACTCTCCCTTCTCAACCTTGGGTTCCTTATTACCAGCTTTCCTGTTCCCTCCTGCCTTCTAGTCCTTGCCCCTGGGCTGGTGTGCCCCTTTAGTCTCAATTTAAAAAAAAAAAAAACACAGTGTTTTGTTTTATGGGCTTGTTTAATCTTTGACTGAAGGGTAAACCTTAGGAATGACTTCATTACTGAGCTAAAAGGGTGCCCTGGGGCCTTGCTCCTTGGGTTTCTACAATCTCTGTCAAGCCAATAAATCTGGTCTTTTTTTAAGAGTTAGAATTTTATTCTACATTTTTCTCCAGCTCTGCCCAGGACCCTCTATTGTGATCCCTGTCAGAGCAGTGGGTGGTGGTAGCCAGGCACACCACCTAGTTGTGCTGGACTCAGTCTGGGGGAGGCTGTGGTGGATGTGGTCCATTAGTCCTTTGGATTAATCTTCCCACTGTGTCTTTAGTTTTCTTTATTCTCCCGTGCTCCTGACAGGGTGAGACCTGTAGAGTATCTTAGATGATCGCTTATAGGCTTTTAAGACCCCAGACACTACTCACCAAAGTAGAATGTAGAACATTTCCTTTATAAACTATCTTATGCCTATTAAACTAGATATTCCCTGAGGCCATGGTCCCCACAGCCCTCAGCCTGGTAATTCATTCCCTCAGGGAGTTTGCCTGTGCCTATGGAGCTTATATGACCTTCTCTTGTACAAGTGGTTCTGGCTTTCCCTTCACAAAAGACATCACCCATCTATTGTGTATTTAGTGTTTTTCCACCCTCACCCCCCGCCCCAACCATCAAAGGTTGTTTCTTTTTGTGTATAAACCTTTTCATGAATTTTTATAATAGTGGTCTCATACAATATTGGTCCTTTGTGATAGACTTATTTCACTTAGCATAATGCCCTCCAGATTCATCCATGTTATGAAACGCTTCGCGGATTCGTCAGTGTTATTTATCCTCGTGTATTACTCCATTGTGTGTATGTACCATAGTTTGTTTATTTGTTCATTTGCTGATGGGCATCTAAGTTATTTCCAACTTTTTGCTATCATGAACAATGCTGTGATGAACATGGTTGTGCATATGTCTGTTCGTATGATGGCTCTTATTTCACTAGGATATAGTCCTACGTGTGGGATTGCTGGATCACATGTTATTTCATTTCTAGCTTTCTAAGGAAGTGCCATATCGTTTTCCAAAATGGTTGTACCATTTTGCATTCCCACCAGCAGTACATGAGTTCCAGTCTCTCCGTAGCCTCTCCAACATTTGTTATTTTCTGTTTTTTTTTTTTTTTTAATTTGTGCCAGTAATATCTGGGTAGATAGTATCTCATTGTGGTTTTGATTTGCATTTTTCTAATGGCTAGTGATTGTGAGCATTTCCTCATGTGTTTGTTAGTGTCTTGAATATCTTCTTTGGTGAAGTGTCTGTTCATTTCCTTTGCCCATTTTTAATTGGATTATTTGTCTTTTTGTTGTAGTGTGTTTGATTTTCCTGTAGATTTTAGAGATTAGACCTTTGTTGGATTTGTAATAGCCAAATTTTTTTTTTCCCGGTCTGTAGGTTCTCTTTTTTCTTTTTTGGTGAAGTCTTGTGATGAGCATAAGTGTTTAATTTTTAGAAGATCCCAGTTATCTAGCTTATCTTTTGGAGTTGTGTGTGGCTAGTTATGGTTTGTATCCTGTTAATGCCATGTATTATCACCTCTAGTGTGGATGCTATTTTTTCTTCTATGATCTCTATAGCTTTTAGTCTTATGTTTTGGTCTTCTATCCATTTTGAATTAGTTTTTGTGCATGGTGTGAGGTATGAGTCCTGTTTCATTTTTTTTTTTTTTTGCAGATGAACATCCAGTTTAGCCAACACCATTTGTTAAAAAGTCTGTCTTTTCCCCATTTGGTGGACTTTGGGCCCTTGTCGAAGATCAGGTGACCGTAGGTGGATGGATTTACATCTGGGTTCTCAAGTCTGTTCCATTGGTCAATGTATCTGTCATTGTACCAGTACCAGGCTGTTTTGACTACCATAGCTGTATAGTAGGTTCTGAAGTCAGGTAGTATTAGTCTACCTAGTTTATTCTTCTTCAATAGTGCTTTACTATGAAGTTAATGATTAGTTTTTTCATCTCTTTAAAGAATGCAGTTGGTATTTGGATCAGGATTGCATTGTATTCGTAGATTGCTTTGGGTGGAATTGACATTTTCAGAATGTTGAGTCTACCTATCCATGAGCATGGTGTGTTTTACCATTTATTTAGATCTCTTTTGGTTTCTTGCAGTAGGGTTTTGTAGTTTTTTTGTATAGGTCTTTTACATCCCTGGTTAGATTTATTCCTAAGTAATTTATTTTTTTAGGGGCTATTATAAGTGGTGTTGTTTTCCTGATTTCCTTTTCATCATTCTCTTTATTGGTGTATAGGAGTCCAACTGATTTTGGTATGTTTAGCTTGTATCCTGCCATTCTCCTGAACCTTTTTATTAATACCAGTTCGGATGCCCTTTATTTCTGTTTCTTGCCTTATTGCTCTAGCTAGGACTTCCAACACAATGTTAAATAGTAGTGGTGATAAAGGGCGTCCTTGCCTTCTTCCTGTTCTCGGGGGAGAATGTTTTCAGCCTCTCTCCATTAAGAATGATGTTGGCTGCTGGTTTTTTATAGGTGCCCTTTATTATTTTGAGGAATTTCCCTTCCATACCTATTTAATTGAGAGTTTTTTTTTTTTTTTTATCAGGACTAGATGTCGGACTTTGTTGAATGCCTTTTCTGTGTCCATTGAGATCATGTAATTCTTTTATTTATGTAGTGGATTACACTGATTGATTTTCTAATGTTGAACCATCCTTGCATACCTGGTATGAATCCCACTTGGCTGTGGTATAATTATTTTTTTTGATATGATGCTGAATTGGCTAGAATTTTCTTGAGAATTTTTGCATCTATATTCTTGAGAAATATCAGTCTGTAATTTTCTTTTTTTTTTATGGTATCAGGGTTACGCTGGCTTCATAGAATGAATCCGGAAGTATCCCTTCCCTTTTCTGTGTTCTGAAATCATTTGAGAATTACTGGTGTAAGCTCTTCTCTGAATGTTTGGTATAATTCTCCAGTGAAGCCTTCTGGCTCAGGTCTTTTTTTTTTGTTGAGAGTTTTTTTTTTTTTTTTAAATTATATTTTCAATCTTTTGTTATGGGTCTGTTCAGATTTTCAATGTCATTTTGTGTTACTTTCAGTAGATAGTGTTTCTACAAATTTGTCCATTTCCTCTAGGTTTTCAAATTCATTGGAGCATATTTTTTTTATAATACCCTGTTATAGTCCTTTTTATTTCATTTGGGTCTGTTGTAATGTCCCTCATTTCATTTCTTATTTGGGTTATTTGATTCCACTCTTGTTTTTCTTTTGTAAGTTTAGCCAGTGGTTTGTCGATTTTGTTGATCCTTTCAAAGAACTAACTTTTGTTTTTTTTGATTCTTTATTGTTTTTCTATTCTCTATTTCATTTGTTTCTGCTCTGATCATTATTGTTTCCTTTATTCTGGTGACTGTGGGCCTCTCTTGCTGTTCTCTTTCTATTTGAGTTGTGTGGCTAATGTTTTGATTTTTGTCCCTTTCTTTTTTTCTGATGTGTGCATCTATTTCTATAAATTGACCTCTGAGCACTGCCTTTGTTGTGTCCCAAAGGTTTTGATATGATGTTTTTTCGTTCTCTTTTCATTCTAGGAATTTTTTGATTCCATCTCTGATTTCTTCTATTACCTAGAGTTTTTTTTAAGTAGGGTGTTTTTCAATTTCCATGTAATTGATTTTTTTTTCCTTGCTCTCCTTGTTGATTTCTATTTTGATGACATTGTGATCAGAGAAGATACTTTGTATTATCTCACTATTTTGAATTTTGTTGAGGGTTGATTTGTGGCCTATGATGTGGTCCCTTCTGGAGAATGTTTCATGTGCTTTGGAAAAGAATATGTACTTTGCAGCTCTTGGGTGGAGTGTTCTATATATGTCCACGAGTTCAAGTTGGCTGGTTGTGACCTTTAGATCTTCTGTGTCTTAGTTGAGCTTCTTTTTATACGTTCCATACTTCACCAAGAGTGGTGTGCTGAAGTCTTCTATTATTATTGTGGAACTGTCAGTTTCTCTTTTCAGTGGTGATAGAGTTTGTTTTATATATTTTGGAACCCTGTCATTGGGTACATAGGTATTTATTATGGTTATGTCTTCATGATGGATCTTCCCTTTATTCATTGTATAATGCTTTTCTTTGTCTTCTGTGGTGGATTTTATTTTTAAGTCTATTTTATTTAAGATTAGTATTGCCACTCCGTTTTTTGGTAGCTGTTTGCTTGATATATTTTTTTCCATCCATCAATTTTTAATAAATTTACATCTTTGTTTCTAAGGCGTGTCTCTTGTAGACAGCATGTTAATGGATCCTGTTTTTTTAATCCATTCTGTCACTCTCTGTCCCCAGCATGTCTGTCAGTTTGTTGTACTGTGGGACTTGCATGTTGCTGTGATGCTGGAAGCTATGCCACCAGTATTCAGGTACCAGCAGGGTCACCCATGGCAGACAGGTTTTAACTGAGTTTCCAGACTAAGACAGACTAGGAAGAAGGACCCATCAGTCTACTTCTGAAAATAAGTAGCCAGTGAAAACCTTAGGAATAGTAGCAAAACTGTCTGATATAGTGCTGGAAGATGAGCCCCCCAGGTTAGAAGGCACTCAAAAGACAACTGGGGAAGAGCTGCCTCCTTAAAGTAGAGTCGACCTTAAGGACGTGGATGGAATCAAGTTTTGGGGACCTTTATTTGCTGATGTGGCAGGACTCAAAATTAGGAGAAACAGCTACAAACATCCATTAATAATTGGAACATAGAATGTACGATGTATGAATCGAGAAAAATTAGAATCATCAAAAATGAAATGGAACCATAAACATCAATATCCTAGGCATTAGTGAGCTGAACTGGACTGGTATTGGCCATTTTGAGTCAGACAATCACATAGTCTACTATGCGGGGAATGACGTCTTGAAGAGGAATGCTTTAAATTCATCATCAAAAAGAACATTTCAAGGTCTATCCTGAAGTCAGTGATAGGATAATATCCATACACCTACAAGGAAGATCAGTTAATGCAACTGTGATTCAAATTTACCCACCAACCACTAAGGCCACAGATGAAAAAATTTAAGATTTTTTACCAGCATCTGCAGTCTGAAATTGCTCGAACATGAAATCAGGATGCATTGATAATTACTGGTAGTTGGAATGCAAAAGTTGGAAACAAAGAAGGTTCAGTAGTTGGAAAATATGGCCTTGGTAATAGAATTGATGGCGGACATCACATGATAGAATTTTACAAGACCAATGACTTCTTCATTGCAAATACCTTTTTTCACCAACATAAATGGCAGCTATACACATAGACCTCACCAGATGGAATACACAGGTCAGATCGACTACATCTGTGGAAAGAGATGATAGAAAAGCTCAATATCATCAGTCAGAACAAGGCCAGGGGCTGACTGTGGAACAGACCATCAAATGCTCATATGCAATTTCAAGTTGAAACTGAAGAAAATTAGAACAAGTGCACGAGAGCCAAAGTATGACCTTGAGTATATCCCACCTGAACTTAGAGACCATCTCAAGAATAGATTTGACACGTTGAACACTAATGGCTGAAGAGCAGACAAGTTGTGGAATGACATCAAGGATGTCATACATGAAGAAACCAAGAGTTCATTAAAAAGGCAGGAAAGGAAGAAAAGACCTAAATGGATGTCAGAAGAGACTCTGAAATTTGCTTTTGAACATCAAGTAGCTAAAGCAAAAAGAAGAAATGAAGAAGTAAAAGAACTGAACAGAAGATTTCAAAGGGTGGCTCAAGAAGACAAAGTAAAATATTATAATGACATATGCAAAGAGCTGGAGATAGAAAACCAGAAAGGAAGAACATGTTCATCATTTCTCAAGCTGAAAGAACTGAATAAAAAATTCAGTCCTCGACTTGTTTCTACAAACGGCTGCAGCACTGAAAGTGCTCACTGATCTCTGCCAAGAAATTTGGAAGACAGCTTCCTGGCCAACTGACTGGAAGGGATCCATATTTATGCGTCTTCTCAAGAAACATGATCCAACCGAATGTGGAAATTATCGAACGATAGCATTAATATCACACGCAACTAAAATTTTGCTGCAGATCATTCAAAAGCAGCTGCAGCAGTGTATCGACAGGGAACTGCCAGAAGAGAATGTGGAACTAAGGATATTATTGCTGACGTCAGATGGATCCTGGCTGAAAGCAGAGAATACCAGGAAGAGGTTTACCAGAGTTTTACCGACTATGCAAAGGCATTCAACTGTGTGGATCGTAACAAATTACGGATAACATCGGGAAGGATGGGAATTCCAGAATGCTTAATTGTGCTCATGAGGAACCTGTTTATAGATTAAGAGATAGTTGTTCAGACAGAACAAGGGTATACTGTCTGGTTTAGGGTCAGGAAAGTTGTGCGTCAGGGTTGTATCCTTTCACCATACGTCTTCAATCTATATGCTGAGCAAATAATTCGAGAAGCTGGACTATACGAAGAACAGGGCATCAGGATTAGTGGAAGACTCAACAACCTGTTACGCAGATGACACAACGCTCCTTGCTGAAAGTGAAGAGGACTTGAAGCACTTACTTATGAAGATCAAAGACCACCGCCTTCAGTATGGATTGCACCTCAACATAAAGAAAACAGAAAGCCTTACAACTGGACCAATAAGCCACATCATGATAAATGGAGAAAAGATTGAAGTTGTCAAGAATTTCATTTTACTTGGATCCACAATCAATACCCATGGAAGCAGCAGTCAAGAAATCAAAGACGCATTGCACTGGGCAAATCTGCTGCAAAGGACCTCTTTAAAGTGTTGAAAAACAAAGATATCACCTTGGGCAGTAAGGTGACCCTGACCCATGCCATGATATTTTCAATCACATCATATGCATTGGAAAGTGGACAATGAATAAGACCAAGAATTGAGGACTTTGAATTGTGGTGTTGGAGAAGAATATTGAATATGCCATGAACCGCCAACAGAATGAACAGATCTCTCTTGGAAGAAGTACAACCAGAACGTTCCTTATAAGCAAAGATGGCGAGACAGCATCTCACATACTTTGTACCTGGTGTCAGGAGATATTAGTCCCCAGAGAAGGATATCATGGTTGGTAAAGTAGAGAGCGAAACAGAGGAAGACCCTCAATGAGATGGATTGACACAGTGGCTACAAAAATGAGTTTAAGCATAACAATGATTGTGGGCATGGCACAGGAATAGGCAGTGTTTTGTTTTGGTGTACATAGGGTTGCTATGAGTTAGAACTAACTGGATGGCACCTAACAACAACCACAAGAATCACTCTGTCTCTTTATGGGTGCATTTAGGCCATATTTGTTCAGTGTAATTATTGACAGGTATGAGTTTATGAGTTTATTGTTGTCATTTTGTAGTGCTTTTTTTGTTGTTGTGCCGAAGTTTTCTTTGTTCCTTGTGCTCCTCTGTACTGAATTCCTTTCGTCTGTGGATTTTTTTTCATTTCTTTTGTTTTTATAGATTTTGTGTTTACTGAGACTGTTATGTTCTTCTTTATTTTGATGAGTAAGTTTGTTAACTTTCTTTGTGGTTACCTTGACATTTATTCTTACCTTCCTAAGTTTGAACCAGTCTTTTATTACTTGCTATCGCCTTGCTTTCCTCTCCGTTAGAAAGGTCTATACCTACACCATTTATTCCCCCTTTTATTGTTCTGATGTTGTCGTTATTTACAGGTTAGCCTCTATGGTTCCCTGCTGTAGATCTTTTAGTTTTGAATAATCCTTGAGAGTTCATTTCCTAGGTTGGTATCTGGCTGATGCGATCTTGCATCTTAGATTCAGGCTGTTGTCTGATGTTGTTTGTTCTCAAACTGAAGGACTCCCTTTAATAATTCTTGTAAATTTGGTTTGGTTTTTACATATTCCCTTAATTTCTGTTTATCTGGAAACATCCTAATTTCACAATCATATTTGAGTGAGAATTTTGCTGGCTATGTTATTTGTAGTTGGCAATTTTTTTCTTTCAAGCTTTTTTATATGTCACCGTATTGCCTTCTTGCCTGCATGGTTTCTGTCAAATAATCAGAGTCTAGTCTTGTTATTTCCGCTCGGTAAGTGACTTTTCATTTTCCTTAAGCTGCTCTCACGGTTCTTTCCTTGTCTTTGGTTTTAGTGAGCGTGATTATGATGTGCCTTGGTGATTTCCTTTTGAGGTTTATCTTATATGGGGTTCGTTGAGCTTCCTGGATGGTTGGCTTTTCATCTTTCATGATATCACGGAAGTTTTCTCTCTGCAATTCTTTAGTTATCATCTCTGTGTTTTCCATTTTCTCCCCCTGTTCTGGAGCTCTGATCACTTGTAAATTTTTTGCCCTTTATTGTCTCCCCCATCATTCTCATGGTTTCTTCATTTTTCTTTTCTCTGATTTTTCCTCAGAGTGGTACCTAAGAATTTGTCTTCAGTTTCACTGATCCTGTGTTTATTGTTTCAAACCTACTCCTCAGACCTTCTGTGACACTGTCCTTTTCTGAAATCTTGTTATTTATCTTCTGGATTTCTAATTGCTGTTTTTGTATAATTTCTATTTGTGAGTTTATTTTGATATTTTGTTCCTGTATTTTTTTCCCGAATTCTTCCATTGTATTGTCTTTGCTTTCCATGAATTTTTTCTGCCTTTTCCATGATTTTGTCTATTTTTTTCCTCATTTTTGTCTGCTTTTTGCTTCAACTCTTGGATAGCTCTGAATATTAGAGATTTGTATTCCCTATCAGGTTTTTTTTTTTTTTTTTAATCAGGTAGTTCCAGTGCAGTTTCTTCCACTGGAAAGTCAGCTGGTATTTTATTTTGGGTGCCTACTGGAACCATCCTGTCCTGTTTTTTTTAATATGTTTTTATATTGTCTGCTGTCTTTGGGACACGTAACAGTTATTTTCTTTGTTTATTGATTGTAGATTTGTTTGTTTCATCTTACTTTTTTGTTTTATTTGGTTATGTGTGAGTAGGCATTCTTTGTTGTTTGCTCGTCTGTGGTCATGATACTTCTCACCACTTTGTCCAATGGACAGGGCCAGTCACTCAGCTATGATGCAGCAGGGCAAGTCTAGCTGAAGGAGAGGGGCTGAGATGGCTTGTCTGTGGCATGTACTGGGGCTGACAGGGCATGGCTGGGGGTCAGAGCAGGGCAGGTTCTGGAGGTCATGCCTGTGCTGCTCGGGGGTACAATGTTCAGCACAAGGTGCAGATAGGCAGGAGAGAGGGAGGAGGTTGTGATGAGTAGAGCTAAGTGGATATGGGAAAGAAGAGAGAGAGAAACAGGCTGAAAGAAAGTGCTGAGGGAGCCTGTCATTGGAGCAGAGAGATGAGAAACTGAGAAATGAAGAAAAACAAAAAGAAAATAAATAAATAATGCCCCAAGGGGTCCCTTTGGTGACCAGGGAAATGGCTCCCAGGCCTCGGGGCACAGCCCATCTAAAAGGGGCGGAGATGGCACACAGTGCCAGGTATTCAGGAGACAGGAAAGGAAGGAAAGTAGAGAGATGAGAAACTGAGAAATGAAGAAAAGCAAAAAGCAAAAAAAAAAAAAATAACCTTAGGGATCCCAGTAACGCAGTGGTGCAGACCAGAGAAGTGGCTCCCGAGCTGTGCAGTATAGCCCATCTGGGAGGGGCAGAGATGGCGCACGGTGCCAGGTTAAAAATATATTTTAATGGAGATTTAGCTCATCTCGTTTTTGTTTCTTTTTGTACTTGTGATTGACAGTTTTTCCTCATATAAAAAGTAACAACTGTATAAATTTACGCTAATCTCCACATTTTTAATCTCAATTTATCCTCTCAAAATTCTGTTTTAGAAAACTTATGAGTTTTCTGCCACATGGCTTTCATCTAACCTACTTGACCACCAAGATAGATATCAATTTAAGAACTGATGACAACTGATATTCATGATTGTACTTTCTTCAAGCAGTAGAATCCCAGCCATGGAACCTTGAAGGTGTTCCAAAGTGAAGCCTTCATTAGATGGTGTTGTTCACACTGGTAGGTCATCCACCAGAGAACCTTCTGCTTTACTCTTTAGTTCCACAGGCATTTGTTGAGATACCATTGTGAGCTCCATTGCTTTTAGCAAAGGTCTATGAGGTGCTAGGAAACACAGAGCTAAGAACGGGCTTCATTTGAAACTCCAGAGTTGAAATATGTGGCATATTAAAATTCACATTGCAGATGGGTGCGTTCGGATGGCCAACACTGTGACCTTGCAGTGTGGCAGAGAGCTGCCACCGGAAGGTGCCTACAAATGAGCAGCAGGGAGTCCACATTCTGCTAAAATCAAATAGGACCTTTCTCCTTTGTTGGATGCCTTTGTATACCAGAAATAAGCCGGCAGGTTGCCCACATCCAAGCTGCTCATCTTTTCACCCAGCTCAAAGAAAGCCAGCTCACATCACTTGTATTCAGCAAGAAAAATTTCACCATGAGGCAATTCACTTTTCCAAGAGAAAGCAAAATCTTACATAGCTTAATAGAATAAAAAGTAAAGTTTTCTCTGTATTTTAATGAAGATTTTGTACTCATATCCCTTGCTTTCTCACCAGGAGTTGCCCTGGTATGGGAAAAGTAATATAGACTTTGGCATCAAACAGACCCCAGTTTTAATCCCAAATCTGCGTCTTGCTAGCTTTTGACTGTTCATGTTACTTATCTGCTCTGAGCCTCAAAGTTTTCATTTGTGAAAAAGAGATAATGACAGGTACCTCGCAATGTTGTTTTGAGGATTAAGAAACCACTGTGTTCAGGTTCTGTAAGTCTATGAGTACTCCCTAACAAATCATTCTTTAAATTATCTTCCTCTCCAGGTTGTCTCTGTAACAGGTGTGCAGGGTGTGTGTACGTATGTGTGTGTGTATGTGTGTACCTGTGTCCATGATCTTGCAGTATTATGGGCTGGGCAGTCTTTCTGGTCAGATGGCTTTCAGCCAGCTTCTTACTATCTCTCTGAGCCTCAGTTTCCTTATCATTAAAATGGGCATAATACCTCCTAATCCCAGTGGATTTTTGATGATTAGCTGAGATAAGCTACATGAAACACCTGGAATTTGGCAGGCACTTCATAGGAAAAGTTACTTTCCTTTCCCTTTTCCCTTCATACTTTTGACTAGGGAGAGAAAGGGGGAGCAGGTAAAAATAAAATGTAATATATTTTATGCTCGCAAAATGATTCCCTAATCAAAATGATGATGATTACTAATCGAATATCTATTGATTAGTTTGTCTGAACAGTTCAAAGCACTTATGAGTATTATCTCATGTAATCCTCCCAACTTCCCAAGCCCCCTGTCTTACAGATAGCAAGACCCAGAAAGACAAGGTAACTCACCTGACAGCAAACACTCTGTTTCTCATGTTCCCAAGCCGGTGCTGTTAGACCTTTGCTCTTCTACTTCCCCAACCAGGCTTATTTGCTCTTTTGTCATAATGGTGCCCTTGCTTTTTTTTTTTTTTCTTGCCTAGCCCTTTGGAAAACAAAAACAACAGCTGCTAACCAAAGGGTCGGCAGTTCGAATCCACCAAGCGGTCCTTGGAAACTCTGTGGAGCAGTTCTACTCTGTCCTATGGGGTCGCTACGAGTTGGAATTGACTCGATGGCACTGGGTACTGGGTAGCCCTTTGGAATTAAATTAAGAATTAAATCAGAAAGGGAACTGCCTTAAAAAACGCAGACAGGCCTACCCTAGCTCTCTTTAGACTGCTGTAGTCAAAATGGTATTAATCTTTTTTTTCAAACTGGAGGATTTGATTGTTGCTTTTATAAGTACATAATTGAGATGCACTTAGGAAAAAAAGACAGGGTTGCACTCTCTCATTTGCTTTGTAACAAAGGTAGATGGTATGAAGAAGTCTTGCCCTTAAATGATTAGACAGCTTGTGTGACTAATAAGAATATTGTCCCTAAAGGAAAGTGGAACATCTTACGAATACAAGAGTACTCAATTAGAGTTTTAAATTAGAATGTAATTATGTGTTTTTTTTTTTTTAGGAAGATTTTTTTTTTTTTAGGAAGAAAAGGAAAGAGCTTTTACTCTTTTAGGTGGCCTCATTTTGGTGAAAAGACAATTTCAGGAAGTATTTAAATTTAAGACGTTCTGCATCTTGCCTAATTTTGGACCTGGTCCAATCCCTGTAAGGACTAGGAGATAAGCTTGCTTATACCTGGCTTTTTAAATAACTGCATTTTATAATTCAAAACAGGGATGAGCTGTTGATATGGATTACTGCACTCAGTATAATGAAATTGTTGATATGCTTACAGATGCACTGGGTGTCCTCAGATATGCAGGGAAATAGCCCATTCAACCTCTGAAACAAAGGGTTTGCCTTTCAGACCATGACCGTACAAAAGCAAGTGTGCGATTTATTTAGAATATAAATTGGCATATAGATAATTGTCCTACATGAAACCAAGTATACCCTTTGTCCCCAAATACTCTCCTTTATAGTTTCCATATACATTTTCTAGGTGGAAAAATAACAGTTTACTGTTTGATTATGTTGGTAGCAACCCTATAGGACAGAGTAGAACTGCCCCATAGGGTTTCCAAGGAGCAGCTGGTGGATTCAAACTGCCAACCTTTTGGTTAGGAGCCGAGCTCTTAACCACTATGCCACCAGGGCTCCTGATTATACTGAATCAGGCTCCTGTTCTGTCTGATCAATAATGCCTTCTATGACCTCCTTGAGAAGAATAATGTGGAGAGTAAAGACCAATAGAATTATCAGTTGCCCTCAAGCTGACACCGACTCACGGCAACCCCATGTGCATCAGAGCAGAGCTGTGCTCCACAGGGTTTTCAATGGCTGATTTTTCTGAAGCAGATCACCAGGCCTTTCTTCCAAGGTACTTTCAAATAGACTTACACTTCCAATCTTTTAGCTAACAGATGAGTGCATTAACTATACCATCCAGGGACTCCAAGGGCACTACTAAAAGCTACCAGTTGTACTTCTCAGTGTGTTAGATGCAGAGGCAGGTACTTTACATTTCATCTAATGTTGTCATTATTATGAGGGTAAGCATTATTTCTCCATGTTTTGAATGATGAATCAGGCTTTAAGGAATAAATTGGCCTTTAGATCCCACAGCTTCTGCATGGTAGAAGTGGGATTTACCTACCTTTACTCTCAGTCATTCTGGTGAACTCCTTAAGGCAGAGGTAGGATCGGGAATGCTGCCAGATTTCCGTGCAGTAACCATTGTCAGTCCCCAGCTGTGCCTTTATGAAGTAAGTCATTGGAATACACAGGTTCAGAATAAGTTTCCTAGGATCCTTGATACTTGGTGTTTACAGAATGCCAAGGGTCATGGTTATGGATTAAATTGTGTCCCCCAAAAAGATATGTTGAAGTCCTAATCCCCATTACTTGTGAATGTGGCTTTGTTTGAAAATAGGGTTATTAAAGATATTATCAGTTGAGGTCATGCCTGAGCGGGTTGGGTCCTAATCCCACCTAAGTGTAGTACTTATAAAAGAGAAGAGACAGAGAGAGACAGATAGAAGAAAGACAGCCATGTGAAGAGATATCTACAAGCCAAGGAACAATTGACTGGCTAGAATTTGGACTTCTAGTCTCCAGACACGTGAAACATTAAAATTTTGTTGTTTAAAGCAACTCACATCATGGTACTTTGTTATGGCAGCCGTAGGAAACTAATACAGTCACCAAGACCCCAATTCGCTAAAAATGTACTATGAGAAATTGAGGACCAGTATGGCAAAAATGAACAAATAAGCAGGCAAGCAACAACTATAACACAAACTCTGCCTAGGTTCACTCAGAAGGTCAGGGACAGAACTGAAATTAACACTGGGTTCTGTCTGCTGTGTTCAAAACACTCTGTTTCTACCTTGCGAGTCGGAATCGACTCGACGGCACTGGGGTTCTGGGTATCGTAACCCTGGTGATGCTGTGGTAAAGTATTCGGCTGCTAACCAAAAGGTTGGCAGTTAGAACCCACCAGCTGCTCCAAGGGAGGAAAGATTTGGCGATCTGCTCTAGGAAACCCTATGAAGCTGTTCTACTCCGTCTTAGAGGGTTGTGAGCCAGAATGGACTTGAAAGCACACAGCAACAAAAACAACTACATTGCTGGTGATATATTTGCATTCTGACTTAGTTCTAAGCGCATATTATGTAATTTTTCAGATAGTGAAAAGAAGAAATTACATTTTTAAAATCCTGTCCTTTTTTAAAAAACTACATAGGGATTAAAAAACTCTCACCGAGAAAATAATTATAGATGAAAACACAACTAAGTGGAATTCTGTTTAGGGACATCTGAAATCATAGTAGGAGGCTGAAAGTAACAGAGAACAAGAGTATCACTGAATATAGGAGCCAGGAATGCCATTAAAATTCATACAGTTCAATGTTCCCAAAGAACGACATGCATAATGCTCAGGTAGTGAAATGATTTGGGGGGTACATGAGATGGTTTTTGGTGACATAAACAGAACTGTAATAGCTATTTTAATGATATTTGCATTACTATGCACATGTGTTTGTGTATATTTATTTGTATATATTTCCTGAGTTCCTACTATGTGCCAGGCACTGTCCTAGGTGCCTGGAATTCATGAGTGAGCAGAATAGACAAAGTTTCCTGCCCTCATGAAACTGACGTTAGTACAACACAAGGACTATTTGAAGTTTGAAGACTTCTGGCCCAGACCACACTGGCTCTTCTCACTGTTGCCTTTAACTATAAATGCTGGGCTCCCTCCTCAGGCATGGGTGGGTATAGCCCTTGGCTGGGAAGAAAGGAAAGTCCACAGAGCCCAGGTCCTATCACGATAGATGGGCCTCATTAGCCATTCTCAGCCTCATAGATAACGCAGTCCTGGAAGGCATCTTTTGGTCTAGTGAAGAATTGCTCAGGACATTGTGTTGGCATCTGAGATTTATTTTAATCCTTTTTTGCAGATTTTGTAACGAGCATTGTAACAAAGTACATCGAAGAATCATTACATATCTTATAAAATCTTAATAATGTAAAAATGAGAAATGTTTTTCATGCATATGTTCAATTCGTTCAGAATCTGCTGATTTTACTTTGTCAATTAGCATATAGTACCCTGAGAGGGGACACTGCCCTTAAGAGGTCGTGGTCTCTGAATTGCTCCGCATATTTTTGCCATGAATATTATTTATGTTATGTTTTTTACTGTGAAAATTTGCAGTTCGAACGAAGGTGTAGACTGCACATATACCTGTGCATAATGGTTGTTTCTCACCTATTCAACAATCGTTTATTGTCTACCTCAAGCATCTTATTAGACATAAGAAGGATGAAAGTAATGCTTCAGAAATCAGGAAGCATTTCTGGGTTGAAACAGAAGATGCCTTGTAGGGATATATCCGGAAAAGTAAATGATTTCCATGAATGCAGGAAGTCAGAGGAAGAGAGTCACAGCAGGAATACAGGACGTAAGGTTAGACATTTGCCGCCTTCTTTTCCTAGGTCCATTACTTGGTAGCTGTGCGTGATGGGGCAACTTGAAAGAAAGGCCTAGTAGTGACCCACTGAAAAATCAACCGCTGAAAACATTTTGGAGCACAGTTCTACTCTGAGACACATGGGGTCACCGTGAATCACAATACACTTGAAGGTAACTGGTTTGGTTGGATCTTGAGCAAGACATTCAATTATTCTGAGCTTGTTTCATCATCTGAAAAAATGTGCTGTTGTGCAGAGGCAAGGGGATATTGTATGCACAGCATCTGGCGCAGAGGAGATATCTAATAAAGGTTGGTCCCTTCCCTCCTATTATTTAGTTATAGGATCTCAAATAACTCAGTTAACCTCAAAAAGCAAGGTCACGGCACATAATTCATTTAAATACATCTCCTCCAGGCCCTGATTTGACACCTCATGCAACTCTTTCCTTTCTACTCTCTACTTCCATCCTTGGAAGTCAGTTTGCTTCCCTTTTCTTTTCACGGCTTTCTATTATTTTGTTTCTTGAGGTTCCATTCCACTCAAGACCTGCTATAAACATTATTTTTAAGCTCTCTGTTTTCTTTGCACCAAATGTTTTTACTTTAGAGGCTTTCCTGCTAACAAACAGGGATCAGAATAACATGAGCGATAAAAACATTGGTACTATCCTAGAATCTCCCAAAATTATTATTACATTTGTGCCAGGTCTTCACTGCAATTGTAACAGATCTTGTTCTCACTGTACTTTTCTTCCCACGCCCCAACCTAGTCTGAGAGGGTAACCTGGCTTTTAGTTCATGTAGTCTCTGTCGTAAAACTTGCGTGCAAGTTCATTCCACCATCAATCACACCACATTTCCAACCTTCCTTCACACATCAGGTTTTTGTTTCCTAAAAATAAAGCCATTGAGGGCATATATGAGGGCATAAGGGAAGGTGGCAAAAGAGGCAGCTGCCTTGAAGAATGATATGAAAACAGCAAGGATGCTGGTGGCATAGTGGTTAAATTCTGTGGCTGGTAACCAAAAGGTCGGCAGTTGGAATCCACCAAGTGTCCCTTGGAAACTTTATGGGGCAGTTCTAATCTGTCCTATAGGTTTGCTATAAGTTGGAATCGACGAGGTTTTTTATGAAGAGGATGGTGGCTTGAGTTTCAGGACACAAAGAGGAGAACCGCAGTACCTGGGACAGGTGGCGCAGACCTCTCTCCTAGGAGAATGGCTGCATGAACTCAAGAACTGAACCCAGGGACTGGGAAATATGGACACTGTGATGAGCATTGCAATAATCCAGGCTAGCACTATCACCACCTTGGGTAGCAGCAGAGATGGTGAGAAGTGGTCAGACACCAGAGGATTTTCTGAAGTACTGGATGTGGAATACGAGAGAAAGAAAGGAATTGAGAAGTACTATACTCTCCAAAGTGTTTGCTTAGAACATTTATAAGGATTTTGTTGTGATTAAGTAAGATGGAGAAGATGGGGGAAAGTGAACCTGGGCTGAAATAAAGAGTCTAGCTTTGTACATGTTAAGATTGAGGTGCTTATTGGACATCCAAATGGTGGCTTAAGGAGGCAGTTTAATAAAGTCAGTACTTCAGGGAAAAGGTCTTGGTAGGAGATAAAATTTGGGATGTCCTTAACACATAATTGATCTTTAATTCCACGGGACTGACTGACTGGATGCCATCAGTAAGGGAGTGAGTAGTGACTGGAAGGCCAACCTAGGAACACTCAGAGTCCATGAGCAGAGTTACCATACCAGCTACAGGGCTACATCTTCCTAACGCTCCCATCCTTGGTACTCATTGATTATAAACTTATTTAGAAGGAGAAACACCATTATTAATTTTAAAGGTCCTGTTTGTCTGGGTTTGGTCACTACAGCGGGAAGAATGTTAATTTCTAAGAAAAGTGAGGTTTAAAGTGTAATCCCTCATATAAAGGCATAACTCATTATTTAAATAGACAAATTGTACTATAATTAACTCTCAGAGATGTTATAATTTTAAGAAATAATTTGAAACGTCAGTGACCCCAATACCATAGTAAGCCATCAATTATCTCAAGAGGTGCCCTCCTCATTTCTTAGTAAATTTTTTTCAATGCTACACAGTATTCTGAAATGAGAACTTGAAAAACATCAGATAAAAATGATAGGGTCTCAGAACTCTGACATTTTCAGGCATCCTTGACCTTGTCTTGTAGAAAATATGCTCCTTATCTCTCCACTTACTGCTGTGTTTTAAATCATTGCCTTGAGGTTTCTAAGTCTTTTTCTCCCTTCTAACCTGATCAACATGTCTATATGAAATTCAAAGATTCCACAAGGGTTAGGACACATGGACTGAGTGGCCAAAAGTGGAATAATACTATCCTACAGTAGAATATTCAGGGTACCATATGGAAAAATTAATTCCTTCTTCTAGAAGTGAGAAATGTATTTTTTATTTCTCTCTACACATGTTGTTAGAGAGGAGATGGCGTATGGAGACTAGGAATGCAGGCTCCAGAGCTGCACCACCTGAATTGGAATACTGGCTCTTTCACTCAATACTCATGTGAACATGTGAACGTGGGAAATTTTTTTTTTTTTTTATCTTCTCTGTACTTTGGTTTTCTCATTTGTATAATGGAGGTAATAATAGCCTCTGCATCATAAGATTGTTGAAAGGATTAAATGATATAATACTTGTTAAATCCAACTAAGTATTCTATAAGGAGCCTTGGTGATACAATGCCTAAAGCACTCAGCTTCTAACCCAAAGGTCAGCAATTAGAACCCACCTGTGGCTCCATCTACCAGGCACTCCTTGGAATCCCTATGGGGCAGTTCTACTCTGTCCTATAGAGTCTCTAAGGGTGGAACTGACTTGACAGCAACAAGCTTGGCTTTTTTGGTTTAGTGCCTCCATAGGAGAAAACATCTGGCAAACTGCTTGCGTAAAAAGTACAGCCTTGAAAACCCTATGGGGCAGTTATACTCTGTCATATAGGGTAGCTAAGAGTTGGAATTGACTCGATGACATACAACAACAAGCATTCTATAAATGTCATCTAAATCTATTATCTATCTATCATGATTTGTACTCTGAAAGAGCTATCAGTGGGAAACATTTGTTTGTTATTTTCAAAAAAAAAAAAAATCTATTTTAGACTCTGGGTACCCATCCTATTGGGCTTCCAGGAAATTCAACCACAATTTTCTTGATATTGTTGTTCAATCCCAGATTTTGTGAAGCTTTTCCCATTGCTTAAACATCAGGGAGACTCCTCAGGCCATTAGTCACACATCTGTATTAGTTAATTAGTTAATATTAATTAGTTAATAGCCCTTATGATCCCTTTATGCCACGAACTTGTACTGCTTTTGTGCTATGGATTATACTGCCATTCCCTCTGGGTACTTGCTATTTCTTTCAGGCACAATGAGATACATAATTTAACAGCTCAAGATGGAGTAACAGAGATCAAAGTTACCCACCTGCTTGAAGCAACAAAAAAGCAAAAATTAACTCATAAAATATATGAAACAGTGCTTTGTAGAACACTGGACATCAGTGAACTTCAATGATCCTGGAAAGACAGGGAACAAACAAGGTGAGTCCTCCAGTTGCCCCAGCTTACCCTCTGGAGAGAGTTTCTAGACTTTGGTGCAGTGTGGGAACACCCAGTCTAGCCTGGGGTATTCCCTGAGTTGAGGAAATCAATCCGAGCACCTGAGGAGACCAAAGCAGATAGTTTTCTGGAGAGAGTACCAGAGAAGAGAAAGCTGCACAGAAAGAGAAATCCAGAGAACTACAGATAGTTCCTCTCTAGTATTCAGTTGAGTGCTGGTAAGAGCATGCATGTAAGAAAAGTAGTCGAGACCAGGAAAAGAACCATGTGAAAGGATTAGAGGTAACAGTGCTCACATAGTGACAGGAATAATGCCTGTTCTCATTAGAAATATAAAACCCTCAAGAGTCACAAGGCATTGGGTGGGGTACTTAGGAAACTCTTCCCTGCCTCAGTAGTGACAGTAATTAGTCCTAGACTGAGCACTGCTTAAAAGCAAACAAATCTTAAAAGACCGAAAAAGGACCAAACTATTTCCACATAACTGCATCCCAGAAAAAAGTTTCAGGATATTTAGAGGAATATAATTATTTATCTCCAACAAGGTAAAATTCACAAAGTGTGCCATCCAATCAAATATCACTTAACATGCAAAGAAATACCAACCCGGTACTGACATAGCATAGGTGTCATAATAATTAGATTAGGATATTATAGGAGTTATTATAATTTTATTTTATATGTTCAAAAAAAAGTAAGTAGAGACATGGAAAGTAAAAGAAAGGCCAAAACTCAAACTTCTATCTCATCTAAGACTTTTAGTGGCATAATACATGTATTATTAGAGTGCCTGAAGGAGTGAGGGGGTAGGGAAAAAAAAAAAATTGAAGAAATAATATCCTAATTTTTCCTAGTTGGTGGAAACTATAAATCCATAGATCTAAGGAGCACAATGAATCCAAACACAAGAAACATGAAGGGAAAAAAAAAAAAAAGCTACACCAAAGCACATAGCAATCAAATTGCTCAACACCAATGATAAAAAGAAAAATCTTGTAAGTAACCAGACAAAAAAGACATATTATGTACAGAGGAACAAAGATAAGGATGACAAAGCCTTCTTATCAGAAATAATGGAAGAGAGAAGATAGTGAAGCAACATCTTAAAAGTAGTGAAATAATATAATAAACCAACAATTGTCGATTGAGTTAAAATACCACCAAAACCAAATTGAAATATTTTTTCTTAGTACATAAAAAAATGGAAGAATTTCATCATGGGCATATTTTCAGTATAAGAAGTGTTAAAAGACGTTAAAAGGCAGAAAGAAATACTAGATGGAATTATAGATCTCCCCAAAGGAATGAAAAACACCAAAAATGGCACCTACATGGGAAAAAAAATATAAGATCTCTTTCTTATTAATTAAATTCTTATGAATTAAATATATTTAAAGATAACTGACTTTAAACAGAGATAATAACAATGAAATGTCAAGTTATAACATATGTAAAAGTGAAATATATAACAATAGCACGATGGCCTACAGGGTATAAATGGAAGTATATTATTGTGAGGTTCTTATACTAGATGTGAAGTGGTATAATGTCACTTGAAGGTAGACTGTGATAAATTAAAATGTATATTATAAATCTTAAAGCAACCATTAAGTTAACAAAGTAAAGAGTTACAGCTAATACACCAATAAAATGGACTCATAAAGAAAAGTTTGCTGTCAAAAGTAGTTTTTGCTTTAAGTAAATGTCATAACACTGCACATTAGAATTCCAGAATGCCTTTTCTTTGAATAACAGAAGAGTTCATTATGAAACAAGAATAGAAAAGCACCTGGGAAGTGGAGAGTAAACCAAGCTCTGAAAAGCTTGATCTTACACCGATCTCAAGGTATATCCATCATCTTTGTACTGCAAATAACCTGTAAAACAAGGAGCTTGTCTCAGGGCTGTTATAGAAACTTAGCTGGAATTTCAACAGGAAGTGTAAGACTTAAGTTGCCTGCCCAGTTCTTTCACTACTTATGGCAGATTGCAAACTTTAAATGTTGGGGGCTCGTTTCTAACACGCAGTCCTACATGAAGGCCTACATAGCCTGCAGGAGATCAGTTTACAGAAGAGGGTTCTACGTAAAGTAGAATTGGTCTTAATAACTAGCCAGTGTCCATTCAAATAAATATGAAAATGTATTAAAATGGTACGATCTTTAGAAAAAAAAAGTGGGTGCCATCCCCCAGATAAGTAAAGCATTACTGAAGAAGAAAACAAAGTGGGAAGCCTCACACGACCTGATTTTAAATCCTATTATACTGCCACAGTAGTCAAAACAGCCTTGTACTGGTACAACAACAGATACATAGACGAATGGAATAGAAATGAGAATCCAGATGTAAATTCATCCACCTCTGAACAGCTGATATTTGACAAAGGCCCAAAGCTTGTTAACTGGGGAAAAGATGGTCTCTTTAACAAATGATGCTGGTATAACTGGATACCCACCTGCAAAAAAAAAAAAAAAAAAATGAAACAAGACCCATACCTCACACCATGCACAAATACTAACTCAAAATGGATCAAAGACCTAAATATAAAATCTAAAGTGATAAGTATCATGCAAGAAAAAATAGGAACAATGCTAGGAGCCCTAACACATGGCATAAACAGAAAACAAAACATTAATAACAATGCACAAATAACAGGACAGAAACTAGATAACTGGGAGCTCCTAAAACATAAACACTTATGCTCATTCAAAGACTTCACCAAAACAGTAAAAAGACAACCTACGGACTGGTAAAAAAAATTTGGCTATGACAAATCTGATCAGCATCAAATCTCTAAAATCTATAAGATATTGCAAAACCTCAATAATAAAAAGACAAATAACCCGATTAAAAAATGGGAGAAGGATATGAACAGGTATTTTACCAAAGAAGATGTTCAGGCAGCTAACAGACACATGAGAAAATGCTCACGATCATTAGCCATTAGAGAAATGCAAACTAAAACTACAATGAGATACCATCTCACCCCAGCAAGGCTAGCAGTAATCCAAAAAACACAAAATAAGAAATGTTGGAGAGGTTGTGGAGAAACTGGAACACTTATACATTGCTGGCGGGAATGTAAAATGGTACAACCACTTTGGAAATCGATTTGGTGCTTTCTTAAAAAGCTAGAAAAGGAAGTATCATAGGATCCAGCAATCCCACCCCTTGGAATATACACTAGAGGAATAAAAGCTGCCACACAATAGATATATGCATACCCGTATTCATTGCAGCACTGTTTACAATAGCAAAAAGGTGGAAACAACCTAGGTGCCCGTCAACAGACAAATGGATAAACAAATTATGGTATATTCACACAATGGAATACTACACAACAATAAAGAATAATGATGAATCCATGAAACATCTCATAACATGGATGAATATGGAGGACATTATGCTGAGTGAAATTGGTCAATCACAAAAAGACAAACATGAGACAACTATTTTAAGAATTCAAGAAAAGTTAAAACACAGAAGAAAACATTTTTTGATGATTACGAGGGTGGGGAGTGAGGGAAAGGGCTATTCACTAACTAGATAGTAGACAAGAATTATCTTAGGTGAAGGGAAAGACAACACACAATACAGGGGAAGTCAGCACAACTGGACTAAACCAAAAACTAAGAAGTCTTCTCAATGCAACCAAACACTTTGAGGGACGGAGTAGCAGGGGTGGGGTTTGGGGACCATGGTTTCAGGGAACATCTAGGTCAACTGGCATAACAAAGTTTATTAAGAAAATGTCCTACATTCCACTTTGGTGAGGGGTGTCTAGCGTCTTAAAAGCTAGCAAGTGGCCATCTAAGATGAATCAATTGGTCCCAACCCACCTGGAGCAAAGGAGAATAAAGAACAACAAAGACACAAGGAAAAAAATATGAATCCAAGAGACAGAAAGGGCCACATAAACCAGACACTCCATCAGTCTGAGACCAGAAGAACTAAATGGCGCCTAGCTACCACCAATGATCGCCCTGACAACACAACAGAGAGTCCTTGACGAAGCAGGAGAAAAGTAGGATGCAGAACTCAAATTCTAGTAAAAATACCAGACTTAACGGACTGACTGGGGACTGGAGGGACCCCAGAAGACATGGCCCCTAGACTCCCTGTTAGCCCAAAACTAAAACCATTCCCGAAGCCAACTCTTCAGGCAAAGGTTAGACTGAACTATAAGGCATTAAATGATACTTGTGAAGAGTGTGCTTCTTAGGTCAAGTAGATACATGAGACTAAATGGGCAGCTCTGTCTGGAGGTGAGATGAGAAGGCAGAAAGGGACAAGAGCTGGTTGAATGGACATGGGAAATATAGGGTGGAAAGGAGGCATGTGCTGTCACATTCTAGGCAGAGCAACTAGGGTCACATAACAACGTATAAATTTTTGTATGAGAAACTAATATAAACTGTAAACTTTCTCTTAAAACACAAGAAAACAAAAAGTAGGTGCCATCTACCTACAGATTTTGATCAATTCTTAGAAGACATAACATATATGGAAGAACTGGAGCTGAGAACACGGAGTGGAAGGAACATCAATTTAGAGCATCGACAATGAGATTCTTTGGATGGGGGGAACAAATTGACCTGCCTGGCTGAGAACCATGACCAGGTGTTTCAAGACAGAAGTGGAACAGAAATCAAAGGTATTAATTACTGGTCTGTACATGGAACAGTTGACAGACCTCTTTTTCCATACCTGATTGAAAAATACCTGACTGGTAAATGTTTACAGCCTAGTCAAAACAACAACACATGAAATTAAAAAAGGTTCCTCTCTAGAGGTAGAAGGTATCGTTAGAAGGAAATAGAGTAGAGAGTTGGAATCAACTCGAGGGCACTGGGTTAGTGGGAACGTCAGTCACCTAGAGAAAAATCTGAAGATTCTAACATTTGGGGAAGGGTACCTCTAATATTTAGAAGCAAGGATGGTGTCTTAGTTATCTAGTGCTTCTATAACAGAAACACCACAAGTGGATGGCTTTAACAAACAGAAATTTATTCTCTCACAGTTTAGGAAGCTGGAAATCTGAATTCAGGGCACCAGCTCCAGGAGAAGGGTTTCTCTCTCTCTCTGCAGGCTCTGGAGAAACCCTGGTGGTGTAGTGGTTAAGAGTTTTCAGCTGCTAACCAAAAGAGTGTCAGTTCGAATCCACCAGGTGCTCCTTGGAAACACTGTGGGACAGTTCTACCTTGTCTTGTATGGTCACTATGAGTCAGAATGACTCGATGGCAATGGGTTTTTTTGTTTGGTAGGCTCTGGGGGAAGGTCCTTGTCATCAGTCTTCTCCTAGTCTTGGAGTTCTCAGTGCAGGGACCCCAGGTCCAAAGGACTCACTGTGCTCCCAGCTCTGCTTTCTTGGTGGTAGGAGGTCGCTCTCCTCTCTGCTTGCTTTTCTCTTTTATATCTCAAAAGAGATTGACTCAAAATACAACCTAATCCTGTACGTTGAGTCCTGCCTCATTATCGTAACTGCTTCTAGTCTTGCCTCATTAACATCACAGAGGTTAAAATTTACAACACATAGGAAAATCATATCAGATGACAAAATGGTAAACAATCACACAATACTTGGATTCATGGCCTAGCCAAGTTCACTCACATTTCTGGGGGACACATTTCAATCCTTAACAGGTGGTAAGACTTTGGCTTCCTTACTTTGGACATATTATCAGGAAAGACGACTGCTAAAAAAGGAGATCATGATTGAAAAAGTAGACAAATAGAGGATCAGGGAAAACAAGGGAAACCCTCAGTGAAATGGATTGATGCAATAACCCCAACAGTGACTCAAACATATCAACAATCGTGAAGATGGTACAGGACTGGACAGTGTTTCATTCTGTTATGCATAAGGTTACTATGAGTCAGAGCGAACTCAAAGGCAACAAACAACCAAACAAAAATCTCCATTTTAAGTGTAAACTGATGGTCACTCCTTGTAAATTAAAGCAACCAGCAAATAAACTACCCAAGCCTACAGAGTTCTCATAAAGGCTTTATATTGCTTAATTTTTAATTGTGAAAGTATAACAAAATATCATCAGGCATTTAAAGAACAAATTCACACAAATAGAAAAACTGATCAAAAGGGAAATTGAGATAATTCAGGAACAGAAGAGAACTTAAAAGGGTCTAATAGATACTTAGAAAAAGTTAAGATTTTACATCCCTAAAAAGAATCAGATGCTATTAAAAAGGATCTATTAGAATATCAGAAAGATTCTTGGAAATCTGAAATACATTTGCCAAAATTAGAAAGAAGTCAACAGAAAGGTTTGAAGAAAATGTTCAAAAAAAAAAAAAAAAACACAAACATCTCCTGAAATGTAGAACAAACAGATTAGGAGTCAGGAAATAAGAGAGTTCAGGTGAGACATAAATTGAAGATCAATCAGATACTCCCAGAAGGAATAAATGGAAAAAGGAAAAGGGAGAAATCATCAATGTGCCTGCAAAGTGCTCAACAAATATTTGAAAAATGGGAAAATTACCAGAGTCTTGGGTTGTCCATTTAAACATACAACAATTTGTGAGATTGGGCAAGTCTCTGATCTATCTGGAGTAGAGTTCCTTCTTCTACATCATGGCAGGTAATGGAATCACTGTGCATTTGTACCAGCTTTATATTTTGCATTCCTTGTAACTGCCTCTTTTCATTCAAGGATTGTCATAAAGCAAGACGTAGCATAATATGGGATGCTATCAATGCTATAGAAATTAGTTTTAATTTTAAATCTGTAGGTCGCTGATGAAAATTATCTTTTACTCATCATGTATTCAAGCTAACAGCCTTAAATTCTATTTAAAGGAATGCACTGTTACTTTGTAAATAAAAAATAAAAAGCCTCCTGAAAACGGTGCCTTCCAAAGTACACTGGCCATTTACACTGATTATTTACAGGCTACCTAAGCCTCCTAAAATTATGATAGAATTGATACATGGAAGAAATTTTCTTCTTGTCAATCACTTTCTTTAGCTATTTGCCTTCTGGGCTCATTTAGAAATGAACAGAATTTACCATATTATAAACGACTGATTTTTAGGTATCCCTGACTAGTGCAGGAACTCTGGTGGCACAGTGGTTAAGTGCTTGGCTGCTAACTGGAAGGTTGACAATTTGAACCTACCAGGTGGTCCTTGGAAACCCTGTGGGGCAGTTCTACTTTGTCCTAATAGAGTCACTTTATGAGTTGGCATCAACTTGAAGGTGGTGGGTTTGGTTTTAGTTTGTGGTTTTGCCTAGAATGCAATATATCTCTGAAGCTTACTTAGATATGGATAGTTTTATAATGTCGATCATATTTTTTTCCCAAATTTAAATAAAAGCTAGTTGAGGGCAGGATGAAACAATGGAATCCAGCTACCTTTTCCCCATATTTATATTTTGGGGACCTAGGAGGTACTTACTGAGCAAATAATCCAAGAAGCTGAACTATGTGAAGAAGAATGTAGCATCAGCATTGAAGGAAGACTCATCGACTTCCCGTGATACGCAGATGATACAACCTTGCTTGCTGAAAGTGAACAGGACTTGAGGCATTTGCTGATGAAGATCAAAGACTACAGTCTTCAGTATGGATTATGGCTCAACATAAAGAAAACAAAAATCCTCACAACTGAACCAAAAGCAACGTCATGATAAATTGAGAAAATATGGAAGCTGTCAAGGATTTCATTTTACTTGAATCTACAATCAGTACCCATGGAAGCAGCAGTCAGGAAATCAAATGGCATATTGCACTGGGCAAATCTTCAGCAAAAGACCTCTCTAAAGTGTTAAAAAAGCAAAGATGTCACTTTGAGGACTAAGGTATGCCTGACCCAAGCCATGATATTTTCAGCCACCTCCTTTGCATGCGAAAGCTGGACAATGAATAAGGAAGACTGAAGAAGAGTTGACACCTTTGAATTATGGTGTTGGTGAAGAATATTGAATATAACGTGGACTGCCAGAAGAATGAACAAATTTGTCTCGGAAGAAATACAGCCAGGGTTCTCCTTGGAAGTGAGGATGGCGAGACTTTGCCTCATGTACTTTGGACATGATATCAGGAGGCACCAGTCCTTGGAAAAAGATATAATGGTTGGTAAGGTAGAGGGTCAGCGAAAAAGAGGAAGACCATCAACAAGATGGATTGATACAGTGGCTACAGCAATGGGCTCAAGGATAACAACAATTGTGAGGATGGCGCAGGACCGGGGAGTGTTTCGTTCTGTTGCACGTAAGGTCTCTATGAGTTGGAACTGACTTGAAAGCACCTAACAACAACAACAGGAGGGACGTAAGAGATCAGGTAGTGTTTCAACATTCTCATGTCCCCCCCCACCCACCTGGAAATTAATTAATGCCCAGTTGGTGACATTCACTGTTAAGCAGAGTTAAGATTAGAGCAAACTCTCCTAATACCGACAAGTGTTCTTACTGATTTTTTTTTTTTTCTTAAATGTAGCTTGTTGTATGCATTCCAAAGGGGAAAACATAAATTCAGAACTAGAAGAGAAGTCTTTCAAGAGAAATACAGTCTCAGGGGATGAACTAATCATAGGTACAGAGGTGTCAAGTACAGAGCAAAAGCAATTAATGAAATTGAAATGTACCCTTTAGTTATTTAAATCAGATAAGTGATGATGTATGTTCTTACATGATCGCATGAAGCCATTCCATTTTCTAACCTTGTTTCAGCATTACCAAAGGGATATTTTCTTTTCTGACTTGCTTTCTACTGTTCTTGGTTTGGTAATCCTTTTAAAGGAAAAAAAAAAATCTTGCTAAAATTGAAGTGAATACATTTAATGCGGCATAATCAGCTTCTAAATCTACTTAACTTGAGCCCCAACGTGCATTTAGCACATTGAATGAATGGCACAAATGGGAAATGTATTTTAATGAGGACTGGGTGAGTTTTGTGAGACTGAAACTTCACTTCCCTGACATGTTTTTAAGCATCTGATTTTGTAGTCAAGTACTGCTCCATTTGCATACTTCTTTATTTGCATTTGACCTAGACACCTGCATTACTTTTTTTGGAGAATTTTACTTTTATGGTGCTTTGGAACACTTCACTGCCACCCCACTATGATAAAATGCAGTTTGCCTGCTGTGGATCTTTCCCTTTTAACCTCTTGTTTTTATTTAAGGTAGAACAAGTTGTTTACTTATATGAGAAGGATGTTTTGCTTTTCATGGGTTTACAGCCTCATCTGATTTTTAAAAACTAGAAGCAGTTTTAGAGACATGGATATTTTGTGAAAGTAGCATACAAATGATATCTACTGATATCATAATCATTCACGTCGAACATAGAGGTCTGCCCACTTTTGCTGTACTTATACCTAGATCACATTTTTCCTGTCTTCAGGAGATTAACATCCAAGTCCCTCCATGTCCCAAACGGAACCTATCACTTTCCTGTTTCATTTTGTGGCAAAATAGCATGTATCACTCTCAATGTCATCACCATTTCTCTTGTCATCCAACTTGAAAACCTGGGAGTTATCCTAGATTCTTTTCTTTCCCACTCTTCCACCTCCAGTCAATAATCAAGTTCAGTTGAGTCTACCTCCTGAAGATACATTTGGCCTGTGGCTTCTCCATTCCCGCAGCCATTGCTGTAGTTCGGGTCCATCTCTCATCTGGACCATTTCGGCATCCTTATTACTATCCTTCCTGCATCCAATTTTGCTCCTCTCCAGTGCAGTAATTTTTCCAAAATTAAAATCTAAGTATCACCCTCCCTTGCTCAAAAGGTGTCAATGACTTCCAATTGTCTTTAGGATAAAAATCTAAACACCTTTGATGCCAAACATTGTGTCTATAATCTGGCCCCCGACTGCGTCTTCATCCTTTTACTCCCCACTGACCCCTGCTTATGTATTGTTGTTGTATAGCCATATGGAATTCCTTCTTACATACTATCCCATTGGGCTTTCATATTCTTCTGAACTTGTACATTGTACTGTGCCTAGAATTCCCATTTCCTGGCTTCGTGACTGGTGGTAGATATCAAGATTAATGGCTTTCAGAGTATAGATCCCAGGGTCTATTGCCATCTACTTCCACCTATTAGCTGAGGGACCTTGCCTAAATTACTTAGTTTCTCCAAGTCTCAGTTTTCTCTTCTCTAAAATGGTGATAGTTATCCTGTCTACCTCATTAGGTTTTTGTGAAGTTTCTGTGTGAAATGAGTGGCATATAGTGTCCAGCACATGGTGATCATTGGTTGCTAGCTATTATGAGTGCCAAGAATTAGGAATAATAATGGCGTTATCATTAGAGACATGTTGCATCTCATATAAACTGCTTAGAGTTGTGCTTAATAGCTATGTAAAAAGAAAGAAAAAAAAAATCCATGCTTCTTCTACTATGCCTTATATAATCATCTAATTTACAAGTCAAATCTGTGTGATTATATATGACATAATTCATTATCCGTGTATGTCCATGGATAAGCCTGGAAAATCAGTTACCAAGAAAATATCGACTGCTAGATATTACTTAATTTTGCTAATAAATAAAAAAATCTCTGAGGCTAACTGTCTTGGACTTTCTTTTGTAAGTGAATAAGGAGTTTTCTGCAATTTCCTGGTTCTTCAAAGGTGGGCTTCAAAGAGAGCATCTCATGAGAGGTACAAAATCCAACTACATCTTTAGTCCAGAAAACCCTTGCTGGCTCCCCATTTGGCCTTTGTCTTTAGCCTTTTCTGCTATTCTAACTTTGCTTCTGGGTCCAGGCCCCAGGGCCTCCCTGGAGGATAGTGGGGGTGGCAAAGAAGATCCCCTGATTTAATATGTTCCTTAAATCCTCTCTCCAGGGCTCACCCAAAGAGTTCAGCTGCTTACTCCCACTCCTTCTCTCTCTCTGGCAACTCCCAAAGTCAATTCATGCTTTCACTTTCTTTGTGGTCAGAGCTACCACTGCTGCTGAAGTGACCCTTTCCCCTCAACTCCCAGAGTAGCTGTCAGTGCCTCCTCCTAGACAGGCCAGAGAGCAGGAGAAGGTTTCTGCTCCACTATTATTGAAATAAGTAATTATTACAGTTCCCAAAAGTGGGTGGCCAAAGGATAAATGGAGTAGAAGGCTGCTCTGGGTGATGCCGAGATCTCTTTCTGCTCTAAGATCCTATGATCATAGGTTTAGAGGCATTTTAATTAAAATTCTCCCTTTGGCAAAAAAAAAAATTTTTTTTAAATAATTAAAATAAAAATAAAGGATGTGTACGCACAACACGTACATATACATGCACACACAATCTCTTATTTATAGCAGTAGAGCAGACTGTCTACCATAGTGAGAAGCAGGAATTTGAGGCTCTAGTCCTTCAACACAGCCCCTGGGATTGTTACCGGTTTCAGGACTGTATGGTCCCCATCTCTGCATCCTCTTCTCCTTAGAGCTGGTTGGTACCTGGCAGCGCCAGCCTCAATGAACAATCATAATCCAGGGTGCTAGGGATTAAAAGGAGCCCTGGTGGAGTAGTAGTTAAGAGCTTGGCCGCTAACCAAAAATATTGGTGGTTGGAATCTACCAGCTGCCCCTTGGAAACCCTACGGGGCAGTTCTACTTTGTCCTAAAGACTTGATATGAGTGGTATTCAACTCAACAGCAATTGGTTTTTTGTTTGGGGGTTAAAGAACTCTAGCCACAGAACTGGGAGTCCTAGTGTCTCACTGAGCTGCTTCTGGGGCTATAGAGGAGAAGGAGCGTGGAGGGACAGAAGAGGACTGAACATTCGTAACTCGAAGCTTCCACCAGAGAAGCCCTACAATTATCATCCATTAATTTGACAAATGTTTATTGAGTTCCTTCATGTGCTAGATACTGTATGAAATGCTGGTAATACTGGAGGTAACTAAAACAGTCAAGATCTTTACTCTCTTAGGTAGAGGCTACAGAAGTGTTGGGTGATGGTCGATGATGGGTGGGGGGGAAACAATAAGCAAGATGATTCCAGTAAGTGAAAAATTAGGTACCCTCAATTTTGTTCTGACTCGTAGCGACCCTATGTACAACCAATCAAAACACTACCCGGTCCTGCACCGTCCTCACAATCTTTATTATGTTTGAGTCCATTGTTACAGCCACTGTGTTAGTCCATCTTGTTGAGGACCTTCCTCTTTTTTGCTGACCCTCTACTTTACCAAACATGATGTCCTCCTCTAGGGATTGGTCCCTCCTGATAACATGTTCAAAGTACATTAGACAAAGTCTCGCCATCCTTGCTTCTAAGGTGCATTCTGGCTGTACTTGTAAGATAGACTTGTTCGTTCTTCTGACAGTCCACGGTATAGACAATATTCTTTGCCAAGACCATAACTCAAAGGCATCAATTCTTCTTTGGTTTTCCTTATTCATTATACAGCTTTCACATGCATATGAGGCGATTGAAAATATCATGACTTGAGTCAGGTGTACCTTTGTCCTCAAAGTGACATCTTTGTTGTTTAACACTTGAAACAGGTCTTTTGCAACAGATTTGCCTAATAAGTCAGTTGATTTCTTGACTATTGTTTCCATGGACATTGATTGTAGACCCACGTAAAATGAAATCCTTGACAACTTCAATGTTTTCTGTGTTTATCATGATGTTGCTTTTGGTCCAGGTGTGAAAATTTTTGTTTTCTTTATGTTGAGGTGTAATCCATACTGAAAGCTGTAGTCTTTGATCTTTATCAGTAAATGCTTCAAGTCCTCTTTGCTTTCAGCAAGCAAGGTCGTGTCATCTGCATGTTGCAGGTTGTTAATGAGTCTTTCTCCAGTGCTAATGTTGCATTCTTTTTCATACAGTCCAGTTTCTTGGATTATTTGCTCAGCATATAGATTGAATAAGTATGGTGAAAGGATACAACCCTGATACACACTCTTTCTGATATTAAACCATGGAGTCTTCTCTTGTTCTGTTCAAATGACTGCTTCTTGGTCTATGTACAGGTTCCACATGAGCACAGTGAAATGTTCTGGAATGCCCATTCTTTGCTATGTTTTCCATAATTTGTTATGATCATCACAGTTAACTCCCTTTGCATACTTAAGAAAACACAGGTAAACATCTTTCTGGTATTCTCTGCTTTCAGCCAAGATCCATCTGACATCAACGGTGATATCTTTCACCACACATCCTCTTCTGAATCCAGCTTGGATTTCTGGCAGTTTCTTATTGATGTACTACTGCAACAGTTTTTAATTACCTTTAGCAAAAGTTTACTTGCATGTGATATTAATTGCTAAAATAATCTCCACATTCTGTTGGATCACCTTTCTTTGGAATGGGCACAAAATATGGATCATTTCCAATTGGTTGGCCAGGTAGCTGTTTTCCAAATTTCTTGGCATAGCCGAGTGAGTGCTTTCAGCGTTGCATCCTTTTGTTGAAACATCTCAATTGCTATTCTGCCAATTCCCCGAGCTTTGTTTTCTCGCCAATGCCTTCAATGCAGCTTGGACTTCTTCCTTCAATACCATCGGTTCTACCATCATATACTACCTCCTGAAATGGTTGAAAGTCAAACAATTCTTTTTGGTACCGTGGCTGTGTATTCCTCCCATATTCTTTTGATGCTTCCTGCGTCGTTTAATACTTTCCCCATAGAATCCTTCAATATTGCAACTCGAGGCTTGAATTTTCTCTACAGTTCTTTCAGCTTGAGAAATGCTGAGCGTGTTCTTCCCTTCTGGTTTTTTAACTCCAGAACTTTTCACATTTTATTATAATACTTTGTCTTCTTCAGCTGCCGTTTGAAATCTTCTCTTCAGCTCTTTTACTTCATCATTTCTTTCTTTGGCTTTAGCTCCTCGACATTTAAGAGCCAGTTGGAAAGTCTCTTCTGACATCCATTTTGGTCTTTTCTTTCTTTCCTGTCTTTTTAATGACCTCTTGTTTTCTTCATGTATGATGTCCTTGATGTCATTATACTATTCATCTGGTCTTCAGTTATTAGTGTTCAATGCCTCAAATCTGTTCTTGAGATAATCTTTAAATTCAGGTGGGATATACTCAAGGTCTTGGTTCTTGTGGACTTGTAATTTTCTTCATCTTCAACTTAAACTTGCATATGAGCAATTGATGGTCTGTTTCACAGTCAGCCCCTGGCCTTGTTCTGACTGATATTGAGCTTTTCTGCCATCTCTTTCCACAGATGTAGCCAGTTTGATTTCTGTGTGTTCCATCTGGCAAGATCCATGTGTATAGCCGCCATTTATGGTATTGAGAAAAAGTATTTGCCATGAAGAAGTCTTTGTTCTTACAATCGTGATCTCCAGCATCATTTCCATTACTAAGGCCATATTTTCCAACTACCGATCTTTGCTCTTTGTTTCCAACATTTATATTCCAATAACCAGTAACTATCAATGCATCTTGATTGCATGTTTGATAAATATCGAACTACAGTTGGTAAAATCTTCAATTTCTTCATCTTTGGCATTAGTGGTAGGTTCACAAATATGAATAATGATCATATTAACTAGTCTTCCTTGTAGGCGTATGGATTTTATACTATCATTGGCAGCTTGGCACATGGAGAGTCCTAAATTCCATCCTAAGAGACAGCTTGCAATCCTTCGCTGAATATCACCTAATTGATCCTATCCTCTGCTCATGGCCCAGACATGGTCAGTGTTTCCAAAATAAGCATAACAACAACATTAACAACAACAATCGGTGCAATTTATTAAACCCTCATTTTTTAAGGAATTTATAAGCCTTAAATCATGCCAACATTAAAACAGCCCTTTATGAAATACATCAACACCTTTTTAATAAATGAGGAAATTGAAGCTTAGAGAAGTTAAAGAACTTGTTCAAGGTCACACAGCTACTAAAGAATGGGTCAAGGATTCAAGGCCATGTATCACAGAGTGCATTCTTTGTCCTTTTAACCAGAGCTGCCTCCTAAAAGTGAGATATCAAGAGCTGATTAGCTCTCCTGGCTCTGGGCAAGTGCTTCGGTCTCACTTTGGGAATCTCCTGTGAAAGACCCTAAACTCTGGTGCTACGAAATGTGATTTGGGGATAATGACACTTATCACTTCCTCAACACAATATTAAAAAAAAATCAACACAATATCATAAAGATTAATTAGTGGATGTTGGTAAAACACTTTGAAGGGGAGTGATTTAGGCATAATCACAAGTCTTACTTCTCACCGATCTTTAGCATCCTTTTTATTTAATATTGATCCAATGTTATTGACCAGCTTGATGGCCATTAATCAGACTGTTGCAGGTTTTACCATTTCCAAGTATATTTCTGTAAATTGGTGGTGTAAGTTATTTTGTCATAATGTGCCCATGCTTCCAACTGTCATTTTAACCAAGAATTTGAAAGGTTGCATAAATTCAACCTTCAACGACACTCTTTTTATACTTTTATTATAGCCATTAACACATCATGTCATAATTTATTGCATATGTGTTGTTCTGGGTTTCTCCATGTGAACTCTTTAGAGCAAGAATTAGAATTTTGTAGTTATCATTGAATAAAAAGGCATCCACTAAGTGCCAAACTTGATATCTAACATCTACATGGGCTAAATATTAGTTAAATATAAGAGATTGATAAGACAACTTGATTTTTCTGGGTGGTCTCTGTTGAGATCTTATTGCTGGGCAGACAGTTAAAGACCATCAATAAGCAGTTCCTGCATACCACAATTTTTCAACATCCCTCTTTTTTTCTAGTCTGTATATAGACATGGAGCCCTGGTGGTGCAGTGGTTAAAAGCTACAGCTGCTTACCAAAAGGTTAGCAGTTCGAAACCCTGTGGGGCAGTCCTATTCTGTCCTATAGTGTTGCTATGAGTCAGAATTAACTCAATGGTAACAGGTTTTTTTTTTGTTTTTTTTTTTTTTCGGTTTTATATAGACATAGCACAAGAGAAGAATTCTGATTTGTTGCTTTCTTTTCAGGAGGGAAGAAGTGATAAAAGGAAGCTAGTAACCATTATGCAAGTACTAGTGCCAGGCCCATACCTGCACACATTAGTTATATGAACATTGCAGGTGAGAAAACCAATTGAGTTCCTTGCCAAGGTCACACAGCTAATGAGTAGAAGACATTGGATTTGAAGCCAGGTTTTGACAGATTCCAACACCTGTGGCTTTCAGCTACAACATACTTTGTTTGATGTTGATAATCATCCCTTCCCCTTTCTCATCAGAGAAAATGTTCTAGAAAATATTTAATTGAAACACAAGTAGGGTTGCCATGAGTTGAATTTGACTCAATGGCAACAGGTTAATGATATTAGGATTCTGTAAGGGCACTACCATTTACTCGTATTTTATTTTAAAGCTTTATTGCCAATCGAAATAGGGCAGGTGGTGGGCTACTGTGTTGGTACTATAGGGGGCTCCTAATAGGCAGCAGGCACTCATTAACACTGGGTAACGCTAATAGGAAGACAAGCTGAATGCAATGAGTGGAGTAGACACATCTATGTGTTCAGGAGAGATGATAAAAAAGGACTGGGTCAATCCCAGAAAAAATCTGTAGATTGAATGGAACTGAAATCTTAAAACAAGAGGCATGAATTCCTCCCTCTTGTACAGTAGACTTTTTTTTTTTTATTAATTTTCATTGAGCTTCAAGTGAACGTTTACAAATCAAGTCAAACTGTCACATATAAGTTTATATACACCTTACTCCATACTCCCACTTGCTCTCCCCCTAATGAGTCAGCCCTTCCAGTCTATCCTTTCGTGACATTTTTGTCAGCTTCCAACTCTCTCTATCCTCCCATCTCCCCTCCAGACAGGAGATGCCAACACAGTCTCAAGTGTCCACCTGATACAAATAGCTCACTCTTCATCAGCATCTCTCTCCTACCCTCTGTCCAGTCCCTTTCATGTCTGATGAGTTGTCTTTGGGAATGGTTCCTGTCCTGGGCCAATACAAGGTTTGGGGACCATGACCGCCGGGATTCCTCTAGTCTCAGTCGGACCATTAAGTATGGTCTTTTTGTGAGAATTTGGGGTCTGCATCCTACTGACCTCCTGCTCCCTCAGGGGTTCTCTGTTGTGCTCCCTGTCAGGGCAGTCATCAGTTGTGCCCGGGTACCAACTAGTTCTTCTGGTCTCAGGATGATGTAGGTCTCTGGTTCATGTGGCCCTTTCTGTCTCTTGGGCTCTTAGTTATCATGTGACCTTGGTGTTCTTCATTCTCCTTTGATCCAGGTGGGTTGAGACCCATTGATGCATCTTAGATGGCCACTTGTTAGCATTTAAGACCCCAGACGCCACATTTCAAAGTGGGATGCAGAATGTTTTCATAATAGTATTATTTTGCCAATTGACTTAGAAGTCCCCTTAAGCCATGGTCCCCGAACCCCCGCCCTTGCTCCGCTGACCTTTGAAGCATTCAGTTTATCCCGGAAACTTCTTTGCTTTTGGTCCAGTCCAGTTGAGCTGACCTTCCATGTATTGAGTGTTGTCCTTCCCTTCACCTAAAGCAGTTCTTATCTACTAACTAATCAGTAAAAAACCCTCTCCCACCCTCCCTCCCTCCCCCCTTGTAACCACAAAAGTATGTGTTCTTCTCAGTTTATACTATTTCTCAAGATCTTATAATAGTGGTCTTATACAATATTTGTCCTTTTGCCTCTGACTGATTTCGCTCAGCATAATGCCTTCCAGGTTCCTCCATGTTATGAAATGTTTCACAGATTTGTCAGTACAGTAGACTTTGAAGTGAAGCCCTTGGAACCAACTTCGCGTTAAATAGTCTTGCACATACAGAAGCCACGTTGCTGCAGCGACAGCAGAGAGAAGGATGTATGCATTGCTTTTAAATATGATCATCTGCCTTGGACCTGGGAGCCTGTGGTCTTCTGAGAGAAGCCTGCTTATCTCGCTCCTTCCTTTGCTCACCCTTGTACTGCCTTTCACCCCCACTCACTCACCATCCTTCTTGACTACAATTCCAAATGCTACACACAACCGAAGCTCCTCAGTCAGGGGCCTATCTGTGGACAATTAGTTTTGAATTGCTGAATGATCTCTCACAGCTGGCGATGGAAACTGTGCTGGTCAATAGAAACTGCTCATTTTGTCCCCCTCAAGTGTTGCCCAGGGGACGCGCCTACCTGCCGTACCTTAGGCCAGTGGAAGTGAGCCCCACTTCAGTGACTACTCAGCAGACAGAGTTTGTTGTGGTTACCGATGTGAAACTTTCTTCCTACCCTAGGCCCTCAGGCAAACAGCAAGAAAAAGTGAAAGCAAAGGTGGAAGACAGCAGGGTTGTGACGGAGGAGAAGTTCGAAACTTTGATCTGAGTTGGAAATGCTAATCTGTAGCCTGTGATTCACCTTTTGATATTATCGGCACCAGGTAGGATGAGGAGGAAATACTGGAACGTCAGCACAAGAAGAATCTCAACCTCCAGATTAGTAATGCAAAGTCAGGCAGAATCGCAGAACGTTTCACCTCTAGAACCTTCAGAAACCTGAGGAGCCCAATCTGTGATCCACCAGGTAAAGGGACTGAGCAACCATAAGCTGCCAAAGATCACATAGTAAATGACGGTGATATTAATTAACCCTTCAAGTTATTCATCTGTCATATATTTTTAAGTGCCTTTTAATACACCAAGAACTGAGTCAGACATAATGGATGCAGTACTGAAAAAAACAGGCCCAAGTTTGTCCTCCAGGAGTTTACAGTTCAGTGGGAAGGAGAAGTCGAGACTTGAGCTCATCTGCAGACTCCCACGCTGATGCTCTTTCCAGAATGGCTCAGCGTTAGCCAGGACCTCAGCCCACTCACATTACCCTTGTCGGTAAGTAGGCTGCCTCAGGGCTCACATCTCCCTAGAAAAGCAAGAAGATACTTTCTTGGTTAAGATTTCTAAATTGAGAGAGAAGCAGAAGAAGAGGAGGAGATGGAGGAAGAAAAGAAAGAGACAGGGAGAGAATATATGTACATTTTTCTTCAAAGTGGGGTGAACCCCGGGGAGCAGCATGAATTCATCTGGTCGCCATTTTGCCCCGCCGCACTTCACCGCAAATTTCTTTTTTTTTTGCAGGATCAGCAAATCTCTGCCATGTAAATTACTGAGTCTCTCCAACCAGCTCCACCCTTCTGGCACCCTGCTTCTCCTTGTCCCATTGCTGGCACCTATTTATTTAGATCCGTAAACATGGCTGATTGAGCAATTAAAAAAAAAAAGTGGCTGTTGAGCTGGTTCCAACTCCTGGTGAGCTCATGTGCCAGAGTAGAACTGTGCACTATAGGATTTTCAGTAGCTGATTTTTCTGAAGTAGATCGCCAGGCCTTTCTTCCAAGGTGCCTCTGGGTGAACTCAAACCTCCAAGCTTTCTTTAACAGCCAAGCAAATGAACTGTTTGCAATACCCAGGGCCTTTGATTAAACTGCACTTAGTTGTTATTCCAGTGGACCTGGGAGAACTGTCTCTTCCCACTTTGATCTCACAGCACTTATCCAACTTTATTGCAGCTAATACGACATGGGAAAAAAAAATGTGTATATATATGTATAGTATATAATATTAAAGCAAAAGAGACACCAGACTATGCCAGATTCCTCCCGTATTTATAGATATGTCAAAGATGTATGCTTATTCAAAGTAAACGTACACTTTATGATCCATCTTCCATTACAGATTCATAATAATGTCTAAGAGCACCCACTCACTGTCTTCGAGTCATTTCCAACTCAAAGCAACCCTGTAGGACGGATTAGGATGCCCAGTAGAATTTCCAAAGCTGTAAATCTTTATGGAAGCAGACTGCCACATCTTTCTCCTGCAGAGCAGCTGGTGGGTTTGAACCTCTGATCTTTCAATTGGCAGCTGAATGCTTTAACAACTGCGCCACCAGGGCTCCTCTCTGAGACTAAAGCCTTCCCCCAAATAAGAAGCTTGATATTGCATATGATAGGTAAGGGTGGATGGAACTGGAGAAATTTTGGCTCCCTAGTTGCAAAATGACCCCCAGGGAGTTGAGAATCTCTTAGCCTCTATTCTGCTACACAAGAGAATGCAAACACAAATGGGGCTGAGGTGTTCTGTAATTCCTTCCATTCAGTTTGCATAAACTTACATTGGCCCAAGTGATACCATAGCATTCTGGGAAGACAATCCAAGCTAGTGCTAGGATTCAAATTATTTGGTAGAAAGATGTGCTTAAACCAACACCAATCAGATTAAATAATGCAGCTATTACTTTCCTTTATTGTTTGGAACTTGAATTGTCACAAGTGTACTTCATCCAGCTCCATGATTGCCTAGCAGATTGTTAACGGGTGCTTTTAGATCACTGCAGATGGAGCCACCTACAGCCAGTTCCTCATTCCTTATTTATTCTGCCAGTGGCCTTGGTCATGATCTTCAAACAGCTTGTTTAGGGGATGAGAAGGAACCATGGGGCCTTCCTGTTCGCAGTTCAGTCACTGAGCAGCAGGCAATGTTATATTGTCAGGGACGGAATCGTACAAGGAGGGGAGGAATACCTGATCATGCCAACCTCATTTCCAAACTCCTGCTCAGATATCTGGTGAAGAGTGGAGCTATTAGTTTATATATGTGGCAAAAAAAAAAAAACATTAAATTGATTTAAAAATCCTGTTTAACAAATATTCAGGACTACGATAATTATTGATGTTTAACATTACGGTTCAGTATTGCAGGGGGAAAAGAAAAAAACCCAAAAGCTGTTTAGATAGTGTCCAAGCCGAATTTGATTGAAATGTCTAAAAGTGACTGTTGGTTTTCTAGGTTATTATTATCACCATATGTGTTCCGGATGGATTAGCAGGGCTTCCGTCACTCTTTCTTTACTCCTTGATATAGCATGAAAATCTCAAAAAGTTCTTTGAAGGCCCAGAGAATACATGCAATCCCCTTACATAAAATCTAGAGATTTTTAAATACTCCTCATGATTTTAATGATCATAGTCTTCCTCCCCTTGCTCTTCCTCCTCCTTGCCATAGGAAGATATTTTCGAAGAATCAGGAGAAAACGGTAGCAAAGAAAACTATTTATTGCCATCTACTTTCCAAAAAAAAAAAAAAAGACATCTTAGAAAAAAAAAATGTTTAGCTATTTAGTTGTTAAGTATAAGTGAAGTGTTTGTCTTCGTCAAATTGTAGGGTGTGCTATTGTCATGTCTACGCTAGTGACGTAGTGGAAATATTATGCAATTACTCAGAAAACTCCAGCCTCTTGTCTGATTTTTCCAGGTGATTGGAGCAAATGCATAGTAGCGTGGCATGATTACTAGGTAATTACGGCAGCTTTGGTGCATCATTCCATTAAGGATATAATTCCAGCTTATATTTCAACTATAAACTCTATTAGATGGTTCTAAAATTATTGAAAGAGGGCAAGAGAGTGAGATACAGAAAGGGAGGGAGGGAGGAAGGAGAAAGAGAGAGAAAAGCACTCAGAGGAGAGAGAATGTAAAAAACAATAAAATAAATGTGTTGGCACTTTTTCTTCTCTGTTGAGACACCACGAAAGATACTACAGTGATTTGACTCAGTGTTTGATTGATGTTATTATCAGCAATATGCTCCCTCTGAAAATTTTGCTCCTGACAAAGTGAACACCTAGAAAACTCATTCAATGCCAGGAGTTTAGTCTCTCTTGGAGTCTAACATGGGAGAAAGTACACACACGCGCGCGTGCCCACACACACACAGAAAAAGACAGTAGAGAATTTCATAAAGAAGACAGCTACTAAGGTAAAATATTTTAGTTGACTGTATTAAATAGTCTATTTAAGAGTTAATAAATTTGAGGCTGGATATTTTTAGTATTACTTAGAACAGAATATTTAATATATAAGGGAAAATACTTTTATTAAAATCAACTTCAACAGATTTATTAAAAGGATTGCTATAATATGGAGAAAGCTAGGTTGTTTTTTAAACTGCATGGTTCAAATTCTAAAGCAGTTCTGGCATTTGTGGCTGATAATTCTTTAATGTTTATCAGAAATAAAATTAGGTCAAAATGTGGCCCATCAGACAAAATATCTATGACATTTTACCATACAATCATGGACCTGGCCAGGCTTGATTCTGTTTCCTTGTCATGGAAGATGTTTCTTAAATCTTTGCCCAAGCTCTTTTTTTTTTTTTTTTTGTTAAAAAGGATATTTATTTGGAGGAAAAAATAAAATATTCTAATGTTCAAAGAATATAGTAAATCAATGTCAGATAATTTTTAATGGTAAAAGAAAAAAAAATCATGGGCTATGCTTTCCTCAAAGATATATATATTATTCAAAAAAAGTGACATGGTTTTTATATCTACCATTTCTGCTCAAGGTCAAGTTAGAGAAATGACAATATGGCAACTGTAGGTTGTGATAAGGAGAAGGTCAATTGCTTGTCTAGACACTGTCTTTGATAACAATAACCGTTTTCAGATAGCGAGGGGAAAGCATATCCCTTTCAAAAAGGTAACTAGATAGGGTGATGTGTTCTTCTATTACCAATAAATGGCCCTGGAGTTAAAAGTAGAAATTTTTTTCTTTGCCCTGAGTGGCTGGCCTATCAGACTGGGTACCACCTGCTCTTCCATAAGTGAGATTCAGGAAAAGGAGACTATTTCTTCGTGATGTATTGTCAGAGACCATATGACTATATTTCATATTCATTATCATGTTATAGACAATCTGAATTTGTATAATCTCTTCTAATAGATTATATGCATCTAGATGGGTTAAACAGTATCCATACTCCATTTTATATCCTGTTCTTTAATATTCTTCTTTCATTCTTGGTTGTTAAGATTTCTTACGGGATTGTGCTGTCGTTTGTTCATTTGTTTCTATTTACACTTTTACTGTGGAGGAGATACATGAAAATGTAACAAAACACCCTAAGCCTCTGTCTCTTCCAGTTTCGCCTTATTGCAAGAGTGATCTCTGCTGATCCTGTAGTAGAACTCAGCCTGCTAAAGCCTGCTGCGTGCAGCTAGCTGCATTTAAGCTTCCTCAGGTGACAAGGTAAAAATATCCTGACAAAAGAGTATGTTTCATCTGGTTTTTTGATGAACACAGCACAAAACAGACACTGTTCCCTGTCAGCACTGAGTGCCAGATTTCTAAACTGGCGTCCTAATTACACCCTTACAACGTGAAGACTTGTCCATTTGTATATCAGTGGAGCACAAATCTTGCGGCCTGCTGAGGGTTGGTGCCGTCAAATGAACTAGGAGACTGGGCAAATGACTCTTGGCCTTATTTTTTTCCCCAACATTTTATTTATAAAAAATTTCAAACACATAGCAAAGTTGAAAGAATTTTACAGTGGACCCCTGTATACGTCCACCTGGATTCTACTGGTAATGTTTGCCTACACTTCCTTTACCACCCATCTTTCCATCTATCCATCCCTCCCTCTGCACATCAATCCATCTGATTTTTTTTGATGCATTTCAAAGTGAATTGCAGCACTGTTCCCCCTAAATGCTTCTGCCTGCTATAATGGTATTGATGAAGAAAATGGATGCATTTCTCCCAACCAGCTTTGAAAGCGCAATTTTAGAAAGGCGAATAAAGGTAGAAGAAATTATTTTCCAGGAACAAAGACATGAGGAAAAAATAAGTTTGGGGATACCACATGGGGTCATTTTATAGCACACTGTTTTAGTCCTGCTGGAGTTTAGATCAGTATGCCTTTTTTTTTTTTTTTTTTCATCTGCTCTCAGTAGCAAGAGAAAATTACTTATCAGATTTATGTGACATGCCTTAGGGTCAGTAACACATTGGTATTAATTTAGTACCAAGTGATGCTTAAAGCCTGAGAGTTACTAGTGGATTTTGTTACCCCACTAAGCAGATGTAAGAACATTTTTCTCATATGTGCTGTCAAAATCAAATAAAAGAGTTCAGATGACCGGGGTACAGAAACAGGTAACAAAGTCATCCTTTTATGACCCCATTGCTTTGCTAAAATGATGAGCCTTAAAAAATATAACAAAGCAGGTAAGATACACGCTGATCTCTGTACCTCGTTATGTTTTCTTTGGCTGTGTGATGACTTAACTTTTCTTGGTACAAGGCAGTTGAGTAAACTACTAAGCAATGTTGGGGTGTGGAAAGGGAGTGGAACAAAAAAGTTCTGAACGGGAGATGCTGGAATAAACCATTTAAATCAAAAATAGGTAAATTATATACGGATATCCTCAATCTGCCATATATATAGGATCATAGATGATTCAACTAGAGGATGTTTCATGTTTCAGTGATTCCGAAATTGATACCATGGAGCAGAATAGTGCATAATGTAAAATAATTGTACTCTGCACCTCGTGTGTCAAGGAGAAGTAGGCACACTCCTGTTGCTAGGGGACAGAGGATCATAGGAAGGTGGAAACAATCTTGGATGCACCAGAGAAGTGGCTTGGAACCTGCCCAAAGTCAGTTAAAGGAGGAAGAGGTGGAATCCCATGACGGCAGACAAAAAAAAAAAGGGGAGTGTTTCAGAGGGTGAGAAAGAAAAGAGAACTGATTGTGGAAGTTGAAGGGGGGGAGGGAAAATGATTGCTTAGTAGAATAGAAGATAGAATAAGCGTGTATATATATATATATACCACTTTTCCATGAATATACCGTGGTATTTGGTCTATACAGTCTTCCAGAGCTATACAAACCCCATTCCTTTCTTTTGCCAAGAAATTTCTACACATACGTATTTAAAGTCTAGGTCAGGTCTCGCACCCTACAGTAAATGATCCTTATGCGTCTTGTTATATCTGGTGATATTCCCGCAGACCACCAGGGGACATTGACACAGCGGGGCATCTGGAGAGAAAGGAAAGGGCAGTGGCTATTCACTATGGGTTATTTTAGTTTAACATAGAAACATCACAGAAATAAGTGGCATATCATCTTCTAATTTTATAAACATATTAAGTGATTTATCTAAGTTCAAACAGCAAATTAGTTGCAAGCACTGACTACAATGTGACTTCTAGCCCTACACTGGTCAGCAGAAATGAGAGAGGGAAAGAGGGAAGGAGGCAAGGAGGGAGACAGATGGGGGGAGTGTGGGGTGGGGGGAAAGAAAATAAAAATAGGGTAAAACATTGATCACCCCCCAAAATGCTTATTTTCTTTCATACTATTTTAAATATCTTTATTTCATAATGTAAACTAAATATTCATTTTTACAGATAAACTGTATTTATGGATTGAATTATGCCCCACCCCCCCCAAATATAATATGTAGGGTGTATCTTGAGTCAATCTTTTTTGAATATAAAAGAGAATAAACAAGCATGGGAGCAAGCAGAGATGGGGTAAGAGAGATGCCAAGCCACATGAAAATCACCCAGGAGCAGAAGCTGAGAAGAGATAAACGTTCCCTCAGAGCAGAGTAAGAAAGCCTTCCCCTAGAGCCAGCACCCTGAATTCGGACTTCTAGTCTCCTAATCTATGAGAAAATAAATTTCTGTTTGTTAAAGCCACCCTCTTACACTATTTCTGTTATATCAGCACTAGATGACTAAGACACTATATTATATGTAACACACTCTTATTTTCCCACACTAACCAAATAACTTGATTTGTAATTACTCTAGCTGTCTTTGGTTCACCAACATTTTCATTAAAAAGAGAAACTGTTCTGAGATTCTAAAATGTTCAGAACTTCTAACATATCATGTCTTCATTTGCTCCCATCTTGTTTCAGCTTGAAACAATCTGCCATCACCATGATAAAAAACCGTGCCAGAGGACAAGGGCGTTCAGCCCTCTTGGCTGTAATTTGTCAATGGTAACTTGTAGAAGGCGGTGCTACACAAATACACTCAGTGTCTTCTTCCCTTACTTGATTTCCTTTAAATAGAATATATATATATATATTTCATATGTATATGAAAACTTTAATAAATGAAAACTCAAACATTAGGGAATTTAGTTATTTTTTCTCAAAATTTTTATGGGAATGAAAAGAGACTGTCGCTTGGAATGTTCTGGGAGATCCCTTAGAAATCCTTAAATAGCTCTGCTTTGCCATGCAAAGACCATGCCCCGCCCCCAGTGTCTCTCCCCTCCCACCATCACTTGATATACATTAAGTCTTTGTTCACCAAATGTTTTCTACTTAATGAGAAAGGATTTTTAGTTATATATAAGAATACATTTCTTCTCTTCCTTCTTTCTTTTTTGCAAAACAAAAGTCAATGGTAGTCTACTTTGTAGCCACCTTTGCTGTAACTCATCATCAACGTCTAACTTACATACAACCCATAGTTATGAACCAACCCCCAAAAGCCTATTATATTAAAAGTTCAAGGTATATACAATGGTTCGTAATAATAAATAGGCCCTACTTGTGACACCCATTGAATCCTTATTATTATTTAATTTTTATGTTAAAGATGTTTTAGCATAACTGGGAGAGTTTCTTTAACTTTTTTTTAATGCATGGAAAGGTACACCACATACTACATGCTAAGATAAATATTTGACTAACTGACCTTAGAAAAGAACTCTAACTGTTCCAACTTATATACAAATTCTACTTAAAGCCAGACTTAGGAATTGAACTCATTCATAATCTGGGGACTGCCTGTATTGTCTACTTTATAATGGAAGAAATTTGAATTTGAACAAAGGCATAGTTTAGAATAGGTATGATCAATAAACAGTAAATATTGGCCCCAGAGATTTGAGACTGAAATATTTCCTACATTGTACGTGCTACAGAAAAAAAGTCACTCTTGAATATCCAGCGAAGGCAGTTAATGGGATAGTCAGATTTAGAAGTTTTCTTTTGGGCCTTCGCCAAAGAGTGTCGCAGAGATTTTCACGTCTATGTCAACAAGGGCTATAGTATTATGCAAAAGGTGAGGAAACCATAAGGTTAGTTATAAGGAATGCTTTATAGTAAAAATAATTGGCAAACAGATATTGTTCTCTCTATTTTGTGTCTTCCATACTCTTTTTTTTTTTCAGTAATTTTGCTCATCCATACATTTCGTCATTCATTCATTCAGCTAATATATGATACATCTGGGGCATGTGCTAGGGTTAGGAAAAGGAAGGAGACACAGTCCCAGCCCTGAGTGAGTTCACCGTGTAATAAAACCTCCTGCTCTTTGACCTGAGGTTCACCCCCTGGGCTTTATGTAGGGAGGTCCCCATGGACTGAGGATAAACATGGTGCCTCTTGCTGGGGTTTTGATTTTATTCTAAGGCTAAGCTATTTGGGAAAACTAATTAATAAGTCATGCAAATATTATTTATAGATAAAATAACTGCATATATATGATTTATGGAATCAAGACAAAATCTGCATACTTTTTTTTTTAACTTAAGAGAAAAGGAGGAAGCTGGCTGAGATTCCATGATTCTTGAGGAGGAATGCTAGTGTGGGTCAAACCCCAGAAGGAAGAAGCACAAGTCTGCTGAGGAAGGCTATGGGAAATATTGCCACCTGGGCAGATAGAGCCAGGCTGTGAAGGGCCTCGGATGCTGTGCTGATGCATTTGGACTTTACCCAGAAGCTCCAGGAAGCCACCAGGGTGAGCCAACGCAGTGAAACTCCCAGAATGGTTTCACCCTTCTTGCTGAGCTGATAGCAGGCATTGTCTAAAGCTTGCTGAGGTAGCACAATCAGCTGGGTATTGTGCTGTGTAGTCTGTGAGTCACAAAATCTCCCTTCTGGTTTCACAAACCGCCAACCATGTGAGTACACTTGGGTGGGGACCTTGTCCTCTCTCAGACTTGGTCCCCTAATCTACCAAAGAGGAGGAAGCCCAGCTACTCTGCCCCACAGGGCCATTGTGCGTCCCAGTGCGCATAAAGGCCCTGGCTAAATGGGGAGGCACTGAACAAACACACCGTAGACGTCTTCGTTTGAGTCACTTTGACTGTGAGGCAAAAGCACTCAATAAACATTTTCATACTTTTTTATAAGTGAGTTTCCAAATCCTTTTTTAAAACTCACATGGCATGCCCTTAATCAAGGATTAAAGTTCATGTCCCTTCAAGGTGGTTGTTTCTTTTTTTTTACGCACAGCCTCCAGTGCAGTAATTCAGTAGGGGGTCAATAAGTGTTTCTTGCATGACTCCATTCCTATAGCCAGCTGCCTCACACCTAGCCCTGTTTATCTCCTTCCCAAACAAGTGTCTTCTCTCCCTCTTTCTAGCTGTCCAAAACCCATGTTCGGAATATGTTATCGGAAGGATACTTTGATCCTGAGCCCACTCTGCCTTCAAGACTATTTGCCTGTTTTTTTTTTTTTGAGGATAAGGGCCGAGGATGTCTGTTTCTTCAAAACCTTTCATCAGTGAGGATTCCTGATCATTGGTCTCTTTATATTCTTTTCCTCTAATCTCTTCTTTTTTAACAGGTACGTCTAACACAGGTTTCCTTTATTTTGCCATTATTTATTCATACTCAAAAAAAAAAAAAAAAACCAAACCCAGTGCCATCGAGTCGATTCTGGCTCATAGCGACCCTATAGGACCGAGTAGAACTGCCCCATAGAGTTTCCAAGGAGCGCCTGGTGGATTTGAACTGCCGACCCCTTGGTTAGCAGCTGTAGCACTTAACCACTACACCACCAGGGTTTCCTTTGTTCATATACCAAGCATTAAATGTGTGCCTACATTGCACAACACTTAAAAAAAAAAAATTCAAACCCATTGCTGTTGAGTCCATTCCAACTCACAGTGACCCTATAGAACAGAGTAGAACTGCCCCATAGGGTTTCCAAGGAGTGGCTGGTGGATTCGAACTGCTGACCTTTTGGTCAGGGGCCAAACACTTAACCACTTGCACAACACTAGACTCTGGACAAATAGCAAGGAAATTAAAACATTTGTCCCTAACTTAGAGGAGCTTTGAAGTGGTGGAATAAAAAAACAGTGTAAACGAACAAAAAAATGTGGGAAACTAATTGTAAAGCAATGCAAACTAAACCCGTTGCCATCCAGTGGATTCCGACTCAAAGAGACCCCACATGTGACTGAGTAGAACTGCTCCATAGGCTTTTCTTGGCTGTAATCTTTACCGAAGCAGTTCACCAGCCCTTTCTTCTGTAGTGCCGTGGGGTGAGTTCAAACTGCCAATCCTCCGGTTAATAGACAAGAGTGAACCATTTGCCCCACCCAGGGACCCTGTAAAACAATGCACAAAGGCAACAATAAAGGCATGAGCAAAGAGTTGTGGCAATCAGAGCAGGTGCTGACTATGCTTGGGAAGTCTGGGCAGGTATCACAAAAGGAAGCGTGAAACCAGAATCCTGAAGAATGATACCTTGTTTGGTTTTTATTCATTTTGTCCTTCCTAGCCTAGGTTGTTCCCAAAATGATTTCAGGTGGGCCTCAAAAGTACAAGTAATACATATAAAAATGAGTGAGGAAATCAAGATATTGGGAAGATAGGAGGAGCGAAACAAAATACAGGCTGAGGTGAGGTTAGTCATCAAAAAGAATATATTGAGGTCCTTGTGCTGGTTAGAGATGACCCACAAATTTGGCTCTGAGGTAAAGCAAAGAGAAGGGACATCTTCTGAAATGAATCATAGTGTACTTCAGATGAACACTAACTGGCTTTCAGGAGACTCCCAACTATCCCCGGAAGACATTTCATCTGTGGTCCAGGTACAAAGCACCCTTGTGAAACATGGCGAACAAGACTTTTCAACAATATTACTGCAGGCAATAGAATGGCTGGGCTCACAAAAGATTCCTTGATGGTGACCAATGGCATAAAGCCCATGCAGAGCTCAGTGAAAACAGTTCTGTGTTGTCAGGCATACAGCTCGGAACAATGAATACAATTTTGCCAGGTGAAGTTGGCATTTGGAACTGAAGAAACAAGATGAGCAATAGCAGAGACTTGTGAAAGTACCTGGGGTGGCTGTGGAGCCTTGTAGAGTTTGGCGTGGATGTAGCATAGGGTGTGCCAGAGAGTTCACGCTGCCTGTAGGATGAAATCCAAACTTCTTAGCATTGCAAACAGGGCTCTTGATGATCTAGTTAGTTGCCTTCCTACATTTGCCAAATTGGCCTTGCCATTCCTTATTCCCACTCTTGAACCACGAGATTCAATTTCTCTACATTTCTTATTTTTCATTTCTTAGACATCTCACGCTCTTCCATGCTGACATACCTTTGCTCATGCAGTTTTCTTAGCCTGGAATGCCATAATCCACCACTCATCCATTTCTATCTGCCTGGTCTATTTCTACTTACCTTTCAAGATGCAGCATCTTCCATCCATTCTGTAAAGAACTTCCAGGTTGAGCCCAACACTTCTCCTCTGGACTTTGTGGATACATTTGCCTCCTTTCTCGACTGTAGCTCTATGATAAGATTCTATCTGGTTCATTTTTATTTCTTCATCACCTGGCAAAGAGAGTCGTGCTTAAGTAGGTGTTCAAAAAATATTTGTTGGAAAAAGAAAGGGAGGGAAGGAAGGAAGGAAAAAGTGAGGTGACCATCAGGAGATGATACAGGCATAGTTGGCTGGAAAACGATAGCATAAGCCACACTAAAGATCTTGGACTTTATTTTGCAGAAAACGCAGAGCCATTGAAGGTGTTTACATGAAGAAGTTATAGAAAAAAATCAACATTTGAGAAGGATAAATGGCAGCATTGGGTGGGTGGATGGGCGGAGACAGAGCAGTTGGTTCTCATTGCAGGTGCCCTAGTGTGAAATAGTACAGGTCCAAGCTAAGACATGGTAATGGGCATGAGGAAACACTTTGAAGGTTATATCAAGACCTTGCAACCCGTTTCCTTTGAAACACCTTTAAAGACATTCACCATTTTAACACCTTAAATTGTTCCATGAGCCCTACTTCAACTCTAAAAGGCAGTTATGTTTCAAAAGGCCTTGGACCTGGGAGTCCTGACAGTTAATAGCTTGAAACAACTTGAAATATACTTCAGCAGTTCACCAAGTTCTTTCCCACTCATCATTCATTATTATTTTAAAATTGAGATATAACATGCATAGAGTGCACCAATCTTAAATATACAATTCAATGAGTCTTACATATTTACACAGCTACATCTGTAACTACTACTCTGATCAAGACAGAGTACATTTCTAGCATATTGGAGGTCTCCTCATATCCCCTCCTGGTCAGTATAACTCACCAAAGGTAGCCACTCTTTCTGATTTTTATTACTATTGATTGTTTTTGCCTATACTTTATGTAGATTGAATTGGACACTATATATTCCTTTGTTTCTGCGCTCTGCAGTGTTGTATGCAATTACGTTCCTTCTTTTTCATTGATGCATAGTGTTTGATTTTATGAATTCATCAACATGTATTAATTTGTCCTTCTGTTGAATACTTGGATTATTTCCAGTTTGGGACTATTATGAATAAAGATTCACCATTTTAACATCTCAAATTGCTCCATAGGCCCTACTTTGACTCTAAAGGGCAGGTATATTTCAAAAGGCCTTGAGCTTAGAGTCCTGACAGTTACTGGCTTTATAACATTGGCAACTTATTTCGTAACCCTGAGTCTCAGTTTTGTTTTCTGTAAAATAGGGATAACTCTTTGATTTCACCTGATCTTGAAATCCAAGCGGGACCACTAGGTCTAGTAAGTAATGGGATGGTTACCTGTATAAAATTATCAGAGGGTGGTTCTGATTCACTCACTGTTATAGCTGCAGAGCCTGATACATATTACACACCCCCAACTTGTTGAATAAGTTAATGCATATTAATAATGTTGTTGTTAGGTACTGTCAAGCCAGTTCCGACTCATAGTGACCTTCTGTTCAACAAAATGAAACACTTCCTAGTCCTGTGCCATCCTCACAGTTATTGCTCACTTTGAGCCCATTGTTGCAGCCACTGGGTCAATCCGTCTTGTTGAGGGTCTTCCTCTTTTTCACCAACCCTCTTATTTACCAAGCGTGGTGTCCCTCTCCAAGGACTCGTCCATCCTGATAACATGTGCAGAGTATGGAAGACAAAGTCCTGCCATCCTTGCTTCTAAGGAGAATTCTGTTGTTGTAACCCATTGCCGTAGAGTTGATTCCAACTCACAGAGACACTATAGTCAGGGTAGAACTATCCCATAGGGTTTCCAAGGAGCAGCTGGTAGATTGAAACTGCCCAGCTTTTGGTTACCAGCTGAGTTCTTAACCACTTCACCACCAGGGCTCCCTATTGTTGCTAGGTGCCATCAAATTGATTTCAACTCATAGCGATCCCATGTGATAGAGTAGAACTTCCCCATAGGGTATTCATGGTTGTAATCATTATAGAAACAGATCACCAGGTCTAACTACCACAGAGCTGCTGGGTGGGTTCAAATCGCCAACCTTTCAGGTAGCAATCTAGTGCTTAACTGTTGTGCTATCAGGGCTCCTTAGGTTAATAATAGTTGGCAATTTAATCCTTAATCTTCTCTGTCGAAACAATAAGACTTTCTAACTGACTTTTCTGCCATATGCTAAGCCATCAATTGGCTCATGGATAAATGCTTAAAATACATATAATATGCAAGTCGGCACTAGGAGCACCTCCATTTATCTTAGCAGAAATCTGCACCTGGACATTGCCTGATTTTCACTGTTTTCTTGGTCACTGTGTTCTTAACGTGGCATCCTACAAGTGGTGGGACTGTTGTTTGGCCAGGCGGGGTGCTATGTGGAGCATGCCTCGCCACTGACTCTCATGGCTGAGAGCAGATATTACTCTTCCCCATGTTTGCCTTCAGTACCAATTTAATCCCATTCCATCAAATGTGCTCAGCAATTCCCCTTCAATATAAATACTTGTAATATCTACCTCGTATATTTTTATTTATTTATATGCATTTGTTCAGTGTTAGCCAATTTGCGCTCATATCCTTCAGAAGTTCGCTGTGAGGGTTCTCTTTGCTCATAAGCTCCTGGGTAGGGGCCCTGTTATTGATCATTTGTTCAGCACCAAAACAATTATTTACTGAGTGAAAAATTAAATCAGCCAGCTGTTTTGTCTGCATGATACCAGAATAATTGATTTGACTCGTGTTAAAAGATAATTTTTTTTTTTTTTGGTGGGGGGTATAGTGAAGGGTTCTCTCTGAATGAAAGCTTTTACACATTGTGTTAGCTAAAAGGGGGATGTTTATGAACATAAACAATGCAAATGTGTTAAATTCCAGTTCTCTTTCCTATGTCCCTTAATTTTGGACTCTAATCTGGCTTCTAGGGGAGTCCTTGTGGTACAGTGGTTAAGTGCTTGGTTCTTAGCTGAAAGATTGGCAGTTCAAACCCACTGCAGCTCCATGGAAGAAACATGTGGAAGTCAGCTTCCATAAAGATTACAGCCTTGGAAACTCTATGCGGCAGTTCTACCCTGTCCTAGAGGGTCACTGTGCTTCAGAATCCATTCAGTTGCACCTGGTAGTCTGTCTTCTAAGAAACACAATGTAACAGATTATGAGGTTCTGTTAAATGGTTGATGAAGCCATTTAGTGCTCTCAGTTGAGTGGAAGACTCTTCTTTCCAAATACCAAGAAGGCATCTCCCCTTGAATATTCTATAGGCATAAAAATCCAACCCATCAATGAATTCTTTTTCTTTGTTCTAAGCTCTCTTTGTCCTTGGTATCCCCTTCTCAGTACCTGTCAATACTCAATTGTACAAACCATAAAGACCTCTTTCCTCCACTCTACCCCGGGCCTACCACTGGCAGACATCTTGAATGGATCACTCAGTCTGTGACCCCAGCTTCTTTATCCCTCTGTCCAGGCCTTCATCTCCATCTCCCTTTCCACTGTCATAACTCAGGGCTTAGTGTTGTTCTCCTGGATTATTGTCTTTCAGTCTATTTTGAAGGTCAATCTGCTCCAACCATTTTCATGCTCTTTTTGAAGAGGTTTTCCTGAAATTAACATTAAACAATGTCACTCCCTCCTTAAAATCTTTCACAGTCTTCTTGGAACTTGCAGGGGAAAGTTAAAGTCTCCTTTCCTGGCCTCCTTCATGAGGTGGCCCTGGCCTGGTACTACCTGGCTTAGCTACTACCTCCCAGCCCCTTGCCCACCCCACCTCTGCAGATATTTGCCACTTCATTAATAAACTTCCTCAAAGATGTCATGCAGTTGCTTTTTTGTGTAATTGTGTCTTATTTTCCCTTTTAATACTTAACACAACCGATAAATACATGCATTCTCATCATGCATGATTCAAGCAATCCTAAACTATGTGAAGCAGAACATGGAAGTGCTCGTTCTCTGTACTCTACTCCCTTCCTCAAGTCCACGCTGTTTCAAACTTCTGTATCCACACATTTCTTCTCCTGTTTCTCTGTGAGGTCATCTTTCTCCTACCAAACTCCACTTTATCCTTCAACACTCAGGTGGAATGTTAGATGCTCCGAGAAGTCTCCTCTGATCCCTCTTTCCGAAATCGGTAAGCCCCAACCTGTCCACGCCTGACTGGCAGTGTTGGCATGTGTCCTTGTAATTATTAATCTCCTTGTCTTTCTTCCCAGCTAGAAGGTATGTTCCTTAAAGGCAGGGAAAGTTGTCTTATTTGACTTTGTGCCCCCAAACCACGCTCAGTAAATATTTGTTGAGAGAATGAGTGGGCAAATTGTTTAACTGTCATAGAAATTGTTTGAAGTATGAGGCAGGAAATGGCCACAGAGAAAAAGCCTTTCGAGTAATGGAAAATAATCTTCTCTGCACTGATAAGCTCAGATCATTTTCTTTCTCACTTGAAGTCTTAGAAATAAATAAACTTCTCCCATAGCAGAAGCACAGGACTGATGAAGGCACAGGGATTCAAAAAATGCCAGGCAGTAATGGCTATGCTGCCTGGATTAATGAACTAGTAATTAGGAAATGAATTAGAAATAGCAAACACATGAAACGTATTTTTAAAGGTTTAAACGCTGAGGTTTACATACGAAGAGCCTGAGATAAGAATATTAGATAAAATGCTAGATGTTGTCAGTCTGGCATAGACTGGTCTGGGACACCGGGGATCAGACACGAAATCAGGAGAAGAAAAGGAGAAAAAGAAAATCCAGGTGCCTGAGGTGGTACCATGAACACTCCTGCGTGTGGGTTTTAACAACACACTTTAATTGGTGAGGAGCCCTGGTGGTGCAGCAGTTCAAAGCTTGGTTGCTAACCAAAAGGTCGGCAGTTTGAATCCACCAGATGCTCCCTGGAAAACCTATGGGGAAGTTCTACTCTGTCCATTATGTTCGCCATGAGTTGGAATTGACTTGATGGCAATGGCTTTTTTTTTTTTGGTTTTAAATTGGTGTGGTGGTTAGCCATGCAATGAGGATATGATCACTTTTAAATATTATTTGGGAGTTGCTGAACCTATTTATGTCTAAGTTAATTATATGTAAAGAATCTATGCCATTGTGTAAGGTAATTCTTTTAAATAATCTTTTGGTCGTTTTTATAAGGTCTCAAGTTAATGAAACCCTGAGGTATTTCAGAGTGGTACCTGAACCAGCTAGGTATAATTGTATAATTGTATTGTCTGGCTCTGCTGGAACCCAACTGGGTAGGGCATCTGCATAGCACATCTCATGCCTACACAAAGCACACAGCGTGTGGTTAAAAATGAAAAACTTCATCAATAAAATTAATAAAATTTTCTGTGTGTTTCTACAGGAGAACAAGGAAATTGTCTTTTATTTTCAAGATATATTTTTCTTTCTGAACTAAGCAAACTGACTATATACACATATAGTCACATGTATACATATATGTGTATATAGATATATAAACAAAAAACCAAATTCGTTGCCGTGGAATTGATTCTGACTCATAGCAACCCTATAGGACAGAGTGGAGCTGTCCCATAGTGTTTCCAAGGAGCAGCTGGTGGATTTGAACTGTCAACTTTTGGTTAGCAGCCAAGCTCTTAATATATACATATATGTATATATGTGTCTATATGTATATATGTGTCTATATGTATATATGTGTCTATATGTATATATGTGTCTATATGTATATATGTGTCTATATGTATATATGTGTCTATATGTATATATGTATGCAAGTATATACGTATGTATGCAATGTCATTAAAAGTAAGTAGAAAACAGAATGCAGAAATAACAATGAGAAGTCCTAGGAAGCAGTGATCCAAAGGATGGAATGAATTGTTATGTAGATGGTGTTAAAACTGAGATCAGGAGCGGGCAGACTTAAGGCAAGATAGGACAATTGTAACAATGACATTTAAGGAACAAGTTAGAACCATAAAAGGTTTTATAGAATACTTAATAGAGAATAAGGCTGTTAAAGAAAAATAAATATCAAGAGATAGATAAAAGAGAGAATTCAAAGGAGGAATTAGACTATCAACAAAACAAAACCTGATTCCAACTCACAGCAACCCTATGAAAAACCCATTGCCATCGAGTCAATTCTGACTCATAGCAACCCTATAAGACAGAGTAGAACTGCCCCATAGGGTTTCTAAGGAGAGGCTGGTGAATTTGAATTGCTGACCTTTTGGTTAGCAGCCATAACTCTTAAGCACTGTACCACCAGGGCTCCAGCAACCTTATAGATGCCTGTTGATTCACAGTTACTTTGATGTCGCTTATGTAAAAGCTTATGCTCTGAAAAATGAATGAAAGTTAGTTGACTACGATTAAAATATATTAGCAAGACAAAATATTTGAAAAAAAAAAATACGCTGTAGTCCATTGACCTATGCCCCATAAATATTTTAAATGCAAAACTTTTGAAAATGAAGGTACATGAAACTGCTTTCAGTTTTCCGAGTGAAAAAGAGGGTCCCCATTCATTTTCTCCATTTTCCTGCCTTTTAGTTTCTGCTCAAATCACCTCTACCTTCCTTGTATCTACCTCCAAGGACCTAGTGGAGCCATTTTCCTCAGATCCTTCACTGGCCTGTTACTTCCCAAACTGCCATAGGGTCTTACCACTCTTCTTATCTGTTGGCCTCTCTAGGGTGACTCAACTGACCACTTCCAACTTCTTGAAAATTTCTCTTTTCTTGAATGACCTGAGGTCATTCTTTGGTGGTTTTCTTCATACCTCTCAAAGTACTCATTTTGCATTTTCCTCACTGACCTCTTTCCCTCAGACTAGACCTTACATTTTTATAGATGCTAGACTCATGAACTTTTTCCCCCTATCATTCCACATGCTCTCTGAGAACTTAGCACCAAAAACCAAAACCAAGCCCGTTGCCTTTGAGTTGATTCCGACTCATAGCGACCCAAGGTTTTAGCCATCAATTACATAGCAATGACATCCAAAATTTATATTATCGTATTTTTATGCAAATAATGTGCACCTTCTACATTTGTTTGACAATCATGCTCTCCCTCTGTGAGAGATTTTCGTAACTGCTATGCTAATTTTTTACAGCAACATGTGAAAAAAAAATTGGTATAGCACGCTTACAAAAATACCAGAGGGGTGGGGGAGGAGGGAGAGGTTGGAGGACAAAGTAGAAGGCTTGATTTATTTGGGTAAAAATAGTAGTAGCCCATTCTTTCCTTCTGTGCTTTGCATTTTTCTGCCTACCACCTAGATTCTCTACTTGGGAGGAAGTGCTTAAAATGAGTAAATTTCTTTACCCCAGATTCTTCTCTTTCTCAGGCATTTCCAATCAGAAATGGCTCTATAGTTTATAAAGATGCTCAAGAAAGAAAACTTGTCTTCCTCTTTGACCCTTTCTTCTCTTTCACTTAACATGCCAATGGTTGGTAAGTTCTGTCAACTCTGCATTCTAAGGCTTTGTTTTTAAATGCATTCCTTCCCTTTCATCCTTGCTGTTGGTGTCTTAGCTCAGACCAGCATTCCCTCTCAGCTGCACTTATTTCATCTAGTCATTCAGAGTCACTGCCTCCCTCATAATCCTTCTGTCTTCTGTCTCTCCCTATAAACCATTCTCCACATTTCCTCCAGAGTAATTTTTCAGAAGGGGGCAATGGTCTTTCAGTGGCAGAATTCTCACCTTCTATGCTGGAGGCCCGAGTTTGATTCCTGAGCACCATTTCTCTGTTGGTGAAGGCTCGAGTGTTGCTATGATGGTGAACAGGTTTCAGAGGAACTTCCAGACTCAGATGAACTGGGAAGAAAGGCCCTGGTGTTCTACTTGCAAAAAATCAGCCAGTGAAAAACCTATAGATCACAACAGTCTGATCCTGTTGTGCATGGAAACCATGAGTTGGGGGCCAAAATGACAGCAGGTAATAACAAATTTTTCAGAAACGTAATTAGGATCATGCCACTCCCCAGCTTTAAATCCTGAAATGGATCCCAATAACTCTGTAGGTTAAATGCAAACGACTAAGCAGAGCAAAAAGCAAAACAACAAAAAATGTTTACCTTTTATTCCCCCAAACCCACCTTGCTACACACATGTTGAAATACTTCCCCTTTCCTCCACCCCCTCAGCGTATTCTTTGCCTTGTGCTTCTCTCTCTGTCTTGGTGCCCTTCCATCCATTCTCTGCCTGGCGAACTCCTCTTCCTCCAAGATACAACTCACGCATTTCCTACTCTCAGAAGCCTTTCCTTTCGGTCACTCCTTCCTTGGCTGTCTCCTGGTCCTGTGCATATGTTTCTACCCTAGCAGTGATCAGGCAGCCGGTGTTGTGACCATCTGTTTACTCGCCAGTTTTTCCCATTAGGCAGAGCTCTTACCGTTTTTTTCAGATGTGACACATTTCACAGATGACATTCAATAATACAGCACATTTCCACAGGTATTCCCAATGAGGTGGCTGTAATGCCACAATTTTTTTTTTCTCTCCCAGTCAAAAAGGCATACTATAATAAGAGTCAGAGTGACATCTGATAATGACCTTGAATCTGTTCATGCTCACATACATATGTGTTCATTTATATTTGAAAAGTCATTTAGAATTCTCCTTCTGGAGTCAGGCTCCCCAGGTTTAAATCCTATTTTATCACTTACTGCCCAAAGCCCAAACTGAATTATTTAACCCCTCTGAGCCCCAGTTTCCTTCTCTGTAAAACAAGAATTATAGTGGTAAAAAGGGCTCTTGAGAGGATGAAATAAAGTTAAATGAGCTAATTCAAGTAAATCATGTAGCCTAGTGGTGGGGATATGAAGTGGTCCCAGTAAATTTTAGCTGTTATTATTATTGCTAGTTGACATAGATTGATCACAGTAACTCACTCTTATTTTCATGCTACAGATTCTGTCTTCACACAAATACTTCCGTGAAGAGAGAGACACAGTAATCCCTGAGACTTCCCTGAACTTCAGTTACTCAAGGAATTGGAAAAGTAATGCCTACACATTGGCACAAGAGAAAAAGAACATGATTTGAGAGAATCAAACACGTATCGTTCATGTAGTAGGCACTTAGAAAGTGTCCCTTCCCCTTCTTAGCCAAGTCTGCCAGCCAGGGGCAAAGGGGAGGGCAGAGCCCTTCACGTGTTCTGAGGCAGGACTCTGGAAGGAGACTATGATGAGATCAGCTTTGTTCAGTTATACAAAGAGAAAACCACTTTGCCAGGAGAGGGGCCATCCACTTGAACACCGAAGAGAAAGAAACTGGTCTGATGATTGGAGAGGAAATTCTTTAAGTGTGAATTGCTCTGAGTACAATATGAACCTTGTCAGTTATGGGATTCCAGCTGTTGTTTTATTGCCTTTAATTTCCCATTAGTGGTCCAATGTCTGGGAAAGGTATCTGGCCTCCAGGAGGGGAACTGAGATCGGAGCTGTTTTCTTGTCCCTGCCAACATTTTGAATACTGTTTAAATGAAGCCATTCTAGCGATCACCTTATGCCTAATTCTTTTAAGGAGTGTTTGTGACAAATATGCTCCTTTAGCGTCCTCTTTCCCTCTCCTATCTCTCTTCCTGTACACACTTCCCCCCACCCCTCGTTGGAAACGAGATGCTGGAACAATACAAAAGAATCGTTATAATGTAGTATTAGGGTTGTAGCTCTTCTTGACGAGGCGGAAGAGGCAAGGAGTCTGTTGGCAGTGAGGGCTGGGGCTTCATCATCTCATCTTACTCTCAGGCTCTGTGAATTTAAGGCAACAGGTCCTGGGTGTGCACTGCCCCAGAATTGAGTTATTCAGCTATGTTTAGTGGCAAGGTAGAATAAGATATTCCTTTCTTGATCATTGCGAAGGCTATTGGTATTTGGACTTCATCCTAGCTATAGACTAGAGGTCAGTAAGAACTAGCATTTATACAAAGATAGGTAAATAGATAGACAGACAGGTACGTAGGTGGGTAGGCAGATAGATAATTTTTAGATTTATAGTAGTTATTATTGTTGTTAGTTGCCATTGAGTTAGCCCTGACTCATGTCAACCCCATGTGTGCAGACTAGAACTGCTCCATAGGGTTTTCAAGGCAGTGGCCTTTCAGAAACCAATGGCTAGGCCTGTCTTCCAAGGTGCCTCTGGGTGGGTTTGAACTGGCAACTCTTTAGCCAGTAATCAAGCACTTAACTTTCGCACCATCCAGGAACCCTAGACTCGTAGTTAAAGCCATCTTATTTATATCATCACATTAATTCTCACAATATCAATGTGAGACAGACAGCATCATTATTTCCATTTTATAATCAGAATTCAGGGCTTCTGAGAAGTGGAGACCATATAGCCCTTAAGTGGAAGGAATGGCACTCAAAATGACATTAAATCAAAATTCTGTGCTTTTCTATCTGTCCAACTTTTCCAAAGAGAGGAAGATAGGATTTTTTTCTCTTTTCTGAACCTAAGAGTTTGCACTGCTTAGAAACTTCAGAAGGTTACAGTGACAAGCCAAGCCTTGTCACTGAAGTTCACGGAGCTTGGCCTTCAAGTCTGAATTTACCCCTCCATAATGTCTGCATCCATAGGCAGTCATCTATGAAGCCTTGTAGGAGTGAGTGAGGAGTCCTTATTATTTCTACCTCCCAACAAAAATATTGGGATTTTAACTGAAAAGACAGTCTCTCTTGCTAACATTACTGATTTTTCACATCTTTCTGTCAGGGATTCAAACTAGAACTAGTTACACTGAGAATTTGCATTTCTAACAAGTTCCCAGGTGATGCTGATACTGCTGGTTAGGGATCAAGCCTGAGGACCACTTTTATTATACATAAGAATCACCTGGGGGACCTTGTTAAAATGTAGGTTCTGATTCAGTATATCTGGGGTGGAAATGCAAAATCTCAGCAGGGGTTTGAACCAGAATGGACTGGTTGGAAGGCCTGCTTTCTATGGGTTCAGGGGATCAGGTAATGAAATGCAGGTGTACTCCTCTGATAGCCAGAATGTGAAGGTTGCAAACATTTGGTTAGAATATTTAGCACTTATAAATGCTAAACTTGAAATAGCAGCATTATTATTGCGAACCCTGGAGTCAGGATTTCCTGGTCCTGAGCACTAATATGAGCCATATTTTTTCAGTTTAACAACAGACGCAATGGTTACCGTAAAATGCCCAAGGGTTAATTCAATTGTAGTAGGAAGTAGAACGTATACATGAAAACACAAAATTACGTTAATAACTGAAAGGCCAATTGAATTCCATAAGAATTTTTATTTGAAACTGTGGCTAAAGAGCAATCACATATTAGCTTCTGGTCATGGCCTACGTTTGAGAGAAGCAATCTGCAACATTAGTAGGGACATACTGTTCTCTATTAAGCAATGGGTGAATATTGTTGACCCCATAGATACTACTAGACCCTACTTAACTCTACATATTTCCATTTAATAGACGGGCTATTATGGTGTTTTGTTTTTAATTTTATAATTTATACTAATGACATTCTCATTATAAACCCATTACCCAACTGGCTTAAAAAAAAAAACAACAGTAACAGTTTTGGCACTATTTTTTTTCCATAGCTGATATAAAAGTCAAAATACTACAGTTTTTCAGAGATTACTGTCACTTATGCTCCTATGGTGGGACTGAGGCAGATGGTAGTACAGAGGGGCGGGGGACTTTGCTCCTCAAGTTCCCAAAAGGCAAAACGAAGCCAGAGCTACTCTGCCAAAGCCTTGCAATATTCAGCCCCAAATAAACTTGGACTGTGTCCCTCTGTTTTCTCCATTTCCCCACCTTTTGTGTGGAGACCATCTCTGTCTCCGTCATGATGCTGTTATACAAATGCTGCCAACATAGGCATTTATGCATGGTGCCAACAGCAGAATCCAAACATGGGAGAGAGCACCAGGTCATTCATTCCTACCCTCCAAGCCAGAGCAAAACTCCCTGAGGGCACTTTGACATTAAGTCTTAGAGATCTTTACCAGGGTGGAAATTCTATATTCTCTTCATTGATAGTTTTTGCCAAGGGATCATCTATCCGAGATTTTTTCTTTTTCTCATGTTTCATGTTCATGATGGTCCTATCTATACGTTTTAGGTAATTATTTGTTAGTTGTTGTCAGCTGCTGACTCGTGGTGATCCTATGCACAATGAACCAAAACGCTGCCCAGTCCTGAGCCCTCCCCACCATGGGTTGTAGATGGAAACATTGTGACCCATAAGGTTTTAGACTCATAGTAGTTACGGGAAGAAAGGTTTTCATTGGCTGATTTTTTTTAAGTATACTGCCAGACCTTTCTTCCTAGTCCCTCTTAGTCTGAAAGCTCTGCTGAAACCAGTTCAGTATTGTAGCAACACAGATGAGTGATGACTGAGAGTGAGGTGTATTGGCCAGGAATTGAATCCTTGTCTTCCGTATTGAACGTGACAGTTCTACCACTGAACCACCACCACCTGCCATGCAAATGGTTAACATGCTCTGCTGCTAATCCAACGGCTGGGGGTTTGAGTCCACTTAGAGGCACCCCAGGAGAAAGGCCAGGCAGTCTACTGAAAAATCAGCTATTGAAAATCGCCTGGAGCACATTTCTATTCTGACACACAGGGGGTCACCATGAATTGAAGTTAACTTGATGGCAACTGGTTATGTAGCTATTTGGGTTACATAAAAATGAATTAAGCATCAAAGTGGTTGCCTATGGTGGTGCCAATCCTACTGAACGGTGGAATTTTAGTAGTTAAGGACGTATTACCATTGCTATTAGTCAACTGTAAACATTTATTTGTTTAAAATAAAGTATTTTTTCTGCCTTAATTATAGTCACTAATACTTCATGTCTATAACCACGGTGTAGCATTTCATTGATGCAAAGCCTCACAGTGACCCTTACAATCAAAACATGAGTTTGTTGTTGTTGTTAGATGCCATCGAGTTGATTCCAACTCATGGTGAAACCATGTGTGCAGAGTAAAACTGCTCCCTAAGGATTTCAAGTCTATGACCTTTCAGAAGTAGATCACCAGGCCTGTCTTCAGAGGTGTCTCTGGGTGGGTTTGAAATGCCAACCTTTCACTTTTGGTTAGTAGTCCAGCAATTAACCATTTACATTACCCTAGAAATATGAGTAGGAACTTTACTTTAAAAATGTTTTCGTGCCTTTGCCCTTGCTGCAGGTATTAGCCTTTGTTTTATCTTTTGTTAAGCTTATGATTTTGTTTCTTTTAAAGGCCTCAAAGGATATAATTTCAGGAAAAGTAATAGTTTGCCATTTTTCCGTTTAATTCTGTCATTTCAGAGAAAACATTCGGGTAAGATGTGTAGGCTTCTAACTCTTTGACCAGAATTATCGAGTGATATTGTTGCCGTTGTTGTGAGCTGCCATCAAGTCAGCTGTGACTCATGGGGCCCTCATGTGTAACAGAAAGCAATTTTGCCCAGTGCTGTGCCATCTTCATGGTCGTTGGTACATCTGAGCTGGTCGTCGTATCTATTTATGTTGTTGAGGGTCTCCCTCATTTTTGTTGGCCTTCTACTTTATCAAACATGATGCCCGTTTCTAGCAATTGGTCTTTCCTGATGGCATGTCAAAATTGAATGATGGGAAGGTGAAAAAGATTATGTTTAGCTCTCTCTTAACAGAATTGTAAATATTTGAAACTACACGATCCCAGCACTTTTCCTTATCAAATCTCTCCCTCTCCTTGTTCATTTTCCCTTCTGTCCCTCAGTGATGTCATGCTCGTCATGGGTTTCATCCCTATCAAAACTTCCTCTTAAGATCCTGTCCACGTTGGGGTTGGGGTTACACATTTTCACTCAGTTTATTTTAAATCAAAGTCAACGTATCACCTCTCCTGGAAGAATTGCATTTTGTTCCTTATCTGTAAATACTAAGACAGAAGCTTTGGAAATTGCTTTAGAAATCAGCAAGTGAAGGGCTGTAATGAAGTTTAAGTGCGTTTGATACATTCTTATAATCATCCATTCATTCGTTTTCTCATTCTCTAGTCAAAAAATATTTTTGAATGTCTCTTTGTTCTGGGTACTATGGTAGGCGTTAGGAACAAATAAAACATAGCTCTTCCTGATAGTGTTTTACCCTAACAACCTAGTAAATGAGAAAGTAAATGAAGTAATGTAATTGAACTAAAGAATTGTAGATGCAATGAGATTGCCTTTATAGGCTGAAGTGCAGGCAAAAGAGAGAGAGAGAAGTCTATCCTGCCTGATGAAAAAAGCAGAGAAGTCATCATGGAAGGAGGTTATATTTGAGCAGAGTCTTAAAGGATAAATATGTGTTTGGAGGGAAGGGCATTCTAGGCTAGAAGGAAGTTGGAGGCTATGTGTGTAGGGTGAGTATTGTTTGCTCTGAATTTATTTCTGGCCTTTGCTCAACCCTAGCTATATCTACTTAATGATGGTTGTTGGTGGATATTTTTATGTTATTGTAGTACAGGCATGCCTTCCCATTTCCCTGGTCTATCGTGGCAAGAATCTGGAGTTACAGTGGGAAGACCTTGAATGATTTTAGACAGAGAAGGGACTTGACCAGAATCACTTTGTCAGAAGCAAGGTGAAGAATAGAATGGAATAGAACAAGACTGGGAGCACAAAGCATCGATGGTGAGCACTTAAAATAGCTGAAATTATGAAGACTAAATAAAAGCAGTAACAACAAGGAAGCTATGGGAAATCTTGAGTAAATGGAATCAACTGAATATGGTAACTGATTGAATATGGGCAATAGTGAAGCCATCTAGGGAAATCCCAGGTTTCTAATGAGGATGGTTGCATGGTATTGCGCTTCAATGACACATGGAATGCAATAGACAGATCAAGTCTGTAGGGAAAGATGAGCTAAGCCAAGGGTGTGTTGAATTGGAGGTATGAGTAAAATATCCAGGGGAGTTGCTTTGTAGACATTTGATTATAGGGTTCTGTCTTAGTCATCTAGTGCTGCTATAACAGAAATACCACAAATGGATAGCTTTAACAAAGAGAAATTTATTTTCTCACAGTCTAGTAGGCTAGAAGTTCAAATTCAGGGCATCAGCTCCAGGGGAAGGCTTCGTCTCTCCGTCTCTTTGATCTTTCCCTGGTCTAGGAGGTTCTCTGTGCAGGAACCCCGGGTCTAAAGGACACATTCTGTTCCTGGTACTTCTTTCTTGGTGGTATGAGGTCCCCCTCTCTGCTGGCTTCCTTTTTCTTTTTATCTTTTGAGCGATAAAAGGTAGTACAGGCCACACCCCAGAGAAACTCCCTTTACATTGGATCAGGGATGTGACCTGGGTAAGCAGAGTGTTACAATCCCACCCTAATCCTCTTTAACATAAAATTACAATCACAAAATGGAGGACAACCACACGATACTGGGAGTCATGGCCTAACCAAGTCAATACACACATTTTGGGGAGGACATAATTCAACCCACGGCAGGTTCTCATCCTTGAGGATGGACTGAGGCTAGAGGTACAAATCTGGGAGTTACCTGCACCAAAGCAGCACGTCAGTTCATAGGAGTGAACACCTAGTAATAACGCAGAGAGTGAAAACAGGATTGAGTACCAATGTTGGAACTCTGATGAACATGGCTGTTTGGGAGGGAGAAGAATTTTCACCAGAAGAAACCAAGAGTAATGGCCAGATAAATGGAAGGAGAACTGGGTGAAGGAGGAAGGGAGAAGAGTTACAAAAATTAAGAGAGACTGTTAAATTGTTAAATCAGAGTTTTCATGACATGGGGGAAATGCTTATATAGAAGAGAGAGAGAAGAAACACAACAAAAAAGGCTTACTTCATTTTTATTTTTCTCAATGAAAAATGCAGGCTGGATGTATATGTTGAAGTGACAATGACAGGAAAGGACTGTCTGAGCAAGGATAGAAAGACAAGAAAGAATAAATTCACATTTGAGTCTGGGACTTGATGTGTGTGAAAGAGGGTGTCAAAAGATGAAGTCAGCATCTAGACCAGGCTAAGGAGCTTGAACTTTATCTCAAAGGCAACATCAAAGCATTTTAAGTAGGAGAGAGATAATTTCAGGGTTGTGTTTTAGAAAGAACATTCTGACAGTTGTGTGGAGGAAGGTTGGACAGAAGCCAGCCTACAAAAGGAGATCAGTCAAGAGGCTGATGAAATCCCAGCCAGAAAGGATGAGGGCCTCGTGAGGGTATGCCACGTGGGCACCAACTCCATGGCTGCTCTCGGTGATTCTCTTATCTGTCTTTGATAGAATGTGTCTTTCTGTGGGTCCCTGTACTCCTGATAATAGCCATCAGTGTGAGCAGCCGCTTGCTCAAGTTGGCTCAGAAAGTGGATACACATTATAACAGCATTGTATGACTCTCTTCAGTAACCATGGCCCTCAACAGGACAATATTTCTATTCCCTACCTCATCATGGCCACAGCTCTTGACTTGCAAAAGGATTGTGTTTTCAGAGCACCAGCATTGCTTGGCGCCAGGGGGCACATTCATATTTAAGACCCTGTGATGCATAGTCTGGGAGACCATATAAGGAGGCAAAGACCTCGGCTGCTAACCAAAATGTGGGCAGCCCGAATCCACCAGCCACTGCTTGGAACGAAACCCTATGGGGAAGTTCTACTCTTTTCTATAGGGTTGCTATGGGTCAGAATTGACTTGAGGGCAATGGGTTTAGGTTCTTTTGGTCTCTTCCTCATCCGTCTCATAGAAGAATTAGTCGTGTTAATCCTACACTCTCCTTTCTCCTCTCATCGTGGGTTGAAACAACATATATTTTAAAGCAGTCGTTCTCAACTAAAGGCGGTATCACCCACCAAAGGACATTTGATAATTTCTGCTAACCTAAAGATCAGCAGCTTGAACCCACCAACCACTCTGTAGGAGAAAGATGTGGCAGTCTGTTTCTGTAAAGATTTACAGCCTGGGAAACCCTAAGGGACAGTTCTACTCTGTCCTATAAGTTCATTATGAGTTGGAATCAAGTCAATGTCAGTGGGTTTATTGGGTTTGGAGAAGAGTTTTAGTTTTCACAACTTGAGGAGAGGGTGCTACTGGCATCTAGTAGGTAGAGGCCAGGGATGCTGCTAAACATTTCTACAATGCACAGGACAGTCATCTACAATATAGAACCATTTGGCCCCAAATGTCAATAGTGCAGAGTTTGAGAAAACCTGCCTTAAAGGACTAAGACATTTCTTTCTCAAGGATAAATTTTTAAACCATCACTTATTACAGAAATGTACTTTGCAGGTTAGCTATTTCTAGCAATCTACATATCTACTAAAAAGTGAAATGGAGATTTGAACAAATCGTCTGGTTATGTCAAACCAAAATGTTAAAAGAATTTTTACTCAACTATCAAGTATTACTCTAAAAAAAAAAAAATTAATGGCTCAAATCATACCTATAATTGCCAAAAGTCTCCACTTTGGTTTGCATCTTTAGGCCATGAATGGATAAGACAAAAATCAAAACTTACAGATAGACTATCTTATCAGAATTTGGTCAAAGAATTTAATGTTTACAAGATCCCTATGAATTGTTTTTCATACATATACTGAGACTCTGGAGAATTGTGTTGTTGTTGTCATTGTTAGGTGCCATTGAGTTGGTTCCAACTTATAGTGACCCCATGTACAACAGAATGAAATACTCCCCAGTCCTCTACCATCCTCACAATTGCCATTATACTCGAGCCCATTGTTGCAACAAATGTGTCAATCCATCTTGTTGAGGGTCTTCCTCTTTTTCACTGACGCTCTGCTTTACCAAATGTGATGTCCTTCTCCAGGGACTGGCCCCTCCTGATAACATGGCCAAAGCACGTGAGATGAAGTCTCACCATCCTTGCTTCCAAGGAGCATTCTGGATGTACTTCTTTCAAGACAGATTTGTTTGTTCTTTTGGCAGTTCATGGTATATTTGATATTCTTTGCCAACACCATAATTCAAAGGCATCAATTCTTCTTTGATTTTCCTTATTCATTGTCCAGCTTTCACATGCATATGTTGTTGTTGTTGTTAGGTGCTACTGAGTAGGTTCTGATTCATATGGGCCCTATGTACAACAGAATGAAACACCTCCTGGTCCAGCAACATCCTCACAATTCTTGCTATGCTTGAGCTCGTTGTTGCAGTCACTGTGTCAGTCCATCTCATTGAGGGTCTTCCTCTTTTTTCACTGACCCTCTACTTTACCAAGCATGATGTCCTTCTCCAGGGACTGATTCGTCCTGATAAATTCTCCAAAGTATGTGAGACATAGTCTCACCATCCTTGCTTCTAAGGAGCATTCTGGCTGCACTTCTTCCAAGACAGATTTGTCCGTTCTTTTTCGCATCCCGTGATATACTCAGTATTCTTTACCTATACCATAATTCAAAGGCCTCAGTCCTTCTTCGGTTTTCCTTATTCATTGTCTAGCTTTCACATGCACATGAGGCGATTAAAAATATTATGGCTTGAGTCAGGCTCACCTTAGTCTTCAAGGTGACATCTTCGCTTCTTAACACTCTAAGGAGGTCTTTTGCAGCAGATTTGCCCAATGCAATGTATCTTTTGATTTCTTGACTGCCGCTTCTGTGGGTGTTGATTGTGGATTGAAGTAAAATGAAATTCTTGACAACTTCAATCTTTTCTCCGTTTATCATGTTGTTACTTATTGGCCCAGTTGTAAGGGTTTTTTTTTTTTTTCTTTATGTTGAGGTGTAATCCATACTGCAGGCTGTAGTCTTTGATATTCATCAGTAAGTGCCTCAAGTCCTCTTTGCTTTCAGCAAGCAAGGTTGTGTCATCTGCAGGACACAGGTTGTTAATGAGTCTTCCTCCAATCCTGATGTCCTGTTCTTCTTCATATACTCCAGCTTCTCGGATTATTTGCTCAGCATGCAGATTGAATAAGTATGGTGAAAGAATGCAACGCTGACGCACACCTCTTCTGACTTTAAACCATGCCATATCTCCTTGCATATGAGAGAATTAAAAATACCATGACTCGGGTCAGAATTACCTTAGTCCTCAAAGTGACATCTTTGCATTTTAATACTTTAGAGAAGTCTTTTGCAGCATGGAGAATCATAGAGAATAAATACTTCCTTTTTTTTTTTAAGTTTTCTACTGGAATATGATCCAAAAAAGCAAATGACCTAATCTTTGTCTCTGTAACAACAGGTATGGGTCATTTGACTATCTTGAGAAATAGCCATCATGGAGCAGTTTCTCTCCAGAATATTACTTTCACTGCCTTTTATTTGTTGAGGAAAGAGATTATAGATATGTTATAATCATCTCAGGATATTTCAAGGAGAGCATAAATTCTGGCATAATACAATAGATCTATGCCTTTAAAGGTAAGAGACAATTCGCACATCCCACGGTTACTAAAAAAGTATTAAGTTTATATTAGAAAGAATGTCTTCTTAGCAAAGCTTCGCTTAATTTTTGCCACATTCTGACTTTCATTTTTTCAGCCATCATTTATGATATTAAAAAACAAAATTCAAACAGAACAGTACATTTATCATAAACTAAAATGAAAACATAAGTCATCAGGGCTGATACGGAAGCATTCAACAATTCAAGCAAATGGTTAAAGAAATGATTCTCCAAGAGGATTGGGAGTTGTATGCTGAGGTAACTCAGCTCCTTAGAATTAGCATGACCACCCAGGGTGACACATGGAAGCCCAGAGTGACAGCAAGGGCTGAAGTCTGAGCCTCTTGTGCTCTTGCCTGGGCAGTGTGCTGACCAGAAACCTTTTCCTCCAAGTGTACCTGACTGTGCTTTACATGCCATCACGGAATTTCTAGAAGGGCACACTGGCCCTATGTTTTTCTTTCTAGCTTTGAGTGAGATTACCATGAGAGGCAAAGTCCTAGAAAGCATTAAAGCTCAATTTTTCTTGGTTTAATTTTTTTTTTTTTTTTTTTTGGTCCCTGTATGTTGTAAATGGTTACTGTGCTTGGCTGCTGACCAAAAAGTTGGAGCTTTGTGTCCATATAGAAGTGCCTCGGAAGAAAGTTCTAGTGATCTAAATCTGAAAAATCAGCCACTGAAAACCCTATGGAACACAGTTCTGCCCTGACATGTATGGATGGGGTCACTATAAGTTGAATTGACTCCATGGCAACTGATATATATGTATATATTCCAATGATTGTAGAGAAAATTGTTGTTATTTGTTGTTAGTTGGTTTTGGAACACATTTCTAATTTCTGTTTGGTTCTATGATTTCAAAATAAAGGGATCCTGGCCTTTTAGAAAATATGTAGTTTGCTTTGTTAAGCACCCTCTTCACTGAGCTTCTAGAAAAATCCATGCATATCTCTATCACTGCATTTATCATGTTAAATTTGAATTATCCTTTTCTGTAGCTGTCTGCCCTATTAGGCTGGAGGTGCTTGGGGTTAAGGACTATATACTAATTCATCTTTTTATTTCTAGTGCCTGGCACCATTGTGCAAATGGATGAATGGATGGAGAAATGGGTAGATGGATGGAAGGATAAGCAGATAAATGGATGGATAGAGATGGAGCACTGAGAAAGTACATTCAGAATGAGTTAAAAATGGGTTAAAGTGTTAATTTTGGCCCAGGGATGCCAGTAGCATACACTAGCCACAGTGTTTCAGTGAAAATACAAGCAAAACATCCAGGGTAAAATATGTTTAGAAAATACTGTGTCTGTTTTTTAAAAAACTGCAGGACTTCTCTGAGCCTATAATTTGCCCATGTGCATTGTAAGAATCTGAGAAGGGATAGAGTACCTTACATATCAGAAATTTATTTGACCCCAGAATACCTAACAACTTTTCCAGGAATGATGTTCAGGTAAACATAGGTTCAGCGTACATTCAGGGGCCTCAGTGTACCATCTTTAAAACGAAATTCAGAACCACTGGTGACGGAAAAAAAAGAAATTGATAGGTGAGGGTTTACAAACTCAATTCTTAAGCAAGTAGTATGGTTTTGTAAAAAAGATAAATTTTCTCAGAAAACTCTTGGAAATCAGTTGAGTTCAAGTTTGTGGATAAGAAAAAATTATTTAGAGAAGGGGAGTTTCTAAATTAAACTAGTGACAAGATACCAAATTGTGCTTGTTTTTTTCTTCTTCAGTTATATTCCTTTGTAGTTTCTATGTGAAACTGGATTTAACTTCTTTTGTGTGTTGCCTAGTCAATGCCCTAAATAAGGTATGTGCCACACAGCCATTGCCTCTATGATATCATCTCTTATGCTTTCTGCGTCTTTCTTTCCACCTTAGCCACATGGCATTCTTGTTGTTCTTCAAATATGTTAAGCACCCTCTTACCTCAGAGCGTTCGTGTCATTTCTTCTCTATCTCTAGAAAACTATTCTCTAAATATCACTTCTAACTCTGCTCTCTCAAATGACACCCTCCTCAGAGATTCCTTCCTTAACTAAAATATCCCACCACAAATTCCTTCTTTGCTGTTGTTAGTTGCTGTTACTTGCCTGGTCCTGTACCATCTTCATGATCGTTTGCAGGCTCCAGTTTATTGTCCTGGGCACTGTGTATTTCTGAATGCCTTCTAACTTAGGGGATTTATCTTCCAGCACTATATTGAACAATATTCTGTTATGATCTATAAGGTCTTCACTGATTAATTTTCCAACATACATTGCCAAGACGACTTTCTTCCCAGTTTGTCTTAGTCCGGAAGCTCTAGCATTTACCACTACCTGACATATAACATATTTATGTATTGTCTGTTTTCTTTCACTGGAGCATAACCTTACTAGTTCATTGGGCCATATGTTAAGGGTACAATGGTAACAAAGACAGAGATAGTCCTCATGGAGTTTTCAGGCTTAGATGAGTGTAGTTTCCTGTTCTTCATTCCCTGGATACGTGAGTATTAATGAAGACTCCTTAGCATCTTTGACCAAAAAAAAAAAAAAAAAGAAGGTTAGTTCAATAATACTAAATTTTGTACAAATTTGACAAAAGTGCGAGAAAACCCTGCTCATCGAACTTCTTCACAGTATTATTGCAAATTAAATGCAGTGATGTGTATATATATAAGCTCTTTGTCAAAGGTAAAATGTTGTGGGATTAGATATTATTAGTAGTGTTCTAACACTTACTTTTCATTTAAGCTTGTATTTCTGAGCCAAATGAATAAAAAAGAAAGAGAAGACTATCTTGTCAAATGAATAAATTGTCCGTAGGCATACGCTGGATAGATTCAAAAGCACATTTGAAATTTCAGGCTCACCAACTTTTAGAATTCTGATTCTGGAAGGGACCTTAGAGATCACTTAGTGCAGCACCCCCCACCCCCCCGCATTTTGGTATTTATACTTACAGCACTAATTATTACAATCAACGGCAATGAACAGTAGTCTAGAGGCATTGGCAGACCCAGAGGAGACTACACATACTTGGCCTCTAATTGACAGTTACAACTCAGTCTTGGCATCAGAGAAGGGATTTGTCTCTCTCTTTTTTTCCTTTTCTATAAGCTGATAACCTTAGTCTATATAAAGTGTTTCTCCTCGTACTGAAGAATGAGACAGAAATGAGAAATGTTATATTAAAGAGTTGCTTGGTTAAACTTGTCTCTCTTTATTAAATTGCCTTTTGTTGTGGAAAAAAAGAATCTGAACTGAAAAATTCTTCATTCCAATGTCCTGAACCATTCCAATGTCAAAATTCAACGAACTTTGTGAATTCATTTGTTTGAACATTGAAACAATCAAAATAATTAGTGCAACGGCCACACTAGAGAAGAGTACATGTATTCTTTCATCAAGATACATTTCAGGAGCCTAACAGTAGGCATCCTCAATGAACTACCTCAATAGTCAACTGGAAACTAGTGTTGTGCCATGGAGTAGTTCCAACTCATAGTGACCCCATGTGACAGAATAGAATTGCCCCATAAGGTTTTCTAGGCTATAATCTTTATGGAAGCAGACTGCCAGGTGGTTCTTCCACAGAGCCCCAGGGTGAGTTTGAACCACCAACGTTTCTGTTATCAGCTGAGTGCTTAATCGTTGTACCACAAGGGCTCCATAAGCATTGGTAGTGACTTTAAAGACAAGGGGATTGATCATTTAACCACCACAAAGATAATTGTCTATCCTTATAAGAAGTCTGTTAACAACTTCGAAAGAATTCCCTGCCAAAAATTGCAAATGAGATCAGAGTCATTTACCATTTTTCTTTTGGAGGGGGTGGCTAGGAGGGATATTATACCACTTTCAATCCTTCTGATTCTTCATAAAATATTTTTATTAGTTAAATTCAAGGTGACTGAACTATTCTTTCAGTGAAAATTATTACTTGATATTTATACATTTGACCTAAGTTTTATTATAATTGGTTTAAAATTATCTGGTAATATATTGGCAAGAACAGAACTGATAAACTGAACATACCAAGAATAGCAAAATAATACTTTTTACTGGGATATAAGCTGCATCATGTGTTGGAACTAATATGTATTTATATACACTGTTCATTTAAAACAACTTTAAAAAATTGTACAGTATTTAATTGGCTTTGTAATTCGACAATGCCCAGCATCTGGTTTAACTAAGTCTTGAACATGCATTCACTCGTCACTTTGGAATTGTGGACAGAGCCTAAACTGTTTACCAAATGGATTTTTGAGCCAAGCTCTACTGTTAAAATTGAACAAGAATAGGAGTGCTCACACATCATACCAACACATGACTAATAACTCCGAGCACTAAGCTGCCTTAGATATAGATCTGTGTTTCGTAATGAAAATGTAATCGTAAAAGTGTAACTCACGCCGGAGTTTCTGTCCTGCCAAGCCAAGTTACCATCAACAAACATGTTAATACCCGACAGCATATTTCAGCACCTTAACGGCAGAAAATAAGGAAATGCCAATTTTATTCGGAACGCACAGTTTCTACCTACTTAGACAACTTCCAGCTTGTGGGCTCAGGGTAATTTTAAGGTTCTCATTGCTCAATAACTGATATTCAACTTTTAGGAGCTGTGTTTCTTATTCAAGAGGCAAGTAGTAATTTATAGTAAAGGTGGTTTTTAAGGTGAAATGTTTCTTATGTTTCACAGTTTTTAATACACTGTGGCTTCTTTAACGAGAACTTTTTTTAAGACAGAATTACTCAATTTCTTTTTTATATCCTGTGTTGTACCTTATCCCATGAGTCAAGACAGATGTTTCCTATCATCAAGACCACTTTATATTTTGTATGATTTATTTTTAGTAATTCATTCCACCAACATTTATTGAGGGCTTTTTCTAGGTCAAGCAACATTGTGCTAGGTGCTAAGGACAGAAAAATGAATAAAGCACAGCACTACGCATAGCGCCCAGTGTAGCTGGGTAGAAAACCCAAAACCAAACCTGTGGCCAATCGGTTGAGTTGATACTGACTCATAGCAACCCTCTGGCACAGAATAGAACTGCCCCATAGGTTTCCCAAGGCTGTAATATTTTATGGAAACAGACTGCCACATCTGTCTCCTGTGGAGTGGCTGCTGGGTTCAAACTGCCAGCCTTTCAGTTAGCAGCCAAATGCTTAACCACTGCACCATTCTTGTAAATGGATACCTGCAAGACATTTTTATAAGTAATCAAGCTGTGAGCGAAGACAGTGTGAAGCTCAGGTGAAGGGGCAACTAACGGGAGAGGAAGAAAAACCTGTAAAGAGGAGGTATTAGTTTTAAATCTGGACAGCAAGTATAAATTTTCCAGAAAATAAAAGGGAAACACCTATCCTGGGTACAGAGAATAGCATGGCTAAGGCACTGAGGGGCTTATGAAAGGACATCATGTGAAGGAATGATGACAGATTGAGTGTACCTGGACTAGAGACTATCTGCCTGGCACTGGTTAGGAATGATGCTGGGGAAAAAGATGGGGTCATATTTTAAAGAGACTTAGATAGCCCATGCCAAGGAATTTGGATTTTATTCCCCCAAAATGAAACATTACATGGTATTAAAATACTAATTTAAGCTCTAAGATCCTTTCTTATTTTTTCACCTGCCAGTTATAATTAACAATTTGATTGGCTTTACTTAAATTGCTGGTGTTCCCAGGAATTGCATGGTTGTGGAGAGAGCAAGACTATAGTGCAAATGAAGAAGGCTAATCTGAATGGTATCCAAGATGTCCACACAAAGCCCTGGTCATTAGGTCCCCAAAGAGATGATTCCCCAGGACAAGTTTGGAGGATAAATGTTGCAACTTCAGAACAAAGCCATGAACATATTTCTATGGCTGTAGCTGGTGCTGCACATGGGTGGAGCAGGTATATGGCTGTCTGTTGAAACTTATGGAACATTAACAGACATAATTATCCCCAAATATTTCCTTCAGTGGCTAACATCCACTAATGAATTTATTTCTTCAGGGAAAGTCTTGTTCACTGAAGACCCTATTAAAACCTAAGCATAGATGGTTACGAGGGTGGGGAGAGAGTAGAAGGAAAAAACACTAACTAGACGGTGGCTAAGTACCAACTCTGGTGAAGGGAAAGACAATACACAGTGTACAGGAAGTCAGCACAACTGGACCAAAGCAGAAGCATAGAAGTTTCTAGACATACCCAAACACTTTGAGGGACTGAGTTTCTGGGGCTGGGGGTCAGGGGCTGGGCACCACGGTCTCAGGGGACATCTAGGTCAACTGGCATAACAAGTTTATGAAGAAAATGTTCTACATCCCACTTTAGTGAATAGCATCTAGGATCTTAAAAGATTGCGAGCAGCCATCTAAGATACATCTGTTGGTCCCATCCCATCCAGAGTAAGAGAGAATGAAGAAAATCAAAGACACAATATTATCCCAAAGAAGTAAAGGACCAAATGAACCAGAGACTCCATCAGCCTGAGCCCAGAAGAACTAGGTGGCGCCCAGCTACCACCACCAACCACTTTGACAGGGATCACAGGAGAAAAATGTAGAACAGAATTCAAATTCATAAGAAAAGACCAGACTTACCAGTCTGACAGAGACTGGAGGAGCCCTGAGACCGTGGCCCCCAGGCACTCTGCAACTCAGAACTGAATCCACTCCTAAAGCCTACTTTTCAAAGATTAGACAAGAATATAAAAGAAAAAATAACACACGTGAGGAACATGCTTCTTAGTTTGATCAAATATGTGACCAAATGGACAGTTCCTGTCCAAAAGCAGGATGAGAACGCAGGAAAGGACAGGAACTGGATGAATAGACACAGGGAACCTGGGGTGGAAAGGGAGAGTATGCTGTCACAGTGTGGGGATTATGACCAAAGTCACAAAACAATGCATGTATAAATTTTTGAGTGAGAAATTGAGCTGTAAACTTTCATCTAAAGCATGATAAAATTAAAAAAAGAAACAAAAAAACACAAGTATCTTTCCCAGGAATTATGGAATGAGCATATTAGCATCAGTAGTCCTGGTCACCTAACATGCAATAAGCACTCAATGACATCTTGATTTGAAGGGAATGGTAAGTACATTTGGATCTGAGGTATTGCCTACTCTACACTGGTCACAGAAGAGCATGGTGGAAAGTCAGAAGGAAGCAAAGCAAGAAATTGGATGGAATTAGGGAGAGGTAGGGGGAGGATTGGGTATGTCCTGATATATCTATCACATCTATCATCATTCTGAAGGTTAGAAGCATGCATCACTAAGAAGTCATGGAAACAGGAAAAAAAATAAAAAGCAAAACAAAGAAACAGAAAATACCTGTGGCCAAATGCGTTGTAGATGTCTGTGTGGTACCAGGTGCTAGATCTGAGCTAACTCCTCTTCCTGGTGGTGTAGTGGTTAAGTGCTACGGGTGCTAACCAAAGGGTCGGCAGTCCGAATCCACCAGGTACTCCTCGGAAACTCTATAGGGCAGTTCTACTCTGTCTTATGACAGGGTTGCTATGAGTCGAAATCGACTGAATGGCAACATGTTTGGTGTTTTTGATTCCTCTTCCAGGTCTGAAAGCATCCTCGACCCTTCCTAGATTATTGCCATTTGGTTTGGGTATCATCAGGCTTTCCCTTCAGGCATCATATTGATTTTACTTGTCCCAATTGAAGTAACCGTCTTTCTCCTGTAAACTCAATGACTTACCTCCCTGGATTAAGCCTGACATTGCAGTTGCCTCCATTTCAACTTGTCTGAGTTTCCTAGGGCTGTTGTAACAAAGCATCATAAGCTGGGTGGCTTGAAAGAACAGAAATTTATTCTCTCAGAGTTCTGGAGGCCAGAAGTCTGAAATCAAGGTGTCAGCAAGTCTGATTTCTTCTGGATTCTTCTGGAGGCTCTGAGGGAGAGTCTGCTCCATGCCATTCTTACAGCTTGGGGTGTTTTGGGCGATCCTTGATGTTCCTTGGCTTGTAGATGCCCCACTCCAATATCTGCCTCTGCTTTACATGGTGTCCTTCCAGTGCCTCTTCACATAGCCTCCTTATAAGGATACCAGTCATTGGATTCAGGCCCACCATCCAGTATTATCTCATTGTAGTCACCTTATAAGGATACCATTCATTGGATTAGGGCCCATCATCCAGTATTATCTCAATGTAGCCAATAATTTTTGCAAAGACCCTATTTTTAAAAAGGCCACATGCTGGGGTTCTAGGTGGACATGAATTGGGGGATGGGAACTACTCAACCCAGTACCTCACTGTCCTAAAGAATTCCAGGGTTCCTGGTAGGGCCTGAATAGTCCCTGGCAGCCTTCGTTAGGTATTGACCATTTGTCTGACACTTTATTGCCAGCCTGCTTAAGGCTGAATGTTTCTAGCTGTGTCCAGCTTCTTCTCCCAACCATCCTGTGATGGACTCTAGCGGTGGCCCTTCTTCACCTAGAGCTCTTCAATACATTGTCAGACTCTATGACTGCTTACGACAGAGTTCCCCTCTTCCCCTCTTTTAAAGTCCCATGCACCATTCTGTTCACCAGGTAGGTTATTGTCTCTTATTTGAAGATGCCTTCTGCACTAGTTGCATGTGCAAAGCATTGAGGACTGAAGGTCCTGGACTCACTAAATTTTCAAGCATTTTTTCCAGACTACTTCATCCATTCGTTCCCCTGGTGTGGGTCTCGGTGTCTGTGTTTGGGGTTACTGGAGGTTGAATAGCAGTGTCCCAAAGTCCCTGTTGTCACTTTGTTAACATATACAAAATGTATGATAGAATAACAATTATTACAAACTCATTGCCATCAAGTTGATCCCTCTCATAGTGACCCTATAAGGCAGAGTAGAACTTCCCTGTAGGGTTTCCAAGGAGTGGCTGGTGAATTCAAACTGCCAACCTTTTGGTTAGCACCTGAGCTCTTAATCACTGTGCCAATAATTATATGATATTTATTGAACTCTTCCTATGTGCTAAGCATATATATGTGGTTTGCATATATTAAAAAGAAAAAAAAAACATTTTAGATCTAAACATAACACAATACCACCCTTAGAACGAAGAGGCCCATTCTCCATGTTTGCAGAGAGCATCAGGCTTGGTTGCGCCATTTTCTCACAGCTCCTTCGCTGGGTTCCCCAGTAGACATCACCTCTCTGTCCCTCTTGGCTCAAAGTGGGAACATTGCCTTTCTTACTCTCTCTCTCTCTGTTTCATTCACAAACACACATATGCACACACACACACACACTCATTTTCAATTTCCTGCTTTGTGTTTCGTCTGGACTGTGGCTTGTGCATTTTCCCCTGGAGGTCCTCCGTGTTGTTAACATTCTAATGTTCACTTAGCAATGAATCAAGAACAGCATATTTCCAGATAAATCGGCAACCTAAAAATGTATTTATGATGCAACAAAAATACACAGAAGAAATTATGAACCAGAAAGTGATGCTTTTGAACAACGTCATCAATCATTTATCGCCAGCATTTCTGACTTAAAATAGCAATGTTGGGATAGAGTCGAATTTCTTGAGTCTCCTAGAAAGCTTACCATTTTAAGAACATGGAAAGAAACATGAATGTGACCCATGCCTTGATCCTTTAAGCTAGCAGACCAAAGATCCCTACCCTTCCCTCCTCTAGCCACGAAATGCTAGAAGGGATTCTTCATTATTTCCACAATGTGTCAAAACCCTAATTTGCATTTTTCTCACGGAGAAGAAATTTCTGCCTGGTCAAAAAGAGCATAAAAATGCTATCTGGATATAATTCTGCTAAATATCCATGATTTCATAATAACACACTCAATTTAAAAGGCAGTTCACCACAACATTGATGAGGATAAAAAAAAAATAGCTCCTCTGAAAATTTAATGAATTCTCTGTCCTCTTTCACAGATAAGAGCCAAAACTTAGCCATAGTGTCCTGCTTCCATACATTCAGAGTATTTTGTAGACTGACCAAAAACCAAACCCACTGCTGTGGAGTTGTTTCCTACTTGTAGCGATCCCATCGGGTTCCTAGTGCTGTAAATCTCTACAGAAGCAGACTGCCACATCTTTATCCCGCTGAGCCTGCTGGTGGTTTCAAACCACTGACCTTTAGGTTAGCAGTCAGTGACTTTAACCACTGTGCCACCAGGGCTCCTCGTAGAGTGACAGGGACATTATATCTGTAATATTTAATATTGCCAAACAAGCATTTTGGTCTATCCTTCGAACATAGATCATGTCGTAAACCAACATCAGCAAACACATTACTACAGATCTCTGAAGAGTTAAACAGATCACATTCTCATGGCAGATAAAAGTGATGAATTTTTCTTGTGTGTTTATTTAACTGTGTTTAAACAGATTAACCAGAGATTTAAGGCTTCCAGTTTTACTCATTTTCTTTACCTGGAGGCAATTGAATTCTTTTTGTTGCCTTAGTGATACTCTTTCATATAATAGAGATATTAAAGAATTTCAGTATCGTGAGATACCCAAGTTGGTGAAAATTTGAGACTTTAAAAAATGTAACATTGCTCGTTCCACATGTCAGTATTCTCACAATGTCTCTACCTGAATCACCTGTATGGTTTAGATTCAGGCCCCGCCTTGGGATAATTATGATCTACAATGGTTGATCTTGATAAATCTAATATTCTCTTTTTGCTATTTTTTCCTCCTTGTCATGTAATTTTTCAAGCCTGACACCTACACCTTAAGATGTAATCTTAGTACGTGTATTAGTCAGAATGGGTTGTTATTAAATTGCTGTAAGAAACAACCCCCAAATCGCAGTAGCTTAAAATGGCCAAGATTTATTTCTCCTTTTTTTTCTTGCTACCTTCCCATCTTGAGTCAGCAGGGGGCCCAGCCTGCCCAAACCTCAACCACCTAAAATATTGCAGATTGTGGTGATAGGAGGAGGAACATGGCAAATTACACATGGGCTCTTAAAGTTTTCTGCCCAGAAGTGATACATGTCACTTTTGTTCACACTGTAATGATGAAAAGAAGTCATGTGAAGACCCCTAACTTTAAAGAGGCAGGACAGCGCAGTCATATTGTATGCCCCAGGGAAGGAGGTCTGGAAGCATCAGTAAAGGGCATTAAGGATCCACCTGGACTTAAATATTTAGTTCTCTCCGCTTCCTCCATGCAAAATGTGGCCACTGCCTTCCCAAGTGAGACAATCCCAAATTTAGTCACAGTATCAAGTCCAAAGTACAGGATCTCTGGGTGATAGGAAGGACCTGAAATCTTGCCAACAGGGGCTGATAGGCAATAGTATGCGTGTGTCAAGATCAGCTCTGCTCCTCACACACTCAGTGTCCAACAATGAAACAAAGGGAGAGGCTAGGAGCAGAAATACAAAGAACCAGATGTACAATGGAAGCCTTTTTGGACTGGTCAGCCCAGTTTAGCCACCAGCTAAAAACAGATGAGTGAATGACCTTGGCTGATACCACATGGAACAGATAAACTATCCTGCTGAGCCCTGTCTGAGGCCTTAACACCCAGAATCACGAGTAAGTAGATGGTTATTGCTTTAAACCATTATGTTTTAGGGGTAATTTATAAAGCAGCACAAAATAACCGAAACAAAGGGTATGTAGGATTAGGTTTTTACATAGGCAGCTGCAACTTTTGAGACTGAATTTTTAATATGTGTATAAATTAAAAATAAAAGCAAATGAACAGTTACCTTTGAGTCAATTCTGTCTTGTGGTGACCCCATGTGAGTCAGAGTAGAACTGAGCTCCATAAGGTTTTCAATGGCTGATTTTGGGGAAGCAGGCTGCCACGCCTTTGTTTCGAGGCACTTCTGGGTGGGTTCAAACTTCTAACCTTTAGGTTAGCAGCCTAGTGTGTTAACCATTAACACCACACAGAGACTCCATGTATGTAAGTTAACAAGAGTTAATAGACAGAAGTCTAAGGGTGCTTTAGGATAAGTTGCTGAGTGTGTTGGGAAAAAAATGAGGTTATTGAAATATTTATGGTCAAAATATCAGGTGGGAACAGTGTTTGGAATGGGCAGGGGGAGGCTCAGCTGGTCCTGTATTGGTGGAGGACAAGAGGTAGCTGGTTAATAGAAGAATGCAGAATTCTGCTTCCTCAAAACTTCTTGCTCTCTGCCCACAGCACATATAGTATGTATTGTGGGCTCCTTCTCTCTCTCACCTTCTTCCCTTTGACACATTTCTTTCTCCACCCTTACATCTCCCTTCAAACACCGAGTCTGTCCTTACTCCTCACTCTAGCATGTCACCAACATGTCAACAGATCACCAACACTTGAGTAGTTAGGAGAGAACCAAAGAGCACACCCAGTGCATAAGTCTACCCAAGACAGGTCACTGTCTCTCCACTTGTCTGTTCCCTGGCCACTTCTGCAGATAGACAAGTTCACCAGGTACTGCTAAAAGGCATCCGCTCCGCCACAGCCCCTGTGCTAGATCCCTGGGCCCTGTGTGTGAATTGCAGGGAGACAAGCTGATGGTATCTGTTGCTCTCTAAAATCATGCACCCATCACTTCTTTTTACAGTTCCATCCTAGTTTGAAACCCACTACATTCCAGAAAGTGCTAGCCCCATATTTATGAACAGCATATTCTTGGACGCCAAAATCTCGTTTGCCATTTGATCTGAACAGTTGTTAATTGAACAGTGTAACTGTGACAGAGACAGCAGCAGGCAGGTCTCTGTGATGAAGAAATGATGACATGACTGCCTCGGAGCAGCTGCTGTGGTTGTCTAGAGTCTTAGGCACCTAGAGCACTGCACCTTCGCCTGTGATCCAACCTTCAAGCGAGGGTCTCTTCCTAGCACATTTGCCTCTCTCCATCCATGCACCGGTCAACTTTGCAGAGCGTGGCCTGAGAGTTTTCATTCATCCATTAAGGAAAAAAAAAAAAACTGAGGCCTGCAAATGTTTAGCCCAGAGGAAGAGCTGGCACTTTCATCTCCCAGAAAGTACAAAAGGCATGGTGAGAACTGCTGGTCTGGATTTAATTCTAACCTCCATGGAAGGACATGGTGGTGAGCTCTCAGTAAGAGGAAACTTAGAAGAAAGAGGTGATGTCATCTTAGAGTTGCTAATTATCAAGTATGAATATAATGGGTATATCAGATTCAGACCCAGATTTTGTAAAAGCAGATTTCAAAAAGATCCAAGAAAACGTATGAAAAATATGTCCCAGTTTGTAGGGAGTCTAAAGGAGTAAGAGATGGAGATTCTTAAAATAACCAAACAAAGAACAAAGGAACAGAAGAGGACATGATATTACTACAACTGCAAATGTTTCCAGTCAGGAAGAAATCTGGAGGAGCCTGGAGTGGGAGGTGATATAAAAAGAAATCAATATGGCTGCACAGGAAACTTTTTGACCCACTAGGTTTTAAAACAACTCACATGAAAGATAGTGACAGAACTCTGCAGGTATAGTGGCAAGGAAGCTCATGATTTAAAATAAAATAAGGCTTATACCAAATGCTAGTAACAATTAAAATATTTTAGATGGATTTGGATAATGAAGGATAGGGAAGACAGAGCCTACTTGCTTAGGGAGGATTACTAACAAATGACAGAGAACAAAATAACAGAAGTAATAAACAGCTGCCTTGCTTCAGTAATTCCTAACTGGAGAAAGGAAATCCAAATGTGCAGGAGCTAACAAACTATATTTAAGTGAAATTGGTGTCTGAAAAAGGTAAACAGGCTTTGAAAGAGTAGCTGGGAACAGTTCCCCCCTCCACACCCAGGCAAACCATCCTTCAGAGCAGTGCAGAAGAAAACAAAAGAGGCCAACCTGAGAGGAGACAAACAGGAGAGGTTCCAGGGACTCTGTTCAAAGCACGCACTGCAGACCAGTTGAGGGACCCTCACCTGGGGCCTTGATAGAATGCAGATTCACAGTCCCCCCCACAAACAGGCAGAATCTGCATTTTAATAAAATCATTGAGTGATGTGCAAGCACGTTAAAGTGGTAAAGTTCTGTTCTAGAAGACGGGGGATGAGCAAGTAAATCGGTTTTCAATACAGGTCAATTCAATGCACTGAAGTGTGCTGAGTTTTGACATTAATCCCAAGCAGAGCTAGAGAAGGGTTTATTGAAGAGATGGTTTGTGCACACATTGAAAAGGACCTCAGTGGAGAATGAAGAAAACAAAAGACACAAGTGAAAGATTAGTCCAAAGGACCAATGTACCACAACTACCACAGCTTCCACTAGACTGAGTCCAGCACAAGTAGATGGTGTTGGGCTATCACCACCAACTGCCCTGACAGGGATTACAGTAGAGGGTCCCAGAGAGCTGGAGAAAAATGTGGAACAAAATTCTAACTCACACATATATAAAAGAAATACCGGACTTACTGGTCTGACAGAGACTGGAGAAACCCCGAGAGTGTGGCCCCCGGACACCCTTATAGCTCAGTAATGAAGTCACATCAGAGGTTCACCCTTCAGCCAAAGATGAGACAGGCTCATAAAGCAAAACGAAAATGAATGGGCACACCAGCCCAGGGGCAAGAACTAGAAGGCAGGAGGGGACAGGAAAGCTGGTAATGGAGAATCCAAGATCAAGAAGGGGAGAGTGTGACATGTCATGGAGTTGGCAACCAATCTCACAAAACAATGTGTGTGTTAATTGTTTAATTAGAAACTAGTTTGCTCTGTAAACCTTCATCTAAAGTACAATTTTAAAAAAAAAGGAGGGGAGCTTAGTAATCTCTAGTGCTGGCAGAAAAAAAAAATTTTTTTAAGACCACTAAAAATAAAGCTTATGGACTACATCCATTTACACTCTAAAATTAGGGAAGTTAGGGATGGCATACCAGGTAATGCCATGTACTTTTTGGGGGGTTCTTTTTTTGGGGGAGAGGGTACGTGTATCCAAGCCACTGGGTTCAGATACCAGTTTTGCTACTTACTTTGTGATTTTAACCAATTGCCTAATTGCTCCGTGTCTCAGTTTCCACATGTAAAATCTGGAAAACAACAGTGCCTGTCTCATATGGTTATTGTGAGAATGAAATGAGTTGTTAAAAGTAAACCAGTTCTAAATGCAGTCTGGAATGCGGATTGGATCCTGGAACAACAACAGAAACAAAGACATTGATAGGAAAACTGATGAATTCCAAATCAAGTCTATACTTCAGTGAAAAGCGACATACCCATGTTATTTTCTTAGCTTTGACACATGTACCATGATTATTTAAGATGTTAAAAGGGTTAACTGAGTGAAGGGTATACTGGAACTCTCTGCAAATCTTTGCAACTTTTCCACATATCTAAACTTATTCCAAAATGAAGTTAACTTTTTAAAAAAGAACTTAAAAAAACTCAGTAATGGCAGCTATTATTATTGTCTTAGAATTTCATTTGTACAAAAATCTAGGGATTGAATATAAGTATAATAATTCTGATTCAACAATATACCTTGGATAAAGATTTAGAAGATATTGTTGGGTTTTCAAATAACACAAAACTGAGAGAGCTAATGTAGTTAAAAATTGCATTCCCTGGGTTTCTTTTCTTTTAAGCAAAAGATGTCAATGAGAAAAGTGCAACTTACAGAATCAAAGGAGAAGCTGGATAACAGGTTTTATATGGAACCAGGGCAACACTGAAGATCTAAGCAGCAGAACAAAAGGGCAGTCTAATCAGAGTGCAGTTCTGGGATGTGTATATCACACTAGTTTTTATTCATATTCCATGGAGAAAGAACAACTAAGTAATCCAGCCTGGATTATACGTCCCCTCTAGGATCCAGCACATGAATGGAGATGGAAGGAAGGAAGCTTTAACAAGAAGGAACAAGAAGGAACACTAAAACCAAACCCATTGCCATCAAGTCGATTCTGACTCACAGTGACCCTACAGGACAGAGTAGAACTGCTCCACAGGGTTTCAAAGTAGCAGCTGGTAGATTTGAACTGCCAGCCTACTGGTTAGCAGCCAAACGCTTAACCACTGCACCACCAGGGCTCCAGAATAGACACTAAAAAAAACTAGACAGGCAAAAATAACAGAAATCCAGTGCAGTGTTAAAAACTCTATTTTGGAAAGATCTTAATAAACCAGGGAAGAATTTTAATGCTGCAAACTCTGGCTTAAGGATTGCTTTTTAAAGGACAAAAAAAAAAAAAAATGTATAGCTAAGGACTCTAGCTCTCTGTAAGCACAAGGTGATTCAGGCTTTCTTTTATCTGCCAAAACATCTCAATATGAGGAGGTTCGAGTTTATAACATAGGATGTAAAAGTCCTCCTGACCCCAGCACTAATTTGTCTTTTGCGTTCTTGTTCTGGTTTCAGATTTTAGAGATTTTCAGTCTGAAGTAATAAAATATTGTGCCTGAAAGTTCTATCATGATGTCTAGTGGTCTCCAAAGTAGGGAGGCCACAGGGAAGCAAGATAGTTCTTTGGAGGGAAGATAAAACATTAGAACTGCTTCTAATATTTTTATTTTATGTACAATAAGAGATATTCATTCTACAGATTGTCACTGGCATGCTCCCTGGAACCAGAAGTGAGATGGTCTCATGTCACATACCACACATGGGGTTAGAGCAGAGTTCCACCCTCGTGTCCGTGTTCTCTCACGTCCTTTCTGTGGGTTGTGGCATACTTCGACAGTTTAGTGGGTTTGAGATAATGCTTGCAAAGAGACACTGGATCAAAAATAGCATTAATAATGGTGGATAGAGAAACCAAAGCAAAATGGAAGACCATGAACTTCCATTTCCAGTACAAACTCATTAGCCTTGGTAAGAGATAAAAGCAATAACAATCTAATAATCTTCAAGATAGGCCAACAAACTCAAAATTACAAAGAAGAATAAATGAACTATGACTTTATAGCTATAACGTTGAAAAGTAATCCTTGCCTTCAATCAGTAGTTCCTTACGGGGGGTGACTTTGCCCCTGAGGGGACATTTAGCAGTGTCTGGAGACATTTTTGGCAGTCAAAACATGGAGGTTCTACTGGAATCTAGTGGGTAGGGATCAGGGATGCTACTAAACCCTGTACGATGCACAGGACAGCCTGCTACAGCAAAGAATTCTCAGGCCTAAAATGTGAATAATACTGAGATTAAGAAACCTTGAGTACTTTGTGTTGCACCTTGAGTTATTAGCAAATAATAGAACTATGTGTATAAAATGTATAAAGTTACATATATATGTGTTTATATATGCATATATGTGTGAGTATATATATGTGTATATATATGTATATATGTATGTTATAGTTAATAAAGGGGATTCTAGAGCCACACGATTTGGCTGCTATTCTCATTGCCATCAATTACTGTGTATAACCTTAGACAAATTGCTTGACTTCTTTGCTTTAATTTTCTCATTTCTCATATGGAGATAACAATAATAGTCACCTCATAGGGGTGTATGAAAATTAATTGAATTCACTCCATATAAAGTCCTTGGAATAGTTCCTGACACATAGCAAGTGGTCAGTGAAGGCCTGCCATTATTATTTGAGTTTGTGACCCCCGCATAAAGGCTGCCTGCATGCTCTAATTTTCAACAGTGTTCTTGAGTCAGCAATGTTGTGCTGATCTAACACTACCATTTAAATGCGTTCATGCAAGCAACATAGTCATGTTTCCACCCAGGTTTTGAAACGATAAACCTGAAAACCCACTGCCATTGAGTTGATCCTGTGACCTTATAGGATAGACTAGAACTGCCCCATAGGGTTTCCAAGGAGTGGCTGTTAGATTCAAACTGCTGACCTTTTGGTTAGCAGCAGAACGCTTAACTACTGCCATTTTTATGTGTCAGATCCCATAAGTAGGTAAAGTTGTTAAAATTAAATAAGGATGTGGTTGGGGGAGGGGGGAAAAGCCTGTTTGTTCCTTTTTATGTGACTTTGATAATTTTATGTCAGAAGTTCACAGTAGAAACATGGGTCTAGGATACTGCAACATTGTGGGAGTAATACCCATAAAAACCCATCGCCATTGAGTCGATTCCAACTCATAGTGACCCTATAGAACAGAATAGAACTGCCCCATAGAGTTTCCGAGGAGTGCCTGGTGGATTCGAGCTGCTGACCTTTTGGTTAGCAGCCGTAGCTCTTAACCACTATGCCACCAGGGAGTAATAGGCATCATCATTACAGCTCAGCACGATGGCCCTGGACACTGGCAGGACAGAGTCTGACAGAGAGATTTAGAGTGGATAATGTCTGAAGATGTCGTCTATTAGAGCACCAAAGAACACTCTAAGGCCCAGGGAACACCAAACCACCATTTCATCATCTAGAATGTTCTAATCAGCTGATCTAAAATGATTTTAGTTAAAATAGCATGATCATCTTACCTAGCGGGAATGAAAAATTTACTTATTTATTTTTTAATATTTTGTTTTTTTGAAACTTTAAGGGAAAAATGAAAAATGGTTAGAGTTCATTAGGAAATATATTTGGTTTAGTGAATTTTACCTAGTGAACAAAAACTGGCTTTGATACTGGTTATATAACCTTCTTATTTTTAGCTCAGGCTGAACAGAGATGGCCCACATACCTTTCGACATTGGTTGCTATTCAAAGCAAAACCACAAAGCCTAGAAATTGCAGGTTCTTTCATTCTCCAGTGCTTAACAATCTCCCAAGGAAGGCAGATGCGTTTTCCAATGTAGCGGCTTCATCAAAGAATGGATTGATAATGACATATAAAGAGCTGCCTGGTGTCTTGGGCTTATGTCTTTTTCAGGGATTTACTGAATACTAATAGAAGGCAACTTTTGTCCAAGAAGGAGCTGTTGCAGCCAATGATTGTCTTGTTTCATTAAACCTGGCCACTAATTGTTTTGGGATGCAGAATCTACTTTATCAAACCAAGGGAAAAAAGAATAATTAGAGATATAACAAAAATGGCATGGTGGTTAAGTGCTACGGCTGCTAACCAAAAGGTTGGCAGTTCGAATCCACCAGGCGCTCCTTGGAAACTCTGTGGGGCAGTTCTACTCTGGCCTATAGGGTCGCTATGAGTCGGAATCGACTCGACGGCACTGGGTCCGGGATAACAAAAATAAGCTGGATTTTAAAGTATGCATGTTTATGCAATAATGACCAAAGATTTGTGTGTTTGATGAACGCTGTTTCCTTACTGTAGAGTCCCACTTTGTACAGGTGAGAGGCAGAATCAAGTAACCTGGAGTCCTTAAGTCAGAGCCATACCCAGTAAAGGGAGCTTGAAACCCACCTAGCTTCATACAGGCATTTTTATTTAATGAGCCGTCTTACTCACATACCACCTGAACTATGCAATTAAGCTTTCTGTTGTATGTTGTCTTATATTAGTCTCTAATTATTTGTAATGCATTGGTCTTGCCTCCAAAACTATAATGTACATTCTACAAGGTCATGGGCTCCTACGTCTTCTGTTACCTTTGTTATTCTTAACAAAGAACTGGGCACATATCATAGATTCAAACATACGTATTGATTGATTGAGTGGCAAACTTGTAGACGGAGCAAGTGATGAGAAGAAAGGACTTCTGCAGTTTCCATTAGAAGTTGAGCTTTCAAAGGATTAAATGGTGACTTACTTAGAAAGTGACTTAACTTTGTGAAGATTGCTTGTTCCAATTCTCTGCTGAAACAGGAATTTCAAAATGGAAATGGGCAGCTTTGAATGGTAAAGTGAAATCTGGCTATATAAAAATGAATGTACTATACGACTCATACTTGGTTTCCATATGACATAATGGGGTATTATAAAGTAGGACTAGATTAAGCATACCAGTTCTTTGAAACATTCATTTACAGGTTACCCCTTACTTTTCACTGTTTGTAATCCCTATCTTTGTTGACCTCATAAAGACTTACTTAAAAATAGACAGTGGTAGTGGTGGTATATAGTTATCTTACTTACTGGAATTTGTCATAGTAGATACATTTACTGTCCTTCTGAAATCAATGGTATTACTCCCATTCATTAGTGGCATGAATAAAAGATAGTGAGGAATTTATCTGGGAAATCAGTGTCCCATAAGAATTTTGAAGTGATATCTTAACCCGTTATCAGCCAAAAGGTAGGGCTGAAGTCATGGACACAACCATGAAGAGAACATGGTGCCCTCAGTAGTTTTCCTGAAGTTGCCTATGGGAGAATGAATGTCATACCCACTGTTCCATGACCAGTACGAAAGTACCAGATGACTTTTATGTAAATACCAGCTCATTGACATGTGCGATTAATCCGCCTGTGAATCCAAATGTTGTCTCCCCTGCAACAGGTGACTGGTTGGTTTTGATTGTATCAGGGTATACTTTGGCCCTCCTGTGTTTGGGTAGACTTTATAAAATCAATGCACCATTGCATCATTGAAATCCATCCTAAAACTAAAACCGTACATACTGCCAACTCATAGTGATCCTATAGGGCAGAGTTGAACTGCCCCATAAGGTTTTCAAGGCTGTAAATCTTCATGGAAGCAGACTGGCACATCTTCCTCCCTTGGAGCAGCTGGTGGGTTCGAACAGCTGACCTTTTGGTTAGCAGCAGAGGGCTTCAACCACTGTGCCACCAGGGCTCCTGAATTCCAGCCTAGAGATTTTAAATTAATGTAAACTACTACCTTATGAGTTGTGACATTTCTACATTTCTACAGGACAGGCCACGAGATATGTCTCTCCTAATTTTGTATTTACTAGGAAAGGGAAGAGGTGGGAATTAACATTCGTTGAACAACTCTTCTGGATCAAGCTTTGTATAGAGCCTTGACATCATTATATCATTGACTTTTCAGCAACATTCTGAGTTAGGTTTAGCTATCCTCATTTAAAGGAGCCCTGGTGGCATAGTGTTTAAGGGCTCTGCTGCTAACTGTAAAGATGGTAGTTTGAACCCACTAGCTGCTCAATGAGAGAAATGTGGCAGTCTGCCTCTACAGAGATCACAGCCTTGGAAACAGTATGGGGAAGTTCTACTGTCCTACAGGTCCACTATGAGTCAGAATCAACTCAATGACAATGGAGTTTTATCCTCACTTAAACAAAGGGAAACAGAAGCCCAGAGAGGTTAAGTGGATTGCTGAAGATAGAACCTGCTAACCAGCTCAAGATAGAGCTACCTGTAAATGTCAGATTTGGAATCTGAATGTATATCTATTTTAAGGCAGAACCCATGCTATTTATCCTGCTTTCCTTTGTTTCCCATTTAAAAAAAAAAAAAGGAAACAAACAAAAAAAAATTCAGTGTTTTTGTATACTCTATGTATGGTTTTATGACCAAAAGCAAAAAGTACCAAAAAAAAAAAAAATTATTGGGTTCTGAATGCATTCCATAGCCTCAAGTGCTACGTGCTTGAATTCATTCTCTTTAATCTTCATAACGACCCTGAAAAGTAGGTACAATTATTATCACTTCTGTATAGTAAATGTGGAAACTGAAGCACAGGTATACCGTATAAATTATTCAAGGTCATGGGCTATTAAGTAGCAGAACTAGGATTTGAACCCAGGCAGTGTTGTCTGGACCTGAAACCACCAACCTGAACTGCTATACTCTGTATGTCATTCCATCTTATATATGAGCACAGACTTAGCTTTGACCTTGAAGTGCCCTGTTTAGTATGTTGATATGGACTTGCCTAACAGGGGCTCAAAATGGAGCTTCTGTGGGTGTCTCACTTCAAAATGATTTATTCACTGGTTGAATCGGACTGAATAAATAACATTTTATGCTTCTATAAGTTTTTCATGTTTAGGAGTTAGTTTTTCCTGTGTAATAATATCGTATCTCTGAAAGAGCAATTTTATCTATTCTATTAAAATAGCAGATTCTTCAATAAGAATACAATTTATGTGATGTTTGCCCACCAAATTATGTTTTCTGTTCAGTTTAAATTAATTACAGATGGTATATGGGTCAAAGTAGGTTGCAATACAGCCAAGTATTCCCATTATTTCAAATAGAAGATTCAAAGTGGTATTGCTTTGAATTTTTTTTTTAAATAAAATAAAATGGGCATCTTGCTTGTCTTTGAAGATCCCTTTGCTAATCTCAGATTGCCATCTGAAATTTTAATTAGTGATTTAAAATGCGCTTACACAAAGAACCTTGTCCAAGTTGTCTGTTTCTGCCAAATTAAACTGTTAAACTAAGTAACCTAATTAAAATCCTTTTAGCTTTTAATCAATATTTTATTTACATTTGTATTTCCTGGGAAGCTTGATTAGTTTTTTGGACCTGAGAGTTATTTCTCCTCCATTTCACAAAGGTCGTTTTTACAGAGTAAGTCCTCCCCTTGAAGGCCGTGGAGCCAGCAGGAAGCAGATGGAGACAGCTTTGGTGCAAACGCCGCTGCCTGGGTGTACAACGAAGCTCAGCAGTGTACCTGCAACTTCCGGGAGATGCTGAGGCTGCTGCTGTATGGGACAGTGGGTGACTCGGTTGTCTACAACTGGCAACACTCATGACGATGATTGAAGGATGTCAAAGCAGCAATGTGCTGTACAAGCCAAAATATGTGTCCCCGTATTGTCTATTTTTAAAAGAGAAGATAAGATCCTTTTGGTTCATCCTTTCCCATTTATCCTATTTCTACGAGGCAAGCACTTCCAGTTCTTTCTTACCTCCATCGTTTAATTATTTCTGTATAATAAATCACCAGACTGCCCTAAAACTCGGAACGGTCATGGGACTTACTCCGAATCACATATTTAGTCAGTGGCAAATGTAGGATTTAAGTTTGGAATTCCTGACTCATATTCAATGTCTTGCTTCTATGTTGACCACCATGTTGTGAAAAAGTAGGGTTTGAGACAAACATTTGTTTTTAAAATTTATCCACAAATTATATTTAAAATTATTTGCTATACTCTTAGGCTCCTTTTACTATATTTAAAAAAAAAAATTTTTTTTTTTTTTAATATTAGGTTATAAGAAATTTTGCTGGTAGCAATTGCCTACAAGACATTCTGTAATTTTTTTTTTTTTTTTTTAAGCTGAACGCTTTTCTTCTTGACTTATGTGTCCTTGAGTGTCAAGAATTCATTATTTTCTTGTCCCTATATCCAGGGCAATTCTACAACACTTGCTTTGTAAATTCTTTGTTCTTTCCCCTGCAACAATTTTCAGTGTCCTTATTACTTACAGACTACAAAAAATAGCCATCCTTCAGAGTTATCCTCAAAGACCACCCTTCGGGGCTCCCCTGCTGTAAATTACAATGTTCCTTTTCTTTGGGATATAACTTTAAAGGCAGACCTTCCAAGAACAAATTGTAAGGGGGTCTTTTCTGGTTAGCTGCTCTCAGAAACACTCTTAGAATTCTCTCTGGCCCATATCCTTCTTTGATAAGTCCCCAAAGATTGCAAGAAGTCATTAGATAATAGCCACTTCCATTCCATAATCCCCATCCAGCCACTGACAAGTGTCCACCAGTACATTCTATTTCTTTTGTTCTGATTTAAAAACAAACAACCTTTTTAAACTCCTTTAAAACAAATGACCCCTGTGTTGAAAGGAAAATGGAATGTACAAGCCAATCAGTATTTTATACTCTATGTATAGTCTTATGATCAAAATTAAACTGTAGTATTCACAACCAACCCATTTCAGTTTGCTTTAACTCTGTGATCCATCAGACATGAGAAAGTGTGGCATGTACACTGTTTCTTGCATTGGCTGAACCATGGCAGACACTGCTATCCAATCACAGAAGTCTGTTGCAGAGTCTTTGTGTGTCTACAGAATCTTTCTCACCACGGTCTTTAAGTAAGTGACTGGCTACCCAAAAATCACATTTTGTATGTGAGTTTAAACTTCATTCAGCTAACTTATACCTTAAATATGTAATCTACTTAAAACAAAGAAAAACACATACATGACATCCCAAACACAAAGTAGGAGGTGATTAATATTATATTTTATTATTATGTATTATATATTGTATATTGTATATGTTTTTGTTACTGTTAGGTGCCGTCAGGTCAGTTCTGACTCATAGCAACCCTGTGTACAAAAGAACAAAACACTGTCTGGCCCCACACCATCCTCACAATTGTTGCTATGTCTGAGCTCATTGTTACAGCCACTGTGTCAATCCATTTCATTGAGGGTCTTCCTCTTTTTCACTGACCCTCTACCTTACCAAGCAAGATGTCCTTCTCCAGGGACTGGTCCCTCCTGATAACATGTCTAAAGTACATGAGATGAAGTCTTGCCATCCCCTTGTTTCCAATGAGCATTCTGGCTGTACTTCTTCCAAGACAGGTTTATTCATTCTTCTGGCAGCCCATGGTATATTCAATATTCTTTGGCAACACCATAATTCGAAGGCATTGATTCTTCTTTGGTCTTCCTTATCCGTTGTCTAGCTTTCACATGCATATGAAGTGATTGAAAACACCGTGGCTTGGGTCAGGCATACCTTAATACCTTAGTCCTCAAAGTGACCTTTAAAGACATCTTTTGCAGCAGATTTGCCCAATACAATACATATATTGTATATACTGAGAGCATTTTTTTTGTTTGTTTGTTTACAAAGTCTTCTGAGAAATTCCTTTTGCTCTCACCTTTGAAAAAACAAACAACAACAAAAAAAACCTGTTGCTATCAAGTCGATTCCAACTCACAGAACCCTATTCCAAAAAAAAAAAAAAAAAATCTATTGCCATTGAGTTGATTCCAACTCATGGCAACAGCATGAGACAAAGTAGAAATGCCCCATAGAGTTTCCCAGGAGCAGCTGCTGGATTCAAACTGCCAACCTTTTGGTTAGCAGCTGAGCTCTTAACCACTGTGCCAATATAGAACTGTAATATTCTCAATGGTAAACTAAGGAGGTAAATCAAATCATTTTTCAGTTCTAAAAGTATGTCAGTCTATTCTGGATATTGAAAAGCATTAGCTAAGAAAACACATTTAAATAGTCACAAAAAATTTATGTTTAGGTGAGAAGAGGCACTGACAGTTTAAAAATTTCCCAAAAAGAAGAGAAATGTCTCTGGAAAATAATGTTCAGGTTATTCAATTCTATTTATAAACAACATTTAAAGAGAATTAATGCTTAATCTATTTTCCATTCATGAGTAAAATGACTTTTTTCCCATGGAATCAATGTTACCGTGTAACCTGTTAGTGAATATGACTTAATCACTCAACCAGCATCCAGCTTACAAAAAAGCAGATAGACAAACAAAACCGGAAATATGTGGCTGAGTTTTTTTTTTTTTAGGGCCAGAGAAAGAAATACTTTTGAGTGCTGGAATCAGGAAGCATGGACATTCTTCTAAGAATTATGCTTCCAATTTCCTCCCACCTCAGATAGGTCTTCCTCTTTTCACATTTGGTCAGCAATGAAGAGAATTCACTTTAGTTAAGGGAAAGGAAGAACACGGTCCCATGAAATGTCAACTCTCAATTTGTAGCGAATCAGTCACACTGAGGAAAGGTGGAAATTAGGTTGACCTTTTCCAGCAGTTTCTTACAGCAAAAAATAAATAACTCAAGGACAGGTAAACCAGCTCAGAGCCGCTACCGTACAATACCTCAGGAAGTCCAACACTAACAGGGACTCAAAAGGAAAAAAAAGGGAGAAGATTAAATCACAAAGCCCCCAGGCAGAAATTAGTTTTAGAAAGCTCCTAGCTAGCTCTGTTTGTGATGGGCTGGGCATCACCCCAGGTTCAACAGCAATCAAGTGAGCTTGAAAGATAAATCAAACTATGTAAAATGAGTGAGGGTGAGCTTTCACTTAGAGATACGGTCTAGATACATTTCACTTTTGAAATGATCACGTTCCTGAATTTTTAAAAATATACTTTTGTACTGATTTTTCTAGTAAATGTTTGTGCTATCTCAGAGAGAAACACTAAGACACAAGACTCATATTTAGTTCTGCAGTTTTCTATGATGGAAATTTAGCAGAAGTTTTTACTACTAGAGTTCTTGTTAGCTGCCAGTAACTCCACGCACAACAGAACTCAAAGCTGTCTGCTCTTGTGCCATACCCATGGTCCATTGTAGATTAGACCCTTTTGATCCTTACAGTTTTCATTGGCTGTCTTTTAGAAGCAGATCTCCAGGTCTTTCTTCCTAGTCTTGAAGTATCTCTGAAACCTGTTCCTCATCACAGCAACTCCCAAGTTTCCAATGACAGTTGGGTGGTGGCTGTGCATGAAGTGTATTGGTGGGGAAACAAATTCGGGTCTCCTGCATGAAATGAGAGGAATGTATCACCGAACCACCAATGCCCTCCTCTTAGTAAGTCTTTAATTATTAATGGTAGATAGGTAAGATATGGCTATCTTTACGGATGTTGTCAGTATTTCAATTCTCCTGGTGGGAATGCACATCCCTGGTGCCATGTGACCTATTTTGGCCAATGGAGTGTGAGCAGAGTGATGAGAAAAGTGAGCAGCAGTGAGGTGTTTACTTCGGGTCAGAAGCTTTGGCGAGCCAGTACATGACTAGCCATGTTCCTTTCTCCCTGCTGGTGAGGAATGAAGTTATAGATGTGGAGGTTTGGTCAGCCTCAGTCCCCAGGTAAGAATGACATGTAGCAGAGCTGCTGCCGACCTGAAAGAGCAGTGTGGCATGAGTGACAAATACTCACGTTGGTTTGACTCACTCAGATGTGGGGCCTGTTTGTTACGGAAGCATAGCGTAGCCCCTTCTGAACAATATCCAGGCCTTCTCCAGCACTGAGTACAGTAGCACAATTATATGATGAAAAAACAATAATGACAACTTAGCTGGAGAGAATATTAAATTAAAAATCACTTAACTTTAACGTAACCCATTCTTGATACTCCATAGTCAGGTAAGTGCAAATCTCTCTGGTGGCTTATACTCTCTTTCCTAGCAATTTGTGGACACTCTCAACTCTTAGCAATGAATGGTTTGATCTGGGGTCCAGTGAGGAAAGAGAATCCAATTCAATGAGTCAATATGGAAGACTAAATGGAACGAGGGGTCAGGTTTACTGGAATACATGTCAGAAAGATCTGAACAGTTCTTTACAGTGTATTGTAAGGATTTCTAAGTCAGTTCTGAGGCTTGAAAATTTAATAAGCTTGTATTTCTGTATATCTAGGATCTATTATAAGGTAAAGCTGTAATAGACTGACAAAGAATCAAATTACATGAAAAAAGAGACCACGCCCTAAAACCCACACAGTTGCTTGTAATTATAAGTTTGCGTTATATGGATTCTTTGTGAAGTCACCCATGTGAAACTTCACAGATATCCTCCCAAGCTAATCACAGTAGCCTCAAAAATGGATGAACCCCATTAAAACCAAGCTTTGTATTGAGTTTCTGAACTAACTACTGGTAATATTATAGTTGCTCTTATATTCATTAAAATCATTATATTCTTTGCGGTCATACCTTATCGTACAGTAATTATGATGCTCTGGCATGTTCTTAGGAAGCATTAGATCCATTTTATTCTCATCCAAATAATCACATTAGACATTATCAGTCAATGTCCTCTTAGCTCTGGATGTGTTACTCACATCGAACTTCATTCTTGAATCCTGGGGCTTTCCAATATTTTGATGATATCTGCTTTCCCTTAGATGCTTTGTTGATATTTTGGCTGTTTAATTTGGCTTCGACCTTTGGGGAAACTGCTTTCAAACTATACATTTACAGTCCTTTATTTCTCTAGAAGTGTTCACAGAGGTCTTTTCTACTTTCCCTAACACTAGAAGACAGGCCTAAAATGAAGGAAAGTTTGATCAAGTGGGTAGAACATAGAAACTGAAAAGTTTCACATCTTTTCCTAAGTCAAGTTCTCCAAATGACACTCAGTTATTCAGCATGTCCTTAATGTCTCTGTTGCATGTATGTGCATGTTTAACTGCACATATGAAGACCCAGACAAATGTACCCTAGCATATATTTCTCAATTTATCCATATTATTGACTTTACCATCAACTGAGACATTGTCCCCACTCTTCATCATGAAGAAATCATAGCTCCTTTCTCTGGACCCTTGTAGAAATTTCTTCATAACTCCATTTATCAACTATTCCATTGCATCATACGCATTTGGTTTGTGTTCCTGCTACACTGTGAGCTTGTTAAAGCCAGTGACAATGTGTGTTTTCCTTTGTTTTCCAAGTTTCTGGCACAGAATCTGACTCAGGAGAGATGTTTAATAATTGCTTCTCAATGATGTTTTGTTTAAGATCAAGAACTATATGTCATACTTAGTTGAATTTCTTCCATTAAAGGTTACTTAAAATTATGAAGATGGTTTAAACAGAGCATGAAACAATGAGGAAAAATGGTCCTACCTGGGGTTTTGTTGTTGTGTTGTACTTAGATTTAGGAATTTTAGTTACCCTTTCTTCTTGGCAAATGGCTAGGGAAGAAAAAAGAGCAATAATTTGTAGAAGTTGAAGGTTTTATTTATTAGAATATTTGGTAAAGAAATAAATTTGACTCCAAAAGTTTTTAAAAATGGCCACAAAGTTCTTTGTAATATCACCAAATGGAAGATGACATCAATGTTCTTTCCCCTATAATCTGAGTGGGCTTATTTATAATTGGTTCAACCAATAAGGAGTTGAGCAGAAATAATGCTATGTGACTTCCAAGGCTAGGTCATGAAAGGAAATGCAGTTTCTGCCTTGTTCCCTGGAAAACTTGAGCTTGGAGAACTGGCTGCTATGTAAGAAGTCCATCTATACTGAGATTGCCATGTCGAAGAAGCCATGTGTAGAAGCTTCTACAGGCAACACCAGAAGATTCTCAGCAGCAGCCAGCATAACAAAGTTTGACCCACAAAATCATGAACAAAATAAAAAGGTAAAGTCACTAAAGTTTACAGTGTCTTGTTGCACAACAAAACTAAAAAAGATTTTATTGTAGTTTTCAATTGATAATTCATAGGTCTAAAGATACAGTCTTACAATACACACTGGCCACTCAAGGTTCCAATAACTCTTGCCAGTTCAGCGGAGGGATTATCAGTAGAAGTGAGCACTTGGCAATATGGGAGCAGTGCTACAAGGTAGAAAGAACATTTAAGTGAAAATAATGAAGATCAGGGTCCGTTGTTTACTTTATGGTGTGACGTACCCAAATTTTTTCAACCTCTTGGCCTCGGCCCTATCATCTGCAAAAAAAAATTAAAAATATTTAGACCAGATTTTAATTAGGTTTTTCATCCAATGGTGCGGCGACATAGGTTTCACTACTATTTTTCTAAGTGAAAAAAAAAAAAAATCCTGTTTTGTAGAAGTTGCCAAATCCTGTGGTGTAAATACTCACAGCACAGACAATTTCAGGCTACCAATAAAACATCTCTGAATGCAGGGTTGGGAAGAGATGCTCCTGATCCGCTCTCACCAGCTGGTGTAGGCTGGCTCCCACACAACTGCTCCATCTCTCACTCTTACGATTCTTGCAAACAAGGTGATTAGTGAGACCTTCATGAATTGTTCTAACTCCTGGCAACTTGACCCTTCTTATATTGTTAGAATTTATTACCTGTGCCATTCATTTGGCATTCAATTATGTACTATCTTAAACATGTCTCATGTTCATAGCTTCCTATCTTTTTTTTAATTTTTAAAATTATTTTGTAACTGCTTGATACATGTCTTCTTGTCCAGCTGGAGCATAAGTTATGTGAGCAAGGAACTTTGTATTATGTTTCTCAGTGTCTCCTCCACACCTTGTCCATTTTCAGTTGTTGTTGTTAGGTGCTGTCAGTCAATTCCAACACATAGCGATTCTATGTACGACAGACTAAAACACTGCCTGGTCTGCACCTTCCTCACAATTGTTGCTATGTTTGAACCCATTGTTGCAGCCACTGTGTCAATCCATCTCGCTGAGGGTCTTCCTCTTTTTCAATGACCATTTACTTTATCAAGTATCTACATTATCTAGTGCTGCTATAACAGAAATTACCAAAGTGGACGCCTTTAATAAACATGAGTTTATTCTCTCACTGCCTAGTAGGCTAGAAGTCCAAACTCAGGGTGCCAGCTCCAGGGAAAGGCTTTCTCTTTCTGTCAGCTCTGGAGCAAGGTCCTTGTCATCAATCTTCACCTGGTCTAGGAGCTTCTTAGCACAAGGACCCCAGGTCCAAAGGACACACTCTGCTCCTAGAACTACTTTCTTGGTGGTATGAGGTCCCCTGTCTCTCTGCTTGCTTTTCTCTTTTATATCTCGAAAGAGATTGACTCAAAACATAACCCAATCTTGTAGATTGAGTCCTGCCTCATTAACATAGCTGCCTGTAATCCTGCCTCATTAGCATCATAGAGGTATGATTTATAACACACAGGAAAATCACATCAGATGACAAAATGGTGGACAATCACACAATACTGGAAATCATGGCCTAGACAACTTGACACACATTTTGGGAGAACACAGCTCAATCCACAGCACCAAGCATGATATCCTTCTCCAGAGAGACTGATCCCTACTGATAACACGTCCAATGTACGTGAGACAAAGTCTCACCATTCTCCCTTCCAAGGAACATTCTGGCTGTACTTCTCCCAAGAAACGTTTGTTGGTTCTTCTGACAGTCTATGGTATATTCAATATCCTTTGTCAACACCATAATTCAAAGGCATCAGTTCTTCTTTGGTCTTCCTTATTCATTGCCCAGCTTTCACATGCACATGAGGCGATTGAAAATACCATGCCTTGGATCAGGTGCTCCTTATTCCTCAAAGTGACATCTTTGCTTTTTAACACTTTAAAGAGGCCTTTTGCAGCAGATTTGCCCAATGCAAATCATTTGATCTCTTGACTGTTGCTTCCATAAGCATTGATTGTAGATCCAGGTAAAATGAAATTATCGACAACTTCAACATTTTTTTGTTTATCACAATGTTGCTTATTGATCTGATTGCAAGGATTTTTGTTTTCTTTTTGTTGAGGTACAGTTTATACTGAAGGGTGTACTCTTTTATCTTCATCAATAAATGCTTCTCAGTAGCTGCTCTTTAAATAGTTTTTCAGTATATTAAGAAAAAAAAAAGTTGCCATTGGGTTGATTTCAACTCATTGTGATCCCACGTGTGACAGAGTAGAACTGTGCTCCATAGGGTTTTCAATCGCTAATTTTTTTAGAAGCAGATCACCAGCCCTTTCTTCTGAGGTGCCTCTGGGTGGACTTGACTCTCTAAACTTTCAGTTATCAGCCAAGCACATTAGCTATTTGCACCACCCTGGTGGCATAGTGGTTAAGTGCTACGGCTGCTAACCAAAGGGTCAGCAGTTCAAATCCGCCAGGCGCTCCTTGGAAACTCTATGGGACAGTTCTACTCTGTCCTACAGGGTTGCTATGAGTCGGAATTGACTCAACGGCACTGGGTTTGGTTTGGTTTTGGTCTGGCACTCCACCCTTTCAATGCATAAGTAGTGTTTAAATGTTTCCTCCACTTACTCCTGTGCTATATAAATTCAACTTAGTATTTTCATTATATCTATGTTTGCAAACAGTAAGCCTAAGTAGCTATTTTGCTTCTAAGGTACTATGCCAGATGACGTCTATCAGTTTTATTTACAGTCATTTTAAATTACAGATTTCAAATCCAGTAATAATTACAGGGGAAAATGTAGAGAAAAAGAAATACTGGTAGGGTGTAATATGAAGATAAATTCTTTAGGAAATCAGTTCATAATGCAGTCTTCCATCTTCCAGTGTAAGTGATCAGATTGTAAAATACTGACAGAGCAACATATTTAAAGAATAATTCACCATTTCATTGTTTATTGGCACAAATGCCCAATCTTATTGCAAAATATGCCTCAAACAGCTGTTAAAAGGCTCTTTGGTTCATTTTTGTTTCTAAGAAAGCAAATATTAATATTGTTGAATGTCCAAATTATGTAAGTGACATTCATGGTACAGTGTAGTATTAATTACAAACTGAATCAGTGAGAAGAACAAAAAGCAATTGTTTGATTGAAAATACAAAGTTCGAGAAATTTTCATGTGTATCTATGTGTTTATTTTCTGTTACTCTAATATTCTGCATCAGGAGATGAACCAATATTCATCAAAATGAGCTAGTTTTATGGGAAATCAGTGCAATTCAGCATCTTTCTCCAAATTGGAGTAATTTAGAGAGAAATAAATGATAATGGTGCTTATCTCAGATTTCTGAGCATGTGCCAAGGAGTGCTCATTTGCTGTTCCCAGAGAGGGTCAAGACCCTAAGGACGAGTGTATCTGGATGGGAGCAGACAGCCACACCATTGCCACAAATAGCACTGGCCGATAAGACGCTCTATATTTTCAAGACCAAGAAAACTAAACAGCACGAATCATTTCAGTTATATATGGATGCTCTAAAAAGTGAAGAAAATAACTTTTTTCCCTAATGCTTCCAATTACACTGAATTTGGGTTTGGGCACTGTTGTTGTTTCCAAAAAAAAAGAGAGGAAAAGTGAAACACCAGAAATCACATTTTGCGTCTAGAAGTAGATGGGATATCATCCTCTGAATAAAAAAGTTCTAATGCTACAGGTTATTTCTGTAATTAATACACTAGCACAGGTTATAAATAAAAGCAGTGTTCTAATTCTATCAATCAGCCAGTTCCATCAGAAGGTAAATCCTGGTGGCTGCTTTTGTTTAACGATGAGATATTACTGCAAGCGCTTCGTATCTTTATAGTTTTCAATTCAGCATTCAAATGAACATTTATTTCTCCAGGTGGAGTTGGATAGTATTTGAAAATTTCCCAAACACTAGCTTTTTCTATTTTTCTACCAATATTACCCAACCTCACCAGGAGACATCAGAGCAGCCTTGTGGCATCAGCATGGAGGACCATAACACAGCAAGTGGCCTAGCCCTGACATCTTCTTTGTTCATGTAAATCTGAAAGTCCACTCCCCGACTGTCATGGATTGAATTGTGTCCCCCCTAAAATATAAGTCAACTTGGCTAGGCCATGATTTCCAATATTGTGTGATCGTCCACCATTTTGTCATCTGATGTGATTTTCCTGTGTGTTGTAAATCCTTTCTCTATGATGTTAATGAGATGGGTTTAGTGGCAGTTATGTTAATTAGGCAGGACTCAATCTACAAGATTAGGTTAAAACCAGTCTCTTTTGCCATATAAAAGAAAGAAGTGAGCTGAGAGACATGGGACCCTCATACCACCAAGAAACCAGAGCCAGATGAATAGCACGTCCTTCGAATGCTTGGAAACTCTATGGGGCAGTTCTACTCTGTCTGTAGGGTTGCTGTAAGTTAGAATCAACTCAATAGCAACAAGTTTTTTTTTTTTTTTTTGAACCCTGGGTCCCTGTGCTGACAAGCTCCTGGACCAGGGGAAGACTGATGACAAGGATCTTCCCCCAGAATTGACAGAAAGCCTTTCCCTGGAGCTGGTACCCTGAATTTGGACTTCTAGTCTTCTAGACTGTGAAATAATAAATTTATTTTTGTTAAAGCCATCTAGTTGTGGTATTTCTGTTATAGCAGCACTAGATGACTAAGACAGAATTTGGTACTGAGAGAGTACTGCTCTAACGGAGACCTAAAACGTGGAGGTGGTTTTGAAACTGTGAATTGACAGAAGCTGGAAAAGTTTTAAAGTACCTAATAGCAAAAGGCTAGATTCCCTTGAAGAGACTGTTAGTGGGGTTATGGACTTCAAAGACAATTCTGGTGAGGACTCAGAAAGAAATGAGGAGAACTTTTACACTGAAGAAGGTGCAGACAGCAAGAAGCAGCAGCAGAACCAGGAGATGGTGCGTAACAGCACTGGCGCCAACCCACAGAGCAAGATTGTTGAGTGCATTTGTACAGGAGCCTTCCTGGCTAGTGAGGTGCCTCCAGGCACTTGTTGGTGGAGCTAGGCTTGCAGGCCCACAAAGCAGGAGAGCTGAGTACCTTCCAGCCGAAGTATGCTGGCAGAGAGGGAACCTGCAGGCACCTATCAGTGGAGCTACAGAGCTTTGGAACTTTTGCCCCAGCAGGGCAGATGTAAGTGGAAAGGCCCAAGAGGCCAACAGGCCAAGGGACTAGGAAGCAGAAGTTGAAGAGACAAGGAACATAGGAAGCAGAGCTGCCTTAGTCTGGAAGGGTAGGGGCATGACCACTGGGGTCTCAAAGGGTGGAGCCACAGCCTCCTAGGTTTCAAAGATTCAGATCATCCCTAACTTGGGGTTCTGGGCTGTGGGGCCACCATTTACAAATGGCAGCCAGATGGGGCCATATCTTCTACCCAAAGTTGAGGAGCCAGGGCTGCCATGCCCAAAGGGCAGCAAATAGCACCTGCTGGGCCAAAAGGGTGGATGTGCCACTCAGATGGACTAGGAGAATGGAGCCACCCATATTTGAGGGCGCCGAGCTGCCATTCCAGCAGGCCTGAAAGGTGGAGCTGAAGCCCATGGCTGAGCGGCCTCCACCCACATTCTGGAGAATGTGGCCAATACCTGAAGTCTGGAGGGCAAGGCCATTGTGTAAATGGTCTCAGAGAACAGAGGATTATTTTTAAGCCTTGAAACCTAATGTAGTGTGTTCTGACTTGCTTGGTGCCTGTTATCCCTCCTTTGCCTCCAATTTCTCCCATTTGTAATGGAAATGCCTATCGTGTGCCTGTTCCATCATTGTACTTTGGAAGCAGATAACTCATATTCTAGATTTCACAGATGAAGAGGTATTTTTTTAATTTTGGACAGCGTTAAAATAAGACTTGTCATTATATGATGGGGTGAATATGTTTTACATGTGGCAAGGACATGAATTTTTGGAACCAAAGGGTGGAATGTCATGGATTGAATTGTGTCCCCCCCCAGATATGTGTCAACTTGTCTAGGCCATGATTCCCAGTATTGTGTGATTGTTCATCATTTTGTGATATGTCGTGATTTTCCTGTGTGTTGTAAATCTTACTTTTATGATATTAATAAGGTGGGATTGTCAGCAGTTACTTTAATAAGGGGGGACTCAATCTACAAAATTAGGCTGTGTTTTAAGCCAGTCTCTTTGAGATGTAAAAGAGAGAAGCAAGCAGAGAGACATGGGGACCTAATTCTACCAAGAAACAAGAACCAGGAGAATAGCACGTTCTTTGGACCTGGAGCCCCTGTTCTGAGAAGCTCCTCAGTCGGGAAAGGTTGATGACAAGGATCTTTCCCCAGAGCTGACAGAGAGAAAGCCTTCTCCTGGAGCTGGCACCCTGAATTTGGACTTCTAGTCTCCTAGACTATAAGTGAATAAATTTATCTTTGTTAAAGCGATCCATTTGTGGTATATCTGTTATGGCAGCACTACATAGCTAAGCCACCCACTGAGAGACACTGAGTTGTCAGGCCTGGGGAAACCCCTTCTACTCTCCAGGGTAAGCACCAAGAGGGAAGAGTGTGAGCCTCAGTGGCTTGAGATAAAATAAAATACAACTGTAGAGGCTCTGAAGATTAAACTAGCATTGGAATCAAAGCCCACAAAAATGAGCTAAGACCTGCATACTAAACCTAAATAGGGTGAGTGCTTGTTAAAATGAAAGATTCAAATAGAACCCAAAGTCTTTAACATGGTTAACCAAATGTCCAATAGGACCCAGAGTCTTTAACATGTGGGCCCGATATCTAATACACGATAGAAGATCACCCATCACACCCAGAACCAGGAAAATCACAGTTTGCCTGAGAAAAGGAGAGCAAGTGAAACCAAGGTTGAAATGAGCCAGATGTTAGAATTATCTGACAAGGATTTTAAGAGAGCCATCAAAAATATTTTAACAATCAATTACAAATTCTCTTGAAACAAGTAAAAATATAGAAAATTTGGGAAAGATGTAGAAGCTATTAAAAAAAAGAACAGAAATTATAGAAATGAAAGCATTAAAAAAAAACTTTGCTGGATGTACTCAATAGTGAATGGATATGATAGAGGATAGAATCAGTGTGTGACTTTTGTCTGATTTCATGAAATGTTTTGGTAAAGATGTGCCAGAAACTCTTGATAATTTTTACCTTTGAGAAGCAGCGTGGAGTCTAGACTGGGATGGGACTCACTGTTTATTGACAACATTTTTGTGCTGTTCAGTTTTTTTAAACCAATTGTAAGTGTTCATTTATAACAAAAAACAGTGAAGACCTCCACATACTATAATACCTAAGTATTACATAATATCCACGTTTATGTTACACATACATGCACACACACACATATACTTTTTTTTTAAAGGTTAGTGTTAAATTACTGAGCTACAAATCTGCATTCTGTGCTAATTGTTGATTTTTTTGTCAATGTCTGCTAAAGGAGAATTTATTAAATGAGGGGCCTGTGAAATGCTTCGTAATAGACAAAGGGTCCTCTGTTTAATGTTATTACAGAGATATTACAAAGAAATGCATCCATTTAACTGGTCTTAATCTCTTTCTGTCTCTCTCTCATATTTTTCTATAACCTTCTCTTTCTCTGTCACTGTGCCTACCCAGTATAATACTCATGCTAAGAGGGAAACAAAATACCTCTTTTTCGGTTTCCTGATCCCACCTTTATTCTCTCTTTAGTATCCAACAGGTACAGAAACAAGTTATATCCTAAGGGACACTACTGAATATGAAATCTTTTTTTCCTTCGAAATGGACTAAACCTTATTCTTCTCTTGAACAGAAGCCTGGCCATTCTTTCTGAAGCTGGAGCCAGAATATACAGACATTTAAACACAACTGCTCTTTACATATCCGCTACTTCTCAACAGGCTCCCTTTGTGCCTAGGAATAGACTGTTAAGCAACAAAATTTGAATACTGTATCTATTCAAGATGACTTAGAATTTCTCTAAGTTGATTTTCAAAAGATTCCATAGGGGGTGGGGCCAAGATGGCTGACTAGGTAGAAGCTACCTCGGATCCCTCTTGCAACAAAGACTCGGAAAAAACAAGTGAATCGATCACATACATGACAATCTACGAACCTTGACCATCAAACACAGACCTAAAGAGTTGACCAGAGTGCAAATAGGGAAATCACAAAAACAAATTAAGATTAATTTTAAAAAGAAAAAAAAGCTCAAAACAGGGAATCATTGAAGTCAATATGTAAAAGATCACAATAATCAAAAAGAGGGACTAAATACAGGTGGCATAGAACTGCCATATGGAGAGAGATACAAGGCGATATAACACAAATTAGGTTTTTACTTAGAAAAATAGGGGTAAATATTAAGGTAACCACAAAGAGGTATAACAACTACATAACTCAAAATAAAAACCAAGAAAAATGTAACAACGACTCAGCAAACATAAAGTCAAATACTATGAAAGTGAGGAACACACAATTTACAAAGAAAAACATCTCGGCACAAAAAAGTAAGTGGAAAAATGAAATTGTCAACAACACACACAAAAGGCATCAAAATGACAGCACTAAACACATACTTGTCTATAATTATGCTGAATGTAAATGGACTAAATGCACCAATAAAGAGACAGAGAGTCTCAGACTGGATAAAGAAACACCATCCGTCTATATGCTGCCTACAAGAGACACACCTTAGACTTAGAGACACAAACAAACTAAAACTCAAAGGATGGAAAAAAATAAGCAAAAAAGAGCAGGAGTAGCAATATTAATTTCCGACAAAATAGACTTTAAAGTTAAATCCACCACAAAGGATAAAGAAGGACACTACACAATGATTAAAGGGACAATTGACCAGGAAGATATAACCATATTAAATATTTATGCACCCAATGACAGGGCTGCAAGATACACAAAACAAACTTTAACAGAACTGAAAAGTGAGATAGACACCTCCACAATTATAGTAGGAGACTTCAACACACCACTTTTGGAGAAGGACAGGACATCCAGTAAGAAGCTCAATAGAGACACGGAAGACCTAATTGCTACAATCAACCAACTTGATCTCATTGACTTATACAGAACACTCCACCCAACTGCTGCAAAGTATACTTTTTCTTCTAGCGCACATGGAACATTCTCCAGAATAGACCACATATTAGGTCATAAAACAAACCTTTGCAGAATCCAAAACATCGAAATATTACAAAGCATCTTCTCAGACCATAAGGCCATAAAAAGTGGAAATCAATAACATAAAAATTAGGGAAAAGAAATCAAATACATGGAAACTGAACAATACCCTGCTGAAAAAAGACTGGGTTATAGAATACATTAAGGAGGGAATAAAGAAATTCGTAGAATGCAATGAGAATGAAAACACTTCCTATCAAAACCTCTGGGACACAGCAAAAGCAGTGCTCAGAGGTCAATTTATATCGACAAATGCATACATACAAAAAGAAGAAAGAGCCAAAATCAGAGAACTGTCCCTACAACTTGAACAAATAGAAACTGAGCAACAAAAGAATCCATCAGGCACCAGAAGAAAACAAATAATAAAAATTAGAGCTGAACTAAATGAATTAGAGAACAGGAAAACAATTGAAAGAATTAACAAAGCCAAAAGCTGGTTCTTTTGAAAAAATTAACAAAATTGATAAACCATTGGCCAGACTGATTAAAGAAATACAGGAAAGGAAACAAATAACCTGAATAAGAAACGAGATAGGCCACCTCACAACAGACCCAACTGAAATTAAAAGAATCATATCAGATTATTACGAAAAATTGTACTCTAACAAATTTGCAAACCTTGAACAAATGGATGAATTCCTAGAAAAACACTACCTACCTAAACTAACACATTCAGAAGTAGAACAACTAAATAGACCCATAACAAAAAAAGAGATTGAAAAGGTAATCAAAAAACTCCCAACAAAAAAAAGCCCTGGCCCGGACAGCTTTACTGCAGAATTCTACCAAACTTTCAGAGAAGAGTTAACACCACTACTACTAAGGTATTTCAAAGCAGAGAAAATGATGGAATACTACCTAACTCATTCTATGAAGCCACCATATCCCTGATACCAAAACCAGGTAAAGACATCACAAAAAAAGAAAATTACAGACCTGTATCCCTCATGAACATAGATGCAAAAATCCTCAACAAAATTCTAGCCAATAGAATTCAACAACATATCAAAAAAATAATCCACCACAACCAAGTGGGATTTATACCAGGTATGCAAAAAAAAAAAAAAAAAAGGTATGCAAGGCTGGTTTAATATTAGAAAAACCATTAATGTAATCCACCATATAAATAAAACAAAAGACAAAAACCACATGATCTTATCAATTGATGCAGAAAAGGCATTTGACAAAGTCCAACACCCATTTATGATAAAAACTCTCACCAAAATAGGAATTGAAGGAAAATTCCTCAACATAATAAAGGGAATCTATACAAAGCCAACAGCCAACATCGCTCTAAATGGAGAGAGCCTGAAAGCATTTCCCTTGAGAACGGGAACCAGACAAGGATGCCCCTTATCACCGCTCTTATTCAACATTGTGCTAGAGGTCCTAGCCAGAGCAATTAGGCTAGACAAAGAAATAAAGGGCATCCGTATTGGCAAGGAGGAAGTAAAATTATCTCTATTTGCAGATGACATGATCTTATACACAGAAAACCCTAAGGAATCCTGTTTGGCAGAGTCTCAGATTATAAGATAAACATAAAAAAATCACTTGGATTCCTCTACATCAACAAAAAGAACATTGAAGAGGAAATCACCAAATCCATACCATTCACAGTAGCCCCCAAGAAGATAGAAAATGTCTATCCTACCGAAAGCCGTCTATACATACAATGCACTTCCGATCCAAATTCCAATGACATTTTTTAATGTGATGGAGAAACAAATCACCAACTTCATATGGAAGGGAAAGAAGCCTTGGATAAGTAAAGCATTACTGAAAAAGAAGAAGAAAGTGGGAGGCCTCACTCTACCTGATTTTAGAACCTATTATACAGCCACAGTAGTCAAAACAGCCTGGTACTGGTACAACAACAGGCACATAGACCAGTGGAACAGAATTGAGAACCCAGATATAAATCCATCCATATATGAGCAGCTGATATTTGACAAAGGCCCAGTGTCAGTTAATTGGGGAAAAGATAGTCCTTTTAACAAATGGTGCTGGTATAACTGGATATCCATTTGCAAAAAAAATGAAACAGGATCCATACCTCACACCATGCACAAAAACTAACTCCAAGTGGATCAAAGACCTAAACATAAAGACTAAAACGATAAAGATCAGGGAAGAAAAAATAGGGACGTTAGGAGCCCTAATTCAAGGCATAAACGGAATACAAAATATTACCAAAAATGAGGAAGAGAAATCCGATAACTGGGAGCTACTAAAAATCAAACACCTATGCTCATCTAAAGACTTCACCAAAACAGTAAAAAGACCACCTACAGACTGGGAAAGAATTTTCAGTTATGACATCCCCGACCAGCGCCTGATCTCTAAAATCTATATGATTCTGTTAAAACTCAACCACAAAAAGACAAACAACCCAATCAAGAAGTGAGCAAAGGATATGAACACACACGTCACTAAAGAAGATATTCAGGCAGCTAACAGATACATGAGAAAATGCTCTCGATCATTAGCCATTAAAAAAAAATGCAAATTAAAACTACGATGAGATTCCATCTCACTCCAACAAGGCTGGCATTACTCCAAAAAACACAAAATAATAGACGTTGGAGAGGCTGCGGAGAGATTGGAACTCTTATACACTGCTGGTGGGAATGTAAAATGGTACAACCACTTTGGGAATCTATCTGACGTTTTCTTAAAAAGTTAGAAATAGAACTACCATACAACCCAGAAATCCCACTCCTTGGAATATACCCTAGAGAAATAAGAGCCTTCACACGAACAGATATATGCCCACCCATGTTTATTGCAGCTCTGTTTACAATAGCAAAAAGCTGGAAGCAACCATGGTGTCCATCAACGGATGAATGGTTAAATAAATTGTGGTATATTCACACAATGGAATACTACGCATCAATAAAGAACAGTGATGAATCTCTGAAACATTTCATAACATGGAGGAACCTGGAAGGCATTATGCTGAGTGAAATTAGTCAGAGTCAAAAGGACAAATATTGTATAAGACCACTATTATAAGATCTTGAGAAATAGTATAAACTGAGAAGAACACATAATTTTGTGGTTATGAGGGGGGGAGGGAGGGAGGGTGGGAGAGGGTTAGTTACTGATTAGTTAGTAGATAAGAACTATTTATGTGAAGGGAAGGACAATACTCAATACACGGAAGGTCAGCTCAAATGGACTGGACCAAAAGCAAAGAAGTTTCTGGGATAAACTGAATGCTTCAAAGGTCAGTGGAGCAAGAGCGGGGATTTGGGGACTATGGCTTAAGGGAACTTCTAAGTCAATTGGCAAAATAATACTATTATGAAAACATTCTGCATCCCACTTTGAAATGTGGTGTCTGGGGTCTTAAAGGCTAACAAGCGGCCATCTAGATGCATCAATGGGTCTCAACCCACCTGGATCAAAGGAGAATGAAGAACAAGAACACCAAGGTCACAGGCCAACTATGAGCCCAAGAGACAGAAAGGGCCACATGAACCAGAGTCTCACATCATCCTGAGACCAGAAGAACTAGATGGTGCCCGGCCACAACCGATGACTGCCCTGACAGGGAGCACAACAGAGAACCCCTGAGGGAGCAGGAGATCAGTGGGATGCAGACCCCAAATTCTCATAAAAAGACCAGACGTAATGGTCTGACTGTGACTACAGGAATCCCGGCGGTCATGTCCCCAAACCTTCTGTTGGCCCAGGACAGGAACCATTCCCGAAGACAACTCATCAGACATGGAAGGGACTGGACAATGGGTTGGAGAGAGATGCTGACGAAGAGTGAGCTATTTGTATCAGGTGGACACTTGAGACTCTGTTGGCATCTCCTGTCTGGAGGGGAGATAGGAGGGTAGAGAGAGTTGGAAGCTGGCAAAATTGTCACAAAAGGAGAGACTGGAAGGGCTGACTCATTAGGGGGAGAGTAAGTGGGAGTTTGGAGTAAGGTGTATATAAGCTTATATGTGACAGACTGACTTTATTTGTAAACGTTCACTTAAAGCTCAATAAAAATTATTAAAAAAAAAAAAAGATTCCATAGGCCACACATAACATAAGCCATATTTGAAAAGAAAAAAAAAATTATTCTAAATGGACTTAAAAATTTTTCCTTTAATATGAAACATGTTCACAATAATCAGATGATTTATTTAGGTTGATATTACCATCTTACTGAATATCCTTTTCACCACTTAGTTTTGGTGTAAATGGCGAAGAGGTTATCCATCAAAATAAATTTCTTCATTAAAATAAATCTCATTTTTTAGAGGGGGGAAAAATCAAATTTAAGGAAAGGCTGCCAAATATTTGTACTTTGGCCAAGGTACCAAGTAGTATTTTTGGCCTCATTCTAGAGACAAAACCCAATCACCAAGCCTTTGACAAGGACAATATGCTATGACAGACACTTACCAGTTGGCCCCACGTGTATGTAAATCAATTAACAATTGATCACACCACTGCACATTTGATCCAACTTGCTCTATCAATGCAAGTGGCCTGGAATAAGTTCATCATTAGTTATTTCAGTAGGGAAGCAGTTGTGATTGATCAAATTTATCAACAGGTAAACTAAGAGAGTATTTGACTAAATCTTGTCCATGTAACCGGGATTTACAGACATAGAGAAACATGATCATAATCATAATAAAAAGCACTCAGGGCAATACTGAGGATGTTTGTTTCTTAATCTGGGTGGATAGTAACTTGAATATATTTACCTTCTAAAAATTCATAAAGCTTTACACTTGTGATATGTGCACTTTTCTGAATGCATGATATAATGAGATTTTAAAAAAGCTTTTATTTAAGTCAATATCTTCTGAGATGAATTGATGTGATTTTTATCTAAGGGTGATGAAATTGACTGTAAGTGATATTTTAATGGTTCTTCAATCATCATTTTCTAACTCATGCCCAAAATGTAGGCCTTTTCCAACCAAAAGATGTATCCAAATATAATTATTCTCTCATCTGCAGAGTTTGACATTCCATAACCTCTTAAAATGATTTTCTTTAGCATTGTCACACTAATACATGAGTTGATCATTTTGATTACTCTGATTTTGCCTGTTTCATTTCCAGTTCATGAGACTTAGTGCCATTCATGAAAATTATCGTTTTCTGAAGCACAAGGGAGAGGCGAATGTAATGAAATCTCAACCATAATTCCGTATACATTTCTCACCGATTTAAAACATTGCCTAGGGTAGAAAGTTTGGTTCATATGTTCTGAATTGTTTAAAGTGAGTTGGTGATGAATACAAACTTGCTACAGAGTGCAATTTATTTTATAAGCTCTGATATGAGAAATTATTGTTTTCGCAAATTCTGTAGATCCCAAATATTCTTCCCTAGGAATATTGCATACATATGGAAATCTTTTCTACAGCGTAGCACACGTTCTTTATCTTAAAAAAAAAAAAAAAAAAAACTAAGTTTTTTTGTTTCAGATTGCCTCAAAGGACACAAATAAACAATTTGATATCATCTAACGCTTTGTTGAACAAAAGAATGAAAAGAAGCACTGGTATACATGAACAGTATTAAGCTTACTCATCGTTACCATCATCTTTACCTGAATGGGTATGCTTATTGAGTTCTCCTCCAGGCCTGATTCTAGGTGTTTTATTTGTAGCCACTAATTTATTACTATCAACTATCCTATAGGTGATAATTACTATTACAGTCATCTTACATGTAAAAGAAAAACAAGACAAAACCTGAGGCTCAAAGGTAATGACAACCACAAAATTCAAGATAGTTACTTCTTGAGGCAGGGTGGAAGATGGGATTGGAGCAGGGCACTTCGGGGACTTCACAGATTTTGTGCTTTTCTGTCATGAACTGTATCAGTAGTAGGTGCACAAATGAATTATTGTATTACCCTCATACCTTTCACCAGTTCATAAAATATTATTTTGTGTCTGGGATCCCTGGGTGATACAAACGGTTTGTGCTCTACTACTAACCTAAACGTTGGCAGTTTGAACCCATCCTGTGGTGCCATAAAAGAAAGGCCCAGTGATCTACTTTTGTAAAGATTACAGCCAAGTAAACCCCATGGAGCAGTTCTACTCGTGGGTTAACCATGAGTCAGAATCTACTGGACAGCAGTAGGTTATTCTGTGTCTACCCAACTTAAAAAACCAAAAACCTGAGGTACAGAGATGTCCAGAGAGTCTGGCTGTACTATTGACTACCTCTCACACTCATTCTCTAACCATATTACGATTTCATTGTATTTCTGCTTCTCAATCTAGTGACAATTATCTCTTTCCTGTATCTACCTTTTGGAAACCCCGGTGGCGTAGCAGTTATGTGCTATGGCTGCTAACCAATGGGTCGGCAGTTGAAATCTGCCGGGTGCTCCTTGGAAACTCTATGGGGCAGTTCTGCTCTGTCCTATAGGGTCGCTATGAGTCGGAATCGACTTGACGGCAGTGGGTTTGGTTTTGGTTTATCTACCTTTTAAAGTTTGAAAGTGTAGAGGTATAGTTACTTCAGTGTAGGAGGTATAGTGTGCTCTGAACATGGTATTTTACTAATACATCCCAAACTCAAAATACTGAAAAGATTTTAGTTTAGTAGAAGCTGGGAACCAAAAGAGACACAGTTAGTTCTCTGCAGCTGAGGTCAAGAAATCTAGGTGGTCTAAACAAAGCTTAAAAAAAAAAAAAAAATGCAATTGGCCTGAGGAAGACAAAAATAAACTTTTCATGGAGCCAGGCAGGGGGATTCCAGACAAAAAATAGGTTGAATTTGGATGGGGATAGGGAAACTAAGAGGGGCCATCATGGTGAAACGGTTACGTGCTTGGCTGCTAACCAAAAGTTGGGCAGTTCAAAGCCACCAGCCACCCTGTGGGAGAAAGCCCTGTTAATCTGCTTCCATAAAGACTAGAGCCAGGAAAACCCTGTGGGGCAGTTCTGCTCTGTCACATGAGGTTGCTATGAGTTGGAATAGACTTGACAGAAACAACAGGAAAACTAAAGTGAAATATTCAAGATTAAATAGTTTTAACTGACCTCATGAGTCTAGACTGCTCAAACTTTTAACAGGCCAAAAGGGACTAAAACAGGTGATCTTCAAGTAACCTTTTGATTGGCTTTTTTCTCCCTTCACCTTGCAGTGGAAAAAAAAAAAAGTTGTTAAATGAGTAAGTCATGAACATCTCCTAGCTAACTGATATGTCCAGTATTGGTTTGAGCTCGTGTGAATAACACTGCAAGTAATTCAAAAGCACATTAATTAATGAGAGGAAAATTAAATTCCTCTTTGGTGATCTGGTACATGGTTCAAAAGAATTATATATATTTACCAAAATTTTATGTAAGTTTATCATTGACCATACAGGAAAAATGAGGACATATTCATTATTTAACTTCAGCAAGTGTGCCATTTGGGAGCAGCTGAATTAAATGCAAACCCTTAGCCTCTACACTGGGAGAAAGCCTGAAGGTAAATGAACTGCTTTGGTCAGATTTAATATTATCCCACCAAAAAGAAATAAAGAAATAAAAGGATTTAATGAAGCAGGTTCTGAGGCTATGTCAAGCAAGTTATCCTATAATTATAGCTGTGATAAATATTCCCACTACAACATGAGCATGGGTTGAATAAACCCATTCTAACTCTCTTGTTATCTCCTGCTTAGTTCTGATCTCTACTTAGGATATTTCAAAATTTATAGACATTTTTCAATAACTGTTTGATTGGAGAAATTTTTGAGTTTCTGTTGAATAGAATGACTTCTAAAAAGTCAGAAGCATAAAGACAAAGTCTGTTGAATTAGACCAAACCTAAATTCAACTGATTTTCCTCCAAACTAACAGTAAACAACAACAGCAAAAACTACAACTATTTACTATGTAGGCGCTGCTTGAGAAGTTTGGTATTGAATCTCTCTTGAGTTTTAATTAATTAATGTTCAGTATTTCAATTAGATTATAAGAACAATGACATATAAACTGTAATCTGGGGTCCTGGAATCAAAATTGCTTAATTAAACTGTATCTGTACTGATCTTGGACACTGATCTAGGAAATGTCGGTGGTGCAGTGGTTAAGAGTTCGGCTGCTAACCAAAAGGTCAGGAGTTCAAATCCACCAGACGCTCCTTGGAAACACTATGGGGCAGTTCTACTCTGTCCTATAGGGTCACTATGAGTCAGAATCCACTCGACAGTAATGAGTTTGTTTTTTCTGTTTTTGGATACTCATCTAGAAGCCCTGACAGTGCAGCGATTTAAGAGCTTGGCTGCTTAACCAAAGGGTCTGCAGTTCAAATCCACCAGCCACTCCTTGAAAACCCTATGGAGCAGTTCTGCTCTTGTCCTATAGGGTCACTATGAGTCAAAATCAGTTTGACAGCAACAGATTTGGTTTTTGATATGCCAATCTCAACACCCACCCTGTACAGCCACATAAAAAAGGAATTAATATAACATAAAAAGGAATTAATATATTTGGATAAATTAGTGAATAGGATATATATTTAACTATAATAAATATATAAAGATAGCAACACTAAACTGGGAGTTACGAAACCAAAAGTGGGAGTTGGGCAATATTAATTTCAGAAGTGTTTTGATGACTTTCACAGAGACTAAATGAAGGTGGACTGAACAAGACAGTTTATTTCTCTCTCATGTGAAGTCTGAGCTGGTAGGTGGTAAAAGGAGGGGGGTGCATCTCTGCTTTAAAAGGCCATCTGGGGCCTCAGGTTCCTTCTGATTTGCTGCTAGACCATCTCCTAGGGTATGGTCTCAGGATGATTGTCAAAGCTGGCTAACTCCCACCGTATCCTCCATGCCCCCCACATCCACAGAGACCCATATGCCCAGAGCGGGGATGTTCCTAGTGTGTTCTTGGAGCAGAATAAAAAATCCCACGTGGCTGGATCATAATGTAGGAGAGAGTGAATGGTATGGTAGGAAGTTGATGAGCTAGGCGGGCGTCAGACCATGTAGGACCTCCTTCCCGGTAAGGTGGGAAGTCTTTGTGGAGTTTTAAGAATGGCAGTGTTATGATCTGTGATGCCTGATTTTGTGCTTATATCTTGGCCAAATTGTTTTATGAAATAATTTCAGAAAAGTTCAACAGTTTGACTGGGTTGTGCTTAAAGTTTTATAAGACTATGTAAAATTTTCTATTCTACTTACTGTTCAAGAGTACAGAGAAATGACTTAATTGTTCACATATTTACAGAGTTGACCCTATTTTGTAATTCACCAAGAAATATTAAAGCCAAGTGTTTGTTATCGTCTATTAAAATTTTGTGTTTGTGTGTGTAAAAGATGGTTCTCTTGATTTCTTTAGATGTTCTCCTAACATTTAATGAGCCAATTGGTATACTAGTGCTGTAGAAACTGGTGTTAAGCACTCCACATAAAAAAAATCTATTGATAACCTTAAAATATTATTATAAAACCATTTCTCCCAGTTTTGAACTCAAATACCAATATGGTCAATAAGTTGTCATTATATGTTACAAAGTTGGAAAATATAGTTGAACAAACACATTTTAATAGGCTATACTTACTTATTTGAAATAAACAACTGCCTATATTTTTTTTTTATATATGTTATGAGTGATGAGGCCACAAGGATATTTGGTTCCCCAAAATATAATTAATTTGCAGCAGCCAGGGAGATAGCATTCATTTTAAAGTTTCTTTTTAAGAATAGAGCAGAGTGCAAGAGCCAAGGACAAAAAGACAATTATGTTTGGAAGACAGAGGCTTTGAAAAATATGATTCCAGGGTATGTGAGAAAGAAGAGAAGGTGGGTATGCAGGAGGCCGTTGCCTGCTTCTCAGTTTTGTCAATGCTGATCTTACCTTTTACAATATTTAGGAGCCACTTAATTTTTTAGTCATCACTTACCTTCAAGGGTTCAATTGCCTTGATGGGGTTCAATTTCTTCTTGAAGATGTTATCGTTATGGCGAAACATTTTCATGTACATTTCATGGCTCTCCATCAGGCAACATGTGACTTGTTTAGAAATTAAAGCCATCATTTTCATGTGAGTTAAACTTGGTGACATCTCAAACTAATTTTGAAGATTCATTGAAAGGACTCGAGATCATAGCAAATTTCCACACTTATTATGTAAATCACAAATGTATTTATAGGTATTATCAAGAATATTTGGGCAGACAAAGTTATGAGATTAAAACAAAAGGTTAGAGTATTTTCTTACCGGGTATTATCTGTATTTTCAAATTAGAGTCTAAAATGATTTAGAAAATGCATGAACTGTTTTTTATTTCTTAAATAAATTTAGTGAAAACTGAGTATAAATCTACAATTGGGATGTGTTTTTGTTTGTGATCTTTTCTCTTCATTCAAAATCATATGATTAAGGATAGGACTGAAATTGGAACCAAAAATATATCATATAGAATTCTAAACTAATATATTTTTGGTTCCAATTTCAGTCCTATTCATTTCCTTTATCACAAATAGTGTAAGTGTTCTTGGTTAACATGAAAATGTTGCCCTTTCCTACACAACATGGTACAAAAGAGAATTTATTAATTATGTTTGTTCTTGGCACTTCGAAGAGTACTAACCACTAGCAATGAATGAATGTGCTTTATTTTGGGAAGGTGAGCTTTTTCCTCTTCACTATTTTCTGGATGCTAAAGCATTACAAGTTCAAATGGCAGGGGTTTCAAGAGCCCCATCACAGACATTTTACACAGCCACTGCAGATGAAAATTGTATAAGCTTTCTATTGTTGCATAAAAAGTTACCCCAAAACTTAGCAGCTTAAAATAAGAAACATCTATTATATCACACACTTTCTGAAGTTCAGGAATCCAGGTGCAACTTAGCTGGATGGTTCTGACTTTGAGCCTCTCATGGTGCTGCAGTGAAGATATTAGCCACAGCTGCAGTCATTTGAAGGTTTGCCTGGGGCTGGAACACTCACTTCTAAGAGGCTAACTCACGGGACTGTCTGGAGACCTCAGCTCCTCACTGCCTGTTGGCTGCAGGTCTCAGTTCCTGGTCACATGGGTTTCTCCACAGAGATACTTGAGTGTCCTCAAGACATGACCACTAGCTTCTCCTAGCCCTCCCAGAGAGAGGAAGGCAAGTGGCACAAAGTCTTTTATGACCTATCCTCAGAAACACCCATGCCATCACTTATGCCAGGTTGTACTGGTCACTCAACAAATCCTGATACAATGTGGGAAAGAACTACACAAAGGCATGAATACCAGGAGATAGAGATCATTCGATGTCATCTTGGAGGCTGGGCACCAAAAAACTAAGGATAAACTCAGTGTGAAAGCATTGGCCTGGCATATAATTTCTTCTTCTCCTTCTCCTCCTCCTCCTCCTCCTCATTTGTCTTCTTTTTCTTCTAATTTATAAGACACACAGATGTTGTAATCACCATCAGTCATGCCCTAACCACAAACCTAATGACACATATACATACCTGTATGTAGAAATGGGCCAAGAGGTAAATGGACCTATTCACCTGCAATTTAGCCTGTGGAAGTTTCCCATGCACAAAACAATTAAAAAAAGAGACAAGAAAACTTGATTCAGAGTCAAAAAGAATCCCTATGTAAGTAAATATCACATAATTTTATGGAATAAAAATCAGTCTGGCAATCTTTTTTAAATTAGTAGTAACTTTTTTCCTTAATCGTTCTAATATTTATTCATTTGGTTAACTTAATAGTTTCTGAATGCCATAAATGATTTTAAAATTTATTTTAAGAAAATAAAGATTTCTTTGCATTTGTGCAAGTCTTTTCTGCTAACTTGCAAATGAATAAGCTCATTTCAAAAAGGCCAAACCTGTTTCTATCGAGTCAATTTTGACTCATGTCAACCTCATGGGTGTCAGAGTAGAACCATGCTCCATAACATGTTCAGTGGCTGTGGCCTTTTGGAAGCAGATTTCCGGGCCTTTCTTCTGAGGTGCCTCTGGGTGGGCTCTAACCACCAACCTCTCTGTTAGTAGCTGATTAGTAGCTGAGTGCTTAAACGTTTGTTCCACCAGGGAGTCCTGCATAAATAAGCTCATAGTAGATAATAAAGGAGGAGCCCTGGTGGCAAAGATTGAATGAAGTCATTCTATATTCTTCATATAGAAACTTCCACACGTTTGTGTTTTGAAGGGTTCATAATGAAACGGGTATTTCACATATTTTTCAAAGTATGATTCATGAATCAATGGCATCAGAGTCACTCAGAGTGCTTATAACAAATGTGGGATTCTTGGGCCTCACCCAGTGCCTACTGAATCAGAATTTCTGGACTTGGGCTTGATAAGTCTTATGCATATTAAAGTGGCCAACCTGCTGTTCTTCCTTATACATGTTCCAGATTTTGCAAAACCCAGACCCGTTCCTCGCATTTGCTCTAGGCATACCCTTTGGGTACTAGATTTTCCTCTCCTATGCTGGGGCCCCATTTTACTGTGTAACCATAACATGGAATCCCAGTATAGAAAAACAGGATGTGTTTCCCCACCTGGGCAGGATCTCAGGATCACAGGCCTGTCTATCCCATATGAACCCTGGTCGGTCGGTGAGAGGGGGACAACTGAAAGCTGGGACTCTGTTGCTGGTCTAAATCCAATGCAAGCCTCAGTGTTATGTGTCCTTTTAAAATATTCTTACATTGTAAGATTTTTTTTTTTTTAATTTTTCTTTAGTGGAAATAATAAAGTGCCTTTGAATACACAGTTTCCTCTGTTTCAGAAAGTTGTGTGTTTATCTGAGTGTGGCAAATCAATGGATTCCAAAAGGTTTATAATTTTTTTTAACTCCTATGGGGCAATCAAAGGCTAAATTCTAAAGGATTTGGAAATGTCAACTTGTAATACAAACTAGAGTGGCCCAGGGCCTGGGATCAGAACCATAACTCACCGTGTTTACAAATTATATCATCTGGTCTAGCGTGCTAACTATAAACTCAGCGATAATTATAGTACACAATGAATTACAGTCAGCTGCTTTTCTTTTTTTTCCTGGTGTCTGAACTGTCATGACATATGGATTCTTCATCAGCCCTCAGATCACCCAGAGGGCCTCCCTAGAAGCTAGTCTTGAAATCAATAGGCGGCGAGGCTTTCAAATGAAATACGGAATTGCTATAGACTTTTTAAGGGGGACAGCAAAGGGTTTTACTAAATGAATCCCTTGTATTATTCCAGGCAGATGTACACATATCTGTAATCTTTCATAGGAAGGATACAAATATTACATTCTGTGAGGTAACGTACACATTTGAAAAGTCACCATTTTCTTCAGGCTATTGGCTTTCTCTTTGTTCCTTCTCAGCCAGTTCTCTCCCTTTGTGCTCAGAAAGGCACCTTTGTGCACCCTTCTGAGAAAAGAAGGAAGATACTTTGCTTCTCAATTCCATCTTCCCCCTTCTCTGTCTCTGCCATCCTCCCTCACCTCCTTTTTTCCATCTGTCCGTTTTCTCTCCCAACTAGTTTAGCTTCCAAAGTTGTGTTATATGTATACATATTTTCCCCTTTGGTCAAAACAAGACATGCTGACTTTAAGACCTTGAAACCAAGAGGAAGCTGAGTATCTTGTGGTTCTTCCTGATTGGCTGCTGTCCATTGCCAAGCTGAGAAGCCCAGGAAATGCATAAGTCTTTAGTCACTTCAACATAGTAAAGGATCACCCCTTATCCACTAAGAGCCCAACAGCCTAAAAGAGGCAATAGATTTACTTTGGACATTTGCTTTGGATTATATTGGCACAGATACACATATAGATATGAGTACCTCCATTTTTGGAATTAAGAGAAATTATTAAGTTATTAAGAGAAATTCAGGGATAAAGAGAAACAAGGATAAATCAGATACATATACTTTTATTCTAATGACTATGTTAGCAAACATGTTAGAAAGTCCTCGCATGTGTGTTAGTGCCTACCTTTGAAAACTTGCTTTTTTGCCAATAGGTGTTGAGAAGCACCTGTCATCATTTTTCTGGGTAGCCACAATTGATCTACACCTGCCATTATGGGCAAAGTCCTGTTAGACATTGTAAACCCTGTTTACAAAGAAAAAAAAAAAAGCAAGGAGGACATAAAAAATGGTGAGAGTTTGGGGAAAAATGCTCTTACATTTTAAAGTATAAGTAATGTTCTCCTTGTTAAAAGTTCTTGGAAAGTCATACACTATGGGGGTCATTTGAATAATATGTAATATTTAGAAAGTGGGGAAACAAGTTATTGCAAGGAACCAAGTTTCAAATTTTTTCTTCCTGTAATCCCAAAATTCTGTGGACTTGCTCATCAGTTGATGAGACGGTCAGAACCATCTGGGAAAAGTCAATAGGGAGGGCAGCCATTCTTAGGACCTAGCAAGTCAGATTTCTCGGAGTTCCTTCTTTCTTTATCCAGCTGCTATAGGAGCTAAAGGGTTAACAGTGGCCCAGGAAAGCAGCCAGATGGGAAAAAACAGCTCCTGTCAGGTTTTGCTTTGGAGCTCAAACACATAGTCCTAAACATTGACCATTTGCCACGGCCGAGAGCTGAGTTCTGCTCCCTCACTTCTAGACATACATTTTATGATTTATTTTCTTCCTCAGGGAACCCACCTAGTATTCATTATAATTTGACATAATATACAAAAATTGTGATAGTTCTTGGCCCCAAACATTTTCCAAAAGTGTGGTAATTGTCCTATAGGGTCGCTATGAGTCGGAATCGACTCAACGGCACTGGGTTTTTTTTTTTATATGTAACATAAGTAAAAGAATGGTGACATCATCACATTTTAGAATGGCATTTATTTATGTGAGGGGCAATGCTGATACGCATTATTAAAATAATTTATCTCAAGGTTACCCACTGGTAAATTTTCTTTCTCAGGCTGACACTATTTCTTATTTGATTATCAGCTTGGTTTTTTAAAATACTACAAATCTCCCTGAATTCAATTTTGCTCTATTACTTTGGCTTCCTTTTTTCATCTACTGAAATAAAAAACGAGATGGCAATTCTCTATCAGAACATTCTATGAATATTGATATTTCTTAAAAGTATGCTCTTATTCTCCAGGCCTACTGTAATGAAAATATGGAAAGAGCTTCTGGTTTCTTTGGAAAAAAAAAAAAATCAATGGAAATATCAAGACAAGGCATAATGTCAAGCAAGTCCAATAATCAGACCACAGCTAATGGCTGAAAAAATCATGAGGCGGCAAAAATGAAGTTTTATGTCTATTCAGGTTAGTAAACAAAGGGTTGACTGATCTTTCACCAAAGTGAAAATAATCTAGAATTTATTGTACACTCCATCATGCTTCCTGAAAGGTCAACTAATTAACATTTTGCATTAACTCTACTCTTCACCTTGACCCCAAAACACCAAAAATATGCTGCGGCGTAGTTTACTTGAGATTCATAGTGATTGTGAATACAAATGAAAGCTTGAAAACTCAGTAAGCAGGGGAAACCTCTTTCTTTTACATTAGGGACAACAAGAAAGACAAGGACACTGAGACGATAGCTGGACATTGAGGTGAGGACAAGGCAGAGGCTAGAGAGTGAGCCACATACCTTGATAGAAAGACAGATTAGTTCCAGAGTATTTAAACAGGAATCATCAGACACCCAACGCTGGGCTACTCTCAGGACAAATGCAATCTTAAATCTTGATTATATGAAATCTCTTTAGGCCTGTTTTAAGAGTTGGCTGCACAAATGGATTGGAAAAAAAATGATTATATTAGAGAATATAGATACCCAGATGAAATATATTCCCAAGTCTGCTTATTGTGGTGGTCCGGATTCCACCACTATTGATTACTCTCTGAAATGCTGAGTTGCTACAAATAGTAAGAGGCTGGGTGGGGTGTACAGAAAGGGGAAGGTACATAAAAGGTTGATTAAAAAGTCAGTGGAATATTTAATAAGCACCTACTACTTCAACATATTTGTGTTGAAGGAGGAGGGGGAGATATAATGTTGAATTTATTTATTCTTCCAGCAAACACTTGCTGAGTACCCAGTATGCACCATGCATTGTGTTAGTGGCTGGAGTGATCAAACGATAAGACATAACTCCAGCCTTAGAAAGCTTGAAGCTTCAGAATTCTTTTCCAATTTCCATACTGAGATGACAAATGAGCGCAATATATGATTCCTCTATAATCGCTAATTACTTTCTCAAATGTTAGCAGAAGGGCCCCATTTCCTGCCCCTCTCTCCCCATCAGCCCCTCACACACATATTCCTTTGAGTCTGAAGAAGCAAAGCATATGCCTTCCAGTATTCCCAATGGCCACCTGCTCACTACTTTGAGACTTTTATCAAGATTTTCTTCTAATATCTGTATCTATCTTTATTATAGAAAGGGATAGAGGGTAGGGTTTGAACAAAGATGGAAGTGAGGTGTGCCACTAGCTTTCCCCTTCAGCATCTCCTCCCTTTGGGCTGCTATCTCTTAACCTTTCTGCTGTCATTTCTATGTGGTTACACCCATCCACTGCTTTCAATGTGGAAGCAGCATTACAGAAGAGAATCTATTCTGAGCCAGAGTCCACCTTCTAAATATTTAGAAAGTAGAATCATTATCATGCCTTCCCATCCCCAACCATACAATGCACCACCTAGGCAGCAATTTCACTGACAGACGCTTGAAGCTTCCTAGGAGGAGAGAGGGGGTAATGATGAGTCAAGAGCAGCTTAATAGTGTCCTTCCAGGCAGAGTAGAAAGTTATGTACCTTATTAGGTATAACAGCAGAAGTGTTGATTTCAAAGTCTACACATGGCCAATTGATGAGCAAAGTTACTTCATCAGTGATCATCCCACACTCCTCACGAACCGCTACCACAAAGAGGGTCGCTTGTAACATCAATGTAAGTTGCCAATCAACCATGGGCATCCAGTACAGTGTAAGTGCCTTGTAAATTGTAAAGTTGTACCAAAAGATTAACATGGTTATTAAATTCACAGAAGGAACCAAGAAGAATTTTTACCCTGTAGAGAGGAGACATAACCACTTCAAAAAAACAATTGTTCCCTTGCAAATAATAGAATACAGGGTTAGAGACACAACATAATGGATTGAACTTAAAAAATAATAATAAATAGAAACCAAACTCTATGAGCCATCATACAAAAGTGAAGATGACCAAAGACTTGCCCTCTAGGTAACTGTGCTGAGTCATTCTTCAATCTCCATGACAAAAACCTTGCAATTCAATAGGGGACAGTCTTCATCCCTTATGTGCAAAGGAGTTAATCCCAATTAAAATTAAGATCCACCTGAGAAAATGTAATTCATTCACATATTAGCCAAGGTGAACAATGGGGAAGTGTGGCCCTTGCACTTGGCCTTTCTTCCCAGGTCAGTGCAAGACCTCTATGTACAGGGATAGCGTGGGCAGGGATAAAGAGGAATGTGCATGGAAATGTTTGTTAGTTTCTCATGAGTGGGCTCTGATTTATGGAGACCCCATGTACAACAGAATGAAATGTTGCCCAGTCCTGTGCTAGCTTCATGATCATTGGTATGTCCCAGTCCTTTGTTGTGGCCACTGTGTACTTGGAGTGCCTTCCAGCCTAGTGGACTGATCTTTTAGCCCTGTATTCTGTTATGGTTCATAGGGTTTTAATTGGCTACTTTTCAGAAGTATATCACCAGGCCTTTCTTCCTAGTGTGTCTTAGTCTGGAAGCTCCACTGAAACCTGTCCACCGTAGGTGCTCCTGCTGGTATTTGAAATACCAGTGGCATAGCTTCCGATTTCATAACAACATGCAAGCCACCAATGTACAACAAACTGACAGAGGACTTGTAGACAGGTATATTGAGGCTCCTACAAATGCAGAGAAGAGTGTGGGGACTTAAAAAGGACAGGGGGACATGAAGGATAGGATAATTTCTGCATAAAAAGAACACAGTGTCTTAGGGGATATGGACCTAGAAAAACTGGACAATGATATTTTATGTTGTCACTGCATTTTCTTGTGAATGTTAGCAAATGATGAATGAGGAAATAAGTCAATGAGTGTTAGCATTTATATAATTTCTTGGTCCCAGAAGCTCTTCTTCTAGAATTTGTTTTTATATTAGTCAGTCCATTTGCAAAATTCAATGTGTCAAGTGTTTTGGCATTTTTCTTAGTGAGCTCTTTATCACCTTTAATTTTTTTTATTTGGCAAGTACTTCTGTAAGCTACCTGTGGTAGAGATGGTCACTTGCCCTTTCCTAGTGAAGAGCTTTGCCAGGAAGTGGCTCTCCTCTCAGGGACTACATGTCCAGTCCCCACACCTTGCAGCTGATAGGGCTATGTGACTGAGTTTTGGTCAATGAAATGTGGGCAGAATCAATGTTCATCATTTATAGGCCTGGACCATGTGAAAAACAACTACCTATACAATGCTGGAGCCCTTGTGGTACAGTGATTAAGAGCTTGGTTGCTAACCAAAACATTGGTAGTTCGAATCCATCAGCTGCTCCTTGGAAGCCCTAGGAGGCAGTTCTACTCTGTCCTGTAGGGTCTCTATGAGTTGGAATCGACTCACCTACAAAGGGTTTTTTTTTTGGCTACGCAATGCTCTATGCTCTTCCTTGCCTGCCAACTGTGTGTTACCTTCAGGGCATCTAACAGGTTTGTTCAGGTTTGAGCTCCTCCTGAGAATTTGCATTTCTAACAAGTTTCCTGGAGATGCTAATACTGCTGGTTACGGAACAATTCTGAGAACCACTAGTAAAGCAGTGGTTCTCAAAATTTATTATACATAAAAATCACCTGGGCATCTTGTTAAACTGTAGACTCTCATTCAGTATATCTAGAGTGGAAATGCAAATTCTCAGCAGGGGTTTGAACTAAAACGAACCGGTTCAAAGCCTGGTTACCTCCCAGGATAACCTCTGGAACCATGCCTTGATGATTATGTTTCAATCAGCCAGAATCCCTCTGTCCCCCACTCAAGCTGCCAACAGGACTTTGTGTCAGCAAGGAATAAATCTCTATTTGAAACCATTTTGGACCTGCATGTGATATGACATTTTATCTTATACAAGCTGATAGTGCCTTAGCCCACAATGGAATCTATTTCTATTTCTTCACTTTTTTAGGGAAATGGGAGGGAAATCTTCAGGGTCTAAATCTTCCATCAGGGCTTCTAGTATCATTCTTCCCTCCCCAAATATTCAACTCAGCTCTTCGTGATCTGAAGAGCTAACACGTTCCGTTTTGTCTGCTAAGAAACGTGGAAATAGCTTCCAGTGAATTGTATGCATCTGGTCTCAGATTCCTTCACAGAGGTAGGAGGCTGATAGACTTTGAAAGAGGATCTTAACAAACTCGGCACTCATATGATGAGATCTGGTCATTAATAGAGAATGGGGAATTCAACTTCAAGAAGATCCTGACTATAATAAATGTTTTCTAATTGTCAGGCACAGAAGGTGGTGGTACTCATGATGAAATTATACCATAACTATAATGGGACTCTAAGGAAAGCATGAAATCACTGGGTGGTGCCAAGAGTTAAGGCACTTGACTGCTGACCTAAAGGTTGAAGATTTGAGCCCGCCCACAGGTGCCTCAGAAGAAAGGCCTGGTGATCTGCTGCCCAAAAAATCAGCTACCGAAAACCCTATGGAGCACAGTTCTGCCAGACACACATGGGGTGGCCAGGAGTTGGAGTCAATTCAATGGCAACTGGTTTTAAGACAAACACACAAATGAAGCAGTGTTTTTGTTTTTGTTTTTTAATATTACATATTTTTCCCCCTAAGCTTTAAAGAAATGAAAGAGCAAGGGCTTGCACTTATCTGAATATTCTGAACAGCATGGGTCATGGCAACGGCACGAACTGGCATAGCTGAAAAGAAAGGTTTTACTCAAATAAGTATCTATTGCAAAAAGATACACCACCAACAAATACTGCCAGCCACAGCTTGTTTTCTGATCACGAACAATGAAATACATTTAGGAGAAGATATTGAAATCATCAACTTCATAGCGACTGAATGACAATGTTCAGTCAAATAGAATAAATGTAAACTAAGGGATTGCTCAAATCAAGAAGAAATTGCATAAATCACTGCTGAGGTTCTATTTTTGCAAGGTAATTAAACCAGTTTAAGGAAATGATGAGATTAAAAAACAGAAATTGGAGGTCATCTAATCCAACAATTTTTCAAAAGCCAGTCCTCTGATCTGTGCTGATTTAAGATAATGTTTCACAGCTAATGGCCAAATGAAATAAATTAGGAACATGAGCGAGATCTTTAATAAAGTATTCAACATAAACTATTGTCCTTTATTATACAACCACATGCTTCCTAATTTTTATGTAGAAACATTGTTTCTTTAAAGGAATTTTAGTTGTGATACATTTTGTTTCTTGGTTTTGTTTTTTAGTATCTTTAACCAAACAATAAAGCAAGCCTTTGTCCTTCGATTTTTTTTTTATTTAAATTTTATTGGTTTCTGAAACTCTAGAAGCCATTCATCTAATTCCCTCCCTCTAAAACATAGGGGCCTACATCATATTTTTCCAGAAATGGAAACAATTTTATAACATCCCTGGGTAATACTTGTGTATACTAAAGAAATTATGCCATTACAAATACTTTCTTACATCCCTGGGTAATACTTGTCTATACTAAAGAAATTATGCCATTACAAATACTTTCTTACATCTTATTTATCCCCTCAAAGAAGGGTTAAATTACTCACAGATTTTTTTCTTTTTTTTTTCTGACCAATATTACAACTTTAAGGGAGCCCTGCTGGTGCAATGGTTACGTTCTCAGCCGCTAACCAAAAGGTTGGTGATTCAAACCCGTGCAGGTACCCCATGAGAGAAAGAAAGACCTGGCGATATGCTTCAGTGAAGATTACAGCCTAAGTAATCCTATGGGGCAGTTCTACTCTGTCACATGGGGTCATTATGATTCGAAAATTGACTCAGCTGCACCCCACAACATCAGAACATTAGAGCTAGCTAACCAAAACCAGACCAAACCAAACCTGTTGCTGTCGAGTTGATTTTGACTCATAGAGACAATAAAGGACAGGGTAGAACTGCACCATAGGCTTTCCAAGGAGCACGTGGGAGATTTGAACTGCTGACCTTTTGGTTACCAGTCATAGCTCTTAATCACTATGCCACCAGGGTTTCCTGGAGCTAGGTAGGATGCTTAAAAAATCTAGTTGAACTTCTTCCTTTATGTGGAAATGAAGAAGTGGAGGTACATAGCTGTGAAATGATTAGGCCGGTATTATATGACCAGGTAAATTGTAGAAATATGTCTTTTTGAACTCATCTACATGCTCCTCTTTATTCCATATGGGCTCCTAAACTAAATAAAAAAGATCCCACTTGCTGGAAAAAAACTTAGCAAATTTTGGCAACCCTTGGTTTAATCTGAGTTTTACCTATACCATGTCTGTGTTATAAATACAATAATGCCTAACAGAAACATCATGTCATTTAAACATTGAATTAATTGTGTGCTCAAAACATATCCAATGTAGAGAAAGCCTTCATATGGCAAAATGATTGCCAAAATGATTGTCTAACATGCCAATGAAGGTCTCCATGAGTCAGAATCGACTGTCTTGCAACTAACAACAACAGAGTTGTGACAGTTGTGTGTCTTAGTTATCTAGTGCTGCTATAACAGAAATACTACAAGTGGATAGCTTTAACAAACAGAAATTTATTCTCTCACAGTTTAGGAGGCTAGAGGTCTGCATTCAGTGTGCCAGCTCCAGGGGAAGGATTTCTCTTTTAGCTATGGGGGAAGGTTCTTGTCATCAATCTTCCCCTGATGTAGGAGCTTCTTACTGTAGGGACCCTGGGTCCAAAGGACATGCTCTGCTCCCAGCTCTTCTTCCCTGGTGGTAGGCTGTCCCCCATCTCTCTTTGCTTCTCTCTCCTTTTCTCTCTTGTAAAATGAAAGGTGATACAGGCCACATACCGGAGAAACTTCTCGCACATTGGTTCAAGGATGGAACTTGAGTAAGGGTGTTGCATCGCACCCTAATCCCTTTAAACACAACCTAATCTTACCTCAATAACCATAGGCAGAGATTAGAATTTAAAATACGTAGGAAAATTGCATCAGATCACAAAATGGAGGATAAACACATAATACCAGGAATCATGACCTAGCCAAGTTGACGCACATTTTTAGGGGATACTATTCAACCCATTGATTGAGGCTGTCAAGGATTTCATTTTACTTGGATCCACAATCAACACCCATGGAAGCAGGGGTTGAGAAATCAAAAGACACGTTGCTTTGGGCAAATCGGCTATAAGAGATCTCTTTAAAGTGTTAAAAAGCAAAGATGTCACCTTGAGGACTAAGGTGCGCCTGACACAAGCCATGGTGTTTTGCCATCACCTCATAGGTATTTGAAAGCTGGACGATGAATAAGGAAGACTGAAGAAGATTTGACACCTTTGAATTGTGGTGTTGGTGAAGAATATTGAATATACGATGGACTGCTAAAAGAACGAAAAAATATGTCTTGGAAGAAGTACAACCAGAATGCTCCTTAGAAGTGAGGATGGCAAGACCATGTCTCACATACTTTGGACATGTTATCAGAAGGCGATGGGCATCATGCTTGGTAGAGTAGAAGCTCACGGAAAAAGAGAAAGACCTTCAACGAAATAGATTGACACGGTGGCCGCAACCATGTGCTCAAGCATAAGAGCTGTTGTACCACTCCATCTCTGATACTGGCCTCTCTGCCTTCCCTCAGCACTCTTTCCTCCACCATTTTGGTTAGGTAATTCAATGTAATATCTCAGAGAACTCATGAACTGTATTTACAGTTAGGTGGTTTATTAAGGAACAGTGTATAACTCGGGGTCAGGATAAACAGGCTACAACTCAGGATCAAGGTCAGGAAGCATGTAGGCAAAGTCTCCCCTCTTCAGTGTAGGACAGCTCTCTCAGCTCCTCTGGACCATGTAGGCTTCTTCTCGGTCCCTTGAGGATAGGCTCCTCTCAGCCCCTTGAGGACAGTCTCATCTTGGCCCCCTCAGGATAGGCTCCTTTTGGCCTTGGCTTCTGTTACTGCCAGCTTTGCTGCTGGGCGCCTTCAGACCTATTGTCGCCAGTATGCCTCTGCGCCCCTTCTGAGCCTGTTGCTGTCTTCAGTGTTACAGGCCTCGATTCATGTTACAGCTCTTTTAGAACCCTTGCCTCCTGTCTCTCTCTCTGTTTCTTCTTCCTGCTACTTCTCATCCTGCTTCTTTCTGTCTTCAACACTTCTGTGGAGTTAGCTGCTTATATACACAACTCCTTGTCAATTTTAAGGCATGTCCCCTCCCAGTGGGGGAGGGGCACAAACTGACCAATCCCCTCTTGGTAGGCCACAAATACTTCATTTGCATAGGAGGATATAGTCACCTCATTTGCATAGTCTATTGACCAATCCCTTTGGGGTACATACCAATCACAGGACAGGCTGTAGCCCACCCAGAACCAAACAAAAAGTATCAAACCAAGTTGCTTACAGCTTACCCAAGAAATATCTATCAACCTGAATAAAAGTAACAAATGCCCTAGAGTAGGAAACTAGGGCAAAGGTAACTCCTCAGGACTTAGGGGGAAAATCTCTCAAGCTGTTTTTCCAAAAAACCAAGGCAAAAGGCTACATAAAGGAATTCATTTCACCACAGGAGTCAATAAAAGTGAATAGATATTTTCCAAAGCTTATTCTTGTTGTGTGCCATCAAGTCAATTCCCATTCCTAGTGATCCTATAGGACAGAGTACAACTGCTCCATAGGGCTTCCAACGCTGTAATCTGTACAGAAGCAGACTGCCGCATGTTTCTCCGGAAGAGCAGCTGGTGGGTTTGAACCACCAATCTTCCCATTAGCAGCTGAGCACTTATCCTCTGCTCCACCACGGCTCTTTTTAAAACCTAAAGCTGATTAATGGCAGAACTCATACTTTAACCCAGATATCCTGACCTCTAGTCCAATTCTATTTCTCAACATCAGAATTAGAGATTTGATCCTTTAAAACAGACATTGTTTCCTCAGGATTCGTCATGGAAATGTTATTATTTACTTTAATGGCCATAATACTTATTAATTACAAACATCTTAAAGTCAATTAGTTTATTCCAGTCATAAGAATTGTTTCATTTAATTAACAAATAATGGTATGATTATGTATTATTTTTAGCCCTAGCCCTATTTTGCAGATTAGGAAACTATTAAAAATTTAGAGATAATATCGTCTCCAAACTTACAAAGGCAGTAAATTGGTCTGGAGTAAGTCCAGTTGGTCTCTAATTGGTCTTGTCTGACTTATGGTCTACCATATAATACAATTTCCTTTTTGTAAATTTATTTATATAAAATATTATAAATGTAATAAAAATAAGGTCATCTTTAGTGACCAAATCTTGTTTATTTAAAGGAATAATATTGCATGTTACACAATTCATCCTGGAATTTATGGGATGTGTTGTATACAGAAACCAAACTTCTTGCCTTAGAATTGATTTGGACTCGTGGTGACCCCATGCCTCACAGGGTAGAATTGTTCCATTGGGTTTCCTTGTCTGTAATCTTCCATGGCACCACTGGGTGGGTTTGAACTGCCAATCTTTAGGTTAGTAGCAGAGAACAAATATTTTGTGCCACTCAGGCACCTTGATATATACGTGTTGTTGTTGTTAGATTATGTCAAGTAGATTTCAACTCATTACAATCCCTTGTGACAGAGCAGAACTGCCCCCATAGGGTTTTCTAGGCTGTAATCTTTATGGAGAGAACCCTGGTGGTTAAGCTGCTAACTGAAAGGCCAGCTGTTGGAACTGCTCTGTCAAAGAAAGATGTGGTTATCTGCTTCCATAAAGATTACAGCCTAGGAAACCCTATAAGGCAGTTCTACCGTGTCCTATAGGGTCTCTATGAGTTGAAATGAACTCAATGAACAGAACATCAACAGGAGTCTTTATGGGAACAAATCACTAGGCCTGTCTCCTGTGGAGCCATTGGGTAGGTTGTTAACAGCTGAGCACTTAATTGCCACGCTACCAAGGCTCCTTGATAAGTACATTTGTTTTTTTTGTTGTTGTGTGCAGTCGAGTTGATTCCGACTCATAATGACCTTAAAGGACAGAGTAGAGCTGCCACATAAGGTTTGCAAGGCTGTAAATCTTTACAGGAGCAGATCACCAGGCCCTTTTCTCCTGTGGAGCAGCTAGTGGGTTTGAACCACTGACCTTTGGTTAGCAGCCAAGCACTTAACTACTACACCACCAAGGCTCCTTGATATATACATTAACAAACAAATGAAAAACCAAACCAGTTGCCAACTCCTATTCATAACGATTCTATGGCAGAGTAGAACTGCCCCGTAGGGTTTCTAAAGCTGTGAACCTTTACCAAAGCAGACTACTACATCTTTCTCCCTTGGAGCAGCTGGTAGGTTCGAACTGCCAACCTTTTGTTTATCACCTAGCACTTAACCACTGCACTACCAGGGCTCCTTGATATATACATAGGGACCCAATAAATATGCATGGAAAAAATGAGTGATACCATCATCTTTACCCTTATCCTCATCAGCACTAACATTTTTGAAACGTTTATTATGCGTCAGGGACTGTTCTAACCTCTTCCTGTGCATTTTCTTTTATAATTCTTACAGTGAGCTTTCTGTTTAATATAAGATGTGCAAATTGAGGCACGAAGAAATAGAGTAACTTTCCCAGCAAAATTAGTAAGTAGTGTAGCTGGGGCAGAAACCTAGGCAGCTATGGAACTGTTTTTAGAGGGTTTTGAAAGAAGAGCATATGTCAGTGCTTTTTCAGTGTAGTGAGGAAATATCTGTAAAGAGAGATTTCATTTAGTAACAGATCATTAGGGACCAGTTGACATTTGTTATCACTTCATTATTTAGTTTTTCAATTTCCACACTCCCACCTCCCACCATCTTAGCTACAGTTACAAAAATGGCGGCAGCATGAGGACTCAATCCTAGCTTCTAACCTTTCTCACTTAATCATGAATATTTTTATTCTTTTTTTTTTAATTTTAATTGAAAACAGAACTATTTTGAATAGATTAAATGAGCATTTAACAAGTGTTTTTAAAGATAGTTCAGGGAAGAAAAAAAACTTTTCAAAAACAAAATAGACATGGTAGAATTTTGTGTCCTTACATAGCATCCCCCATTTCCTTTACCAGTTTACCCAGCATCCGTCTCTCATGGCCAACATGAAGCCTAACCCAGAGTGAAAGCTTTTCTCTCAATAGCTGGGCTCTCTGCATTTCAAAATAAATGGCATATATCCTCTGCATTGGCCTTCCCAATTGTCCTGTTCTATGAAATTCTAGTTCCTTTTTTAAACAGATTAAAAAGAAAAAGAACCTTTTGAAGGTCTGAGGACTATGTGTTATTCCTCTTTGTATTCACTGTATATTTTACCCTCAATCCATTCAATGCATTTCTTGCTTAATGAATGAATGGAGTCCCTGGATGTTGCAAAAGGTTAACTTGTGCTTGCCTGCTAAGCAAAAGGTTGGAGGTTGAGAGTCCACCCAGAAATGCTTTGAAGAAAGGCTTGGAGACCCTGCTTCCAAAAAATCAGCCATTACTCCCTACGGAGCAGAGTTCTACTATGACACACGCGGGGTAGCTAGAGGTTGCAGTGGATTTGACAGCAACTTTTTTTAATGAATGAATGAAGAAAACCCCTAGCAGGGTTATCACAGCATCAATAAACATTCAACTAAAACAAAAGAGCTAGAGAAATTACAGAAAATATTCTACCTACTTTTCCTTACTCTTGTGCAAATTTTTTTCTTCTAAAAAACTCTTCAGCTTTTCTCTTTCTAGTCCTCAGTTTCTCTCCTTTACTCGTAATATCTTCTTTAACTTGGCTCAGCGGGAAAATGAGTGGCATTTAACTCTTGTTTTCTTCTTTGTTGCCTCCCTTTGGCTTCCCATTGTCAAATACTTCTTCAAAATAATTCTCTCAAACAACCTCTTTCTTACAAGAACCAAATATTTTAAACAAACTTTAAACATGGCTTTTAACAGCTGTTTAGTTCAAGGTCATGATTATCTCAAGCGAATTTTGAGAAAGCAATACTTTGACGAGGAAAGTAACATGAACTATCTACTTGAGTAATTGCAGTTTCAGAAACAACAATTTGTTGCAAGTGAGACCATAATTTTGTTTATCATGATGTCTGTGGATATAAAAGAAAAACCGTTAACAGGTAAAGTAACACGTGAATTAATATCTTTCTTAAAATGAGTTTATTTCATAGGCACTAAATGAAATAAAATTTAAAAAGGCCTTCGTTTCTGAAAGCCTACATGCTCATTATACCAGCGAGATGCAATGTCTTATAAGCAATTATTTGCTGATTTATAAGACAGGTGTAAAGTTAACTTGGTTTGGACTCTGTGCCACTCTCCTCTGAATGTGTTCGGTGACATACGTGTGAGTTAAGGATGGGAAAGATTTTAAATGAGCCCCTTCAAGTTCTCTGAAACAATTCAACTCATTTCTGTATCTCGTTTAAATTCATGTTGGGCTTGTGAGTGCTTAGACTTGAAAGCAGCTAATTCCGGACAAAGTTGTCACCCTCTGTGGTGGGCTTCATGAAACAAAATAAATAGGGAAGTCCCCAGCTGTGTGCATGTCCCTGACAAACCAATTGCCCTCCAGTTGATTCCGATTTCTGGCAACATAGTTGCACTGCCACATAGGGTCTCCTAGGCTGTAATCTTAACAGAAGCAGACTGCCACATCTTTCTCCTTTGTAGCGACTGGTAGGTTGGAACCACCCACCTTCCAGTTAGCAGCCGAGAGCTTTAATCACTGCACCACCAGGGCTCCTCTGTCACGTGACTAGTGAACCTTGAAAGTAGAGTAACTGAAGAGAAAGAAAGATGTAATTTCGTACGTTTAAAACAAAGTAGCCTGCACAGGGTAGAGAGTAGGGAAATGGTGAAATATAGGATAAAAAACAGGCTTACAGGTGTGGCGGAGGCTGGAAAGAAAATGCCTTGCTTGTTTCCCAAATAGAAAAAGGAGAGAGCAACAAGCAACAGAAGATTCTTAAAGGTCTGGATACAGGCCACAGATCCCTGAGGCTGGGACTATTTCAGGCCAATAATGAGCTTTTGGCCTTGTGGAGTCATTTATTGGGCTCTGCAGCCTGGAGCCCAAGGGTGCTTTTCATTAGGAAGCAGGAATTTTACCTAAGGGGTATATGTGTTGGTCTTTCTTGCCAGAATGAATAGTTCATTAGCATCTGAGAGAAATCCACCCTCTTACTCTCTACAGATAAAGGGTTCAAAATAAAATTCGTTGATTGGGGTCACGGTGAGCAAAGGAAACAAGGATATTCAGTAGAGCTTGCTAAGCCCCTTTTATGATGGTTGAGGGAAAAATAAGTCGGTGTAGCATCAATAAATCCCAAACCATAGCATGACTAACCTCATTTTATCATTAAAATAGCAACTTAGTCCTATGTTATGGTTTGGAAACCCTAGTGGCATAGTGGTTAAGTGCTATGGCTACTAACCAAAAGGTTGGCAGTTCGAGTCCACCAGGCACTCCTTGGAAACTCTGTGAGGCAGTTCTACTCTGTCTTATAGGGTCGCTATGGGTCAGAATCAACTCGATAGCAACAGGCAAAATGTTGTGGTTCAGTTATTTGGGTTGACTTAATGACATACTTGGATCAAAAAAAAAAAAAAAAACCAAGTGGTAATTCGACTGCCAATGCAAGCTATCCAACTGTTAGTCTCATTACGCCTCACCTCTGTTCCATGGACTGGTACCAGTTACCAGCTGCCATGAGTCCACCCTGGTATTTCAGAAGTAGGTGATCAGGTCCTTCTTCTAAGCGACTTCTGGGAGAACACAAACTACCAACCTTGGGTTAGCAGCAGAGCTTGTCAACCATTTGTGACCCCTAGGGGCTTCATACTATGAATCTAAGAAATTTTCTTGCACTGTGGACACACCTAGAGGTGGCTAAGTAGAGCGGAGAGTTCTGGGATTTGGAGTTCTAAAGTCCTTAGTAGATATAGCAGCTACATGAGACTTCTTTCTTGTCCTGAGTGGTGTTATAGTATACAGATCCTTTGATTTTTACTAGAGGAGTTAGGATTAATAGCATTTTAGGAGTGATGATTCCTTTTCTTTGAGGAACCTTTGTCAGTAGTGGCATGTAAATAAACATGTTTCTTTGTTTTTCAAGGATCCCTGCTGGTGCAGTGGTTAAAATGCTGGGCTACTAACCAAAAGATCAGCAGTTCGAACCCACCAGCCATCCACAGGAAAGAGACGCGACAGTCTGCTTCCATAAGTATTTACGGCCTTGGCAACCCAGTGGGGCAGTTCTACTCTGCCGATAGTGTCACTATGAGTCAGAATCGACTGCAGGGCAATGAGTTTGCTTTGGGCTTCTTTATTCCTCCCATTACTGAAATTCTCCAGAAAGCAATTTGGAGAGTAGAAAATGCATGTAGCCTGGAGACTATAATAAGAGAATTAAAAAAATAAAAAGAAACAAAATGAAATAACCAAAAATAAGCTTTCTTTCCAGATGGATATTTCATAGCCTGGAATGGGGTACACAGAAAGTTTTACATTCCTGATTAGTGACAGGAACTCTCAGAAACAAAATCTGAGCTACGGGAAGGTTGCTGCCGGTGATACACGTGATATAAACTTGACTAACATTTTCCTAAAGGGTGGAAGCAATTGGCTGCCGCAAATCAGAAAATCAACTTTGTCCCAAAGGTTCCTTTTAATTGAGGCTAACTGCTATGTTGCCTTAATTACTGTGTGTTTCCTTAGTACTTCTAGTACAATACTCCATTGGCGCTGATTCTGATAATATCCACTGAAAAGTAGTAAAATTAGCAGAGACTGAAAAATGGAGCAGCCCATTAAGATAGCCCCTTAAAGACTGGATAGTTCTTTAGAGGGCCTAATGTGAATGATTTCTCAGAAAACAGCTGTGGTCATTTAAGTAGAACACATCACCCCCTCCCCCGGTATAGTCAGCATATGTGGAAAGTATAGATGCTCTTATACCCTAACATGGCAAGTTAGTAACTGCTCGTTAGCTGCCCTTTGTTTCTCTCCCTGTCTACTATACTAAGGAGCCCAGGTGGCACAGTGGTTAAGGTGACTGCTAACCTAGCTGAGAGGTTGGTGGTTTGAAGCCACCAGAGGCTCCTCAGGAGGAAGGCGAGGCAGTCTCCTTCTGAAACCCGACCAGTGGGTCCATGCCCAGTGTGCAAGAAGCCAAACTCTCAGGCGCTGGTTTTGAGAAGAAAAAAAAGAGTTTATTTCGCAGGCTAGCAAGCGGGAACTCAGAGGTATCAACCTCAGACTGAGTTCTCCAGTCTGAGTGAGCAATGCACAATTTATACTGCGGAGGAAAAGGGTAGCAGGATCAGAGGTGTTACCTATTCATAGTTTCTACTGATTATTTATTACCAGGTGGGCTAAGACTCTGCAGGGAAGGGGCCGGAGGACCAAACGCTTTGAAATGGGCTCGACTCTTGTCAGTGATGCATTTCCGGTGTTTTTGGTTCTTTGGCATGTGTCTTTCGGTTCCTTCACAAAAGTTCTCTTGCGTTACTGAGCATGTGTGGCGTTTGTCGGTCATCGTGGTCTGCTCTGCTCATGTCAGGCTCCTCAGAGCCAGTGAGATCTGGACTCTCCAGGGCTGTCCGGAGGGTCAGAAAAACAACTTAGAGGAAGTGAGTGACCTAGTGGGGAGGTGACCAGGAGTGGCCTGATACCTGGTGGAGTACTAATTAGTTAGGTGGCTTCAGTGTCTTCGGCCTCTAGAGTCCACTAATAATAATACTAATGCAGAGATTTATAGCCTTGAGAACCCTATGGAGTCACTAGGAGTCAGAATTGACTGGACAGCAGTGGGTTGGGTTTGCTTTTTGGTCTGCTATGTTGTCCCTTATTTTCAGGAAGAAAGTTCTCTCCCCACCAAATCTACCAGAGAATGGGAATCTCAAACCCTTAAGCTCTTTGTGGATTTACTAAGAAATCAGGAGTGCCAACGTGAAAGTCCATGGTACCCACCAGCTGCATTAACATTTTGCAGGAGCATCTTGCCGCTCTGGCTTTTGATGTTAATGTATTCCAGTACCTTGCTTCAAGTGAAAAGTCCTCTGTCTGCCCCAGGTCCAAATGAATCTTTTCCAATGAACAATACAGCTATTATAAATCTTGGAAAGTGTGAAAATTTGTGAATGCACCATAGTCAATTATTTTTTGGTCAATTTTGCTATCCCTCATCTGTTTTACTTGGTTTAAAGGAAACCAAGCTACCAGTGCCAAGCTCAGCAATTGGGATTGAGCACCGACAGAGTTAGACTAAAGAAATGAGAAAACGATAGGCATTTCCTCCAAAGCGAATGTTTGATATCTGCTTCACAACTTTCCATGTCATGTATTAAATTAACTAATGAGCTATGACTCAGCAAGCCTTATTGTTTAACCTTGTTACTATTTTCAGTCACATATTTCCTGGACTAGGTTACGCCTTCCTGATATTGGCAGTACATAACTTTTGTTTGGATTTTCATTTTAAAAGACAGTGTTTCGATCATTTGAACGTGTTACAGGCTGGGGTTTCACATTGATTTCTTTTCACCAGGGGCATTTTCTTAGAACACTGATTTCCCGACTACTTTATGTAGTCTCTGGGAAACTGCCATTTATTGATTTCATATGAGGTATTCAAAAACTGACAGTTCAGCAGCGAATTAATAAGGAATTCCCATAAAGAATATACCATTGAGCAAACCATGACTCTTCATCCGTCTACACCATTTTAATACTTACCAACGTAAGGAATGGAAGGAGAAGATAGCAGATTTATACATTTTTAATCTAGTAAACATGATAAAATATAAAAAGATGACGACAGTATTAAAATTCTCATCTACCCACTAACCAGTTTTAAAAACTATGAAATATCTTGTCATTGTTGCTTGTGTATATATTTTTAAAGGAAAAATAATATTAAAGAAACACAAGATACCATTTAGCCTCTTCCTCAAACACTTTCACCATTTTTCTTGCCCAGAAATGATACTACCAGATACTTGAATACTTGTCTGTCTTTCCAGTTCAATATTGTGTCTGTGAAAGATTATACGTTTATTCTGCCTAAATGTTATCACACCACATATGACATTCTTTATCTTGCTTTTTCCTTTTTTCACTAAACATAGTGTTCTTGAGACCTATGTGTGGAAGCCTATAGATCTAACTTGTTCATTTTAACCACTATGTAGTATTTTATTATAGTCCACAACATATGTGTCTATTTTCTTATTGATGGATATTTAAGAGATTTCTGTTCTCTTGGCCATCATAAGCCAAGCTTTAAGGGACGTTCTTGACAAGTGTCCTGGTGCACACATGTAAGAATTTCTCTGTAATATGTATCTGGAATTGGAATTGCGAGTCCTAGACAAACACATTTTTAACTTACTAAATATTGCCAAATTCTTCTCCGATGTGGTAATAACAAGTTACTCTCGTGGTACCAGTGAATGACGGCTCTTGGTCCTCCACATATTCGGCAACTTTTAGGATTTTCCTACTTAAAAATAAAAGTTTTGCCAAATGAATAGTTCTGAAATTATTTTTTTAAAAAGTATGAATTTGCATTTTTCTTATACCTTGTGAGATTATTTATCCTTTCATCAATTATTTACCTTTGGGCTGCCTGTTTTTGTGAATTGCTTGTATGAGTCATTTACCCATTTCCCTACAGGGTTATTTATCTTTTTGCTAGTGGTGTATAGAATTTCTTGCAACTTTTGGTACTAAGCTTTCATTTTACTTATTGTATTTTCTTCCATTTTTTTGCGTGTTTTGTTAAACTTTTTCCATTCTCACTTTTTATGGGAAAGTTGTTTGCATTTTTATGCCATCCCAAGCATCTATCTTTTTTTCTGAGTTGTGCTTTTTAAGTTTTTATCTAAGAGATACTCTCTTATCAAGAGCTCATGAAGAGTTTCTATTAAACATTTTTCTGATAGTAAATTTGGTTTTTCATATTTTGATCTTTAATCTCCTGTAATTAATTTTGGGGTATACTATGAAGGAGAAATTTCATTTAACTTTTTTGCTATGAAGAAAATCAGTTGGCCTAATAGTATCCTTCACTGAGCTGTAACGCTATGTGTTTGCTATGTTATATACCAAATTCTTTTTATGGGCTGTCAATTCTATTGCACTGAGTTCATCTCTTCCTTTGCTAGTACCACACTGTTTTAATTACTATATCTTTATAATAATTCTTGTTCTCAGGTAGAATACATCGCTCATTCTTATTTGCACTTTAAAACTCTTGGCCGCTCTTGGACCTTTATTCCTCAATACGAATTTCTATAACAGTTTTCCTAGTTCCATCAAAAACATGATTGAGATTTTTATGGAATATATGAATATGTAGATGAATATAGGGAGAGCTGGCATTTTATGACATTAAGTCTCTCTACCCACAAACACGATATTCCTCCCTATTTAGGCAAGGGTTCTTTAGAACCTTTCAATTACGTTTTATACTTTTCTCTGTTCTTGCTCATGTTTCATTTGGTTTATTGTTAGGTAGCTTTTAGTTTTTGTTGATATTGTTTAATTGTATTAGTTTAAACATATTTTAATCGATTGCTGTATAATTGACTTTTCTATGTTGGTATTAAATCGACCAACCCTGATGAACAATCTTATTAAATTTTAATAATTTGGTTTAGTTTCTTTTGGATTTTCTTTGTAGACAATTTTCTGTGTGCCTGTAAAAATGTACTTGCTCATTTCTTTTATCTTATTATTACCTTGGTAAGCTTGTGCAGGAAAATATTGTCTAGTAGAGGTGATGGTAAGTATCCTTATCTTATTCCTGATTTTATAGGAGCTGCCTCTGATCTGCCACCATTGAGCACTATTTGATGTAGATAAAATGTACTAGGGAAAGGAAGTGTCTTTCTATTAACAACTTGCTAAGCATTTTATCAGGAGTGAGTACTGAATGGAGCAATTGCTTTTCCTACCACTATTGAGATGATGACCTTATGTTTTCTACTTCCTAATCTGCTAAAGTGGTGAATTACATTAATATAGTGCCATGTAATAACATTCTTTAAAAAAAAAAAAATCCTACTTGGTTATAACGCATTATTCTTTTATAAATGGTTGAATTTGATTTTCTAGTATTTTATTTCAATTTTTGCATTTATATTCATAATGAGATTGGTCTGTATTATACTGCCCTCATCTATATTCTACTGTCTGTATTTGATTTGGAGCCCTGGTGGCATAATAGTTAAAGTGCTTGGCTGTATTAACCAATCCAAAAGGTTGGCAGTTTGAACTCACCAGCTGCTACTGTAAAGATTTGCAGCCTTGGAGACCCTATGGGGCAGTTCTACTTTGTCCTATAGGGTCGCTATGAGTAAGAATCGACTCGATAGCAATGGATTTTTTTATTTTGGTACTTGATTTAGGTATCGAAGATATACTAGACTCATACTTTTGAAAGAATGGGTCTCTCTTATTTTCTCTTCTTTGAAGCAGCTTGAAGAAGGTAGAAATTATGTGCTCCTTGAAAGTTTAGTGAAAACTTGCCAGTAAAATAGTCTAAAATGGGTGTTTTTTTGTAGCGTATGTGTGCATGTGTATGTGTGTGTGTGTATAGAAGAAATACGTACTATATGGGAGGTAACATTTTACTTTCAATTTAATTCCTCTTATGGTACTATTTATCTAAGAGGTTCTTATGTATATGTGGCTGCTACAATAGGCTTAAATATAGCAATGATTGTGAGGATGGCGAAGGATCTGGCAATGGTTTGTTCTCTTTCTCGACGATTTTTAACTTGTTTACATCACAGTCAGAAAACATAATATCAATTATTTGGACTTTTTGAGGCATTCTTTGGGGTCTCATACTAGGTTAATTTCTGTATGTTCCATATAGTCTTTAAAGATACATGAATATTCTTTATGCTGTCGACTTCAGATCAAGTTTGTCATTTTTGTAGCTAAAAATCTGGTTTATCCTAATTCTTTTACTGATTACCTAATAGTTTCTGAGGTGCTTTTCTTATAAGTATTTGGCCATTTTTACATCACATATCTTCTTGATTGAGCTTTCCTTTAGTCACTATGTTGTGTCCAATTTTATCACTATTAGTGTTTTTTCCGCCTTCAACTATGTATTGTAGGATACTCATATTGTTTCATTAGTTTTCTTTCGGTGAATATTTTGCCTCCTATATCTGTATCTTTTGATTCTAGGCCTCTTGCAACCATATATGGTTGCATTTTCTTCTTTCTCATGTAATTGTTTCTCTTTTAAACTGAATTTAATCCATTATAATTTATTGTGATTACTGATGCATTTAAACTTTTTGTTGCCATATTTTATTTTGTATTGTTCATGTTTTTTATTGCTTTCCCTCTCCTTTTCTGCTTTATGCTGTATTACTCCGAATTACTTTTTATCTCTTTTTCTACAGTCTACTAATTTGAAAATTAAACTAATATTCTATTCTTTTGATAGGCACTTAAATTTTTATTTTTTCTATTTTGAAACAACCCCAAGCTAACTTCAAATTTTCATGTATAGTACAAATAACTTTTTTTTCTGAACCATTTGAGAATAAGTTGCTGACCTGATATCTCATCACCACTGACTACATTAGTGTGTACTTCCTACAAACAATGACATCCTTCTACATATATCAAATATAACCCTCACTATTATTCATGATTTGCCAATTGTCTCAATAATGTTCCTTATAGCAAGAGGATCCAGGAGAAGCTTTTCAGTTTCTTTTGACCTGGAACATTTCCTGGACTTTAATGACCTTGACAATTTTGAAGATTACAGGCCAATTATTTTATAGAATGTGTCTCAATTTAGGTTTGCTTCATGAGGTAGACAAATTCTAATATGATCTCCAATTATCCTCACCTTCTGTTGTTCACAGCCATGTGTAACGCCCTTTCCTTTTCCGAGTGAGATCTTCGACTTGCTTCTAACCAAGAGAATGCAGCATAATTGATGAGATCTTACTTTTATGATTGTATTACCTAACAATATAGCTTCCATCTTGTTAGCAGACCCTTCCCCTTAATGGTTTTGATAAACTCAATTGCTATGTTGGAGAGGCCCACATGGGAAGGTACTATTGGTGGCCTTCAGCCAACAGCTAGCAAAGAATAGAAAGTTCTTCTCTCTTCCTTGTGTTCAAGGGTCCCCTACCTCTACCCTTTCAAAATATGAGAGATCATGGAAGGTTTCTATGACCTTGTTCATGCTGACTGGAAATTACTCAACAGGATTAAAGCCATGGTTTTTCCTAGGGATACTTACAGTTGATATGCCACACAAAAGGATGGATTAGAAGATTGGATTTGAAGTGGTAAGATTTTCAGCCCAGCCAGGTGATGACACATTTGTAGATTCAGACATATCTTAATAGCTTCCCTAAAAATATGTAATATAAATGATTGCCTCTGACCAAAGGCCAGCCTTACCACAAATAAATATAAAACTTTGTAACAAGTCTTATCTCCAAAAATATTTTGCTAATACATTTTGAGTTTTTATAGACTATGATTAAAATACTTGTCTGTCAGTTTGTCATAAAGTCCACAAGAACCAAAGTACAACCTTGAGTATACAGTGCCTGAATTTAGAGACTACCTCAAGAATAGATTTGATGCATTGAACACTAATGACCAAAGATCAGAAGAGTTGTGGGAGGACATCATACATGAAGAATGTAAAAGGTAACTAAAAGACAAGAAAGAAAGAGAAAAGACCAAAAGGGATGTCAGAAGAGATTCTGAAACTTTCTCTTGAACATAGCTAAAGCAAATGGAAGAAATGATTAAATGAAAGAGTGGAACAGAAGACTTCAAGAGGCGGCTCAAGAAGACAAAGAAAAGTTTTATAATGAAATTTGCAAAGACCTGACTTAGAAAACCAAAAGGGAAGAACATGTTTGGCATTTCTGAAGCTGAAAGAATTGAAGAAAAAATTCAAGGCTAGGGTTGTAATTTTGAAGGATTCTATAGGCAAAAAATTGAATGACGCAGAAAGCATCAAAAGAAGGTGGAAAGAATACACAGAGTGACTGAAACAAAAATAATTGGTTGATGTTCAACCATTTTAGGAGGTAGCATATGATCAAGAACCAATGATATTGCAGGAAGATGTCCAAGCTGCACTGAAGGCATTGACAAAAAGCAAGGCTCAAGGAATTGACCAATTGGAACAAAATGGATGCAATACTAGAAGCACTCATTCATCAGTGCCAAGAAATCTGGAAGGCAGCTGCCTGGCCACTGATTGGAAGAGTCCATATATGTACCCATTCCAGTGAGAGGTGATCCAACAGAATGTGGAAATTATCGAAAAGAATCAATATTGTCACATGCAAGTATAATTTTGCTGAAGTTAATTCAAGAATAGCTGTAGCAGCACATTGACAGAAAACTGCCAGAAATTCAAGCTGAATTCAGAAGAGAACATGGAATGAGGGATATTATTGTTGATGTCAGATGGATCTTGGCTGAAAGCAGAGGATACCAGAAAGATGTTTACCTGTGCTTTATTGATGACACAAAGGTTCTGTGGATCATAACAAGTTATGGATAGAATTGCAAAGAATGGGAATTCCAGAACACTTAATTGTGTCCATGAGGAGCCTTACATAGATCAAGAAGCAGTCACCGAAACAGAACAAGGGGATACTGTGTGGTTTAAAATCAGAAAAGGCATGTATCATGTTTGTAGCCTTTCACCATACTTATTCATTCTACATTCTGAGCAAATAATCTGAGAAGCTGGACTATATGAAGAAGAATGCTGCATCAGGATTGAAGGAAAACTCATTAACGAACAGTGATATACAGATGACACAACTTTGCTTGCTGACAGTAAAGAAGACTTGAAGCATTTACAGATGAAGTTCAAAGACTACAGCCTTCAGTATGAATTGCACCTCAAAAAAAAAAAAAAAAAATCCTTACAATTGAACCAATGAGTAACATCGCGATAAATGGAGAAGATTTTGAAGTTGTCAATCAAGGATTTCATTCTACTTGGATCCAGGATTAACACCCATGGAAGCAGCAGTCAAGAAATCAAACTACATATTGCATTGGGCAAATCTGCTTCAAAAGACCTCTTTAAAGTGTTAAAAAGCAAAGATGTCTCATTGAGAACTAAGGTGCACCTGATGAAGCCAGGGCATTTTTAATAGTCTCATATGCATGCAAAAGCTGGACTAGGTATTGGGAAGACCAAAGAAGAATAGATGCCTTTGAATTATGATGTTGGTGAAGAATAATGGATAGACCATGGATTGACAAAAGAACCAACAAATCTGTTTTGGAAGAAGTACCACCAGAATGCTCCTTAGAAGCAAGGATAGTGAGACTTCTTCTCACATACTATGAATATGTTATTAGGAGGGACTAATCTCTGAAGAAGGATGTCATGGTTGGTAAATTAGAGGGTCAGCAAAAAAGAAGACCTTCAGAGAGATAGAATGACACAGTGGCTCCAATGGCGGGCTCAAATACAGCAGCAATTGGGGGAATGGCGCAGGACAGGGTAGCTTTTCTCTCCATTGTAGACAGGGTCACTACGAACCAACTTGACAGGACCTAAAAACAACAACAACATAACTTCATTGTGTATCTTCTAAGTAATCAAGTAGGTAGTAAAGAAACATAAATACTGAATTATACGGTGCAATCATACAACAGAGATTCTTATCAGAGTTTCTTAAATTTTGTTGAGTTTATTACCTCTTTGTGAATCTAAGAAAATTTAGCAATTTTCCAAGATGAGGGTGGGGCGGAATGGGGGGCTTTACGTAAAGTTTGAAGATACTGATCCAAAAGACCAAATCAGAATCCAGTTCATAATCTCTGACTCTAAACCATCCAAATTTTTGTAGTATACACGTAAAACTCATATTGAACCATCTTGGGAATAGATTGGTTAACTTTCATTGTAAGGTAACAGTATCTTTTTCTTCCCATGCTTTCTGCAATCAGATGTGTGATATCAGTGGTATCAATTGTAATCCCAGGCCTCTTAGCTAAACGAAGAAATAAAAATAGCAGATGCCTTCTTTATACAAAACACAAAATTGCTAATTTATACTGGAGAGACAGTTTTCTTCCCTTGGTTTCCTTACCCTTATGTCTCTCACATAAATCCTTTTGCCACCCACTTGTACCCACAAGGATTAGATTCAACATTCTATGAGATTTAACAAAAAAATCCCTTTTGCACTATTAGATTCATGAAATTTTGGAGTCGAATAGACTGCAGGGACATAAAGTCATTCTGTAAAATAAACTTTACATGTATTTCTGGTGACTAGTGACCCTAAAGCAAACTTAGCCCTTTTTTCTACTTTCCAAAACTTACACAGAAAAATATCCTATTTAGTCCATTCTCATTTTTAAAAATTAAAGGAGTAGGGTATGTTGTAGATTTGTTTTTTTAAAGGAAGAGTATAGGGAAGAATTTCTAGAAACCTTTTAAGATAACTGAAGATTGCTCATAGGTGGGGAGAATCACTGCTTTTCCTATGCATGTACTCCTATTGAACAAGGCCCTCTGGAATATTGTTTGTTGTAAATTAATACCATTTTGTAATCCCCTAATACTTCCAGAATAGTATGACATTTTTATAAATCAGAATAACCTATCTCTGAGTGGCGTCTGTGGTCTTAAAAGCTAGCAAGTGACCATCTTTTTCCCATTCCCACTGCCATCAAATCGATTCTGACTCATAGCGACCCTATAGGACAGAGTAGAACTGCCCTGTAGAGTTTCCAAGGAGTGTCTGGTGGATTCAAACTGCCGACCTTTTGGTTAGTAGCTGTAGCACTTAAGCATTATTCCACCAGGGTTTCCATCTAAGATGTATCAATTGTTCCCAACCCACCTGGAGCAAAGGAGAATGAAGAACACAAAAGACACAAGGTGATTATGAGCCCAAGAGACAGAAGGGGCCACATAATCCAGAGATTCCATCAGCCTGAGACTAGAGGAACTAGATGGCGCCCAGCTACCACCAATGACTGCCCTGACAGGGAACACTATACAGAGTCCCTGAAGGAGCAGGGGAAAATAGAATGCAGAACTCATATTCTAATAAAAGACCAGACTTAATGATCTGACTGAGACTGGAGGGACCCCAGAGGACATGGTCCCCAGACTCTCTGTTAGCCCAAAACTAAAACCATTCCCAAAGCCAACTCTTCAGACAAAGATTAGACTGGACTATAAGACACAAAATGATACTGGTGAGGAGTGTGCTTCTTAGCTCAAGTAGACACACGAGACTATGTGGGCAGCTCCTGTCTAGAGGTGAGATGAGAAGGCAGAGGGGGCAGGAGCTGGTTGAATGGACATGGGAAACACAGGGTGGAGAGGAGAGTGTGCTGTCATATCATGAGGAGAACAACTAGGGTCATATAACAGTGTATGTATAAGATTTAGTATAAGAAGCTGACTTGAATTGTAAACTTTCACTTAAAGCACAATTAAAAAAAAAGGGGGGGGTGGAGAATAAACCCACCTCTATGTATTAGATAAGGTCCCCTGATGGTGTAGTGGTTAAAGAGATCGACTGCTAACCAAATGGTAGGCAGTTGAAAACCACCATCGGCTCTGCAGGAGAAAGATGTAGCAGTCTGATTCCACAGAGATTTACAGCCTTGGAAACCCTATGGGGTTGCTGTGAGTTGAATTCGACTTGACAACAGGGGTTTTGTTTTTTTTAGGTGTGAATCAAATAGTTTATTTTATTCATTAAACAGTAACGATTAAGTTAAAAGTGATGTTCACTATAATCTAATCATTTGACTTAAAAAAGTTATTAAAACCTATGTAAGAAAGGGAGAAACAAACTTTGAAGTTTCCAAACAAAATTTTATTTAACTTAACAAGCTATGGAAATTAACGTTATCGTTCATGAGACATTCTTGAAGGATATTCTAATCCAAGGATATACTAGAGTTCATGAGTTTCAATTTAAGAGAAAGAAAGCTCTACTTTTCATATAAATATCTTGATAATCATTACAATAATCATTTAAATAATCTCCTAAATTGAAGGATTGTATTATAGTTAATGAAGCTTGTATTTAACAGTACATCATTAAGAAAAAGCAAATTTGTTCACTTACAAGATTTCCTAGGCTGGTAAGAGATGTGGCATTGATTAAACTGTTGAAGCTGCTTGCTGAGAAGTAGAGCCTGGCTTATGGCCATTGTCCAATGTGAAAGATGTATATGCATTATGTTAGTGCAGGTTCTAGAAGACCGCCAACAGTTCCTTTTGGGGACTGAAATAAACTGAAATTTACTATATATTGATTCCGCCACCTGTCTCTCAGTTTGTTATACTGTGGTGGCTTGTGTGTTGCTGTGATGCTGGAAACCATGCCACCAATATTTCAAATACCACTAGGGTCATCCATGGTGGACAGGTTTCAGCTGAGCTTCCAGACTAAAGCAGGCTGGGAAGAAAGACCTGGAAATCTACTTCTGAAAATTAGTCCATAAGAACCCCTTGGATCACAGGATATTGTCTGAGACTCTGACTCACTTACTTGGGTGTGTAATCATCAGGAGAAACGGATCTCTGGAGAAGGACATCAGGTTTGGTAAAGTGAAGGGCCAACCAAAGTGAGGGAAACCGTCAATGAGTTGGGTTGATACAATGGTCACAACAACGGATTCAAACATACCAACAATTATAGAGATGGCACAGGACCAGGGGACGTTTTATTACATTATACATGGAGTGGTCTTCGATCAGAGCTGATTTGACGGCAACTAACGACAACATATTGATTAGCTCAGCCTTGCTGGTATTGAGCTCAAAGTTTGAATAAAGCAAAGTAACTAGCTCAGGCAGGCTGTAGTTCATTCTGCCATATATTTAAAATATGTCTTAATTCTGCCAAAAGCACAGTAATTTTTCATAGTCTATGAAATGTGTTTGTGTGTTTGTGTCTGTGTCTTGTCTTATATGGTAGTTATTTATACTCATGACTGACCTTCTCTACCTGACCTCTGCTGCCATGAAGCTCACAGGCTGTGTAATAAAACTTCTCAGTCCTGTATGCAATTCTGCTACTTACTACCTGTGTGACCTTGGACAAGTTTCCTAAATTCTCTAAGCCTCAGCTTCCGCATATATACAAAGGGTAGGCTGACCAACTGTCTCAATTTTCCAAGGACTGAGAGGATTCTCTGAACACAAGTTTTTCACCGGTAAAACCAGGAAAGTCCCAGGAACCTGAATGAATTGATGAGCATAGCATAAAGAGCCTGGTGGCACAAATGTTTAAGCATGTGATTGCTAACCAAAAGTTTGGCAGTTCAAACCCACCCAGCAGCTCCTTAGGAGAAAGACCTGACAATCTGCTTCCATGAAGATTACAGCCAAGAAAACTCTGTGAGGAAGTTCTACTTGGTCACATGGGGTCACTATGACTTGGAATCAGTTCAACAGCACATAACAACAGCATAAACCTGTTGCCATCAAGACGATTCTAACTCATGGCAACCCTGTAGGATGGAGTAGAACTGCCCCATAGGGTTTTCTAGAGGTGGCTGATGGATTCAAACTGCTGACTTTTTGGTTGGCAGCTGAACTCTTAACTACTACCCCACCAGGTCTCCAACAAAAACACAGGGAAAAATAAAAGTACCTACCACCAGTGGGGAAACCCCGATGATGTGGTTGTTAAGTGCTACAGCTGCTAACCAAAGGGTCTGTAGTTCGAATCTGCCAGGCGCTCCTTGGAAACTCTATGGGGCAGCTCTACTCTGTCCTATAGGGTTGCTATGAGTCGGAATCAACTCGATGGCACTGGGTTTGGTTTGGTTTTTGGTTTGACCAACAGTGGTGTGCTGGGACTAGTTTCTAACAACTATGAGAGTCAAATGTTAAGTAGTCAGGTATGTGGTGAGCCAATTTTTATATTTCAAAAATTTTTTCAGTCCTTGGTAGCTAGAAATCATCCATGGTAGAAATATTTACACTAATGGTAATCAGCAAACGAGGGGCACTGGGTGGCACAAATGATTAAGCACTTGACTACTAGTCAAAAAAGGTTAGCAGTTCAAACCTATCCAAAAGCACCTCAGAAGAAAGATGTAATGGTCTGCTTCCAAAAGTTCACAGCCTTGAAAGCCCCGTGGAGAGCAGCTCTTCTCTGCAAGACATGGGGCCTTCATGAGTTCAAATCGACTGGAAGGCAACTGGTTTGTTAATCAGCAAATACAGTAAATTACGGCATGTTTTTTAGGCCCCTAGAAAGCCAGTTGGAGGAGTTCCAGTGGTGCAATGGTTAAGGGCTCAGATGCTAACCAAAAGGTCAGAGGTTCGAATCCACCTTTACTCTGATCTCCAACATGCTAGAAATTTCTATTCTTTGTCTTTGAGTTAGAGAGTTTAAGACAGCTTTTAAGTACAAATCTGTTACTTGGGAAAGATAACACATTGACTCATCAACATAGTGCAAATTAGTTTATCGAGTTAGCTCTATCAAAGATCCAGGCTTTAAGGAAATTGGCCCAGGTGCATGATGAGAGGAACATTTTGGAGCTTGGGAAGTTACAGGAGAGGGCAGCTTTGGGTGGGGAAAAGACTATAGACAACTATAGGCAACACTGGAGAGTGCTGGTCCCTTGAAGAATAGAAATCCACGTGGGAGGGAGATCATGCAAGAACAAAGATAAAGGGAAATAAAGGCAAATTCACATCTCAGATTCTTGAGATCTAAGAAGGATTATTCAAGCAAACCTCTGCATTTTCCAGTAGGAGATAGAAGCTTTTTAACTGGAGTCAAGTGAGGTAAAATGGTATCAACCCCATCATAGTGCTATTGGGGACAACTTAAATCTTCAAGCATAAAAAATGTATGCCTAATAGCGTCCCTGGCTGGTACAAACATTTAAGCATTCTTGGCTACTAACCAAAAGGTTGGTGGTTCAGATCTACCCCGAGGTGCCTCTAGAGAAAGACTTGATGGTCTACTTTGAAAAGATCATAACTATTGGAAACTCTGTGGAGCACAGTTCTACTCTGAAACACCTGGGGTCCCCATGGCAACAACAGTAATTTTAATTCCGGTTCATTATGAAGCCTAAGGCACTCAAACGGAGACGCTTTGCTTGGACCAATGTAAGACAAAAGCATCCTAATCCCAATGTGTTAGCTTTATCACGGAGGGGAGGTGGTTGTTCTGTCTTTGGCTCCGACCAGTTGAAGCCAGTAGGCATTCTCTTCACTGGAGTAACAGATCAGTCTCTTAGGATGGGGAGGTGTGTTCGTGCTGAAGAGCCTACTGGTCTCCTCAGCCAGACGTTCCAAGGAGAAGCAGTGTGTGCACTTGCCCGTTCTCTCTAGGTGTTGGGGGACTTCCAGCTGATCTCGCTGATTGCTCTTGTATAGATAATATAACTTCATAAAAGAGGAGTGTCTGTAGCAATTTACTTGCAATCAAAGGCTGCCTGTGGCTCTCCAGTATTCCCTGATGTGATGCTAGTTTCGGTGCTCTGTCAAGTTTAAGAGAGAAAAGGAAAGGAGAACAGAAGGTACAGGGAAATTTCTGTACAGAGCAAGGCATTCAAAAACTGGAGTAGAAAAAGGGGCAGACTGGAAACAGGAGCAGCCAGGGCACCCCCAGAACACAGAGACTCATTAGACACTCTGGCCCCACTTTTTCAAAGGTTCAACCTCTGTATTGAGCCAGATGTTCTTTCCCGTGTCTGTCTTTTCTCTCTCTCTTCAATGGTCCCTTAGCTTTTAAAACTATTGACTGAAAGCTTCCTCCTTTCTCAAGTCAATGCACTTTAGAAAAGTATATACTCCTGTGTACCCAGCAGCATACCCCCATACTACAGAGAAACCAGAAAGAGACCTAAAACCTAGTCTATGCGCTTTAGGAACTTCTGTTACAGATGAGTATTCACAATACATTAAAAAAAAAAAAAGTAAAAGACCTCTTTAAAGTGTCGAAGAGTAAAGATGTCATCTTGAAGACAAAGGTGTGCCTGAACCAAGCCATGGTATTTTCAATCGCATCATACGCATGTGAAAGCTGGACAATGAGTAAGGAAGACCGAAGAAGAGTTGACGCCTTTGAATTGTGGTGTTGGTGAAGAATATTGAATATACCACGGACTGCCAAAGAACGAACAAATTTGTCTTGGAAGAAGTACAGCCAGAATGCTCCTTAGAGGCAAGGTTGGCGAGACTGCATCTTACTTACTTTGGACATGTTATCAGGAGGGATCAGTCCCTGGAGAAGGACATCATGCTTGGCAGAGTACAGGGTCAGCGGAAAAGAGGAAGACCCTCCACGAGGTGGATTGACACAGTGGCTGTAACAGTGAACTCAAGCATAACAATGATTGTAAAGATGGCGCAGGACTGGGCAGTGTTTTGTTCTGTTGTGCATAGGGTCGCTATGAGTTGGAACTGACTTGATGGCATCTAACAAAAACAACAACAGTTGATTATTATTACAAAGTCATACATGACTTCAGTAAAAAGAGTTCACTGGGAGTAAATAACTGATATGGGTGTTCCCTGTGGAAGTGCAGCTAACTATAAAATAAAAGATAATAAAATAGGAGACCACAATTTTAGGCAAGGGAAACCAGATCATGAAAAGCAGAGTTTGGAATAGACAGTGTGTCGTGTTTGTGTGGACTTTCTGGATGGTGCAAATGATTCACACACTGATTTGTTAACCGAAAGGTTGGAGGTTTGAGTCCACCCACAGTCACCCGGTAAGAAATGCCTGGCAATCTACCATATTTTTACTCAAATAATGCACATCTTCTACCTTTGTTTGCCTACTGTTCCCCCCACAAAGCATTTTCATAGGTGTATTAAGCTAATTTTTTATAACAACATATAAAAAAAAATGGCATAGTGGCCCTTCTGAAAATACCTCGCGGGGAGATGGAGTGGTTGGCAAACAAATGTAGAAGGTGTGTATTATTTGCACAAAAATACAGTACTTGCAAAAAATCAGACATTAAAACCCTATGGAGCAGAGTTCTACTCTGACACACATGGGGTTGCCATGTGTAGGAACTGATTGACAACAACTGGTGTGTTTGTATAATGCTTGTTCTTTCACACAACAAATATTACAGAGCTCCTATTATAAGACCAACACTCCCAACACTGTTAGAGGAACTGGGGCTTCATTCTTGAAAACAATAATTACTACTTTCCTTTAATTGATATTCTAGTGAAGTCAATAATAAAATGAATAATTAAACAGAATAGTCTCAATTAGAGGTTAGTATAGTTGAGAAAATAATAGAAGATAAAGTGGTAGAAAGTGCCTGGAGATGAGGCTCTTGGAGTTAGGATGGTCAGGGAAGACCTCTCTGAGGGGGTGATGACTTTACTGTGACCTGAAGAATGAACAAAAACAGGCATTTATTATGGATTGATTTGTGTCCCCCTAAAAGTTATGTTTAAATCCTAACCCTTGTACCTGTGAATGTGACCTTGTTAGGAGGAAAGAGGGTCTTTGCAGACATTATCAGTTAACAAATTTATGCCAGACTAAGGTGGGTATTAATCCCTTCTGAGTAGTGTCTTACTTATAAAAGGGGAGAATAGACATGGAGAAATCAATAGTAGTCACTACTAAAATGTTCCTGGTAATGACTTTAATCAAAATATAGAACAGTTCTTACAAGAACGATAATAGTTCAGCTGGGCTGTACTCAGCTTGAGACATTTCATATTAAAAATCGTTAGTATAGAATTGAATAGTGTCCTCCCAAAAATCCATGTCTACCCAGAACTTGTGAATGTGACCTGATTTGGAAATATGGCTTTTGAAGATGTAATCAAGTTAAGATGAGGTCATATTAGATTAGGGTGAGCCTTAAGTCCAATATGAATGATGCCTTTCTAAGAGGGGAATTTGGATGCAGAGACACAGACATACAGTGAGGAGAACACCATGTGAAGACAGAGATGGAATAAGGCATCTACAAACTAAGGGATGCCAAGGATTGCTGGCAACACCTGAAGGTAGAAGAAGGCAAGGTAGGCTTCTTTCCTAGGGCCTTTGGGAGGAGCATGTCCCTGTCAACATTTCAGACTTAGACTTCTGAGCTGTGGGAGAATATATTTTTGTTGTTTTAAGCCACCTGTTTGTGGTAATTTATTACAGCGACTGTAGGAAACTAAGAGAGATATGCGAGAGGGCATTCAGAGAAGAATGACCAGGAAAGTGGGGTTCTTCTTTTCCCAAGTCTAAAGAGGAATGGTTGAATGATTCAGGAATAATTTTCTTAAGGGAGTGAGTACTCAGGCAGTCAGGGTAACTGTCTTCAAATTTTCAATCAATGCCATTTGGAAGAGGAATTTAATGTATTCCAACTAGCACAAATGAATAGAAGCTTTGTGATAGAATTTTCCTTCAGTCTAATAACATCTTTCCATAGTCAGAACCATCTGAGATGGAGTAGACCACCCTAGGTAGTAGTGGACTTACTATTCTCAGAGATGACCAGGCATAGAATGTACTACCAGTTGGAAGGAATGGTGTTGAAGTGATTAAAATACGTAAAGGATTTTTGGTAAGATGACTGTTTACAGGCCTGGAGTCTATACTTTTGCTATCTTATGCCTTATTGCAAATGAACAAATTTTTGGAGAGTTTTTGTGAAGTAAACCAAATTAGGTATGTCAAGGATTCTGTGGGTCTGGTTTGTAACCATTGCTTCCTCGGAAAACCGAATAAGCCATAGGGCATGTGTGATTGCACTTTGGTGTCATGGTCAATCTGAACCCACTCCCAGATTCTATAGCACATTTTTAACACCAAAGGAAGGGATCAGGAGAGATTATCAGAGGCAGTATTTGAATAACCAAGTTTAAATTCTTTTACTGTTTCTACTGTTGCTGTTAGGTGCCACTGAGTCAGTTCCGACTCATGGTGGTTCGTACGTACAACAGAACAAAACACTACCCAGCCCTGTGCCATTCTCACAAGCGTTGTTATGCTTCAGCCCATTGTTGCAGCCACTGTGCCAATCCATCCCATTGACAGTCTTCCTGTTTTTCACTGACCCGCAGCTTTACCAAGCATGATGTCCTTCTCTAGTGACTGATCCCTCTGATAACACGTCCAAAGTATATGAGACATAATTTCGCCATCTTTGCTTCTAAAGAGCATTCTGGTTCTACTTCTTCCAAGACAGAGTTGTTTCTACTACTGTGCATTTATTAAGACCTTTTTAGGTACCAACTTCTATGCTAAGCCTTTCCTTGTGCAACTCATTTTATCCTCTTAACAACCCCATGGGGTGGTTACGCCTTCAACACCTACTTAACACTTGAGGAAAGGTTAAGTAAGGCCCCAAGTCAGAGCTAGAAAAGGAACATGGGTCTCTCTAAGACCCAAGAACCCTTGGGTGAATAGTTTAGCCCGTCTGAAAGTTAGTTTTTGTGTTTGTAAAATGATACTACTTTGAATTTGGCAGTTCGTCCTGAGCCTCATCATGAAACAGGCACCCGTGTGTGAACTTCTTTGTAAATTCTTAAATGCGTATAACACTATAAAAAACATATGAGGAATCATGGAAATAGACCCTCAATGTATTTTTCTATGGCTACATGAGAAAGAGGCAGAAGAAGACATCTTGTTTTTGAGTTGAGAGTGATTTAAAATCTTTCATAGTTCTGTGCTACACTCGAGAAACAATGAAGTGGTGGATTAGAAGGGCAAACTGCTATGCAGGCAAATTTCAATATTTAAAAATCAAGCCTGTAATGGGATAAGCAATTGTCTCCATGTGAGATCTGGCAATTTAAATGCTAAAAGTGTAAAGACTGAAAAAAAAAATAATATTTACACTTTAAAGCAATAGTCAACCAAATGGTTCTTCATCTTTAAAATAACCAGGAGGTCTGATGTTTTTAAATATAAAAATACAAATTACATCTTATTTTTTCCAATAAGAGTGGTATGTATTAATAGTGAGAATGTACTAAAGCCACTGTTAACTCACAAATTCATTGTAACTAAAATTAACCAACTATTTACAGTCGTTATTAAATATGTATGTTTCATTGAAAAACATCATATTCTGTTTTTCAGATACACATATCCTTTAACCAAGCTTCTTAGAAAATGAGGTCCTCATTTCATTTTATTTACACATAAACCAGACAGGTAATTCAAAGTAGTATTTGAGAGTTAAAATATCAAGCTGACAATGGTACACACACACACACACACATATATATATACAAAAGGTCAGCAGTTCAAATCCACCAGGCGTTCCTTGGAAACTCTATGGGGCAGTTCTGCTCTGTTATATAGGGTCACTATGAGTCGGAATTGACTCGACAGCAACAGATTTATTTATATATATATATATAGTTTTTAAATTTTTATATATATATATAACCCAAACCCACTGCCGTCGAGTCTATTCTGACTCATAGCGACCCTATAGGACAGAGTAGAACTGCCCCATAGAGTTTCCAAGGAGCGCCTGGCGGATTTGAACTTTATATATATATATATATGTATGTATGTATACTGGAGGTCTGGTGGTGTAGTGGTGGTGTAGTGGCGGTGTAGTGGTGGTGTAGTGGTTAAAACCCCCATAGGGTTTCCAAGGAGTAGCTGGTGGATTTGAACCACCAACCTTTTGGTTAGCAGCCTGAGCTGTTAACCACTACACTACCAGAGCTCCAGTATACATGCATAAAAAAAATACATGCATACATACATATATATATATATATATATATATATATATATATATATAAAGTTCAAATCCGCCAGGCGCTCCTTGGAAACTCTATGGGGCAGTTCTACTCTGTCTATAACATCACTATGAGTTCGAATTGACTCAATGGCACAGAACAAGAAATCATATATACATACACAAATGTGTGTGTGTATATATATATATATATAGAGAGAGAGAGAGAGAGAGAGAGAGAGTGCTTTGTCTGGGTGGTACAAATAATTAACTGAAAGGTTGGAAGGTTCAAGCCTACCCAGAAGCTCCTGGAAAGAAAGGCCTGTTTATTCCTTGGAAAATCAGCCATTGAAAACCCTATGGAGCACTGTTCTACTCTGACTTGGAATTGCTATGAGTTGGAACCAACTGGAGGGCAACTAGTTTTTGTGTGTGTGTGTGTGTTTGTGAGCATGCATATGAACATATTTTAGCATACTAGATTTATAAGATATCATGCTTGTTCCTTTTGTTGTACCCTTACTTATTTTATTTTCTTCCATCTTAAATTTTTTGCCTCTGTTCAGTCGTATCCATGGGTTAGTCTTATCCATGGGTCAGTTTATCTGTCCCCTTTACAAAGCCTGCATCAAATACTGGGGTTTGATTCCTGTCCTATTTTTACAGCAATTATTGTCTATGTTATTACTGAAACACTTGCTGTAAGTCAAGATACTCAACTTTTTTCCCCTTTCAGCAGAATACATTTGTGAAAGAGAAGGCTTAAATGGATGCCTGATGTGGTTAAGTGTTTGGCTGCTAACCAAAATGTCGGTAGTTTGTATATACCAGCGGCTCCTTGGAAACACTCTGGGCAGTTTTATTGTGTCCTGGAGGGTCACTATGAGTCAGAATTGACTCTACAGCAGCAAGTTTGGTAAGAATTTAGCAGAGGCTTAGTTTGCACCAGGGCTCAAACTGTTTCTTCCTGATTCAATCATAGCCAAGGAAGTGACACCAGAGCAGACCCAAAGTTTTAAAATTTGAGCGAACCGGAACTATAGCTGCTACAGGAAACATTACAGGTTGAAGCCCTGCTAGAAAATCTCCTCTTAGAAAACATTGGCAGCATACGCACATAGCAACCAAATCTCTTGCCCGTCTGATTTTGCACAGTCAGAAACAGCTGTGCCTCATTCCAAGATGGCAGCCAACCACACAGCTTTGAATGTATGTCACTCTCTTTAGTCCTGGCAAAAATCCAGTCTGATGCAGCAGGCTCCTGAAAGGGCTCACTCTGCCTCTTCAGAGTCTCCCATTCCAGGGCTTTGACCCATAATCTTTCCTGTTCCTGTTATGGTTTCAGATCACCCAAATTAAAAAAAAAAAAATCGGGTCTGTTCTGGTTTCACGTTGTCAGTCCTGACTGAACTGGTTCAAACCGTTTTGAAGCCCTGGGTAGAAGCCAGTGGACCTGACTTAAGAAGCCCTCTGTAACTCACCTGCTGAGACCTCCCATCAGAACTACTAAGATTACACATAGAATAAACTGATATGCACTAGGGAAGAGGTTGCAAACCCCAATTTTGACAGGGTTAAGGCAGGTAATATAAAAAGGGGAGATGGATTGGTGGGGCCTGGAGTGCATAGGGAGGTATTTGCTTAGTCTAAAGGGGCAGCTACTTCTCAGCTCTTGAATATTGGTGTCAGGTGGAACTGAATGCCCAGCCTCTCCAGATTATATAATCATACAAGAGAATACAGACATCCAAATTTCTTAAGTTTTATATAAAACAATGGACAGGCCAAATAAAGCACATACGCTAGTAAAAGATGCCCTTAAAACTACCAGATAATAACCTCTTGTCTTAGTCATCTAGTGCTGCTATAACAGAAATACCACAAGTGGATGGCTTTAACAAAGAGAAATTTATTTTCTCACAGTCTTTTTTTTTTTTTTAGTAGGCTAGATGTCCAAATTCAGGGCGTCAGCTCCAGGGGATGGCTTTCTCTCTGTTGGCTCAGGAGGAAGGTCTTTCTTGTCAATCTTCTCTTGGACTAGGAGCTTCTCTGCTCAGGAACCCTGGGTCTAAAGGATGTGCTCTGTTCCCAGTGCTTCTTTTTTGGTGGTATGAAGTCCCCAACTCTCTGCTAGCTTCCCTTTCCTTTTATCTCTTGAGAGATAAAAGGTGGCGCAGGCCACACCCCAGAGAAACTCCCTTTGCATTGGATCAAGAATGTGACATGGGCAAGAGTGGTATTACAATTCCACCTTTAACGCTTTTTAACATAAAATTACAATCACAAAATGGAGGTCAACCACACAATACTGGGAATCGTAGCCTAACCAAGTTGACACATATTTTGGGGAGGACACAATTCAATCCGTGACACCTCTGCATCCTCGAATGTAGACCCCAGGGAGGAAAAGGTCACATTTGTTAGATTATTGATCTTTAGAACCTAGAACAACCTCTGATACAGAGCAGGTATCCAATTTTTTTTTTTTTAATGAAAGAATAAATTATGAATGAATAGATTAAATAGTCTCCAATAGTATCATTGTTTCCCGAATTAAATAAAGCAATGTATTGTAACACAAAGCACCTGTCTAGAAGAGAGAAGGTATGTTTTGTAGGTCTAAATCTGCCTATTCCTGTCTATGAGGTCTTAGGCAATTTAGTTTTCTCATCTATAAAATACTGAGATTGGATTATACCGTTCATTTTCGAACACTGTCTTAAAAACCTTGAGGATTTTAGGGGAGGAATGATTCCAGGGGCTTCTGAGGGATGAGCTGGGTTACTAATAAGCAGTGAGTCTTCAGAACTTAGGAATTCAGAGTTAAGATTAACATTGGCCTTTTGGTAAATGATGATAGAGTAAACATAAACAGAATTATTTGTCTGCCTCCTCCCAGAACCCTGCTGAAATATCAAGAAAGATTTTTTTTTTAAGGTGTAAAAACTTGTGGACCAATAGACCAAAGAACAATACAAGAGCACAAAGAAATTAGAAACTGGGAAATTTAGCAGACTCAAGAATGCTTAATAGTAAATCTACCTACTTTTACACTAAATCTTACAGAACTATTTGAGTCTCCTGTCTATGTCCATGTACGACCTCTAAAATATATATTAAAAAGGATATATTTGAACAAAAAGGCCTAATGCTAAAAAGAATGTTTTTAAAAGGCCTTCCTAGTATTAACATTCAATGATTAGATGCTTGAAAGTAGGCTGTATTGTATAGAGCTGTGGCTATTGTACATTCCCCCAAGTCCTAGCACAATGGTGAACCCACAGCAGCTAATCCATAAAGGCTTCTTGTCTTGAATGAAATTCAAGACCACATTTCTCTGGCATCTTTACCACCAAAGTCAAAAGTGAAGTCAGGAAAGAAACATAGCGCCCTCTCTAGTAATGAGTTCCATGAAATTTGATGCTCTTTAAGTCCGGTTTTGTCAAATCTTCCACTTATGCAATGTGGGCACAAGTTATTTGTCATAGTAATTCATTAATTAGCATTTCAGAGCTAAGGCAACAAGTATGTCCAAAGAACCATTTCCAATGAGATTAGCAAGAGCAAAGCTGAAGCAATCTCATTCTAGAAAACATCCACTTGGAGCACCCTCGTTGATACGTTTCAGATTTTTTCACAGCCTCAAACCTAATGGGCAGAACTGGGCTTCCTTGAGATAGCATTTCAGCGAAACAGTTTTTAATTCATTTTACACAGCTCTTATTAGATTTGTAAGAAGATACACACTGTATAAGCACTCCATGGTCACTTGAGAGGAGAGTAGTTACGTGACTCATTTAACAGGCAATTACCTGTTTAAAAAAGAGACAAATATCCTGTGTCTGACAGAGGCTTTGCCTGCATGACACGAACCAAATGTCTGAGGCTGTTAGCAATCCTACACTGGGGTTGATTCTGAGCTCCTTTACAGAGCTCACCGATCTTTGGCTAGTTAAAAACAGTAAGTGTTTGATGGAACAGTCTGTATTTGACATCTTGACTGTTGTGGTGGTATATTGAATATTTGAATAAACAAGTTAAAATTATTTTATTACTTCTATTAAAAAACCCACTGCTGTTGAGTCCATTCTGACTCATAGTGACCCTATAGGACAGAGTAGAACAGCCCCGTGGAGTTTCCAAGGAGTGCCTGGTGGATTCAAGCTGCTGACCTCTTGGTTAGCAGCCATAGCACTTAACCACTACACCACCAGGGTTTCCATTACTTCTATTACTCAGCATTTATTAAGCTTCTACCAGGTATCAATTTCTATAAAAATGCATAGAACTAGGTATACACACACACAGATAAGGTACATGTAAAATGTAAAATCTAGGTTGGTGGGTTGCATCAATGCCAATATCCTGGTTGTGATATTTTACTATAGTGATGCAAGATGTTACCATGTATGAAGGGTATATGGTATCTCTATTGTTTCTTACAACTGTGTACACATGTAAAATTATTTCAAGAAATTTAAAAAATAGCATTGTTGACTGTGTCTATTGATTTACTGACTATCACTAACTTTATCTGAAGGCTTTTACTGTCATCCCACTTACGTGTACTGCCAGATAAGGGCGTACGCTGGCTGATGGGTGAATAGGATTTACATAGAAGTAAACCCCCCAAAAGGATTATGTATTTCAAGAATGCCATTTGCAGATAGTAGAATGTTGGTTAAGAAGTGATTCTCCTGGTGTATGCAGCTTAGTATTAGGGATCAAGAGAGTTGAAACAATAACCTGCATTTATTCTCTAGGAGTACACTATGGTGTGAAACGCTGGTGGGTTTGTTTAGCTCTGGATAGGGTGGATGAAGAAATTGGAAGTGGTAACCTGACAGATGGGTCATTTGACTCAACTCCTGAAAGTATCTTTGTGGAAAAAAAAAAAACACACATTGCGGTCAAGTCAATTCCGACTCATAGCAACCCTATAGGACATAGTAGAACTGCCTTGTAGAGTTTCCAAGGAGCACCTGGTGGATTTGAACTGCTGACCTTTTGGTTAGCAGCTGTAGTATTTAACCACTACATCACCAGGGTTTCCAGATTGAATTAATGGCCTTTGTCCATGTCCTTTGCCATGTGGCTTTGTAGTGTCTCCCTCTACAAATGGGGCTTTGTTCCTACCCCTGGCTCTGAGCTTGGCCTTGTGGCTTGATTTGGGCAATGAGTTGTCAGGATACCTGAGCAAGCAAAAGCTTAAAAAATACTTGTGTGGTTGAGCTTGCTCTTTTGTACTTATGCCATTCCCAGGACAAAGACACGCCTAGACTAACTACTAATACAAGGAGAAGGATGAGAGAAACAGGGAGCGAGCTGCTTGGTTAAACTGCTTTGGCAAGCCCAACCAAAAGCAGAGTCCTTGGCTGACCTGCAGATTCAGGAGTGAGCCCAGCCTAAATGATCTGCCCCATGGACATATGAGTTCTGATAATAGCTGATTGTTGAATGAAGCCACTGGGTTGTGAGGTGGTTTTATATGCAGCAACAGTTGGTAATCACTATAATTGTGATGTATGACCTATTGTATTTCAGACATGTGGCTGATGTCTGGAAGACTGTGATAGAGGGGCAGCAGGGAGGTCTATGGAAGAAGTTGTCAGGCAGGTGGTTTTAGCTTCCATCTAAATCAGGAGTCAGTGATATTTTTCTGTAATGGGTCATAAAGTAAATATTTTAGGTTTGTGGGCTATATAGTCTCTGTTACATGTCTGTTGCAGCCAAAAAAGCAACCATAGACAACAAGTAAATAAATGACTGTGACTGTGTTCCAATAAAACTTTATTTCCAAAAATACTGGGGAAGTCGGCATAACTTGACCAAGGTAAGGTCATAGATGCTTCATAGACATGTCTAAACACCTTGAGGGATCGGATTACTGGGCCGAGGGCTGGGGACTATGGTCTCAGAGGACATCTAGCTCAAAAAAATACAAGGAACTTTATTTCCAAAAATAGGTGGTAGGTGGGAATTGGCCCACAGACTTTATAGTTTGTTAACCCCTGATCTAGATTCTTGTACTAGTACTGTATTATTTAATAAAACATTAAGGTTCCTTGTGAAAATTTAAGATAAAGATGGCATATATATGGCATGAATGCCTGAAATGTTCTCTCTAACCTGTCATGGAACCCTTTGCCCAGCTTGGAAATGGCCTCTGAATTCTTCATATCACAGCAATCCAGGCAGTTATTATTATTCTTTCATTACTTTATGTAGCTGGTAAGGTACATAAACAAAAATAAATACTTCCTAACCTTAATTCAAGGCCTTCTCTTCTATCAGTCATGCAAAAATATCACAACTTTAAAAAATAATTGTGAATTTAAGGGCAACTCTTCTGACAAGAAATTGGAGGTAACTAAACTGTAGTAGAATAGGAAACCCTGGTAGCATAGTGGTTAAGTGGTACGGCTGCTAACCAAAAGGGTGGCAGTTTGAATCCACCAGATGCTCCTTGGAAACTCTATGGGGCAGTTCTACTCTGCCCTATAGGCTCACTATGAGTTGGAATCGACTTGATGGCAATGGGTTTGGCTTTTTTTTTTTTTTGGTAGTAGAATAAAAAAATGAAGTTGTAAGAATTGGTTAAGTTATATTAAGTCAATGCATTTGCTTTCAAAGTACATATTTATGCTTTTGAAACTGTGAAATTTGAATTGAGAACCTAGAAAGGTACAAGCAGACTCATATTAGGGAACATCTGGTTAAGGAATCTCCTGAAATCCAGACTTGTAAATAGGAGAGGCAGTGGGAGAGGAGGGTTTTCTTGCAAAATCAGGTAGGTTCTTTGGTGGGGTGCTCCATACTTTTAGTTAGACCATGCACATGTGGACAATAAGGCATGATGATGAAACAGGATGGGTGAGAATCTTGTTAACAAATTCCCTAAACTCAACCGAGGTGAATGCAAAGTCTTTGTCGCATAGCTGTAATGGCTGCAGATGAAAGAAGATTTGAGGAGGGACTATGAGCACTGCAAGCTAGTTTGGGGAGTCTGTCAAAATTGAAAACTGTTTTTTCCCTAATGGTCCAACAAATCCAATTAGGATGATTGATCATGGCGTTTGGTGGTTTCACCTACTGTCATAGATTGAATTATGTCCCCCCTGCCAAAATGTGTCTATCAACTTGGTTAGGCCATGATTCCCAGTATTGTGTGTTTGTCCTCCATTTTGTGATGGTAATTTTATGTTAAGAGAATTAGGGTGGGACTATAACACCACCCTTACTCAGGTCACCTCCCTGAGCCAATATAAATGGAATTTCCCTGGGGTGTGGCCTGCACCACCTTTTATCTCTTAAGAGATAAAAGGAAAGAGAAGCAAGCAGAAAGTAGGTGACCTCATACCACCAAGAAAGCAGCACCAGGAGCAGAGCACATCCTTTGGCCATGGGGTTCCTGTGCCTGAGAAGCTCCTTGACCAGGGGAAGATTGAGGACAAGGACCTTCCTCCAGAGCTGGGAGAGAGAGAAAGCTTTTCCCTGGAGTGATGCCCTGAATTTGGACTTGTAATCTACTAGACTGTGAGAGAATAAATTTCTCTTTGTTAAAGCCATCCACTTGTGGTATTTCTGTTACAGCAGCACTAGATAACCAAGACACCTACATTGAGCCCAAGCCATCATGTACATGCTGACTCCTGCCATGGTGGTTTATCTTCAAAATCAATTAAAACAAAATCAATTCCAAGGCACCATATTTTCTAGCCAAGGCTTCTTTGCTAACAGGCCTGAATGTGCTGCCTCTGGTGGGACTAATAAGATGTGACACTGGCCTTCTGGACTAACCATGGAATTTCCTCATTGAATCCTTTCTTTATCGAGCAGTCATCCTTTGGTAATGACTTGTGAACAGCTTGAACTCTGCCGTCAATTCTTGACCAACCAATCCCTCCACACTTCAGTAAAGGAGGCCAGCCTGGAAACCTGCAATTAATCATACAATTTGATCTGTCCTCTTGGGCTAGGGAATTCTTCTAACACTGTCACTTGAGAGGAGGTAGTAGCACTAGGTACGACCTGCAGGGTAAGTAGTTCAGGCCACCTACAGTTCCGAGTCATTTAATGTCACAAACTCCGAAACATGGAATGAAAGATTGGGGGATACTGCATGTGTGGTGAAATAATTAAACATATAGAGTTATTCTTGGAAAAGAGTCTCCCCAAAAGGCTTGGAAGAAGTAAACATTGTAGGGCTATAAGCCCACAAAATTTTATGATCCCTGCCATAGCAGAAAGATCTTTAAACCATCAAGTTGGGGATCATTTTTTAGTGAGGAGTTACTGGTGCCATCGAGTCACATGGGGATTGGTGGCTAGCAAAGTTGTGACTTGAATTGCATGCCCCCAAACACATGATCAACTGAAAGACAGGGATTCAGGGAGCATTTGATGCTAATCATCCTGAGCTGGGGTTTGCTGGCATTTCCATCTACCTCCACTTATTCTTTGACACTTCTCCTATCTCCACATCCCCATGCAGAGACTTGAGCATGAGAACAGGGAAAGGAGAGAGGACTTCTCTCTAATTTCTTTCTGTTCTAAACCTTGACCTTCCTGTTCAAAATAACTGCTTAGATCAGTCATGGATGAAGCTGAACCTAACAGTGGCCAGTGCCTATAAATTACTCTGCTGTCTTGTCCATTAACTGCCAAGGAGAAAATATCTGTCTAAAGTACAGACATCCCTAGTATGTCAAGACCTTAAGTTTAAAGACAGAATTTGGAGGGGTCTCCAGGACACTCCTTTGACCCTATTCCCCTGATCCTTTACTTTTAATATTCCTCTCTCCAATCTGAATCCCTTGAGAAGGGAACAAAGTAGAGAGTTCAGAGCTATGGGGCCAAGAGTTAGGAAAGGGATAAAGAAGAACAAAGAGCACGCATGTGTGAGACTTGTGGAGAATTCACAAAAACTGGATTTTATTTGTCATAAAGGCTTTTGGTAATTATGTCCCTCATATGATTCAGGCACTTGCAGCCTGGGCAGCTAACAAAACATCTGTTTGTAGAAAAGTGCTGAAATATGCAAAGCACCACGGCTAATTGTGTTTTCTACCCTATCCCTTTCATTTTCTGTCCAGACTGGAAGCTCAGGAGCTTTCCTCATTCTTTTATTAAGAAGAAAACGATCAGCAAGGGAAAAACATGAAATTCACAGAGCCCAAACAAATGAAATGCAAAGAAAAAAAAAATATTGTGGTGAAATTGTCTACCTAATCAATAACATTGCTAAATTGAACGTCAGTGTCTGCTTTGACAGCTGACTCAATATAACCCAAATATGAAGACGATAAAGCTTGTCTGAGGAAGCTCATTTTAAAATTTATTAATGTTATTTTTCTCAGCCCATACACCTGCTGGTGAGTCATTTTGTTGCCAATAATAGGATCCTACAGACCGCTTATAGGCTGTGTCACCTACCTTATGGTCCCCTTGCATTATTATAGGAGTGGCACATGTTATATCCATGTCCAGGGACATTATCTGATGAATGATACAGCTGAATAGATGGACCAGCCACTTTTTATAATGAATTTCTGTGCATAGAAATTTGTGGAGAAAATATTCTGAAATCTTAAAAAGCCACGTATTAACATGCTCATCATGATCATATAGTGTTTCTCTAAAATCCTGTAACTGTGCATTTTAACATAGTTTAAGTACAGTGTATACATATGGTTTTGTGTCTTTGCTTTCCTCTCCTAACGTACCATATTTCCATAATAGATTACACAATACAATTTTAAAGACCACAGACGGTTCAACATATTGATGTATTTAGTGAATATTTTAACGTGTCTTCTCTGTTCTGAAGCTAGTACCCTGACATCTGCCAACTGGAAATAATTTTTAACTGAATTAAATATGTATGTACTCCAGTCCCAATACACACAAGCCTGAAAGATGCAAGATAAAGTGTTTATGCTTCTCACTAAGACTAGCCATTAGCTTTTGACACCCCGTGTATAATTCTGGACGCTTAGCCCCAAGTTCCTCCCTTGTGATGGCAGAATCCTTTGATGGTTCACACATGTTCTTGGGAAGCCATTGTCATTTCTCTTTTGTGCCCCCATATGGCTTTTTGTTTACTGCACACTCAGGGCACTTAGTTTCTTCCTACCATCCCTTCACTGCCTTATTGACTTTGTGAATACTGGTCTTTCTTTCATTGGTGTGGCCCTGGCTGGGGTAACACTTTGAAATTTGATGTGCTGAAGTGGGGCAAGGAGTCTCTTTCCACCATTGATAGAATTATTTTATTGGTTCTCAGCTTAGGGCAGGATTTTATCCATTTACTTGTTCGTTCAGTAGCTATACTTCTTCTGGCTTTGGTCCTGTGCATGGCACTGGAGCAATAATGGTGAACATACAGACATGGTCTCTCCCTCATGGAGCTGGCAGTCATGTGATTGTCTTTTATTGCTTGGCACTGTTGATGTTGTTATTAGGTACCATCGTGTTGGTTCTGACTCATAGCAAGCCTAAGTACAACAGAACCAAACACTACCCAGTCCCACGCCGTCTTCACAATCGTTGCTATGTTTGAGCCCATTTCTGCAGTCACTGTGTCAATTCCTCTCATTGAGGGTCTTCCTCTTTTTTGCTGACCCTCTACTTTACCAAGCATGATATTTTTCTCCAGGGACCGGTTCCTCCTGATAATGATGTCCAAGGTATGTGAGACGAAGTCTCACCATTCTTGCTTCTAAGGAGCACTCTGGCTGTACTTCTTCTGAAACGAATTTGTTCGTACTTGATGTTAAGAGGATCTTTTTTCATCTGACATGGTTTATCAACTAAATATTATCCCCACCTCCCATTCTAGTGAACTTGTCTGATAGTGACTATACACACAGCACTGATACCTAATCTATCTCTGCAACAACATAGAGCACTTTACCCCTACAAATAAAATCTTTCCTCAACTGATGTGTTCAGTGAGAGGTTAAGGATGGTTCCTCCACTCCTTCTGTGCCCCATTTGAAAGCATCAGTCTGTCATATCCATTTGCTGTCTCATTCATAGACTCTAGAATAATGAGCGTCTGTGGAGACATGCACCCCCAATACTTGTATATAAATCTTTGTACCTTAAAAAACATATAGGGTACCTCAATTTGAGTATAAGTAACATAGGCCCATGTGTTTGACTTGTTAATATAAATGTAATATGTTAAAATGCCTAAAAATGAGTGCTATAGAAATAAAATTACTGGTTATATTCAGGACTTCTGAGGCAGGTGACAGTATCCCAGAAATGGCCACCTGTTCCTTAAAGCAATTTAAATTAGATGTTGATTGGTCAAGGAGAAGGCAGACAGAGTGAAGTGGGAAATCAACCACTGAAAACCCCAGGAGGAAAGGCTTCTATGGGCTTAAAATGATGTACTGGGCCCTGCTTGCCCATAAATGTCTCCACTATAAAACAGAGGAGAGGGCTTGGTGAAATTTCTTCACTCTAGCAGTCTCCTTCAACATTTTACACAATCTCTCCAGGGCAAAGAGGAGAGCCTGACTTCCCTGGACTCCTTCAAAGAGCCCTTCATTCCTTTGTGTATTTACTCAGTTTCCACCAGTGTGCTAGCTACTGCAGGGGTACAAAGACACATAGGATATACTAGACTGAGTCAAATGGGACTCAGTTTCTGTCTTTGACTTGAGCAGATGATCTTTCTTAACTTAACAAGAGAAAAAAAAAAACCACCTCTCAGATTGATGACAGTACGTAAAAATAAAACACATTTAGAAGTGTCCTGCAACTGTTGTTGTTAGTTACTGCCAAGTCAGTTCAGGCTCAAAGTGACTGTATGTACAATAGAATGAAACGCTGCCCAGTCCTGCACCATCCTCACACTCTTTGCTATGTTTAAGCCTATTCCTGCAGCTACCACCCACCACCATGTCAGTATAGCCCTTGAGGGTCTTTCTCTTTATCGCTGACCCTCTACTTTACCAAGCATGACGTCCTTCTCCAGGGACTGGCCCTTCCTGATAACATGTCCAAAGCACGTAAGATGAAGTCTCACCGTTCTCCTTTCCAAGAAGCGTTCTGGTTCTACTTCCTCCAAGACAAATTTGTTTATTCCTCTGGCAGGACATGGAATATTCAAAATTCTTCACCAACATCATAATTCAAATTTATCAGTTATTCTTTTGTCATCCTTATTCATTGTCTAGCTTTCACATGTGTATGGGGCAAATGAAAATATCATGGTTTTAAAAAGGTCTTTTGCAGCAGATTTGCCCAATGCAATACGTAGTTTGACTTCTTGACTGCTGCTTCCATGGGCGTTGATTGTGGATCCAAGTCAAATGAAATCCTTGACAACTTCAATTTTTTCTCTGTTTATCATGATGTTGCTTATTGATCCAGTTGTGAGGATTTTTGTTTCCTTTATGTTTTTATGTTGAGGTATAATCCATACTGAAGACTGGGGTCTTTGATCTTCATCAGTAAGTTATTCAGGTCTCCTCACTTTCAGCAAGCAAGGCTGTGTCATCTGCATAATGCAGGTTGTTAATGAGTCTTCCTCCAATCCTGATGCCCCATTCTTCTTCATTTAGTTCAGCTTCTCAGATTATTTGCTCAGCACACAGATTGAATAAGCATGGTGAAAGGATACAACGCTGATGCATACCTTTCTTGATTTTAAACTATGCAGTATCCCCTTGTTCAGTTCAGACAACTGCTTCTTGGTCTATGTACAGGTCCCCCATGAGCACGATTAAGTGTTGTGAAATTTCCTTTCTTCACAATGTATCCGTAATTTGTTATGATCCACACAGTCGAATGTCTTTGAATAGTTAATAAAACACAGGTAAATATCTTTCAGGTATTATCTGCTTTCAGCCAAGATCCATCTGACATTAGTAATGATATTCCTCGTTCCACGTCTTCTTCTGAATTCAGCTTGAATTTCTGGCTGTGTCCTGTACCTAGTCCTGGTAAATCATTAACCATTAATATAAGTTGATTCCTTTCTTCTTGTTTCTCTTTCTCATTTTCTCCTTCTTTCCCTAGAGATACCTTCTTTTTATTAATTTTTTTTAACAGAGAAGAATTTATTTTCTCACAGTCTAGTAGGCTAGAACTCCAAATTCAGGGTGTCAACTCCAGGGAAGGCTTTCTCTGTGGGCTCTAGAGAAAGGTCCTTGTCACCAATCTTCTCCTTGACTAGGAGCTTCTCTGGACAGGAACCCTGGGTCCAAAGGACGCACTCTGCTCCTGGCACTGCTTTCTTGCTGGTATGAGGTCCCCCCTCTCTGCTTGCTTCCCTTTCATCTCTTGTAAGATAAAAAGGGGTGCAGGCCACACTCCAGGGGAACTCTCTTTACATTGGATCAGGGATATGACCTTAGTAAGGGTGTTACATACCACCTTAATTCTCTTTAACCACAGGTAGGGATTATGATTTGTAACACATAGGAAAATCACAAAATGGAGAACGACCACACAATACTGACAATCATGGCATAACGAAGATGACACATATTTTGGGGGGGGGGACACAATTCAATCCATGACATTCTACTCTTTGGCCCCCCAAAATTCATGTCCTTGCCACGTGTAAAACATATTCAACCCATCGCATCACAGCAAAAGCCTTAAATTAACTCCAAGTCCAAAATCCAAAACTCTCTTCATCTATGGAATCTAGAATACAAGTTATCTGCTTCCAAAGTATGATGGCAGAACAGGCACAAATTAGACATTTCCATTACAAACAGGAAAAATTAGAGGGAAAGAAGGCATAACAGGCACCAAGCAAGTCAGCAGAACACATTACATTAGCCCTCAAGGCTCTGAAAATAATTCTCTGTTCTCTGAGACTATTTACACAATAGCCCTGCCCTCCAGACTCTAGGTTTGGCCACACTGTCCAGATTCTGAGTGGAGGCCCCTAGGCCTTGGGCTTTAGCTCCGCCTTCCAGGCCCACTGGAACAGCAACTCTGCTCCCTCTGCTTTAGACTCACCATTCTCCTACTCTATCTGAATGGCAACTCCACCCTTAGAAACACCAGAGGCCAAGGCTCCACCCTTTGAAACTCCACCAGGTCATGGCCATACCTTTTTAGACTGAGGCAGTTCTGCTTTCTGTGTTTGTTGGCCTTTCAGCCCTTGGGCCTTATGCTCACATCTGCGCTGCTGGGGCAAGCGTTCCAAAGCTCAGTAGCTCTGCTGATAAGTGCCTGGAGGCACTCCGCTCCTCCAGGAAGCCTCCTGTGCACAGGCAGTCAGCTGTCTTGCTTTGCGTGTAGGCTCCAGCACTGTCTAGTGCTGGTCTCCGGGCTCTGCTGCTGCTGGTCCTCTGCTGCTCTTTCTCACCATCTGCGCCTTCTCTGGTTTTAAAGAGTTCTCATCACTTCCTTCTGAGTCTTCTATCCATTCACAGTTTCAAAACCACTTCCACATTTTAGGTATCTATTAGAGCAGCACCGCACTCTCTTGGTACTAAATCCTGCCTTAGCCATCTAGTGCTGCTACAACAGAAATACCACAAATGGATGGCTTTAACAAAGAGAAATTTATTTTCTCACAGTCTAGTAGGCTAGAAGTTCAAATTCAGGGCATCAGCTCCAGGGGAAGTCTTTCTCTCTTTGTCAGCTCTGGAGGAAGGTCCTTGTCATCAGTATTCCCTTGGACTAGGAGTTTCTCCATGCAGGAACCCTGGGTCCAAAGGACACAGTCTGTCCCTGGCACTGCTTTCTTGGTGGTAGGAGGTCTCCTTGCTTTAATAATTTCATAATCTGTTTCTTAAGGTCAAAACTAATTTCAATGGTAAGCAGATTTTTGTATCCCAACATAAAAATAAAAAATATAATTATTTATGATTTCCTAAAGCCACCTAAGCTACAGAATCTGATAGTAAAAATTTAAAGTCAAACAACTCAATACTCATGATACCAAACCAAACCAAACAAACCCAGGGCCGTCAAGTCGATTCCGACTCATAGAGACCCTATACTCATGATAACAACAACAAAAACACAATAATATTTATAGGGGTTTACACATATATCATCTTTTCTGAGCCTCACTATAATTTTATGACACATATTTCTTTATCTCCCTCACAAACATGCATGAATTTCAAGATATCTGCCAGAGTAAGACAGCTCTGAGGTCTTAGAGGTGGTCTTTGAATCCACTTCTTCTGATTCTAAACCCTAGGTTCATTTTCCTAATCTCATATTTTAGACCACAAGCTAAAAGAAGGCGCAGAAGTTTACACCGATGTTTATAGCAGAAGCTGTGGGTTTTCCTCACTACCCTTTCCCACCCACACCATATCAGACACAGAGACACAAACACACACATTCACGTATACGCAGATGACAAATCTCACAGAATGGAGTCTTTACGCCTTTTGTTACAAGTACATGTTGTTACATATTTTTGTACGTATTTGTTTTTAGAGACACTTTCTAAACTCCTGAGATATTTCTATTCTAGTCCATTGGGAATTTTTTTTTAGAATAAGAAGACTTCTAAAATAATAAACTAGATTTTGAAAGTGAATTTATTCTCTCATTTTGAAGAAACAATTTAATCATCAACATTACATTTTTAATAATTATTTCTACTTATGCTTGGAATTTCATAGTCTTAGCCAACATACTTTAATCCCTTTCATTATTAGCTTATTTCACACAAGTCATTAAGAATGACTCCAATACTTTCCTTGCATCTCAGTTGCCTTTTATCATCAAGGAAACTCTGCCACTGACTGTGGTAAATATAGATACATGAGCGCGTGCAATGGGAGTTGTGGTAATGGCAGAAAGAAAAGAAATGCACTCCACAAGGCAAATAGGGCAAAAGCTATACCAAGAAAGAAGGATTTGAGTGTCAGCAAGAGAACTAGATGAAATAATTTGAATTCTGGGTAGGGAAGGGGTCTATCTTCTCTTTTCACTTACCCCTTATCTCTATCTGCAAACCGGAGCATGCCTGCTGTCTGATTTGGGCAAGCAGCTGGAATCTCCGGTGAAAGAATGTGGCCTCACCCTTGACAGATAAAGAGATGACCATGTAGCAAGTGATGAGAGAGAGAAGTGATCCCAGGAAGCAGAGAAAAATCCCCAGGTCAGCAGGAAGTTCGGCCAAGGTCAAGGTCATGAGTAAGAGACTGTCAGCAGCAGTGAAGTGGGAACACTTGTGCCAGCAGCTTTAGGGGGAAAAAAAATGTCTAGGACTCTGCTATGAGTTGTCATGGGCCTCGAAGTGGAGTGAGCGCTTCAGAGATGACAGTATAGGAATCTTTAGGGCCAAGAATGATGTTGTTATGAGTCATATACATCTTTGACTAGAAAGTTTCCACCTTAATTGGTTAGATTGTATCTGGTAGAAATTAGATGAGTGTCCTCCTAGGTACACAGTTTCCTGCAAACCCAGAGCAGAAGAAAGAAAACAAGTCTTTATTTTAGATTTACTCTCTAGAGCCGAGGCATTTTTCTTGAACTGTAATGCAAGTAAAAGTATAACACACATATTAAAAGGATATTCTTCAGAGCTTGTGAAAATGAGTTCAATTTATATGAAATGATCGAAAATGAAACCATCCAGATACCAGTACTCCCATTCTTCTCTGAAGCATAAAATGCCGCAGTTTAATAGGAACATTACAAATGAGCTACAAGGGAGAAAAGAAGAAAGAAAACCTTCAGATACACAGAGCGAGCCTTTTCTTTATTGTTACCCTGATAACATTATAATCTATCAAGAAAAATTACCATCATCACACATTCTGATCACCCATATCACAACCAGGGATGAGAAAGTAACGGCTAAGGACAAAGTTAAAAGATTTGCCTCATGTTGTTACCACCACCATTGCATCTAGATGTACAAACATGAAATAACAATTACGTGGCAATCATTTATAAATTCTAAATGATACCAAATAGTATACATTCTTAGATACACTGAAGAAACATGAGAGATTTTATTAGGTAGCAACTGTCTCTGTCCATACGCTGGCCCATATTTTTCCTTGCCCATTACATTGTAATGGATCTAGAATATCTCCATGGCAACTTCTGGGCACATATCTATCTACATAACAGTATTTTTCATTAGTTTCACATATTATAAACATGGATCTGACTTGCCACATGACTGCATTTATATGAAAATTATACATGCACATATATACACATGTGTACAGACTTTTACACATCCAAATGTCCAAAAAGAATTTCAAATAATTTAGGAGAAATGAACTTTAACAGAGAAGTTAAGGTTAAAAAAATTAGATTGAAATAATTTATTGGAAGGGGAAAGATAATTGTTTCAGGAAAATGGGATAAAATACATAATTCTGATAGCCCTGTTAACCCGGGCAGAAAGGATAATATATTGTGTCATTATATAGTTCTAATCTGATAAAAAGGAAGAGACAAACTTCCTCTTCCTTATTTAAAACAGGAAGTCATTGTGTGTTATCTTACATAATAGGCATTGATATTGTGATAAAAAGACTCCTACTTTCTTGAGGACAACATAGAAATACGTTCCATATGCCTATTTTGTTGCTTTATAGACTTGGATAAAAATCAAGGGACTGAGATGGTGATATACAGGTCTTTAATGGTTTTGTGGAGGTGACATGGTGACATATCAGAAGCTGCTAGGGGAGGTCAACCAAAGAGGACCTGGTTACCTAGTAAATTAGTAAGATGGTTCTGCTTCGGTATTCATTCATGTAATTTTCCTTCCTGCCACCCATTCAGATTCTCCTCTCTTCTCCACAACAAAACCTATTCCTAGGGAGGATTTGATAGTAACTTAATTGAGTCCATATTTGCTTCCAAATATGGGATAAGAGAATTTTGCATTTGTTATTCAGGCCTGGAGAAAGAAGAAGAGATTCATGGCGGGGGCGGGAGGGGGGGTGGGTTGGGGAGGTTGGAGATGAGAGGCCTTCCCAGTGGTTGCCTGTTCCTCAGATTGTCTTTCTATTCCAAGGTAACTTCCTCTGTGCATTCAATTATAAGGCACCTAAAACCCTGCCACAGACTATGGTAAAATATAGATACCTGAGATATAGAGAAGACAAGCAAATGATACATGTGCCCCATCTCCATGGATTAAATGCCTTACTCAGAAATTGGAAAAAAAAAAAAAAAAGGTATTTACAAAAAATGACAAGATACCTGATCATTTCTAAAACACAGTTTTGGCATGCTGCATAAGTCATCAAAGTTGGGGTGGAATAAAAATCATGAACCATTACTAGCTGATTTTATCAGATGAAGACATTTGGTTTAATGTCTGTAGATACATTACAAACAGTTTAGTTGTGTCAACACTTATTTCAGTGCTGACTGGTGGATCACAGTGTGGTTCAAAGCACAGGCACTGGAAGCAGACGGCTTGAGGCTCATGTCCTGGCTATGTCATTTACGGTCTGTATGATCATTACCAAGTTACTTGAGCTCCCTAAGCATCAGCTTCCTCGTCTGTAAATCAAGATAAAGGTTTACCTTCGAGTTTGTATGGTAAATGCTTTAGATAACTTAAACAATCACACAGTGATTAGCACTGTGCCTTGAATATAGGAATGGCTTCAAAACATGGTAATTACCATCACCTCCACCTCTACAATTGTTACTATTTCCTGTATCTGCTCAAAACCCACAATAGACATGTAAGCATGAGAACTTTCTGATGTGCAGTATAATATATAAAAAATAAGCAGAAATATTTCCTTTTTCATGGACTTTGCATAGAAATCACCTAGTCCAACTGCCAATGAACATGGAAAAATAGGGATGAATTTAAAAACTTAGGTAGAATTAAGGTAATTTTCAGGTCCTGTGACAGAAACAGATAATTTTCGGGTCCTTTGACAGAAACAATGAGAGCATTTTTTAAAGTTTTATATTGCAAGACTCCATTAAATCAAAATGCTTTGAAACATTTTATTTAAAAAAATGCTAATTTGGAGATCTTAAAAAAGCACAAGATCTAGAAGATATCAGATGGCAGACCAAAAGAAAATTGGGCAAAGTCTTCAGAGAAATATTTTATACTCTGTCCTTTCTCATTTATTTTTGGATATGTTTCCATGGAGTTCTATCCTTGTGGGGTAATTGGACTATGTTCATATCTAAACAGCAAGAAAATGTTCTAGAAAACTAAGCCTGAAAGCTAACATAACTTTCCCCCATCAAATATTCAAGTGACACAGTACTTCTCACATTGACATTCAAGGGCTATCTTATGAGAATCAGCTTGGTGCTTCTTAAATATGCAGATTACCTCAACCAGGCACCCCCTAAGTCAGAATATTGGCCCCAAAATGTATATTTTCAGCATTCTACCCATATTGTTTAAAATCCATTGTGGTAAATATTGGATAAGTACATGTCTTCTTTGGATATTTTAGAGAAGAGAACTTCTTTCGTTAGTACTACTTTTCCATAAATGGTAATTATGATCAAGTTGCTTTATTATTGACATTCATTTTTGGCTTTCACCACATTGGTGAATATGGTCCTTATATATGGAAACATCTGAGAGATAGAAATCAGTCATCATAGCTTTAATGATTGAGCTCAAGAAGCTGTAGGCACAAAATAGTGCCTACATGAAGTTTCTCATGAAGTTTTGGTGTGGTTGTTCCACTCTTCATCTGTGTTCGTTTACAGCACCAGGCCATCTCTCCTTAACTACAATATATCTGTTTAACTCAGTTTATGTAACACCTAAGGAGCCCTGGTGGTTCAGTGGTTAAGTGCTCAGCTGCTAACCAGAAGGTTGGTGGTTCGAACTCGAATCCGCCAGTTGTTCTGTGGGAGAAAGATGTGGCAGTCTGCTTCCATAAAGATTTCAGCCTTGAAAACTCTATGGGGCAGTTCTACTCTGTCCTATAGGGTCTCTATGAGCCAGAATTGACAAAATGACAATGGATGTTTTTATATAACACCTAAAAACAGCACTACATACACAGGATAATCTCAGATAACAGACAGAAGAGACAGGGAGGACATTGGCTCTGTCTAAACCCTGGTGGCATAGCAGTTAAGTGCTATGGCTGCTAACCAAAGGGTCTGCAGTTTGAAAACTCTATGGGGCAGTTCTACTCTGTCCTATAGGGTCGCTATGAGTTGGAATTGACTCGATGGCACCGGGTTTGGTTTTTTGGTTTTATGCAAAAATTATCGAGTGAATTATAAAGTTAAACATTAAACCCAATCTTCAAAGCATAGAGTATTTTTTAGTGTTCCCCACTGGTTGCATCTCATTATGCAATAGGCCTATTCATATAAATTAAAAGACGTATTCTGTAGAATCATAAAGTAGCATTTTCAAGTGTGGTTTTAGAAGAATCTTAGAGAAAGAGAGACTAGATTTCAGAAAAATAATAAATAAAACAGTAAAAGGTACTAATCAAATTTCAGCTTCTAAAATATGATTTCCTATATTTTCATCTGAGCATAAATTTAATAGCTCACCACCTAGAAGTAGTTCAGTTTCCTGCCAAATCTCTTTAATTTCTTTGCAACGGAAACCATAAAAGCAAAAGAGAGAGAAATAGACAGAGAGAGAGAGACTGTGCATTTTTGTGTGTCTGTGTGTGTGCGTAAACAGTTCAATGTTATAAACCCTCCTCTGAGGTAGCTTATGTCTGCTTGAAATTCTCTAATATGCTAATAAGCCAGAACCAAAGGAGGACTTGAAAAAAGAATTCCTATGAAATCAGCTGAGTTTATGACTGTCAATATGTTTGAGACCTGCCATTAAAAAAAGGAGGCACTTGGGAGCCAAGATGGCGGAATAGATGGATGCTTCCGGCGAGCCCCCTTTACAACAAAGACCTGAAAAAACAAGTGAAACGAGTATATTTGTGACAAGCTGGGATCCCTGAGCATCAAAGGCAAGCTTAGACAACGAACTGAGGGGCAGGGGGAGGAAGAGACTGTTCAGAAGTGGAGAGGAGTTACCGGACCTGAATCGTGGGGAGCCCCCAGGCACCATTCTCGGAGCAGCAGTGGCAGCGGCAGTGGGGTGGTACTAGCATTCTGCCACAGTTTCCTGAGGGAGAAGCAGCCAACCGCACAGCCTACTCACACCTCCAGAACCTGAGGAGAACGGTACTCTCTCCAAAAGCTAAGTACTTGCATATATTTTACCTTGCCCCCGCCCCCCCAAGCTGGCTTCAGCAGCTGAATCCCTGGGCCTGAGATAGACCCTGATGAGCACCTAGAGCCATCCTCCTGGCCTTAGAGAAGGAAAAAATTTGCCACTGGGGGGAAAAGATAATTTCTTAGCTCCATTAACCAGGGGAGCTCAGGACAGAAGCAGCTCCTTTACAGGAATAAACTGTCCATAGACCTTGAGCACCTTTCCCTTCTGCATGGATCTGTGTGGGCCTATTTCAGGAGAATAGGCCCTTGTTGGCTAACTCCAACCATTTCAGCTGTGCGGTGGAAAAGTGGGTATTTGATGTTTGACTTTGCTTTGCCTATTAAACAAGGTCCTCACTTACCCACATCAGGGACCTAAGGAATGGTAGCTACACTCAGGGCCCCCAGCCACCAGTGACAGGGGTCCAAAGATAACTGGTACCTCCCACCCCTTACAACCAAAAACTTTGGGTGCCCATGGTCCACCTGCAGAACCCATCCACCACCATGCTCTAGGGAACAGGGACGTGTTTTCCTCAGAGACACTCAGGGGTAGGTTTTCAGACCCCTGCCTTGTTCAGAGCATGACCTCCTGCTGCAATCAGATACCGGTATATATGCCAATCACCCCTGCCCCTCTAAGACTGTAGGACAGAGCCTGTACTACACACTTGTTGATCAGATACTTAGAAACCTAAGCTGAATTCATACAAGAAAACTGAATGGACTCCTAGACTGATACACCTGATAACAGCTCTAGCCAGCTGGGGACAGGACACCAGAGCTCCAAAGGTGAAAATAATCAAGCTAGCTCACTCAAGCAACCCATAGGGGTATACCAAAACAAAAAAAAGCAAGCAGCTATGACACAGTAAACAAGCATAAACTAATACGATAACTTATAGATGGCTCGGAGACAACAGTTAATATCAAGTCACACAAAGAAACAGACTGTGATCACCTCAACAGGCTCTCAAAACAAAGAATCCAGCGATCTTCTAGGTGGAAGTGCATTCCTGGAATTACCAGATGCAGAATACAAAAGTTAAATATACAGAACCCTTCAAGACGTCAGAAAGGAAATGAGGCAATACTCAGAACAAGCCAAGGAACAAACAGATAAAGCAAATGAAGAAATTAGAAAGATTATTCAGGAACATAATGAAAAGTTTAATAAGCTGGAAAAATCTATAGACAGACAGCAATCAGAAATTCAGAAGATTAACAATAAAATTACAGAATTAGATAACTCAGTAGAAAGTCAGAGGAGTAGAACTGAGTAAGTAGAAGCTAGAATTTCTGAACTTGAAGATAAATCACTTGGCACTAATATATTTGAAAAAAATCTGATGAAAGAATTTTAAAAAATGAAGAAACCTTAAGAATCATGTGGGACTCTATCAAGAGAAATAACGTACGAGTGATTGGAGCACCAGAACAGGGAGGGATAACAGAAAATACAGAGAGAATTGTTGAAGATTTGTTGGCAGAAAACTTTCCTGATATTGTGAAAGATGAGAAGATATCTATCCAAGATGCTCATCGAACTTGACATAAGGTAGATGTTAAAAGAAAGTCACCAAGACATATTATAATCAAACTTGCCAAAACCAAAGATAAAGAGAGAATTATAAGAGCAGCGAGGGATAAACAAAAAGTCACCTACAAAGGAGAGCCAATAAGAATAAGCTCGGACTACTCGGCAGAAACCATGCAGGCAAGAAGACAATGGGATGACATATTTAAAAAATTGAAGGACAAAAAATTGCCTGCCAAGAATCATATATCCATCAAAACTGTCTCTTAAATATGAAGGTGAACTTAAGACATTTCCAGATAAACAAAAGTTCAGGGAATTAGTAAAAACCAAGCCAAAACAGTGGGAAATACTAAAGGGAGTTCTTTGTTTAGAAAACCAATAATATCAGGCATCAGTACAAGACTAGAACACTGGGCAGAGCAACCAGAAGTCAACCCAGACAGGGAAATGCAAAAAAAAAAAGCAAGATTATATTAAAAAAAAAGGCCAACACAGGGTAACAGCAATGTTATTATATAAAAGATGACAACATTAAAATAATAAAGAGGGACTGAGAAATGTAATCATACACCTTCCATATGGAGAGGAAGATACAGCGATATAACAAAATAAAAGCTAGTTTCAAATATAGAAAAATAGGGGTAAATAATAAGGTAACCACAAAGGAGACAAACTATCCTACTCGAGGAAGTAAAATACAAGGGAAAAATAGAGACTCAGTAGAAACAAAATCAACGACAACAAATATGAGGAAAGGGCAATATATAAAGAAAATCTACTCAGCACATAAAATCATGTGGGAAAAAGAAACTCTCAACAACACACAAAAAAAAAAATCCAAATGATAGCACTAAATTCATACCTATCCATAATTACCCTGAATGTAAATGGACTAAATTCACCAATAAAGAGACAGAGAGTGGCAGAATAGATTAAAAATCAAGATCCGTCTATATGCTGCCTACAAGAGACTCACCTTGGACTTAGAGACACAAACAAACTAAAACTCAAAGGATGGAAAAAAATATATCAAGCTGCCCATCAATAGATGAATGGATAAATAAATTATGGTATATTCACACAACAACAGAATACTACGCATCGATAAAGAACAGTGAGGAATCTGTGAACCATTTCATAACATGGAGGAACCTGGAAGGCATTATGCTGAGTGAAATTAGTCAGTTGCAAAAGGACAAATATTGTATAAGACCACTATTATAAGAACTTGAGAAATAGTTTAAACTGAAAAGAAAACATTCTTTTGTGGTTACGGGGGCGGGAGGGAGAAAGGGTGGAAGAGACGCATTCGTTAATTAGAGAGTACATAAAAACTATTTTAGGTGAAGAGAAAGACAGCACACAATACAGGAGAGGTCAGCACAATTGGACTAAACCAAAAGCAAAGAAGTTTCCTGAATAAACTGAATGCTTCAAAGGCCAGTGTAACAGGGGCAGGGGTCTGGGGAACATGGTTTCAGGGGACGTCTAAGTCAATTGCCATAATAAAATCTCTTAAGAAAACATTCTGCATCCCACATTTGAAGAGCGCCGTCTGGGGTCTTAAACGCCAGCAAGCACCCATCTAAGATGCATCAATTGGTCTCAACCCACCTGGATCAAAGGAGAATGAAGAACACCAAGGACACAAGGTGATTACGAGCCCCAGAGACAGAAAAGGCCACATGAACCAGAGACTACATCATCCTGAGACTAGAAGAACAAGATGGTGCCTGGCTACAACCAATGACTGCCCTGACAGGGAACACAACAGAGAACCCTGAGGGTGCAGGAGGGCAGTGGGATGCAGACCCCAAATTCTCATAGGACAAGACTTATTGGTCTGACTGAGACTGGAAAGACCCCAGTGGTCATGGCCCCCAGACCTTCTTTTGGCCCAGGACAGGAAACATTCCTAAAGCCAACTCTTCAGACATGGATTGGACTGGACAATGGGTTGGAGAGGGATGCTGGTGAGGAGTGAGCTTCTTGGATCAGGTGGACACTTGAGACTATGTTGGGATCTCCTGCCTGGAGGGGAGATGAGAGGGTGGAGGGGGTTAGAAGCTGGCAAAATGGACATGAAAAGAAAGAGTGGAGGGAGAGAGCGGGCTGTCTCATTAGGGGGAGAGTAATTGGGAGTGTGTAGCAAGGTATATATGGGTTTTCGTGTGAGAGACTGACTTGATTTGTAAACCTTCACTTAAAGCACAATAAAAATTATAAATACATATATATATATCAAGCAAACAACAATCAAAAAAGAGCAGGAGTGGCAATATTAATTTCTGACAAAATAGACTTTAAAGTTAAATCCATCAGAAAGGATAAGGAAGGACACTATATAAAGATTAAAGGGACAATATACCAGGAAGATATAACCTTATTAAATATTTATGCACCCAATTACAGGGCTGCAACATCCATTAAACAAACTCTATCAGCATTGAAAAGTGAGATAGACAGCTCCACAATAATAGTAGGAGACTTCAACACACCACATTCAGTGAAGGACAGCACATCCAGAAAGAAGCTCAATAAAGACACGGAAGACCTAAATGCCACAATCAACCAACCTGACCTTGTAGATATATACAGAACACTCCACCCAACAGCAACCAAGTATACTTTTTTTTCTGGTACACATGGAACATTCTCTAGAATAGACCACATATTAGGTCATAAAGCAAGCCTTAGCAGAATCCAAAACACTGAAATATTACAAAGCATCTTCTCTGACCAAAAGGCCATAAAAGTAGAAATCAATTACAGGAAAAGCAGGGAAAAGAAATCAAACACGTGGAAACTGAACAATACCTTACTCAAAAAAGACTGGATGATAGAAGACATTAAGGATGGAATAAAGAAATTCAGAGAATCCAATGAGAACGAAAACACTATCAGAACTTTGGGACTCAGCAAAAGTGGTGCTCAGAGGCCAATTTATGTCAATAAATACACACATCCAAAAAGAAGAAAGGGCCAAAATCAAAGAACTATCCCTACAACTTGAACAAATAGAAAGAGAGCAACAAAAGAAACCCACAGGCACCAGAAGAAAACAAATAATAAAAATTAGAGCTGAACTAAATGAAATAAGAAAACAGAAAAACAATTGAAAGAATTAACAAGACCAAAAGCTGGTTTTTTGAAAAAATCAACAAAATTGATAAACTACTGGCCAAACTGACAAAAGAAAAACAGGAGAGGAAGCAAATAATCCAAATAAGAAATGAGGTAGACAATATTACAACAGACCCAACTGAAATTAAAAGAATCATATCAGATTACTATGAAAAACTGTACTCAAATTTGAAAACCTAGAAGAAATGGATAAATTCCTAGAAACACACTACCTACCTAAACCAACACAAACAGAGGTAGAACAACTAAATAGACCCATAACAAAAGAAGAGATTGAAAAGGTAATCAAAAAACTCCCAACAAAAAAAGCCCTGGCCCGGAGAGCTTCACTGCAGAGTTCTACCAAACTTTCAGAGAAGAGTTAACACCACTACTACTAAAGGTATTTCAGAGCATAGAAAAGGACGGAGTGGAATACAACCAAAGAAGGAAAATTCCTCAACATAACAAAGGGCATTTATACAAAGCCAACAGCCAACATCACCCAAAATGGAGAGAGCCAGAAAGCATTCCCACTGAGATTGGAAACCAGACAAAGATGCCCTTTATCACTGCTCTTATTCAACATTGTGTTGTAGGTCCTAGCCAGAGCAATTAGGCTAGATAAAGAAATAAAGGACATCCACATTGATAAGGAAGAAGTCAAAGTATCTCTATTTGCAGATGACATGATCTTATACACAGAAAACCCTAAGGAATCCTCAAGAAAACTATTGAAACTAATAGAAGAGTTCAGCAGAGTATCGAGAATCAGTTGGATTCTTTACACCAACAAAAAGAACATAGAAGAGGAAATCACCAAATCAATGCCATTTACAGTAGCCCCAGGAAGATAAAATACTTAGGAATAAATCTTACCAGAGATGTAAAAAACTTATACAAAGAAAACTACAGTACACTTCTGCAAGAAACCAAAAGAGACTTACATAAGTGGAAAACATACCTTGCTCGGGGATAGGAAGACTTAACATTATAAAAATGTCTATTCTACCAGAAGCGATCTATACATTTAATGCAATTCCAATCCAAATCCCAAGGACATTCTTTAATGAGATGGAGAAACAAATCACCAACTTCATATGGAAGGGAAAGAGGCCCCGGATAAATAGGGCATTACTGAAAAAGAAGAACAAAGTGGGAGGCCTTACTTTACCTGATTTTAGAAAGCATTATACTGCCACAGTAGTCAAAACAGCCTGGTACTGGTACAACAACAGATACATGGACCAATGGAAGAGAACTGAGAATCCAGACATAAATCCATCCACATATGAGCAGTTGATATTTGACAAAGGCCCCAAAACAGTTAAATGGAGAAAAGACAGTCTTTTTAACAAACGGTGTTGGCATAACTCGATATCCATCTGCAAAAAAATGAAACAAGATCCATACCTCACACCATGCACAAAGACCTAAATATAAAATCTAAAACGATAAAGATTTTGGAAGAAAAAATAGGGACAACGTTAGGAGCCCTAATACATGGCATAAACAGTATAGAAAACTTTATAAAGAATGCAGAAGAAAAACTAGATAACTGGGAGCTCCTAAAAATCAAACACCTATGCTCATCCAAAGACTTCACCAAAAGAGTAAAAAGACTACCTACAGACTGGGAAAAAGTTTTTAGCTGTGACATTTCTGATCAGAGCCTGATCTCTAAACTCTACATGATACTGCAAAAACTCAACTACAAAAAGACAAATAACCCAATTAAAAAATGGGCAAAAGGTATGAAGAGACACTTCACTAAAGAAGACATTCAGGTAGCTAACAGATATATGAGGAAATGTTCACGATCATTAGCCATTAGAGAAATGCAGATCAAAACTACAATGAGACTTCTACTCACTCCAACAAGGCTGGCATTAATCCAAAAAACACAAAATAATAAATGTTGGAGAGGCTGCGGAGAGGTTGGAACACTTACACACTGCTCGTGGGAACGTCAAATGGTACAACCACTTAGGAACTGATTTGGTGCTTCCTTAAAAAGCTAGAAATAGAAGTACCATACAATCCAGCAATCCCACTCCTTGGAATATATCCTAGAGAAATAAGAGCCTTTACACGAACAGACATATGCACACCCATGTTTATTGCAGCGCTGTTTACAATAGCAAAAGATGGAAGCAACCAAGGTGCCCATCAATGGATGAATGGATAAATAAATTATGGTATATTCACACAATGGAATACTAGGCATCGATAAAGAACAGTGAGGAGTCTGTGAAACATTTCATAACAGGGAGGAACCTGGAACGCATTATGCTGAGTGAAATTAGTCAGTTGCAAAAGGAGAACTATTGTATAAGACCACGACTATAAGGACTTGAGAAATAGTTTAAACTGAGAAGAAAACATTCTTTTGTGGTTAGGAGAGGGGGGAGGGAGGGAGGGTAGGAGAGGAGCACTCACTAATTAGATAGTAGATAAGAACTGCTTTAGGTGAAGGGAAAGATAGCACACAATACAGTGGAGGTCAGCACAACTGGACTAAACCAAAAGCAAAGAAGTTTCCTGAATAAACTGAATGCTTCAAAGGCCAGCGTAGCAGGGGCAGGGGTCTGGGGACCATGGTTTCAGGGGACATCTAAGTCAATTGCCATAATAAAATCTCTTAAGAAAACATTCTGCATCCCACATTTGAAGAGTGGTGTCTGGGGTCTTAAATGCTAGCAAGCAGCCATCTAAGATGCATCAATTGGTCTCAACCCCCCTGAATCAAAGGAGAATGAAGAACACCAAGGACACAAGGTGATTACAAGCCCCAGAGACAGAAAGGGCCACATGAACCAGAGACTACATCATCCTGAGACCAGAAGAACTAGATGGTGCCCGGCTACAACCAATGACTGCCCTGACAGGGAACACAACAGAGAACCCTGAGGGTGCAGGAGGGCAGTGGGATGCAGACCCCAAATTCTCATAGGACCAGACTTAATGGTCTGAGACTGGAAGGACCCCAGTGGTCATGGCCCCCAGACCTTCTTTTGGCCCAGGACCGGAACCATTCCTGAAGCCAACTCTTCAGACATGGATTAGACTGGACAATGGGTTGGAGAGGGATGCTGGTGAGGAGTGAGCTTCTTGGATCAGTGGACACTTGAGACTATGTTGGCATCTACTGCCTGGAGGGGAGATGAGAGGGTGGAGGGGCTTAGAAGCCAGCGAAATGGACATAAAAAGAAAGAGTGGAGGAAGAGAGCGGGCTGTCTCATTAGGGGGAGAGTAATTGGGAGTGTGTAGCAAGGTGTATATGGGTTTTTATGTGAGAGACCAACTTGATTTATAAACTTTCACTTACAGCACAATTAAAAAAAAAAAGGAGGCACTCAGCACACACATTATATATATAATGTATGTGTGTGTGTGTCTGCTGACTGCCTGCTTTATATATATATATCATATATAAACAAAACAAAAAACCCACATATCTATCATATACATATATATATCATAGTAAATACATACACACGTCCCTTACTACTAAGAAATATCTGTCTGCAAAGGAAAAAAGACAAAGGTTTCAGGGTTCGAGGCAGCTTTTTTATTCAAATCTCATGGTATACTTTTGTTATTAAATGCTAAAAATTTCATTGCCTAATTTTCCTTTGTTTCTCTTATTCCTAATTTTGCTTTCTGGCCTTTGGAGAGGCATTTGGGTGGCAGCCAATAAGCACTGTATGCATATGGTAGTTTTAAAATTACTGGAAACCACACAGTTCCTCCTTGTTGCCAGCACAGTGGAGATACTTGTAATTGGACCTGCATTGTCTTCACTGTCCACCCCACTCTTGATTCTTGAGGAATTTGTATTCTTGACCCAGAACTGGATTTGTAGTTTTCCTGATGAATCCATAAGCCATGGAAACAACAATGTGATGGTTAAGATCTTTTGTTTTATACACAGCAGAACAGAAGTTGATGACTGATAATTACTACCGTGTTCTGATTTCCATTCCAGAATGTTTTGACGTGTTAGATTAATATCTATTTTCGGCTGGGTTCAGTTGTGAAATCTTGACAATGAGAATGGACTTCTTTTTCAATCCATCATGGCTTCCTGGTAACTCTTGTAAATTCTCTGAAATGGGGCCCTCCATCCATCCAGTACATTATATCCCAGCGTCTGTTCTGGGCTGTTTGATCTTCTTTGTGGCCCTGATCCTTGCGGAATTTCATTTTTAGGCCAGTATTAGATTTTCCTTTCTGAATTTCACTACTTCTTAGTCAGTCATCCTCAGGATGTCTTCCATCATCTTAGAGACTTGGTGATCTGATCCATGTTTCACTCTCAACATTCAAATGAGGAACTCTGTTTCTCCTAAGCTCTGCCTCACTTTTTAAATACAATCCCATTCATATTGTCAATCAACAAACAACTCCCAGACTTGGAACAATTGTGCTAACCCATTCTCTTCTTCTTCTTGCTGCATGTCTTGGGTTCTCTCTCGTACAATATTTCTAGAATCTTCAGGTTACCTTCAAACATCTCAGCCAAGTCTTAAGCCATCTACACACACTACCAACCCATTCCCCCCCCCATCCCCACCCTAGTGTCATCTTTAAATTGCTTCTGCATGACCTGTACTGACTGGATTCAGGTGAGACTCTACCTCAAGAATTTTCTAGAATGTCATGAATTTATGAGAAGAATGTGAGAGAATCCAGAGGAAGAATACTTAACACCAAAGAAAACCAAACAATAGTTTTTAGGTGATGATAGATGATGATATCTCATTAGCGAGATCCTAATGTTTTCTTAGGAGCCCTGATGGTGCAATGGTTAAGCCCTTGGGCTGCTAACTGAAAGGCTGGCAGTTGGAACTGACAAGCCACTCTGTTGAGAAAAGACCAGGCGATCTGCTCCTATAAAGATTTACAGCCTTGGAAACCCTGTGGAGTAGTTCTACTCTGTTCTACAGTGTCCCTTGAGTTGGAATTGACTTAACGGCACACAACAACAACAACGATATTCTCCTAGACACACAAGGCTCCCAGGGTTTCTTATTGCTGCCACCACCATCATCTTATATTTGGTAGTGTTTTTTACTTTCTGAGGTTCTATCACCCCTCTTGTTCATTTAAGCTCACAACCACCCATCAGCTCTGGCATTTACTATAACACAGCCGTTCTTTAAACAGGATTAAGTATAAAATCAGCAGAGCAAATAAAAATTGTGTAGAGTCCAAACTACCCTTAAAACATCCCTTTAAAAGCTCGTGAAGTGTAGCATAAATAATTTTGTGTCCACTCAACCTTCTTCTCGGGGCCCATCAATCAGTTTGCCCTACTGCATTGAAAAAGAACACCATTCTTTAGTTGGGTATTAGATGAAGCAGTTTATATGTGTTTGGGGGTCTTGTATGAAAACTAGTATTATTGTGTTGCCATTGTTTTTTCAATATGTATAGTTAAATTTGCTGAAGTCTTTCCATTTAAAAATAAGAACTATAGACCCAGAGAGATTAAGTAATTTGTCTAAAGTCACAACTAGATACCGATAGAAAAGAGTTTGTAACTCAGGTTTCCCAATTAACCCAGGTTTTCTTTGTATTAGATGGGAGTTGGCAGATTTCTTCTACCTCTAGAAGCTGGTTGATTGCTAGTGTTTGTCTGGTTTCCTATATCAAGCAGGATTCTCAAGCCGAATCTTCCATAGGCAAAGGTGGGTAAAAGTGACGTGCTTGCCCAATATTTGCTATTCCTACATTAGACCATCCCATCCAAGATCTCAAAATAGGAATATGAGTGGAAGCAGGGGAAAAAGCGGAGGAATTCTTCTTTCCTTTCTTAACCTATCCATTTAAACCCATGAAGAGTTTAAATTCAAGAACTAGTCATATCTTTCCCGTACGGCCTCAGTTAAACGAGAAGACTTAAAAAACTGGAGGAAATATTAACAGGAAAGATAATTGATTAACTAATTTTTCAATGTATTTTTACGATGGACAAATTCTTAAAGTATTCATTAACTAATGGAATTATGACAGTGTACTGTCTCTACAGAACAGGAGGTTAAAAAGTGCATGCACGTAATAGCCCCTTGTCTCTCAAAGAGCTGGGAGAGGGCTCCAGCTCACTCAACTGTGCTGAGAAGGATCAAGGGTCTTATTGATATTCATGGTTATGCTCCCCTAAGCCTCACTAGGCTATACCAATTATGGGCTGTTCTAGAAGATGAGGGGAAAAGGGAAAAGAAAAAGCTTTTACTGTATGCCTACATGCGGGAAACAGCCATTTAGAGAGAGTGTGGAATTGGGTTCCTAACTCCTGGGGGGCTTATCTTGGCAAAATGTTTTACTCAACCTCCCTCAAGGTTGCAGAAGACCAAGACCTGTCATTCTGCAGTATTTATGGTGTGTGCCCCACGTGGCAGCGCCTGGTCAGGCACTACTGTGAAGATGGGCTTGTATATGTGCCTTCTAGAAGTCTCCTTTCAGAAAAATCACAGGATCGGGCTCTACTTTCACTTTGATATAAGGAATCACCTTCCCTTAGTTTGATAGGAAAAGGAGGGGGACCTGTGTTTGCTCCAGAATGATCGACAGAGCAACCTGCTTTTATGCTGTCACCAGATTCGGGGTTTTCACTTTTAGCTCTAGACGTTGTTTTTCTTCAACACCTTTTTACCCTATTGCCCATACCACCCATTCTCCTTCACACTTTAGGAAGAACGCTGTCTCTCAAGATTTGTATACATGGCTAATTTTTAGTAAAGGGTTGGATGGGTAACTGTCAGTGGCAAGGTGCAGGGAGAAAACTTTCTGATAATTTAGAATGGGAGACAATGCTGTTAAGTAGACATTAACTCTGTGACAATGCTCCTCAGTTCTTCTGGGGACCTGGATTTTCTCCCTGCCTGTTTTTCTCCTTTGTGGCTCTATCAATGGCCCAGGGTTGCTGTAACAAAATGTCACAAAATGGGTGTCTTCTAAGAACAGAAATCTATTGCCTCACAGTTCTGGAGGCTAGGAGTCCAAATTCAGGGTGTCAGCACAGCCAGGTGTTCTCTCTGTCTGCTTGAGGGGAAGATCCTTCCTTGGTTCCCTCATGTGACTGAATCTGGGAGATCAGCCTCCACACTGGCTCCCACACGTGACTGGATCTGGAGGATCATTTCTTCCACACTGGCTGCTCACCTGGCTGGATCTGAAGGATCGCCTTCCTCACTGGCTTCCTCACATGACTGGATCTGGAGCACTGGCTCCCATACTGGCTCCTTCATGGGACTGGATCTGGAGGATCCCTTCTCTCACACTTGCTCCCTCATGTGGGTGACTGTTGGCGGGAGGACTCATTTTCTCCCCACCTGACCCTTCCATAGTGCTCCTTGAGGATCTTCACAACATGATAATTGGCTTCCTCCAGGGTGAGGGTCTAAGAAATAGGAAGGTAGAAGCTTTTATGACCAAATCTCAGAAATCACACATCATCACTTCCTCAGCATCTTTTGATAATAAAAACCAGCCAGGACTTTGAATGGGAAGAGACTACACAAAGGTGTGAAGACCAGGAAAAGTGATCATTGGACGCTATCTTGGAGGATGGCTGCCACAATTGTTACTTTGCATTATGATTATTTTTGTTTCTATCATATCACCCCTAGGGGGATTAACTTTAGCGTCCTGTTTTTCATCTGGAAACACTGGCGGCTTAGTGGTTAAGTACTATGGCTACTAACTAAAAGGTCGGCAGTTGAAATCTACCAGGCGCTCCTTAGAAATTCTATGGGACAGTTCTACTCTGTCATATAGGTTCTCTATAAGGTGGAATCGACTTGATGGCAACGGTTTTGGTTTTTCATCTTTTTATCTCCTACTTGATCAGTATACAGTAGGTATTCAACACATGCTTCATGAGAGAACAGTTAGAGAACAGATGATAGATAAGCCAGATGGGCATCATAGAGACTACAAAGAAGTTCCATTTAATGGTATTGTCCAGTCAGACATATCTTAGTCATCATTCCTGGAATGGGAGCAGAAGCAGAAGTGACTGACTGAAAACTACTGTAAAAGCAAAAACGAAAAGACCCACATTCTGTATTTGATGTCTTCTTAATATGATTCACATCTATCAATCAAAATATATGTGTATGTGGAGGGAGGTGCTCGATCCACGAAATGAGGCATGCTTGGAAATGTTTCCATCATACAGCTGTAGCTACCCTCATAAATACATATTTCCCTATATGGAAAAGATTGATGTCAACTTAGTTTAATATGTCATATTTTTTATTTTGTGCCTGTTTTATGTCATTTTTTATGCTCGGTGCTAAAATTAGAAAAAGAAAAACTAAAAAATCATGAAGTCAGTTTTTTTGTGGTAAAGGAATTCAGAATACATTCCAGCACCTGTAAAATGAAAATGACACAGAGTTTATAGAGTTAAGCACTGATGTTTTACCATATTCAATTATCCAGAAAAGCAAATCAATTTTGTTTTTGTTAATAGCACTGGAATATGCATGCCACTCTTTTAATTAAAGCAGTGGAGAACACATGTTGCTCTCTTCATGCCTATATATTTCCTCTGGGAACATGTCAAGCTCTATGATAAAGCATAAAGAAAGTAATTTATATGCAAACAATAAACCCAGTCCTCTAATCTAGGATTTTTCAAAATAGGATTGCTCAAATTATCTGTCTTGGAATCTCCCTGGGAAAGAAGGTAGTGGTGGTGTTGGTTAATTCTTGGTTACTAGGATTTAGGATTTACATCATATGCATGCAAAAGCCAGGTGATGAATAAGGTAGACCGGACAGGGATTGACACCTTTGAATTGTGGTGTTGGCAAAAAATATTGAATATACCATGGACTGCCAAAAGAATGAGCAAATCTGTCTTGGAAGAGAAGTACAACCAGAATGCTCCTTAGAAGCAAGGATGGCGAGACTGCATCTTACATACTTTGGACAGGTTGTGAGGAGGGATCAGTCCCTGGAGAAGGACATCATACTTGGTGAAGTACATGGTCAGCAGAAAAGAGGAAGACCCTCAACGAGATGGATTAACACAGTGGCTGCAACAATGGGCTCGAGCATAACAATGATTATGAGCATGGTGTAGGATGTGGCAGCATTTCGTTCTGTGATACATAGTGTCACTATGAGTCAGAACTGACTTGATGGCACCTAACAATAACAACAACAATAACAGGATTCACATCAAACCAACAAATACAATCTCCCAAAACGAGGCCAGAGTATTTTTTAAAAAAACGACTCAGGCGATTTTTAGACATACTAACTTTGAAAGCGAGCTCTCTAATAGCAGAAGCCAGCGAACAATAAATGGTAGAGGATCAATCGCCGAGGTTTGTATACAGAACCCAACAGAAAGGAACAGGGAAGCTCTCCACACCTCTGTGACCTGCCAAGTGCCTAGAAACTGCAAACAACCTCTAATATATTTCCCTCTAGACATTGCAATATTAATTCTCTCCTTGTCTACAAGTCATGACCTGAAGAGAATAATAATACACACAGCTTTGAGTTATGGGTCAGTACATTTCTGCCAGGCTGGGGCAAGAAGAAGGGAGATGTTTTGCCTTTTTTTTTTTTTTTCCTCCCCCTTTGTGTAACTTTGCAGTAGGGCTGAGTTTGGGCCTAGGAGGGCCCAGCAGAGAGATTATCTCTCATTCTCAGTTTCTTTAGAAATCTAGAAGGGAGAGGAGGTAGAGAAAAGCAGGAAAAGAAAGGATAGGAAAAGAAAAAAGAAAACAACTGGTACTATAGAGCAGTTTGCACATACTCCGTATATAAATATAACATTGAAGCTGACCATATTTCTCCAGGTCTCTTTTCCACACCTCAAACATCGTATTGCATTTTGGGAAGCAGTAGAAGGAAAACTGAGGAGGTTGTGGCCATTGTGCCTCCCACCCATTGTTGTTGTTAGCTGCCATCGCATCAACTTGTACTCATGGCAATCCCGCATACAACAGAATGAAACTTTGCTCGGTCCTGTGCCATCTTCACAACTGATAATACCCTCTAGTCTACTGCTACAGCCACTGTGTATTTTGAGTTTCTTCCAACCTAGGAATTTATCTTCTAGCACTATATTGGACAATATTCTTTTATGATCCATAGGGTTTTCACTGGCTACTTTTCAGAAGTAGATCACCAAGCCTTTCTTTCTAGTCTATCTTAGTCCGAAAGCTCAGCTGAAACCTGTCCACTGTGGGTGACTCTGCTGGTATTTGAATTGCTGGTGGCATAGCTGCCAGCAGCATAGCAACACACAAGCCTCCCATTATTGTTGTTGTTGGTGCTGTCGAGTCGGTTCAGGCTCATAGTGACCCAGTGTATAATAGAACAGAACACTGCCCGGTCTTGTACCATTCTCATAATCATTGTGCTTGAGCCCATTATTGCAGCCACTGTGTCAATCCATCTCATTGAGAGTCTTCCTCTTTTTTGCTGATCCTCTACTTCACCAAGCATGATGTCCTTCACCAGGGACTGGTCCCTCCTGATAACATGTCCAAAGTATGTGAGATGGTCTTGCCATCCTTGTTGCTAAGGTGATTTCTGACTACCTCTTCTACCCATTAGGTCTCCCTTACAAGAAGAGGGATATTCAAAAAAGAATATGAATGATATTTTCCCCTGAAAATGGAAGGAATACTCCTGGTTTGTCAAAGCACCACCTAGTTCCATTTTACTGAACATTAATACATGTACACAAAGAATATAAAGGTACTAGAAGCAAACTAAAAGAAAAAAATGTTTACTTGTTTCACAAATAATTTATGTTGAATTTTCTGTCATTCTTCCTCTTAGCTTCATTTCAATGACTACTAAAGTGTTCGTTGCTGCCTTAATCAGGATTTTCAAACAAAACAAAACAAAAGGCTAACCTATGGAAACAAACACATCCCCAAATTGTGGGGACTTTTTAATAGGGGTTAGTTTTTCTTATATCAAAATCTACACAGGAATGCAGGTGTAGCAGGACTCTATTTCCATGTTTCCATGATTATTACAGCATGAAAAAGGGAGCGGGGGAATTGTGCACTGTGTCTTTCAATGTCCCCCACAAGAGTGAAATATAATGCATTGGCCAAAGTAAGTCATGTTGCCACATCTAATTGCAAGGAGGAGGCAGGACATTACATTCCTGTTCCCAGAAGGAAGACAGTGAGAGATATTGGGTACTCTAGGTTAATGACTACCACAGACTCAACCTAATATTCATCTTTACCAAGAAATTGTAGTTCTTTCTTGAGGCACTTTTAATTTGCCTTTTTCCTATTTCTAATTTAACTTAGTGAAAAATTGATAGACATTTCTTCAAGCTGATTAATTATATACTCAGACATCTTATTGTTCTTATCTTATTTGGTTAATCATATTTAAGAAGATGTATCTCAAATATATCCTGCTAACCTTGTGGTTCTGTAAAATATTCATTGAATTTCTCTTGTGTTTGTTCTGTCTACCTACCTACTTACCTTTCTATCTATCTGTGTATCTGTCTATCTATCTGTCTATCTGTCTGTCTGTCTGTCTGTCTGTCTACCTACCTGGCTACCTGCCTATCTACCTGCCTATCTGTCTGTCTATCTATCTATCTATCTATCTATCTATCTATCTATCTATCTATCTATCTATCTATCTATCTATCATCTATCTATCTATCATCTATCTATCTATCATCTATCTATCTATCTATCATCTATCATCCATCTGTCATCTATCTATCTATCTGTCATCTATCTATCTATCTATCTGTCATCTATCTATCTATCATCTATCTGTCATCTGTCTACCTATCATCTATCTGTCTGTCTATCTAATCTATCTACCATCTGTCTATCTAATCTATCTGTCTGTCTATCATCTATCTATCATCTATCTCTCAATGCTGAGTTGTTTGTCATATCATGATTTGTGATTATTACAGCTTTGTGGATTGTGCCTCTCCTTGTGAATAGAGCAGGAATACCATATTTTTATGGAATTAATGCATGCTTTCTGTTTTTTGTTTGCCAGCATGACCTCTCCCTATGAGGCACTCTCACAAGCACCCCTCTATGCCAATCGTTTTCCACATATTGCTGTTAAAAAAACAAAAAAATAGCATAGCGCATTTACAAAAATACCTGGGTGTGGGGAGGGTGGGGCCAGCAAACAAACGCAGAAGTCATACTTTATTTGCATAAAAATATGGTAGTTCTGTGAAGACAAGTGAGTAGAGAGATGCATTCTAGACAGAGGAAAAAACAGGCATTCAAGCACATTGTCTAGAAACAACATGGGAACTGTACTAAAAATTAGTCGGTGCAAATGGTTTATACTTGAGTATAAACCTGAAGGTTGACAGTTTGAGCCCACCCAGCAGTACTGTGAAAGAAGAGGCCTGGTGAGCTGCTCCCATTAAGATTACAGCCAAGAAAATCCTACGGAACAGTTCTCTGTAACATACGGTGTCACCTTGAATCGGAATTGACTTGATGGCAAATAGCAACAGCAACAGCTCCTTGTTTGTTGGGTGATAATATTAGACAAGGAATGATAAGAAATTGGGCTGTAGAGATAGACAGAAGCTGGGGCATGTTGTATCTTTTATGACTTTCTTATTCCTAAAATGATTATGGTGATGAAAAAGAAGAAAATTAAGTAAAAATAACTTTCAACGAAAAAGTTTCGAGATTGATGTTATCATTAAAATAAGTTTAAACAGAAAGAAAACAAAGAACATGCTTAATGAAGATAACTTTAATCTCAGCTGTGGGGTCATTGATATCACAGAGATTATTATTGGCATGAGGTTACATTATCCCAGGAGCACTGTAATATGTAGTGAAGAACTCTCAACTGGAAACGTGGAAATTTCATTCCTTAGTCCTGATTTTTGTCATCGAGTTGTTCTATAACTTTACAAAGCTCAGAGAACCTTTGGGTCTCAGTGTCTTCATAAATAAGATTGATATTTTTTATATTTTCTTATTTAATGCATAAGGTTATGACATAATGAGTGTGAAAAGGTCCTTGGAAAAATAAAATTAAAATTACCATAAATAATCAAGGTATTCCTGATCCCCATGATAAACAATTCATAGGACCTGTCATCAATATTCAGAGTAATAAAAATCTGACATTTAGCTTGGGCCTTCAGAACTGATGAAATATTATATTAGTTTTTTTTTTTTTTTTTACAATAAACCCCATCAAGACTAGAATTACTTCCTGAATAAAGAAGAATGTAATTTGAAGAGCAAGCCTCTCAAAAAATTAAACTCATGTAAACTAGATCAAAGTTTCACATTCCTTTTAAACATACATATGCATATGTGATTTATACAACAGTATCTCATCATTGCTGATTGCCTAGGCTTTAATTTATCTCATCACAGTAATTAGTATAATACTTTTAATTCTGGAGTCTGTCATTTTGGTAAACCATTGTAATTTCCCATTAATTATAAATGTTGACCTCTTGACCGATCAGAAAATTTCCTGTCAATTTAATTACTCCTCAGAAATCCCAATTACTTTGTCAATAATCAAAATAAACATAATGAATCATGAACTTTTATGTGCCATTTAATGAAGGCTCTGTTAATCATAGTGGGTAAGATCTACGGCTGCTAACCAAAAGGTCAGCAGTTTGAATCCACCAGGCACTCCTTGGAAGCTCTATGGGGCAGTTCTCTTCTGTCCTATAGTGGTGCTATGAGTTGGAATTGACTCCATGGCAACGTTTTTTTTTTTTTTTTTATGTTAATTTGTTAGACTTTTCTACAGGTCCTCTTTGAGTTTGATCTTCAGGTTGTTCAATGGCATGTCTAGGTGAGGAGAATCTTGGGAATCAAAAATACCAAGAAGTATGGAGACATCTAGACAAACCCTGGAGAGGTGGACTCATCAGATCTCTCTGTAGAGTCCAAAGCACTGATCAAGATTAGGCCTTGCCTTCCTCCTTTGTTGAGGGTCACTATAAGTCAGAATCAACTGGGTGGCAATGGGTTTGCTTTGGATTTTTGGTAAATATATACTAAGCATTGTGATCCTTTTTAGAATTACAGAAGGAAAGTAAGATAGACAGTATCTCTACCCATCAAGCGACTTACAGCTATTTGCTTTTAACTGAATCACATACAGTGGAATTTACATATAGTGAAAGGCCTAGACTTTATACAATTGTAAGGGATCTGACAAATATTTCACTAACAACCCAATCAAGATACCAATCTTTTCCATCACCTCACAAAGTTTTCACATGCTTCCTTTCAATCAATCCCTATCCTTTATGGGCAATCACTATTCTGATTCCTATCAGCAGAGATTAGTTTGACCTGTGTGAGAACTTCATAGAGATGGACTTCTACAATCTGTGTTCTTTTGGCTCTAGCATCTGTTGAACTTTCTTTTAGTGCCATGTTCTCAAGATGCATTCATGTTTCTTATGCAGTTTATTCTTTTTTGTCACTGAGATTTTCTATTGTGTGAATATGGCAGTATTTGTAATATTTGTTTTTGGACATTGGACTTATTTCCTGTTTTGGCTATTACTAATAAAACTGCTGTAAACATTCTCGTAGCTGATTTCTTGTAGATATATATTTTTATTTCTCTTAAGTAAATACCTAGGAGGGAATGGCTGGGTTGCATAGTAGGAGTATATTTAACTTTATAAGAACTGCCAAATAGTTTTCTTAGTGGTTGTAACGTTTTGCACTCCAGCCAGTAATGTTTGATTGTTCCAGTTGCTTCATATCTTTACTAACTTTTGATGTTTTTAGTGAAGCAATATCTTATTGTGTTGTGGTTGTAACGTACATCTCCCTTTTTCCTTTTCATGTGCTGCTTGGTCATTTCTCTATCTTTTGGGTGCTTGGTTGAAGCTCTGTTAGGTCTTTTTTTCTCAAATTTTAAAAGTGAATTATTGTGTTATTGTGTCCTTTTTAAAAAAATTTTTATGGTTAGTGCTTTTTGTGTCTTCTAAAAAATATTTTCCTACCACAAGTTTATGAAGACACCCACTTACGTTTCCTCCAGAAGTTTTTTAATATTAGCTTTTATACTTAGGTCTATATAAAATATAAATCTTTGTAGAATAAATTTTTTCAGTGTGATGTTAGGTAAGGAACAAGGTTCATACCTCTTCATTTCAGTACTGCTTATCAAAAAGACATACTCTTCCTCATTAAATTGCCTTGAAGTCTTATTGAAAATCAATTGGTTTTGTATTTGTGAACCTATTTTTGAACAGATTCTCTTCCATTGACCTATTTTTCTATCCCCATGCCAAAACCAACTTTCATTGTAACTGTATGGTAAGCTTGAAATCAGGTAGCGTAACTCCACCATTTTCTTCCCATTCTTCCGACTTTCCTAGGTACTTTGTATTTCCATATGAGTTTTAGAATTGACTTGTCAATTTCAATAAAAATGCCAACTAGAGTTTTTGCTTGAGACTCGTTTGAATCTATAGCTGTTTGATGAGAACTGACATCTTAACAATATTGAGTCTTCAAATCTATGAACACTCTGGTTGAGCTAGGACTCTTATCATCTTCCAGCTATGCATAACCTTTCATATCTCCGTTAAACTCTCAACCTGCGGTAGTTGCCCTCTCCTTGGCTGTGAAATCTCTCCTTACGTAAGCACTGCCCAAGCCTTGGCCAAGGACCCACTGGCAACATCCACACAGACTTCTGGGACACACCTTTCCCATAGTTCCTTCCTTTTTGATACAATGCCTCATCATTTCCAGCCCATTAATCAACATCATACATCATTCTCTGCTTTCTCAGCTCAGCATGACCACTCTCCTTTGCTTGGGACTCACCTCTGTGTGCACCAGCTTGGAAAGTACTCCCAGGAAGAAAGCTAGGGCAAGCGAATGTGACACTCCCTTTGTATTTTTCCATTGTCCGAAGGATTATAACCCTATGTTGTCTAATGCAGGGAAACCGTTGCCTCATATTTTGACTAGTTTTATCATTGTTTATGGTGAGAAGGCTGATCTAGAATCAGTTAGATTATCATGGCCAATAGAAGAATTATCAGGACTTATAGTTTTAAAGAGTCGGATAAATGTCATACATGTAATTTCTGAATTTCAAAAGGAAATATTATATCCTGTGGGGCGAGGGGGTGTGAATGAATGTGTTAAGGAGTAAGCAGCCATAGTTGAGAAGGTCAGTAAAGGCCCTACTGGAGTAACTGACTTTAAGTATAGATCTGAAAGTTGAAACAGAGTCAGGAAGTTTAAGAGAGTGGGATAGAGTTAAAGTGCTCTCTTTTTTATTATGAGGCATGAAGGCTATGATCAAAGACTATTGCCAGGGTCCCAGTGAGTAAGACTCAATCATATGTGTAAATACCACTATATTCCTTTAATATCCTTCTCCCTAGATGCCTATCATATTGTCACTTGCTTCTAGACGAAGAACTCACCTTGGAGTGCCAGGACTCCCAGTCACTGAAATTTACTAGAAGTGTTCAACTGGGTACTTTCTGTCTCCAAAATATTGTATGCCAAATAGCCTAGATAGTTCAGGATGTCTTTTTATAGGACTATTTTTTTTTCAGATAACAATAAAAAAAGTGTAGTTTATATTAAGATTATCTGAGTGGCCTTTCTAGATTCTAAATTTACTGAAGAATTTTCCTGTCTGTGTATGATATGTTTGAGGGACCCAGAAATCTCATGTTAATTTTCACTTTTATTCATAAAAAGAAAATCTTAAAACTTATTCATAAGTTAAACTGCTCTCATCACCTAGTCCCCAAAAGAAAATATGGCATCCTATTATTTAAATGACAGATAAATTGGGTTATAGCTTCTGTCTTGGACTGTCCGTTGGAAGCTGGCCAGAAAGGAGCAGAGGACAGTCCTTCTCCATCATGATGGCTTTGGTTTTACATTGTTGTGGCTAATATATACATATATATATATATTTACCCACACACATATACATGTATGTATGTATGTATACATTAGTGTGTGTGTTTATCAAACCCATTGCTGTCAAGTTGATCCTGACACATAGCAACCCTATAGGGCAGAGTAGAACTGCCCCATGGGAGTTCCAAGGAGTGGTTGGTGGATTCAAACTGACGAAGTTTTGGTTAGCAGCAGCCAAATACTTAACCACTGCGCCACCAGGGCTTCATGTGTGTACACACACACATACACACACACACACACACACACACACACACACATAGAGTAAGAGCCCTGATGGCACAACAGTTGTTTGGCTGTTAACTGAACTGTTGGCGGTTTGAACACACACAACAACTCCATGGGAGAAAGACCTGGCAATCTGCTTCCATAAAGATTACAGTTAAGACAAACCTATGAGTTGAAATCAACTCAACAGCACTAAACAACAACGGCACAACTAAATATAAATAAATAGAGTGAGGACTTGTACATAATACAACTGAGGTTTAATTTTCTTTACGTTTAGCAACATAAACGATTGGTACAATTTTCGTCTTGTACTCATTCATCTATTGAGAATTTAAATCACATTAGGAATTCTTGTTTTCAATTAAATTCCATTCCCTTTGCCCTTCAGATACCGGGAGGGAAAGTATTAGGCAAAAGGAAAAGTTATTAGGCAAGAATGTAATCTCAGTGTGTCTCGTTATTCCGTAGTTTTAGTGTCTTTCCCCTCTTCTGTGCCTTAGAGACTGTAGTCAAGCTACATTTCTACTTGCAATCTTATGGTCTATTTTAGATTTGTAGTTAGACCAGCTTTTCAAAAAAAAATTCTGTTCACTGTGCAGTCATATGTATTTATAGTGCTCTGGAGGATAACTCCTACTTCAGGCATTAAACTTAGACACTCGGATCATACTCCAGCCCATGTTGTCTGAGGTTCAGAATGTACAAAAATATTTGGTCATTTTAGTTGGTTTTCCAACATCTACTCATTGGTTGACATGTCAACAGACCTGTTCTCAAGTTAAAAGATGAAAAATAGGTTTAATTTTTTCCTTACATGAAGCCCTGATGGCGTTCATGAGAAGTCTTAATAAAACTCCAAGGGGAGAAATTTGACAAGAAGCAAATTTAGTTATTTAAAGGATTTTAATATAATTTTCAGTACAGTCTATTTTAAATTTTTAAATGAACTTTGCATTTTCGGATAAATTTAGATTCAGAGAAAAGTTTCAAAGGTGTTCTAGAGAATTCCCATATACTCCACACCCAGTTTTTCCTGTTATTAACATGTTAAATGTTATTAAATATAACCATTAATGAACCAATATTAACACATTATTATTAACTGAATTTTTATAGGTATATAAACGTTTCTTCAAATTGCCTTAGTTTTTACTTAAAGTCCATTTTCTGTTCCAGAATTTCACAGGATTCTGTATTGAACATTTAGTCGTCATGGCTGCTCGGGCTCCTCTTGGCTATGACGCTTTCTTAGATTTCCCTTGTCTTAGATGACCTTGACACTTTTGAGGAGTACTGGTCAGGTGTATAGTAGACTATCCCTGAATTTTTTTTTTTAAGTATTTTTCTCATGATTAAACTGAGATTATAGGATTTGGGAGGATGACTACAGAGCTAAAGTGCCTTTTCATCACGTCATATCAAGGTATGTGCTATCAACATGATTTATCACTGTTGTTGTTAACCTTGATTGCCAGGCTGAGGTAGTGTTGTAAGAACTCTCCACTTGAAAGTGATTTCACCACTTTTCTACACTTTATTCACTAGAAGGGAATCACGATGTATAGCTCACACTTATGGAGTGGGGAGTTATTCTTCACCCCTGAAGGGTGGATTATCTACCTATGTTATTTGGAATTCTTCTGCATGGGAGATGTGTCAATTCTCCTCATTTGTTTAGTCAATTGTTTATGTATATTACAGTGGCCTCATGGGTATGTACTCATACTTCTGGTTATAACCTAATGCTACTTTACTAATTTTATAGCTGAGATTGTTCTAGTTTTGGCCACTGAGAGCTCTTTCAATTGACTCCTGTATACTCTCAGCATACTGTACTGTTCTGTTGTTGTTTTGAAGTCATTTTTTTTTTTACTTTTTCTGAAATGTAATTGAAAAAAATACTTAGGACAAAATGTCAAGTTCATAAAGATGGTGGAAAAATATATGTTTGTGTAAAATTTATAGTTTGGAGTTGGGAGTTTCATTGCAAAGCCAACATGAGATTACTCATCGAATGTTTCCAACAGTGCCATGAATGTTGATTAGATTTCTACAAATGCAGATTTTAAAAATATTAGTTTTGATTTTAATTTCTATTTCAAATTCTGACAATAGAGTGAGAACATATTATAGACAATTGTCTGCTCAATTAGGAGAACTAAACTAAATGCATGTTCTTCTTCACTTTTTTCTTTTGTGGAAATACCACCAATGTCAGTCTCAGAGACTTTGAGTTGTTTTTTATTTCTTTTTCTGTGTCTGGTTGCATCATCACTTCGTGATACCGTTTAGTCCCCTTGCCAATCTTTTATCAATCACAGTCTTCATCTCCCTGATTGCCTTCCTCTATCCCTCCAAGCAAGTCTCTGCACATTGGTCATCCTCAGACAGCAATTTCTTCATACCAACTAGACCACCTAGAAAATACTCTTCTTTATAGACTTGAATTCCTTCATCTGGAAATATGGACTAGGTGATGTCCCAAATTCTAAAATTTCATGATGGTGCCAAGGATGAAGAGACTAGCTACATAATGAGGAAACAGCTTACACATATAGTAAGTGTTGGAGTCAGGAGTAACTCAGGGTTCTTGACCACCAAGCCCACCCTCTCAATCTTTTCAGCCTACTCTTTCTTTGTGCATGGTGTGTGTGAATAAGATATTCATAAGATAAGATTTCCATGAGATTCAATGCAGCAAAGGACATTATGTACAAAGTGTAATGGGAGTTCTTAGAGGAGGTGAAAATGAGTTGCATCCTGAAGGTAGAACAAGGTTTTAGCTTTTTTGTGTGAATAAGAACATCCCTAGGAACAAAAGCATGAGATTGCCTGCCTTGTGTGTTCAAGCAACAGCAGGTATTTGTTTACATAAAGGTCAAATGCTCTTTTCAGTGAAGGGTAGCTTTTTATTTTATTTTATTTTATTTTATTTTAAGGTACAGGCTCTGAGATTAATTACCTTCACAACTCCCAGGGGGACTTTATTCCATTCTATTAGATCAGCGTCAATAACTTAAGCAGAGAAGGTCATCTCCATGATCCTTGGTAACTTTCATTGTGAAAAGAGTCTGTACTCTTCTCCAAGTAGATTGAAATGCATAATTTTCCACCCGAATGGAGAAAAGGAGCAACAGGGATTATTTAAGAGAGTAACTAATTCCATTTCTCTCTCCAATTAGCCTGAATTTAAGGAAGTAGAGATAGGGAAATGCAATGATTTCCAAAGGCTTAGCTCTGTTTCAAGTGCGTTGGGAGAGAGCAAAGGAATATAAAATACATGTGAGGTATGAAATTAAAGTCTGCCATTGGAAGGACAAGATTAATACACTTGAAAAATTAGTTTACAATATAACTTTATATAATTAATTGCTAAATTATGTGGCACTACCTCCCTGCCTAACTCATACCTATTTGATTCTGGATATCTTTTTGAATATTTTTTTGACTCAAGAAAGCTGTAACAAGTAGAAACTAATGCAAATTACTTCCTCTGCTTGAGAATAAGTGGGTTCTGAATCATTCCGTATATTTCTCCTTTAGCCTGGTCATTTTTTTTTCAAACCCGGTTGACTCTGACTCACAGAGACCTCATGTGTGTCTAGAACTGCACCGCATAGAATTTTCAAGGCTGTGACCTTTTGGAAGCAGATTATCAGAAATTTCTTCCGAGGCACTTCTATGTGGGTTCAAACTGCCAACATTTTGGTTAGTAGTAGAGCACTTAGCCATTTACACCACCCAGGGATGTCTAGCATGGTCATCAAAAAAAAAACCCCAAACCACCGCCATTGAGTCAATTCTGACTCATAGTGACCCTATAGGACAGAGCAGAACAGCCCCCATAGGGTTTTCAAGGCTGTAAATCTTTATGGAAGCAGACTGCTACATCTTTCTCCCTTGGAGCAGCTGGTGAGTTTGAACCACTGACCTTTTGGTTAGCAGCTGAGCACTTAACCACGGCACCCCCATGGTCGTAGTAGATATGCGTTGCATGCTGTACGGGGTACGTCTGGACATGTTTTCTAAACAAGGGCTTCAAACCTGCTGATGTTCTTGGATAACTGTGATAAAAGTGGCAAATGATGGAGAAAGGTATGGTACTTGACGCAATGTGGCCATTTGGCAGCAGCTCAGTTAATATACATTGACTTTCATACCTTCTGGGTGCAATGAAAGACCATGTGGTTCTTTTAGAATCATAGAAGTAAATAAGTAGTCAGGGCTGATCAAAGCTTGTTGCATCCTGTTGCGAAGAATACTCAATATCTTCGGATACCCAATATCTGGGGCTGTTCGGTGCACTTTTGACTTGATGATGGTTTCATTATTCAGTGTGAGTATGCCAAGTCTTAATCCACTTCTCCAAGCCCCATGGTTCCTTTTTGTCCCACTCACCAGCCATCTCTCTACAGAAGAGAGAAAATAGAGCTAGCTGCCTATCACAACTCCCTCAGTCTTTCTTACTCACCATTTTCTTTGTGCAGTTTCTCAAGTGAAAACATATCTGCCCACTAATCCAAAGCTAACATCTCTGCCTGTGCCCTTCTGCCCTGCTGAGTGCTCTCTCTCCTCAGAACTCCCTTCTCTTGTCCATGTAATGAACTCAGCTCAACTTTCTTTTTAAATTTTTCGTGTGCTTTTTTTTAAATTTTATTGTGTTTTAGGTGAAAGTTTACAGCACAACTTCATTTCTCATTAAAAATTTTGTACACAAATTGCTTTGTGACATTGGGTGCAATCCCTGCAATATGTCAGCCTTCTTCCCCTTGCCCTTTATACCCCAGATTCCCTGTGTCCATTCATCCAGTTTTTCCACCCCTTCGTGCCTTCTCCTCTTTGCTTTTAGGCAGGTGTCAGCTCAACTCTTGCCTCTTCTATAAAGCATGCTTCCCTTTCTTCGGCATGACCATGCCCTCAGCCCCCAGGGAAGTGAAGGCCAGTGGACCTGCTAGTTCATTATCCCATCATGGGAAATTGTTTCCTCCTCGACTATCAGATCCTCAAGGGAGGAAGCGTACCTTTTTTTGATGGATGAATGTCTCTCCAAAATTTTCATATTTATTTTGATACTCTTTATTAAAAGAGCAATAAATATTAATTGTGCAACAATTAGAAAACAGACAAGCAAAAAGAAGAACATGCAAATAACCACCTATACCCCACTTCAGAAAAATGACCATTCTTCATGGTTTTATGAATTTCCTCCTGGCCAGTTTCTTTTATCAAATGTATAGAAATAACATTTCATTTTTATAATATTAGTATCACTATATATATCATTTTATATCCTCCTATTTTGGCTCAGCATTATATGAAAAGCATTGTATCACCTACGTCATTAAAAAGCCTTCAAATATATATTTATTTCTATAACTTATTTAATCCCTCCACCAATGTTGGGTTTTTTGGTTTTTTTACACACATATAAAGTGATGGCGAATTTTCTAATCTATAGATGTTTTCCACATCTCTTCGGCTATATTCTTTGAAGCAGCATTACTGGATAAAAGATACATACCTCAGAATATATTATTAAATATATTTAAGGCTCCTAACTGTATATTTCCAAATTGTTTTCTAGAAATAAGCAGTAATTCATATTTTTATCTGTATCATTTATGAATAACCCAGTGTCAGCATCCAGTCACTAGTATCGATGACTATTTTTAAACCTTTACTAATTTGATTGGAAAAATTTAATATCAGAATCGATAGTCGGCATATCCTTGATAATAACCTGGAAGATTGTTGTCATTTGCGTATGTCTGCCTTAGTGAATTGTCTAACATTATTTTTTAACCTTTTTTTTTTTTTTTGAGGTCTGGGTAATGAACTCTTTTTATATTAAAGATACAGACATTTATTGCTTATATTTTTAAAAAGTTTATGACATTTTCGTGGAGATTTTCATGGTCCAGTGGTAGAGTTGCCTTCCATTTGGGAGATTGGGCTGGATTCTCACCCAAAGCACCTCATACAGGGTCACCAGTCATCTGACAGTGGAGGCTTGCGTGTTGCTATGATGCCAAACAGGTATCAGCAGAACTTCAGATTAAGGCAGACTAGGAAGAAAGGCCTGGCAATAGAGTAGGTTTAGGCAGTGTTTTGTTCAGTTGTGCCTGGGGTCACCATGAGTTGGGGGCAACTCCACAGCAGCTAACACCAACACCAAAGTAGCATTTTTTACATAATTTGAAAAAAGATCAAATCTATTCTTTTGGTTTACAATAATTCTCTTTACTTTTTTATGTTACTCTAATACTTCTTTATCTACATGAAATAAATACATAATTTTCTATAAGATTTTTATGGTTTAATTATTTTTATTTAACTAGAATTTTCTTAAAGCATGGTGTTAACAATTCTAAATAGACTTTTGACTTAACCTATTTCCCAATATCATTTATTAAGTAGTTCATTTTTCACCATGTTTGTTATTCTTCTATTATATATTCACCAACTTTAAATGCTTGTTTATATAAGATGCCTCACACACTTATCAGTATATTATACCTGTATATATATTTAGAAACCCTGGGGGCGTAGTGGTTAAGAATTCAGCTGCTAACCAAAAGGTCGGCAGTTCGAATTCACCGGACGCTCCTTGGAAACCATGTGGGGCAGTTCTACTCAGTCCGTCCTGTTGGGTCGCTATGAGTTGGAATCGAGTTGATGGCAATGGGCTTGGTTTGGTTTTGGGTATTATATATTTACATATAATAAACATATATAAAGCTTATTTATACTTATATGAAATATATATAATATATAGCTATTATGTATTAATACATATTAATATATATTAATATGTGCTTACTGCACATTTATATATTTATGTGTGTATGTGTGGTTTCTGGCATATTTATTCTTCATTGATCTTCTGATCTATTTTTGCAATAATAACAGACTGCCTGAGTTACTGTAGCTTTAAAATATCTGACAGAAAAAGCCCCAATTTTGTTCTTCTTTTTCAACTTTCTGGCAATCACCTATCTCTTCATAAAAAATAAAAACTGAGGATCATTTCATTATGTCGTCTCTGCTCCTCCCTTGCTATACACCAGCAATTTCCTTTAAATTCACTTGAAATTGCATCCATTCTCTAACCTATTTTGTAATAACCCCACCGCCATTGAGTCAATTCCTACTCATAGCGACCCAATAGGACAGAGTAGAATTTCCCCACTGGGTTTCCAAGGCTGTAATCTTTATGGAAGCAGACTGACACGTTTCTCTCCCACAGAACCACTGGTGGGTTTGAACTGCCGACCTTTCAGTTAGCAGCGAAGGGTTTTAACCAGTGCACCACCAGAGCACCAAGGACCGTGACGTGTCTCTTCAATTCTCCCTATCTTCTTCTTCAGTATATATTTTAAGTTTCATAGTGTTCTTCATATATGCCTGGTTTATTTGGGGGATGTGAAAATTTTTCTCCATTTTATTTTAATTGATTATTTCTGACATAAAGAAAATTACTTTTCTATTTATCACATAGACAACCTGATTTCTGTATTTTTAATTTAATCAGAAAATTTTTACACTTGATTTTTCTTTATTATGAAGAAAATGCAAACTGATAGGAAATTGTGTATAATGTTGTAATTATGAAAACCTTCTGTGAGGAACAAAGTTAGGTATCACTTTCATTAATTCCATTTAATTAATTCTCCCTTTTAAAATGCCTATTTGTATGTTCTTTATGGCTTGATTTATATTTAAAACTTGCTTAAAGATCAAGAAGCAGTAATCATGACTTTGAAAATAACTAAACATGACTTTTGGTGTATTTAACAAAAGGGTTAAGAATAGATTTAAACTTTTATATAAATTATTGCTGTTGTATAAATTAGTAGGATATTAAAAAGATGCCTGATGGTGAGAAAATAGGTTTTATCTCTTGTGTCAGATGCATGTAACTGTTAAAGATTGCTTGAAGCACTCTCTTGAGAAGGACACTAAGTCAAAGACTGGACTCAATGAAAAAAAGACAGTGTGATTGATTATTAATGTCTGCTATGGATGCAGGATGAGGAAGCGATGGCGTTGATGTCATATATTTGATATGTGTGAGTCAAATGCTTATGTAGATGAAGCAAAGCTCTTATGTAATATTAAAACAGAGCCCACATTCAGTTTTTATACCAGTGGTTTCCAGATTTTCACTTCGGAGAACTTTTTTTTTTTTTAATATGGGATGTATTAGGGACTTCACAGTAGCACTGTATCTATTTTCTCAATTTTTTTTTCTTTCATGGGTATTAAAAGTACAACTTTTTTGTAAAAATTAAGGATAATATAGTTATCAGTTGATATGTTTAAATTAACTTGTATTTTATTGGTTACAATTGAATCTATTTACACTCAATAAAAAGTGTGCATATTTTTGAAATATATGATCTTATTTATTCGATGTGTTGACAGTACTTGAAGTACATGTCGATTCACAATCTGTTTGTAGCTTTATGCTAAAGTAGCCAAAACCATAATAATAGTGAAAAAGACTTGACCATTCACCAACCAAAACGAAATAGAAAAATGAAACCTGTATTAATAAAATAATAAACAGTTAAAATCATGATTTTTTGGTAGAGTTTTCATTTATTACTCATTATCTGTCAAGAACTAACTACTTTGTATTCTTCCTTTCATCTGGTTGTCATAACTGTGCTATGAGTTCTTGTTGTTGTTAGCTGCTGTCAAGTTGTTCCCTACTCATGGTGACCTCATGCACAATGGGACACTATGCTGCCCAGTCCTTGTGCCATCTCCGTGATTTGCTTTGAAAGCGGAGTACATATTATAATTCCTATTTTACACCATGGCTTAGACACAATTACTGTATATAAGGTTACATAGCTGATAATTCGTGTATCTAGGTGTTAAAAGTGCTTCTCTTTGAAACTAATCAGTGTTGTTACCACTCTTTGCCATCTAATCATCAAGTTAGTCTAATACGCTCCACTTTGGTGTTTGGAATGCATTAAATATTGTACTTGTATTTCAGGTTTATTTCCCAATTATCTTTGATTTAGATCGGTATTAAGATAAGTTTATATGCCTTGAATACGATTGCAGCTGAGGATCTGTTGAGGTAATCCAGAATAAAATATGTGGTAGGAGAAATCCAGGTAGGCGTGAAATCATTGCTATGTTGTTGTTGTTGTTAGGTGCCACGCAGTCTGTTCTGACTCATAGCTACCGCATGTACAACAGAATGAAACCCTGCCTGTTTCTGTTACCACCCTCACAATTGTTTTTATGCTGGAGCCCATTGTTGCAGCCATTGTATCAGTTCATCCCATTGAGGGCCTTCCTGTTTTCCTCTGACCCTTTACGTTAACAAGCATGATGCCCTTATCCAGGGACTGGTCTCTCCTGATAACGTGTCCAAAGTAAGTGAGACAAAGTCTTGGCATCCCTGCTTCTAAGGAGTATTTTGGTTGCACTTTTTCCAAGACAGATTTGTTCATTCTTCTGGCAGTCCATGGTATATTCAATATTCTTTGCCAACACCATAATCCAAAGGCATCAGTTCTTCTTTGGTCTTCTTTATTCATTGTCCAGCTTTTGTATGCTTATTGAGGCAATTGAAATTACCACGGCTTGGGTCAGGCACATTTTAAACCTTGAAGTGACATCTTTGCTTTTTAACATTTTAATGACTTCTTTTGCAGCAGATTTGCCCAATGCAATGCATCGTTTGATTTCCTGATTGCTGCTTCCATGGGTGCTGATTGTGGATCCAAGTAAAATGAAATCCTTGACTCTTCAATCTTCTGTCCATTTATCGCGTTGTTGTGTATTGGTCTAGTTGCGAGGATTTTGTTTTCTTTATGTTGAGGTGTAATCCATACTGAATGCTGTGGTCTTCGACCTTCATCAGTAAGTGCTTCAAGTCCTCTTCACTGTCAGCCAAGCAAGGTGGTGTCATCTGCATATCGCGGATTGTTACTGTGTGTTCTTCCAATCCTGATGCCCCATTCTTCTTCATGTAGGTTGACTTCTCTGATTATTTGCTCAGCATACAGATTGAATAAGTATGGTGAGAGTATACAACCCTGACACACACCCTTCCTGATTTTAAACCACACAGTATCTCCTTGTTCTATGGGCTGCCTCTTGATCTCTGTACAGGTTTCAAATGAGCACAATTAAATGTTCTGGAATTCCCACTCTCTGCAATGTTAACCATAATTTGTTATGATCCACACAGTCGATTGCCTTTGTATAGTCAATAAAACACAGGTGAACACCTTTCTGGTATTCTCTGCTTTCAGCAACGATCCATCTGACATCAGTAATGTCCTTTTTCTAAACGTGGCTTGAATTTCTGGCAGTTCCCTGTCAATGCACTGCTCCAACTGCTTTTGAATGATCTTCAGCATATATTTACTTGTGTGTGATATTAATGATATTGTTCAATGATTTCCACATTCTGTTGGAGCACTTTTCTTTGGAATGGGTGCAAATATGGATCTCTTCCAGTCAACTGGACAGGTAGCTGTCTTCCAAATTTCTTGGAATAGACGAGTGAACACTTCCAGCGCTGGATCCCTTTGTTGAAACCTCTCAATCGGTACTCTGTCAAATCCTGGAGCCTTGTTTTTTGCTAGTATCTTCAGTGCTGCTTGGACCTCTTCCTTCAGTACCATTGGTTCTCAATCATATGCTACTTCTTGAAATGGTTGAATGTCAACCATTTCTTTTTGGTACAGTGACTCTGTGTATTCCATCTTCTTTTGATGCTTCCTGCATCATTTAATATTTTCCCCCATAGAATCATTCAATATTGTAACTTGAGGCTTGAATTTTCTATTCAGTTTTTTTCAGCTTGAGAAATACTGAAAGTTGGAAACAAAGAAGAAGGAACAATTGCTGGAAAATATGACCTTGGTGATAGAAACGACGCTGAAGATTACATAGAATTTTGCATGACCAACGACCCCTTCATAGCAAATACCTTTTTTCAACAACATAAATGGCGAATATATACTTGGGCCTCAGCAGGAGGAATACACAGTGATCAAATTGGCTACATCTGTGGAAAGAGATGATGGAAAAGCTCAGTATCATCAGTCATAACAAGGCCAGGGACTGACTGTGGAACAGGCCATCAATTGCTCATAAGCAAGTTCAAGTTGAAGCTGAAGAAAACTAGAGCAGGTTGATGAGATTCAAAGTATGACCTTGAGTACATCCCGCCCTGAATTTAGAGACCATCTCAGGAATAGATTTGATGCATTAAACACTAATGACTGAAGACCAGACAAGTTGTGTAATGACATCAAGGACACCATACGTGAAGAAAACAACAGGTCATTAAAAAGACAGGAAAGAAAGAAGAGACCAAAATGGATGACAATGAGAGACTTTGAAACTTGCCCTTGAGAATAGAGTAGCTAAAGCAAAAGGAAGAAATGATGAAGTAAAAAAGTTGAACAGAAGATTCCAAAGGGCGGCTCAAGAAGACAAAGTAAAGTGTTACAATGAAATGTGCAAAGACCCAGAGTTAGAAAACCAAAAGGGAAGAACATGCTTGGCCTTTCTCAAACTGAAAGCACTAAAGAGAATCATTGCTCTAGATGATGGGAAATTAGGATGTTCTACATGCAAGAACTGGCACACTGTTCTAAGTATATGTTTCTAGCTCAGTTCTGTCTGACAGAGATGATAAGAAGTAACCAAGCTCATGGTTTAAATTGGACAAATCGTAGTTATAATGTTTAAAAATAGAAGTAGAGAAAAAAGAAAAAAAACAGGTGCATTATGCTAGGAAGACAGGAATCACTTTTAATTCTACTTTTTAACTGTGAAGTTACTCTAACATCTCGGCTACTTTGTGTATATATATATATATATATATATATATATATACACACTTCTTAAAATATATGAACAAAGTTTGAAACTTGGAACTGTTAAGTTTCATTTTTTCTCTTAATAGCAGCCATATTTCCAATCCTCCTAGATAATGTTATAGTCCTTCTGTGAACTGCAGTTTCTTCTTCTTCTATTTTTTTTTTTTTTAACTTGGCTGAAGTGTACCTGTTCTTTTGGCCTTTGTAACTATAAAAGGGATATCTTTAATAAACACTTTTCATTGCCAGTACTGAAGGAAATGCAGATGTACCACATGGCTTCTGTTTCACAATTAAAAACAAACCAAAAAATAAATAAATAAAAAGAAGTACCAGCTTTATTATCATGTCTTCAGTAGCTATTTCCTAAGACAGGACATGCTTCTTTACTTACCACTATGAGAATAATTCTTGGTTGATTGCCCTGTTACTAGAAGAACTAAAAGAAAGTCAATATTTAAATTATCCTCCTTCTTACTGAAGAAGAATTGATACCATGATATCATTGCATATCATTTGTATTTCATCACTTCTATGGGCTACAAACTGGGCCACAAGGTGAAATATTACAGAATGAAATCTGGAGTTGTTAGAACATATCCTTATAAAGATACATGTAAACCTGTAGCCATTATTGTTGATTAAATACAAGCTCTAATAATTTTTTAATTATTAAGTCAGCATTCTTGGTGGGTTGACTCATACTAGCAAATATTCAGAATGATTCAGATTTAAATTTGAGATCACTTTAGTGACTTTCAATTGATGAATATTGGAAAATGACAAATCAAAAGATTTACGTTACGGAGTTGGTCTGTCAAGATGGCCTTATAGCACTTTATACTCATGCTAGTGGAAACTTAAACAAAAAATAACTAGTGGAACTGAAAATATCTTATGTGGATTGAATAAAAGTAAAGATAGGGTAAAGTCCTTTGGACACCTAGCACTTTTAAAAACAAAACTGAAAAACTGAGCAAAGTCTATGTCTCTAGTAATACACCAAGAACTAAGTGTTGTGAGCTCAAACATACCTACCCTTGCCAGAATGGCATAGGACCAGGAAATGTTTTGTTCTGTTATAAATGGCATTGCTATGGGTTGGGACCAACTCAAAGACACCTAACAACAACAACATGTAAGGTCAACTAAGAATTTATGTAAAATATATACTTTTACCTAAATATTATGCTTAATATTACATTGAAGACAATATAGAACACAAAGTTAAAACCCATTGTTTTGTCATTTCTCATATTTTTTACTTATTTTGATTGGTGAACAGTCTACCCTTATTCCTTAATATGGTGTTTTTGTTCATTTCTTCATGTTCAACAACTTCACATTGAATCAACAAGAGAACTTTAAAGAGCTTGTTACAAGTTGTTAATGGGGATAGAATGTCAAAACCACTAAAGGAAGAACATATTTTAAATGTTTTATTCCAATCTGTCACACCTCTACTTTCTCACATGTTTCTATTTTGTGTTAAAAAAAGAAAAATTATAACTACGCTCTGAACTTGACGTTCAGGTTACCAGCCTGTAAGAATTTTTGAGATAATAGTTGAAATAGCCTGTCAGGCAATATGAGTTTTCTTTTTTAGTCAAGTGCGGTTGGTAATTTTAGAATGATTTCTTATCCTTCAGCCCTATAGAAGTTGAAGGTGATATGTCCTGGCAGCCACATTCTGTGATAAATCCGAGTAAATTGAAATAACAGTTCATTACTTCCTAATGGGGGGGGGGTTTACAAAGGGAAGGAAGGTCCTTAGAACGAAGGTGTCACACAGTGCAAATGATCACGTAAATTAGATTGTTTTTGTATGAATCCCATTTGGGGAGGATTTCACTGAAGTTTGGGGAAGGTGGTCAGTTCCCAGGCATGCCGGGACTACGGGACTCAGCGTTGAATTCAGGCTCAGCTCTCAAGCAAAAGATAAAACTCCAAAGAAAACAGACATGGTGCTTGTTTTTATATTCTCTGTCCTTTTTAAGGAAACCTTGATGACACAGTGGTTAAGAGCTACACCTGCCAATCAAAATTTTGGCAGTTCAAATCCACCAGGCACTCCTTGGAAACCCTATGAGGCAGTTCTTCCCTGTCCTATAGGGTTGCTATGAGTCGGAATTGACACAATGACAACAGATTTGATTTTTGGTTTTGTCCTTTATAAGATTTCTGAGGACATGTAAAGATATTTCGTTTACTACCAAAGACTAAATGGACCTGTAAATGCCTGCAAACTAAAACTTGAAATTAGTAATGCCAGCACCAGTACCAAAAAATTGAAGTCATGAAAGTCAAGGTGAGCCCCTCATGACAGAGCGGAAGGTTTTGACCTGGCTCATCTGGTCCTGCAGGTGTTCTGGGATGCTTCATTTATGTCCCCACTCACCCCTGACCTCCACCACAGCCTGGAACCTTATCTCACACCTTGACCTCACCCCCTCACACTCCTTTATCTTCACCTTCTCCTTTATCCTTCCTTCCCCTGAAATGTGCTCATTATTTCCTGAGTTTCATCCCGTATTTGGAGAAGACGCTACCAGGAATAGGGTCAGATTCAGAAACAGGGTAAATTGTATATAGCACTTGCTTTAAAAAAAAAAAAAGCATTGAAAGGGCAATGGCTATTGTTTTAAGACTTATATGGACCTCGTGTGAAAGCAACATGTCTCTCTTCAGCATCTAGAGGGGTCTAGGGTAGCTCTGGAGAGACAATATACTGTCTATATGAAGGCAATCCAGCATGCCACCAACCTTTCTGCTCTAAGTAGCCAGGTTTCTTGAAACAGATATTTCCCAAGATATTGTACTGAGTTGGTGCAATAGATTATATTCTTGAAACTGTTTTCATGCATAGGTCAATGAATAAAGATGTTTTCCTCAATTAGAATGTGGCCCTTCTTACAAACAAAGGGACAGTTTATTCCTAGGTTTTCACAGGTGTTATCATTGGTAACTAAAATGAATACAGAAGATAGAATGAATTTTTTTGGAAGGGGAATATAAACTGGTGATCTCTTGGCAATAAATTATCTCACTCTGATATATATGTATATATATGTTTAAAATATGATTAAAATTAAGTTCTAAATAACCCACCCCAGGAAACCTTTTGAAACAGTAAAGATGGAAAGCTTAAAAGAAAATATTGATATATTTAGTAATGCATAAAACAGTTTGCAGAGATGTACCATTAATAAAACATAAAAAGCAAATCAATAACTGAGAAAGTATTAGCAACATATATGATCAAAAAAGGTTAATACTTTTACCATATAAAAAGTTCTTGTATGAGTCGGAATCGACTCGATGGCAACAGGTTTGTTTTTTTTGGTTTTTGGTTATATGTCATAAGAATATTGGTATAAATTTATAATTAAAAGTATATAGAATAGGCAAAAAATTTTAATGCTTAGTATTACTAGAAATCAAATGATTGCCAAGTTGAAATATATATAGACTTCTTTAAATATCAAGCAAGAGTTTTTATTGTTGCCTAGTGCTGTTGAGTCCATTCTAGCTCATGGGACCCCCTGTTAGTAGGATATCTACATATCTACATTTTACAATATTGTTACAGTGAAGGGTAAGAAAAAAAAAAAAAGGTAAGAGAAACTCTAAAATGCTTCTGGAAAGTAAAGTGTTTTGCAAAATTTTTGGAAGGTGATTTAGCAATTTAAAAAACTCACATCATAGAGTAATTCTGCTTCTAGAAAATTATAGTATGGAAATAGGGATCATGTTCATGAAATTTTTGTAAAAAATGCTCATTGCAGATTTGTGTAATATTGAAAAAAGGAACAGAAACGTACTAAAAACTTTCAACATTGTCCATATGATGGAATATATTCAAAATCATGTTTTCATGCATATTAATGTATTTTTAAGCATAAGTTAAAAGGAACTTCATGTATACAATTTATAGGATTTTGTTAAAAACTGAAGTATGCATTACTTAATTACTTTTAGGAGCCCTGGTGGGACAGTGGTTAAGAGCTCAGCTGCTAATGAAAAGGTCGGCAGTTTAAATCCACTCCTTGAAAATCCTATGGGGCAGTTCTACTCTGTCCTATAGGGTCGCTATGAGTCAGAATCGACTCAATGGCAATGTGTTAGGTTTAATTACTTTTAAACTCTTTGTGATATATATATACATAGCCATATATATATATACCTCTAACTGCTAATCAGTTAATTCTGGGTGCCCTAAGTATATTAAAAAAAAAAAAAATGTTGATTGCTTTCATGATTTAAAAAAAAATATTTAACTTTCTCCTTCACACTTTCCCCAACCCTCTCACCTATCTATACTGAATACTCTGACTGGGTTCAGTGCTCCAGATACCAAAAGGAGGCTATGGTGGTATTGGGACAAAAATTAAGTAAGGCTAAGATTTAGCTCACCTTTGGTCCCAGAGACTGGTTGTCAGTTCCCTTGGGTCCCTAAGAAACAAATAGCCCACAATCTCGTCTAGTGCCTCTATTGCTATTTTGCTGGCACTTTCTCTACTTTGACATACCCCCACATGCCTACATAGCTATGTTCGAGAAAAAAAAGAAGTTTTACATTATAATTCTTATAACACAGCTTTTAGAAAATATCTTAATCAGAGAAAAATAACTTTTGCTCATCCTGGAAGACAAGATGCTTCATAGTGGGTACTCACTCCCTGAAAACAGACAATGTTTCATTGAAAGGAGGAGTGTCTAAGTTGCCTAGTGCTGCTGTAACAAAAATACCACAAGTAGGTGGCTTTAAAGAATAGAAATTTATTTTCTCACAGTTCTGGACACTTAAAGTCCAAATCTTGGCCATGTCGATTCCTTTTGTGAGTCTCTCTCCTAGTTTCTGGCGGCTGCTGTTAATCCCTGGTGTTCCTTGGTGTCTAGTCTTCTCTTTATAATTCAGACAGGATTAGATGTAGGATCCACCCTACTTGGGTATAACCTTGTTAACATAGAAAAAGAAAATCCCTATTTCCAAACAGAATCACATCCACAGGGACCAAAACTAGTTGCCGTCAAGTTGATTCCCACTCAAGGCGATCCCATGTGTTTCAGAGAAGAATTGTGATTCATGGAGTTTTTCATCACTGTGACCTTTCAGAAGCAAATGGTTGGGCCTTTCTTCTGAGTCCACAGGTACAGACAGGGGTTAGAATTTCAGCACGCATTTTGGGGGAACACAATTCAATCTATACATACTGATGTGGGAGAGAAAAATTAATTTGTCCTGCAAAATTCAAAATTGTAAATGAGATTTTTCTAAAAGGATCAATTAAATGAATGACCCTACTGATTGCAGGGTAGCTAAACTCTGTTAGACACTATAACAGAGAATGTCCCCCCAAAAAAATGAGAAAGAAGGAACAAAATACTCCTAGCTATTTATGCAAAAGTCACAGGAGACATTCCAGAGACGGTGGAGAGCTTGTCAGTATCAGTAGAAAGATCCTGGAGAAGGAAAATACTGCAAAAGACAGAATGGTTTTCTGAATATGTCTGAACGTCTAAGCCAGAATAATAGTTCTTAGTGTTAGAAAATCACCATCACAGCTGAAAGTATTTTTACCAAACCTAAGCTTTAAGCTTAGTTTACTGGTTTTTTTGTTTTGTTTTCATTTCTCTTTGAAATAACACAAAAAAAGATCATGTGTTTTTCTAATAGGGACCAACGGAAAATTCCATTTGTTCTACATCTAATTTTGCTTGACCATACCTATCGTACTGTGTAGGAGGAAGGGCTGGAAAATAAGTATTATTAAAAGGGTAAGTTTTCAAAATTAGAATAGTCGTAGAAGTAAAATTGCATTTAAGCATAAAAGCTATAGTAAGAACATAAGATGATCTTTAACAGTTAAAACAGTATAACATTATCGAGAAAGCATTCATTTTAGTTTACATTTAAAATTCCAGAAGAAAAATAATCTTAAAATAAGCCCAAACATTTGGAGTATTTCTGAATTAGGATTCTTTGAAGCATGAAGATAAATTGCTTTCGGGATGCTTCCACAAAGGCACCAAAAAAAGTCATAAAACTGCTGAGTGCACAACTGTTGAATGTTTAGTCTATGAGCTCAACGCATTTTCTAGACCCAAGATGGTGGAGATTTTATTGCCGATGGGAAAGATGGTTTAAGTTAGGGTAAGGCTGTCATTCTGAGGTACTTGTGAGGCTTGATGTCTTTAACCTTTGAAGAATCCTTGAAATACAAATGTCAACTACACCTCATTGGTTCTGAAGTTTTAGTTCCTTGTAAAGGAGTTATAAAGAATAATATTCTTTACCTAGCGTCCTGTGTTAACTGTGTTAGTCATCTGTGTACGAGCAAATGTTAAACCTCCTGGTGTAATATAATCTTATTAGACCACTTGGGACATAACATGTTAGAGAGACATAATAAGTTCTATAATATAACAAATCACTGACTTAAATTTTCAGGCTTTTTTTTTTTCACTTCAAGAATTTGAAAAGAGAACATATTAATGATTATCTAGAATTAACATCTTAATAGTTTAAATAATCAAAAGACAAATTTGGAGCCACATTTTATTAAGATAATGAGTCGGTGCTATAATGTGTACCCAAAAATCTAATATGAACTTGGCACTCTATTATGCAGGATCTTGGTCCACGCGTCAGTTCCAAAGGAGCTGTTCATGTTTAATTGCATTCTGGGACCACATGTGTGTTCCTGCTTATTTACAAGTCTTCTCTCCCCATCTCCCCGGCTCTTTTATCCATCTTTCGTTTATCCTTTTAATCTTCACAGGGCTCAGCACCCTCCTTCCTACTGAGAAGACAGAATAGCTTCAATACCTCCCACAATCTTTACAAGATTTCATTTCTCAATGGTGGCATGGTAGCCCATTAAGATGCTTGCATGGAGGGTGTGTGGTGTTAAATAAGAGGTAAGGAAGTGACACTGAAAGGAAAAGCAAATATTCACTGGTCCCATGGGCATCAGCTATGTGGGAAAAAAAGGAGGAAGAGTCTACCTTTGTTCGTGTGGATTCCCGCCCCTCCTTTCTGGAAGGACAAGCTTTATAGGTCTGCTCTCATGGTACAGTATAAAGAACAGGGGCTTGGAGCCAGACAGACGTGAACTGTGGTTCAAATAAGCTTGATTGTACTTAGTCACTATGGTATTGGGGTGATTTACTTAAATTCTCTAAGCTGCCATTTCCTTAAGTATAAAATGTAGATTAAAAACTCCTAACTTATAAAGCTATTGTGGATATGAAACAAAGTAAATAACTTTAACTGCATGTTTCATAGTTAGAACTCAATAAATGGTAGCAATTACTATTGTTATTATTATCCTTCTCAAGGGTTCAGAAAACAGTCCAGCTACCTGTTTGCACACACACGGACAGCTTATGCATCTCTCAGGCCAAGAATAGCTGCAGTTACCTTTCAAGAATGACCCAATTTCATTGGCTCAGCTCCAGAACCTGCAAATATACCTCCTCCCTGGATCTTAATAATTTGATACTACCTCTCTTTGTGCAAAAAAGCCAGCCACCATGTATCAAAATAGTTTTGTAAGAAAAAAAATAACCACCACAATTCACAAGAAAAGCACAGAATTAAAACTCTCTTAGATTTCTTTTACTTTGAATTTTTGGTTTAAAAATGCCCGTATGTGCTCAAAGAACCCAACACACCCAAGGCTCACTGGTGCCATGTTACCCATATGAGTTCCACTTGTGCTTGGCTGTTTGTACTCCTGGCTGTAATAGGAGGATATGCTTTCTCTTAAAAGAGAGTTCACCTCATGTTTTCTATGGTGTTACTCAAAATTAATGCCTAAATGAAATGTTTTCTCCATATATAATCTGACAAAAAGAATATACACACACAAAAAAAAAAAAAAAAAGAAGAAGAGAAGTAAACATCAGACTGAAGTGAGTTAAGTGCTTGGTGTCTGCCTTAGTCATCTAGTGCTGCTATAACAGAAATACCACGAGTGGATGGCTTTAACAAAGAGAAATTTATTTCTTCACGGTAAGGTAGGCTAGAAGTCCAAATTCAGGGTGTCAGCTCCAAGGAAGTCTTTCTCTCTCTTTCGGCCTTCTCATCAATCTTCCCCTGGACTAGGAGCTTCTCCATTCAGGGACCCCGGGTCCAAAGGATCCCATCTACTCCCAGTGCTGCTTTCTTGGTGGTATGAGGTCCCCAACTCTTTGCTAACTTCCCTTCCCTTTTATCTCTTGAGAGATAAAAGGTGGTGCAGACCACACCCTAGGGAAACTCCCTTTACATTGCATCAGGGATGTGACCTGGTAAGGGTGTTATAATCCCACCCTAATCCTCTTTAACATAAAATTACAATCACAAAATGGAAGAGAACCACACAATACTGAGATTCATGGCCTAATCAAGCTGATACATTTTTGGGGGGACATAATTCAATCCATGATAGTGTCCATAACAAATGTTTGAGAATTTGTCCACATTCAACAATCTCTAAAGCACCTCTGCCAATATCACCCATATCCACCATCCTACCATGGCCCCAGGAAGTCATCCCGCTATTGAGCCTTGTCCAATGTATCCTAAAGTATTCTGGATGAAGAAACTATGCCTATGAATACTGTACTTGTGTATCCTTTGGCCTGACAGTTGAGTTGAGTTAAAAGTCATATTTTAATTGAGAAAAAGTAAATGTGGAATGTGAAGAATATATTCCACTTAAAAATATTTTATAAATATACGTGTGGGTTGAGATAGATAGGGCTATGCTGCAATAACAAAAATATCTGAATGACAACACAACTCAAGTTTATTGAATTATGAGAAATACAATGTCTGTTTTGGGTTGAGCAGTTCTACTAGGCAACTTCCCCCCCCTCCCCCGCCCCAGCAGTGGCCCAGGAAATGAAACTATTTCCATACTGTAGTAGCATCATCTGGAGCACCCAACCCAAAACCCAGTGCCCGACTCAGACTCATAGCACATGGCCTCCTAACTTATGGTTGCAGGGAATGAGAAAGGTAAAGGAGTCATGTTGTTGTTGTTAGGTGCTATCGAGTTCATTCAGATTCATAGGGACCGTATCTGCATCAGAATGAAACACTGCCTGGTCCTGCACCTTCCTCATAATTGTTGTTAAGTTTGAGCTCATTGTTGCAGCCACTGTGTCAATCCTCTTTTATGCTGACTCTCTACTTTACCATGCATGATGTTCTTCTCCAGGGACTCGTGCCTTCTGATAGCATGTCCAGTGTATGTAAGAAAAAATCTCCCCATCCTTGCTTCTAGGGAGCTTTCTGGCTGTACTTCTTCCGAGACAGATCTGTTCATTCTTCTGCCAAACCAAAAAAAAAAAAAAAAAAAGGCAGTCCATGGTATATTCAGTGTTCTTCGCTAACACCATAATTCAAGGTCATCAATTCTTTGGTTTTCCTTATTCACTGTCCAACTTTCACATGCATATGAAGTGATTAAAAATACAATGGCTTGGGTCAGGTGCACCTAGGTTTTCAAGGTGATATCTTTGCTTTTGAACACTTTAAAGAGATCTTTTGCAGCAGAGTTGTCCAATGCCATATGTTGTTTGATTTCTTCTCCAGTGCTTCCATGGACATTGACTGTGGATCCAGGTGAGATGAAATCCCTGACAACTTCAATGTTTTCTCTATTTATCATGATGTTTCTCATCGGTCAAGTTGTGAGGATTTTTGTTTTCTTTATATTAAGGTGTGATCCATAATGAAGACTGTAGCCTCTGATCTTCATCAGTAAGTGCCTCAAGTCCTCTTCACTTTGAGTGAGCAAGGTTGTGTCATCTGCATATCTTAGGTTGTTAATGAGTCTTCCTCCAATCCTGATGCCCCTTTCTTCTTCATTTAGTCCAGTTTCTCTGATTATTTGCTCAGCATACAGATTGAATAAGTATAGAATCATCTGCCACTTTGTCATACTGTGATGGCTTGAGTGTTGCTGTGATGCTGAAAGCTATGCCACCAGTATTTCACATGCCTGCAGGGCCATCCACAGTGGATAGTTTTCAGGGGAGCTTCCAGAATAAGAAAGACTTGTAAAACAAACCTGGTGATCTACTTTTGAAAAAATTATCCAGTGAAAACCTTTTAAAGTACAGCGGAATATTGTCTGATACAGTGCTGGAAGATGATGGGCCCCTCAGGTTGGAAGGCACTCACATTATGACTGGGGAAGAGCTGCCTCCTCAAAGTAGAGTTGACCTTAATGAAGTGAATGGAATAAAGCTTTCAGGACCTCCCTTTGCTGAGGTGGCACAACTCAAAATGAGAAGAAAGAATTCATCGTGGTCCTTAATTTTATCAGCCTAGGAAAGGCATAATAATCCTTTGGTCAAAACATGTCACATGGCTCCAAACTAACTAAAAGGTAAAGGGAAAATATAGGGAAGCACATGAATATTTGGTGAGCATTCACTCTTTGCCAAAGTATGTATGTACACACTTAAATATGTATGCACACATGTATAAGTGTGCTTTTTTGTGTGGGCATTAATGGATTAAAAGTATTCTGAAAGTTTCACAACCTTCTATTAACTGGTAACCATGCTGAAGTAAATGTGATTGAGTGGGTGGTGAATAGGGAATTTCAAGATTTATTTTATGTACGTCTGTACCGTAATTTTTACAAAAGCATATTTCATGTATTTTTTAATTTGTAAAGAGTAGTCCTCATATACCTTTTCCAATTCTCTGTCTCACATTTACTTACTAACTTTCCGAAATCCAGCTTCTGTCTCCACCACTCCATTGAAGCAGTGCTCACAAATCTCATCAATGACCTACTAATTGTTAAATTCAGCAGCCTCACTTGAGTTTCGATTGTACTTGACCTCCTGTAGCATTTGACACTGTTAAGCATAAGGTCCCTTTTTGAAACTCTTGCCTGTATGACATTGCAGTCTCTTGTTTCACCTCCTATTTCTCTGATTACTCTTCATTCTCTATAATTTTATCCTCTTCCTTGCTGACCCTGTAATCGAAGGGACCAACACAAATTTTCTCTTGTTTTCTTATGCCATATTCTTTTCTGGAGCAATTTGAACAATATTTAGGGATTCAACTTTCATACTTACAAATGTGCATCGTTGCTTCTAGTCTCTGTCATGATTTTCTGCACTGATTTCTGGTTACAAGCCTGAGACCTCCGCAACACTGTTCAATGGGTGCCTTAAGCCTTATATATAAAATATTGATCACATAACTGCCCTTCCCACAACTGACTCCCCTCCTGAGTTTCATACCTGAGTTATATCATCTTCCAAAGGGTGGGCATACGATAAGCAGTCCAACTGGGTTGAAATGCAATTCCCCAAATGTTCCAGCTATGTCTTGGGAAAAGTTGTTTAAACTCTCAGAATCATAGCTTTTTCATCTAAAAGGGAAGCATTAATAATATTATTTTCTCTACTGGTTGACGTGAAGAATTGTTTATATATTTAAAGTACTCAGCACAGAGTAAAGGGTCTTTAACACTCTTACTAGACACTGAAGGTGTAAGGATTTCTTTCTTTCTCTGCTCCTAATTAAACTCCCCCCAACATGTTTTTAAAAGATTATCAGGGTCTGTCAATTCTTCTGCTAAAACAAAACAACAACAAACCCATTGCTATCAAGTCAAGTTGATTTCAACACACAGTGACCCTATAGGACAGATTAGAATTGCCCCATAGGATTTCCGGGGAGCAGCTGGTAGATTCGAACTGCCGACCTTTTGGTTAGCAGCTGAACTCTTAACCGCTGTATTGCCAGGGCTCCTCTTCTATTAAAATGCCTCCTTATTTCATTCCTTTCCTTTGAGTACCTAATCTTTTCTAAATTGGATCATGAAAATATTCCTCATTAGTCTCCTTGCCCCCTGTGACAATAACATATATTGGCTCCCATTGTCATGGGAATAGTTTCCAAACCATTAGCATATTAGTCAAGGATTTCTACAATCAGGATCCAGTCTCTTTCTCCAGACTGATTCCTCACAACTGTCCCTATGTTCTAATTATTTCAAACAGTATGTAGCTTCTTTTTAATCTTCTGTGACTTTATTCGTATTTGTCCCTTTGTCTAAAATCCTTCTTCCTTCTTTTCTACCTATTCAAACTCTTCTTTAAACTTCATTAGAGATATTCTGGGGACCTTCTATCCCATAAAGAATCAATTGTATCCTCATTCTCATGTCTATGGCCATTGGCTTTTACTTCTCTACTATCCTTATATCATGTCCTCTTTTATCCATTCATTTATTCATGCATTCAGCAAATCCATTTCAGAATGTGTCTATTCTGTCAGGCACTGTGCAATAGTCCAGTGACACAAAGAAGAGCAGCCTGTGTACATCTGTCTTTCTCACACTAAGCTCCAGGAGGCACTTCTGAGTCTTTTTGCCTGTCCTTCCTGTAGCCTAGCTCATTCTTCATATGGAGTAGATGCTTATCAAACACTCAATGATCAAATCAGGCCAGCATTTACAGCTCTTTCCATAGGATCTATCACTAGAAATAAAGTGTCAAGTCAAATGTACTTACTTTCCTTGAAAGGCTAGCTCACCTATTGTAATCGAGCTCTCTCTGAATATCAGAAGTGAGAACTAGGTTTTCTTTTTCAAGGACTTCCCAACCCTCTTCTTTGAAGTTATTTTCTACCCTGATCTATGAGAAAATACTGACTGAAAGAATTCCTGAAATAAGTTCTTAACAGCCTGGGAACTTCCAAGGCACTCTGGGAAGTATTTCCCTGGGTACATACAGGCTCATTAAGCCTCTGTGGCAATAGTCAACCAACTTGGGCTCTCCAGGGAAGGAAACCAGTCCAAATCCCCAGTCTTTGATGAAGTTAGCTAGGGCTTTTAAAACATGGATGGCTACAGTCTTGCCTTAAGTCTACTAAATCTGTTTAAGGAGGGTGAAGAGAGGAAGTGAGGGAGTGGGAGGGAGCAATGCTAGTAAAGTCAGAGAGTGAGGGTGTGAGAGGAGGCGGGGGCCAAGCAGAGAGCTTAGAATCCTTGTTCTAACTCAACAGAGCCCGAAGAGGAAGAAGGTTCAGTGGCAATTTGTATTTCACAGCCTGTAAATCATGTCTGCGCTCCACTGGGCCAAGATGTTTTTTAGGATTTCTTTTAGGATCATATTGCACCTCAAACTCACCTTTTCCATGCAAAATGAACACATGGCTTCCAAAGTTATGGTTGCAGGGGACCAGAAATTTAGAGGAGTCATAGCAGTTCTTAATTGTATCAGCCTAGAAAAGACATAATCCCTTGGCCAGACCGTGTCACATAGCCCCAGACTAACTACAAGAGATGGGGAAAAGACAGGAGAACACATGGATATTTGGTGAGCATTGTAACTCTTGGCTGGATTATTTATGCACATTTGCATATGTAGAAAGTCTCTAAAATTGAATTTGTTTAAAAAGCACCCTGTACAGAAATGTAAAAAATGTATCTATGTTCAAAATTTGTTCTGTTTCTGAACCTGTCAAATACTTAATTCCATGTACCACAACAATGTGTAATCTCATAACTTGATAAGCGGGAAATGAGAAAATGCTTTAAAAAATAATGATAGCCTTTCCTTTTCAAATTCAAGTGTTTAAAGGGGCAGATAAAATGTCTTAAACAACCGATTTTTTCATTCTGTGTGATTCTAATAATTGGTTTAACTAAAATTTTTACATAGTTGTCATTTTTGTTAGGTCCCATTGAGTCAGTTCTGACTGACAGAGACCCTATGCACAACAGAACAAAATACTGCCTGGTCCTGTGCCACCCTTACAATCATTGTTATGCTTGAGCCCATTGTTGCAGCCACTGTGTCAATCCACCTTGTTGAGGGTCTTCCTCTTTTCCGCTGACACTCTACTTTGCTAAGCATGATGTCCTTCTCCAGGGACTAATCCCTCCTGACAACATGTCCAAAGTATATAAGATGCAATCTCGCCATCCTTGCTTCTAAGGAGCATTCTGGTTGTACTTCTTCCAAGGCAGATTTGTTTGTTCTTTTGGCAGTCCATGGTATATTCAAAATTTTTGCCAACACCACAATTCAAAGGTGTCAATTACTAACCTTATGTAAAAACCAAACCCATTGCATGGAGAAATTCTGACTCAGAGAACTTATAGGACAGAGTAGAACTGCCCCATAGGGTTTCCAAGGACCAGCTGGTGGATTCGAATTTCTGACCTTTTGGTTAGCAGCCGAGCTCTAAACCACTGAGCCACCAGTGCTCCAATCCTTATATATATGATATAAATGAAAGGAAAGGGTCTATTTTTAATTAATAATTGAGAAATAATTATAAATTTATAATCCCTAGAGGAAGAAAGCTATGATACAGAATCAGTAATAAACACATGTATATATAAGTATTTCTCGGGGGGGGGAACTTTTAACCTTGGAACAAGACCATTAATATTTTCAAATATAATAGAATGAATTTTTTTTAAGAAAAAATTATTGAAAATAAAAATTTGATATTAAGGAAAAATCAGATTAAATTTTGGGAATTGCACAATTATTTTAACATTTACCATTTGAAAAATTACTAAGTCTATTAAACATAAAAAAAAAAGATTGGAATTATCTTTAACCAAATTTAATGATTTTATGAAAATGTCTAGATAACCGAAAACCAAAGGACTAATTCGAAAGAAAGAAAGGGAGAAAGAGGAGGGGAAAGGAGGAAGGAAAGAAAGAAGGCTGGCAGGCATGCATGCTATTAATGAATCCAGAAATAATGAGAAGGCTTTTCTAAAATTTTTGCAATAGCTCATGAATATAGATCTGTGGTTTGACCTATAAATTATAGAGTGTTTGAACTAAGTGATATAAAGTCTGATAAATGGTACCTGATTCTTAAATGGCTAGGTGTCAGGCATTAATACTATTTTCTTAAATTATTTGCACAAAATACCAATGATAATATTTATTAAGCATTTTTTATATGAAAAGCGTTGTTTTAAGTTCTTTATGTGCATTATCTTCTTTAAATAATCCTATAAAGTGGCTATTATTATTACCCATATTTCACAGATGAGAAAAACGAGGCACAGGGGAATTAGGTAACTTTTATACATTTGTACAGCTCTTAGGGCTATAGATTGGTATCCCTTAGGGTTTAACCTAGGTGATCTGGTTTCAGAACCCACATCCTTAATCATTGTCTTTGTAAATATGGAAGAGCATATTCTATTCAGAAATAGATGTGCTAACTTCCTTTTAGTCTTGCAAGACCATGTTTATGGTTATGGTCCTCTCATGCAGTATGGCCCTCTCTTCCTCTCAAAGGATGCCTGGGATAGACAAGAAGTCTCTAGGTGGCATGAATAGTTAAGCTCTTGACTACAAGACAAAAGGTTGGCAGTTCGAACCCGCCCCAAGGTACCTTGGAAGACAGGCCTGGCAATCAGCTTCTAAAAAGCCACGGCCTTGAAAACTCTATGGAACAGTTCTACTCTGCATACATGGGCTCCCCACAAGTTTAAAATGACTCTTTGGCAACTAACAACAACAATAACTGGAATAGACATAGTGTCTTAGTTATCTAGTGCTGCTATAACAGAAATACCACAAGTATTTCTATACTTGCTTTAACAAACAGAAATTTATTCTCTCACAGTTTAGGAGACTAGAAGTACAAATACAGGGCGCCAGCTCCAGGGGAAGATTTTCTCTCTGTGTTGGCTCTGGGGGAAGGTCCTTTTCATCCGTCTTCCCCTAGTCTGAGAGCTTCTCAGCATAGGGACCCTGGGACCCAAGGATGAGCTCTGCTCCTGGCTCTTCTTGCTTGTTGGTAATGAGGTCCCTCTTTTCTCTCTCAATTCTCTCTTTTATATCTCAAAAGAGATTGACAGCCTAATTGTACAGATTGAGTCCTGCATCATTAACATAACTGCCTCTAATCCTGTCTTGTTAACATCATGGAAGTAGGATTTACAACACGAAGAATAATCACATCAGATCACCTAATGGTAGACAGCCACAAAATACTGGGAATCATGGCCTAGCCAAGTTGATACACATTTTGGGGGGACACATTCAAGTCATACCACATAGCCATGTTCTCAAATAAACAAAGTCTTACTTTCCAACCATTTTCTCTGAAATCTTTTAATTCACCATCTTAATAAACCACAAATAGTGGTTAAGTTATAATAAGGACAATAGTTTTGTGCTGAAGAAGAAAAGCATCCCTTTTGTCACTCCCTCTCTTCCCTGCCCCTATCAGCTGTATTTCTGAAGTTTGGGTCCATTTTTAGAAATGGATTCATTTACATATTAAAGATTCAAGCATTTACCCCAGGACAGTAAAGCATTAGTGGGCCTGAAGAGCTATATTTTAGAAGACGTCTCGGTGCTTCTGTATGGTCTATGTGAAATTCCTTTGGCTTCCACAAGTGATTGAGTTCAGTGTAACCTGGCACATGGACTCCAATGGTCTTTTAACATTTTTGCTGTGAAAAGAAGCCTCTTAGTATTGCTTCCTTTATGTTCGCTTTTAATGGTAGAAACATTTCGCAGATTTTATGGAATCTCCCACTGAGGAAAATGAAGTGCTGGTTTTAGACAGCCTGCATTTTAATGATGGAATAGGCACTCAGCACATTGTAGTTGCTCAATAAAGGCTTGTTGAAAGGAATTAAGTTTTATCAATGGCTTGAGTCCAAGAAAAAAATCTGTTCAGATGATGCAAGTTAAAAGACAGGTGCTCTCTGTGTGACATATTTAGACCAGGTGTTGAGTAAAGGGAACCTTGAATCTAAATGTTAAAAAAGAAAAAGGGTGGAAGAAATTTAAAACAAAATCAAGCACAGCGACTTCTTACATTTTTATGGCAATTGCCAGGTTTCTATCATCCTGGGAGGTGGGCAGAAAATATTGTCTCCACTTTGCATATGAGACAATTGAGACCCCAGGGTTCTGTAAGAGTGACTTCTGCAAGATTAGCCAGTTTAAGCCTGGTAAAAGCAAGAGCAGAGATTTGACTCCAGGTGACACCACCGCCCTGCCACTCAAAAGCAACTCTACTGCAACCAGACAGTGTTGTTTCAGTGACAGTTCTATTTACTCTACCTCCACCTGAGCTTTCCTTCCCAGAAGACTCAATTACTCATTGCTAACACCACGCACATTCAAGAGTCATATGTGTGGTATTCGTTAGAAGAGAAAAATAAAATAACTCAGAGCTGTATTTGTTTCCCTAGGAAGGGTGAAATGACTCCCACAGGCAGTGGAGCCTTAGGGTGCAGATGATGGAAATGAGTGAGAAGGAAGTCGGAGGAGGTGGTGAGACCAGAGTCACAGTAGGTGGGGTGGATATTTATTGCAGTGCCTCTCCTTGTTCCATCAACTTTATGACTCACCAGTGTATAGCAATGACTTCTCCTTCCTTGATATTTCCCTTGGGCGAGTTGACTCCTTGTACGGCTGATGTTCATAAGCTTTAGGGGGGAGGAATGCCTCTAAAGGCTCATCTAGCATGAATTTTTACAATGCAAATTAAATATAACTTTGATAACTTACAGCTGATACTGTTATTGCTGTGTGGTGGCTATTTGGTATCAGGAACATTGAATTTAGCGTTGCAGTAATATGCACAGGGGCTCTGTGGTATGTACATAAATGCCTAAGTTATTCATGGCCGAGCAATGGAGCCATCCCAGCCTCCCATCCAAAATATGCATCAGCCCAAATTCTTTCTTTTCCAGATTTCTTGGGTCTCCATTTATGAGTGTAGGGGGTGAGGTAGTAGGGGGTGAGGTAGGAACCTTAAAATCTAGAAATTTTGCTGCAACAGAAAATAAGACACAATAAAAATGAAGTTACGTGTCTTTTGGAAAGATCAAACCTGTTTTAGGTTTTCAAATAAATACAGAAAAAATAATGTATGGATTCTTAGAATCCTGGAAACCTTGGCACCTTAGTTTCCTAGGGCTATTGTAACAAAAAGTACCACAAGGCCTTAAAGAACAGAAATTTATTTTCTCATATTCAGAAGTCTAAAATCAGGTGTAGCTCTAGGGCAAAGTCCTTCTTTGTTAATTTCAGCTTCTAGTAGCTACCAGCAATCTTTGGTATTGCTGGGCTTGTAGAAGAGTCTGTAGCTGTCACCAAGGATTAATGCACCTGGCTGCTAACTGAAAAGCTGAAGGCTTGAGCCCACCCAGAGACACCAGACATCAGAAGAAATGCCTGTTAATTTACTTGCCAAAGATCAGCCATTGAAGACCCTATGGAGCACAGTTCTACTCTGACACACATGGGGTTGTCATGAGTTGGAGTCAACTCGATAGCTACCGTTTTTTTTGTTTGTTTGTTTTTTTGGTTTAGGGCTTATAAATGCATCTGTCATGTATGTCTGTATTCATTCACGTGGAGTCTTCCCACATGGGTGTGTCTTTGTAACCATTTTGCTCTTCCTATAAGACACCACGCAGAAGTGATGAGGCTTAGGACCCACCCTACTCTGATATGATCTCATTAGTACAACAAAGAAAACCTTAGTTTTAAACAGGGTCATATGTTTAGATCCAGAGGTGAGGACTTCCACATTTCTTTTTGTGAGACACAATTTAATCCATAACACTGCAGATAAAAAACATACATGTTAATTCTTAGATGCTCCCATTGTAAGCCTCTACTGATAGGAGAGAATCTTAGACAAATTTCCCTACTGCCATTGGGATAAGTCCAAATTCCAGGAAATGAGGTCCATATTTTGTTGTTGTTAGGTACTGTCGAGTTGGTTCCAACTCATAGCGACCCTAGGTGCAACAATATGAAACACTGCCTGGTCCAGCACCATTCGCACAATCATTGCTATGTTTGAGCCAATTCTTACAGCCGCTGTGTAAATCCATCTCATTGAGGGTCTTCCTCTTTTTTCATAACCCTCTCCTTTACCAAGCATGATGTCATTCTCCAGGGACTAGTCCCTTCTGATAACATGTGATGCCCCATATTTTCAGACCCCATAAAAGGTCATGAGCTTTGAAAACTCAGTTGAATCTAGGAGAACTTTAGTCATTAAATTTTTGGTTCTCTGCCATGTAATAAAAACAAATACTCTTTTTAAGAACAAAACATATTTTTATAGCCAAAATAGGTACAGACTAGAAACATTGTAAGCAGCAGCCCCACAAATGGTCTCTGAGTAAGCAAGTAGAACAGCATAGAATACCAAAATATAGTTAAGGTCAATGACATGGGCTTAAACAAAAGCCCTATATTGGGTCAGCTCTGAATAACTTTTCAAAAAAATAAGTGTCAGGGAATGCTGTTTATTTGCCAATAATATTACTTACCATGGCTCACTGTTGCCCCTGATAACAAGGAAGGAAATTGCAACAGAGTTGCAGGGCTAGAGGGCAGAGGGAAGCTGGGAAAATGACCTGGCTAGCCTGGGAGCACTCTACTATAACAGAAAAGTTAGTAGTTCAAATCCATGCAGAGGATCCTTGGACAAAAGCCCTGGAAATCTACTTCTGAAAGATCAAGCCATTGAAAATCCTATGGCACACAGTTCTACTCTGAAACACATGGAGTGGCCATGAGTTGGAATCAACTCCATGGCAACTTTTTTTTTCTTAAACCTGGGTAAAATAATACTGATTCATTTTTCTTCAGTGGAAAATATATATTGAGCACTTACTAATACAAGGTGTAAGTCTAGTCATTTTAGTACTTTGGATTAGATGTGTATTTTACTCTCACTGGTTATAAAATAGACCCATAAATACTCTTAATGAATGATAGAAAGAAATGCATTTCATGAAAGAGTAATAACCAAAGGGCTACAACAGCTCAAAAACCAGAAAAGCAAAGCCACAGCTGTAAGTCGATTCTGACTTGTAATGACCCCATAGGACAGAGTAGAAGTGCCCCATAGGGTTTCCAAGGCTGTAATCTGCAGAAGCAGACGGTCACATCTTTCTCCTGTGGAGCAGCTGGTGGATTCAAATCGCAGAACTTTTGGTTAGCAGCTGAGCACTTACCCGCTGTGCCACCAGGGTTCATTATGATGGCTCAGCAGACTCTGAAGCCACGTCTGATAGGAGGAGCAGGCTAACACTTTTAAGCTACAATTAGAGAACTATGGAACAAGTGGAGGTGGGGGCCATTCCAGACAGAGGGAATATTATGCTGACCAAACCAAAACCTGTTGCCGTCAAGAGGATCCCAACTCACAGTGACCCTATGAGACAGAGGAGAACTACCCCTTACGGTTTCCAAGGCAGTAAATCTTTACAGAAGCAGATTTGCCACATCTTTCTCCTGTAGAGTGGCTAGTGGGTTCAAACCACCAACCTTTCGGTTAGCAGATGAGTGCTTAACCGCTGCGCCATCAGAGCTCCATTATACTAACAAATATATTTTGAAACTCTGGGGGTGTAGTGGTTAAGAGCTATGGCTGCTAGCCACAAGATCGGCAGTTCAAGTCCACCAGGCGCTCCTTGGAAACCCTATGGGGCAGTTCTACTCTGTCCTGTACAGTTGTATGAGTCGGAATCGACTCGATGCAATGGTTTATATTATATTTGGAAACAAATGATATTAACAAAGGCATACAGCTGAGAAAGTATAATTTGGGCATATGAAACCACCTGCTTGACTAACAGGATCTAGTAAGAAATCAAGCTGAAAGGCCATGTTAGACCAAATTGTTTAAAATTCTTTGTTTAGTTAATGAAGGTTTTATGGGTCTGCAGAACAAACAGGGAAGTTAAAAAGAGTCTGTCCTTAGGATTAATTTAGCAGTTGTGTGTCTAGAAGAGACTTATAGAGACACCATGGTTTTAGTTTAAATTAGAAATAACAGGGCCAGAAATTGCATCAAGGTCCTAGGCAAAGGAAAGAAAAAATGACACTAAGCACTTGGGTCAAGTTCCCAGAGAAACTGGTGGCACCATTAATAGAACTGGAAAATTAGAAGGAGGGGAAGCTTTGCAAGGGAAAGCGAATGAGCTCAGCTCCAGATAATGCCTTAGAGATCACCATTCAGATAATCTAACTCCAATAGGAGTTAGAAATCCAATCTTAAAACCCAGGAGAGATACCGAGATGGTAAATATAGATTTGAGAGTCATCCTCTGCCGAGATGCAATCCCTGAAGCTGACAGGCTAGATGAGAGTGTTGAGGGAGTGACTGCAAAGAGAGAGAGAAAAGTCAAGGACAAAAACCTTAATGTCTTTCTTTTGAGAACGAAGATGTTGGACTTCTAAATAGCCATGGCTTCACCCACTGCATTTTTTTATTTTTACTTCCAAAATATATTACAACTATTTGCAGCCTTATTAAAATAGAAGTCTTCAATATTTGGGTTACCTATAGTTATTTATTTATTTATTTATTCCTCTAGAGATTTGAGCTTCTAGGGCAGCCTTGTTGCTGTCGTTAGCTGTTGTCAAGTTGATTTCAACTTATGGCAATCCCATGTGACAGAGTAGAACTGCTCCTTGGGGTTTCCTAGGCTGTAATCTTTACGGGAGCAGATCTCAAGGTTTTTCACCCTTGGGTCGGTTTGAACCATCAACGTTTTGGTTCGCAGCTGAGTGCCTAACCATTGTGCCATCAGAGTTCCTTAGGGCAGCCTAAGAGTGTGTTATATATGATGGGGGTGAAGCTATTGACATTGGTGATTATACTGTATGTTTGTGTGTATGTGTGTGTGGTAATAGCCAGATTTTCCTTATCAAAAAAGCAGCAAATAAAGAAATATATGCAACCATTCCCACCACAATAGTAACAGTATTATTGGAAGTATTAAAAGCTAAGTAATACGCATGGGCACTTACCTTCATCACAGCTCTGTGAGACGAGAACTACTCTCACCTAGTCTTTATAGATGAGTGGATCTCAGCATAGTTAAGTGTGTCTCCCAATATCATGAAACTTTTAAGTAGCAGATGAAGATTCTAATAGCTAACTCCAAAACTGAGATCTTAACCATCTTCCTGCCTTAAGGCAATCTATGAATCAATGGTTAGTCCAGGCTACCTTAATATCATTATTTATTTATTCTTTTAGGCCTCAATAAGGCACAAATAATTTTATTATTAAAAATGAACATACAGTAAAATTGATTTTTTTTGTGGACCAAAACCAAACCAAACCCACTGCCAACTCATAATGATCCTATAGAACAGAGTAGAGTTGCCTCATAGAGTTCCCAAGGCTGTGAACCTTCGTGGAAACAGGTGGCCACTTCTTTGTCCCACAGAGTGGGTTGGTGGGTTCAAACCGCAGGCCTTTCGGTTAACAGCTGAGTGTTTAGCCACTGTACCATCAGGGCTCGTTTTTGGTGTACAGTTCTGTGAATTTTAACACATGGTTAGACACATGTGACTCTCACAATGATCAGGGTGCAGAACAATTCCCTAACCCTAAAACTCCCTGGAGCTATCCCTTTGTATTCTCACCCTTCCTCTGTCCCTAACACCTGGCAACCACTGATCTGTTCTTCATCACTATAGTTTTTTGTTTTTTTTTTCTTGAGAGTATAATCCAGATGGAATCATATAGTATGTAACCTTTAGAGACTGGTCTCTTTCACTCACTGTAATGCCTTTGAGTTTCATCCAAGTTGTTGCCTTTATTGCTGGTTTGTTGAGTAGTTTTCCATTGTGTGAACGTAGCTCAGTTTGTTTATCCATTCACCAGTGGGTGAACATTTGAGTATTTTCCAGTTTGAGGTGATTATGAATAGAACTGCTATAAATATTCTCAGATAGGTTTGTACATGAACATAAGTTTTCATCTCTTTATGGTAAATACTCAGGAGTGGGATTGCTGGATCATACAGAAAAATGTACTTTTATCATTTCTCTTATGAAAGCATTTGACGCAAGTGCTACCTGTTGTAACATCTACAGTAAGCATCTTGCTTTTAAAATATGCTGCAAGTGAAGAAAAGAATGGCCCACTAGTGTCAAAGTTGTGGCAGACAGAATCCGGGGGAAAGACAATTGAAGAAGCACATAGAAGTCATCTAGACCATTCTCTACAATATACAGGGAAGGCAATTAAGGCCCCCAACTCACTGTGACTTGTCACATCATGACTTTTGTCATGGTTGTGGCTCAAACTAGGTCCCTTAACTTCGAGGCTGTGGGAAATTTTTTTTTTTTTTTTTTTTCTAGAAAGGAAAATGAAAAACCCTTCTGTCAGGGGAAGCCACAACCTCAGTGAAAGTAATACTAACAATCACGCTGAGAATGTTTTAAAAAATGGGGATATATATGTTCTATTTTAGACTTGAAGGATTTTTCCGATGGCATACATGAGTATGTTTATTGAAAACTTCTCTATTTCAGTGTTCCGAAGTTATAAACACTAATTTAAAGTCTTCTATAAATATTTAAATATGAATGATATTCTTTTGTAAATATAATATCATATGAAGAAGTTACAAAGAGTTCGTTCCATGCTGGGCATTTTGAGGCCATGACATATGAAACAAATTTTTAATGTTAAACAAATATCCTATTATGTAAATAATTAAGCCTGAAGTTACACTAAACATGAGCTATACTATAAGTTTAAGAGCAATGGCCATTTGATATACCTTGAGTGACTGTTTTTGTTGTTGTTTTGTTGGTAATAAATATTAAAAATTCTAATATTGCCCAACTGAAAAAGAAGAGCATAAAGGAATTCAGTAGTCATCAAAGCCAAACCCAAACCCACTGCCATCAAGCTGATTCCAATTCATACAACCCTATAGGACAGAGTGGAACCGCCCCATAGGGTTTCCAAGGAGTGGCTGGTGGATTAGAGCTGCTGACAGACTCTTAAACACTACGCCACCAGGGTTTCCAGTCAACAAAGGTATATTTAAAGATAAAGTTTATTTCTACCTCAAAAAAATAATTTTATTGAGAAGCAATGAAAAAGGCAATTTTCTCTTCTAGAAAGTGTGAATTTTGTGGCGAGGAGGTGGCAGAAAAGGGTAAAATAGATAAGATCGTTTTTCGTTTTCCCTGAAGATTATTGGTATTATTAGACAGAAAGCAACTGTGGCTAAGAAGACCGCCGCAGTTTTGCTACCTCTGAGAATTGCATTTTGTTTTTGTTTTATCACGGACAGATGTCCAACTCTGTCTGTCTGGCTAGTGAGAGTGGACAGCTGAACTCAGAGTTGACAGATGTTGTCTGTCACTCTGAGCACCTCTGACTTATCCTTCTGGTGACGTCTGTCCATAGCTTACTTGGGCAGGTAGGATGTGGAAAGATCCCTTTATTAAACCATAAGGGAAGATTCATAGAAAGTGATTAGAAGATGATCACGCAGAGGAGAAATATTTCAAGGTTGAGAAGTGGAGGAAAGAATAGCCAAAGGAGATGTGAAGCAAGGGTGAGAATGGGTGATGCAGAGGCTGGAGACAAGGCACTGGACTTCTGCTGTACTGGGTTCATATTCTGGTGCTGCCACTTATAAGCTATTTGACTTGCCAATATGACCCACCTTGGTGGTACTACTGTGGAAGGACTCTCTCCTTACTTTGAAGAGAAGCTAGCTACAGTCATGAGGCCAAAGGCTGATGTGAAGAGACTTTATTCGAGGAGAGAAAGAGGTGGTAGATGGAGGAATGAATAAGTGTTGAATACCAGTAAAGAGTCAGAGAGGAACAGAGCAAACATCAAATTCAGGATATCAGAGCAAGTGTGCATTACCTGGGTGCTAAGAGCAGATATTAGTATTAATATTCATAATAATAATAAACTAATTGTCCATCTGTGATTTCTTTTGCCACCTTGCTGTAATTATAGCATTCTCTTTAAGCCAGATGCTCTGGGTGTTCCAAATGCCTGACTTCAATTTATCGATTCACTGAGGGCTAACGTTTTGCTAACACCATTAGGAACCATACTATATATGGGGCAGGGAGAGCGAGGAGAAGGAAACTGTTGTGGAACAAACCTCTCTCCACACTCTGGAAACACTTGTCTCATAGAGATCTGGGTGGTCAGAATGAAAGTATAAGCGCTTCTTGATTACTGCCCCTTCGCCCTGGACACTCTAACAGGATGACAGTCTGCTGTGAGTCTCTCTCTTCACAAAGGCCTATTGCTGGGGAGGGATTTTCCTGGCCTTAAAAGATACACTGCCTCATTCCCAGTAGAAAACCCACAAAAGCAGCCGAGGTGCCACATACACACTGTTTAAACCCATTGCCTTCAAGTTGACTCCAACTCATGGTGACTCCATGGGTGTTAAAAGAGAATTTAGCTCCATAGGGTTTTCAGTGGCTGATTTTTCTGACGTAGATTGCCAGGCCTTTCTTCTGAGGCACTTCTGGGTAGATTCAAACCTCCAACGTTCAGTTAGAAACCAAGAGGACTCCACGCAGGCATTACCATTCATTTACCCTGCACACACATACCAGTGTGAATGGCGTAAGTACAGCTCTACTTACAACTAGAATCAGCCTTTATGAATGCTGTTTTACCATAATAATTGTGTTGTTCATCTGAGAAACTGACTGAATAAGGAAAGATTGGTTTTAATCCACTAAAAAAAAATTCCCTGTCAATTTCTCCACATCTCCTTTAAATGAAGGAGCAGATCCTGAATGCCAACATTTCTAGCAGTCACCATTTATTTATTTATTTATAAAATCAAATCACAGTGTGCCAAACATATTAAGGGAATTTCTGGACATACAAGCTCAGAGTTCCTGATACCTAAAAAACCAAGTTTTTTTTTTTTTTTTTTTTTATAATATATCTTCAACATTATCCATGTGATTACATTTTTATAGTTATCAGGAGGAACCAGTCCCTGGAGAAGGACATCATGCTTGGTAAAAGGAAGAGTCATCGAAAAAGAGGAAGACCCTCAATGAGATGGATTGACACAGTGGCTGCAACAAGGAGCTCATGCATAACAATGATCGTAAGGATGGCGCAGGACTGGGCAGTGCTTCATTCTGTTGTATATAGGATCACTGTAAGTTGGAACTGACTCAGTGGCACCCAACAACAACAACTACCATCATGTTTTCCTCTTCTTTCCCATATTACATCATAATATTTTCCTGTGTTTTCACATAGTTTTCAGATTTATAATTTCAATAACTAGCAGTTAATATTTTAAAGCTGACAATTTCTCCCTACCTGATTTAAGGCAAAGAGATTGTGGTATTTACTTATACAGAGAGAATAAATATAGCTATAGTGTAGCTGTAGATATCCATTGTAAAGGTCATGTTGAAATAATAGAGATTCTTGGCTATGTCACTATAACCAAGGTTCAGTTCTTGCTTTGACAGCATGAGTAGTTTTTAAAATTGATTTTATTTTTGTGGTGCTAAATATGAATTTAGGCATAACTTTCTGGTAGATAGTAATAATATTAGATATATTGAAGATGATATGAAAATTCATCGTAATTAACCATCAAGATGGTTAAATATAAGAAGGGAAAAGGCACTTAAATATGTTTGTGGTTCACCCATTACTAATTTCCCTAACACTAAGTCATGGAACTCCTCTGAGTGCCCCTAGGAATGTTTTGAGAATCAGGGAGCCTTTGTACTTGACTCTTTAGCTAACTCTTTGGGTCGATGACAGCTGCTCTTGCAATTAGCCCGTCCCCTGACCTCATGGTCAACCACAATAGCCTTGGAGATTTCAGGAAGGGAAACTATTGCTTTCAAGGTATCCGGACAAGACCTGCATGTGTGCAAATTAATAGGGGGAACTGTTTTCTGTGCTTTATTTCCCTATTTTCTCTCTTGGTTACAAATTGTCCCCATCCATAAGTGACAGGCACATCTGTTTACCTACTCTACTGGGTGAAGAAATGGATCTAACAGGAAGGGGAAACCATATAATACTCCCCAGGAATGTTTAAAAGAGGATTCCTCAGCCTTTCACAGAAAACAGGAGTCTTAAGGGGACATCCTAGGCTGAAGAATAATTTGCTTGCTTGACTTACCTCTTTTAGTCCATAAGGTTGAAATATGTACAATAAGATGACACTAGGGTGGATTCTGAGTACAAAAATTAAAAAAAAAAATCTTTAACAGATTTGCAATCATAGGTTGTAATGAATTAACTCCCATTCCTCTTCTTGAATCTCCGTATCTCTTAGAGAGACTGGAGGCCATGAATACTCATTCTCTTCGAATCTTTGTCTGCTGAGTCCAGAAGGTAATTTGTGGCTCAGATTCTAGTTTGGAGTCATTTGGGGTAGGGATCAATGATTCCATGTAAACAATCTCCAGTTATCTCTGTCTTTCACCCTGCCTTTTGATTTCAGTCAGGGAGAGTTGCCTATCTTCCTCCGGCGGTGCAAACAGTTTACATGCTTGGCTGCTAACTGAAAGGTTGGTGGTTTGAGCCTACCCAGTTGTGCCTTAGAAGAAAGGCCTGATGATCTACTTCTGAAAAATAAGTTGTGGAAAACACTATGGTGCACAGTTCTACTCTGACACATACGGGGATGCCATGAGTTGGAATCGAATTGATAGCAACAGATACTGGTTTAGAGCTGTATACAAGCTGTGAGAAATAGCGTTGAGTTGGAGAAGGTCCATCAATCAGTGACCCATGTCCACGTAAGCCTGATGTGTAAGACACCTTAGAATGAAGAAGATGGTTGAAACAATGAGAAGATTGTTGCTAAGAAAAGGGACGATAAGGGCAGAGTAACTGGTGATATAATGCTGGAAGCTGTAGAAGAAAGAGTGAGAGATGGAAGGTGGAGCTGGATCACAGGTGGATAGAGCTTTTGGCAGAGCTGATGTACACAATGCTGATGATGGAAGAGAGGCACAGTAGGTTGGAATAACACAGTGAAGCTTTTTTCTCAGCCATTTCAGGTGGTGACACATGCAAACTTGTCCAAGCAGGGCACGGGGAAGGGAAGTGACAAAACTCATCGATAGTCTCAAAGGAAATGGAAAATTAATTCTCATTGTTTTCCTAAAGGCCTACGAAAATAATATTCTCAAAATACCATTCACTCTCTTCCTGGTCACACTACCAAAATCTCTCAGAATGAGGGGGACTCACCACTACCTTCACTAATGTATTCTGTATATCTTGACAACCCTACCTAAATCGCTTTCCAGAAAAAGGTGAAAATATAAATTAATAACCATCAAGAAAGTTGAATGGATAAAATAGACCTTTTAACATAGCGTTGGTCAAATAACCCAGTAAAATATGTTAAAATCAAATAATCATGGCAAAAGTATTTGTTGGAATTATAGCTTTAACCTATTTCTACCCCTTATAGTTATTCTATTTTATATGATAGCTATTTTTTTTTTTTTATGAGTCAGAATCAATTTGACGGCAATGGGTTTTTTTTTTTTTTAATATATATTACAGCTCCTAAAAAATATAAAAAAATTGTTTTCATATTTACTCTTTGAGCTTCTTTGGTATCTAGAGTACATACAGCCATCCATGCCACAAATAATATGACTTTATTTTATTAACTACTTGTATTAATGTGACAATGAGCACTACCATATTACATAAGAAATGTTCCATAAAGATTTGTCAGATGAACTAAGAAACAAAATAAAAGGAGTTGCAACAAGTGTTAAATATCAAAAATAACTTCTAAATAAATGAAAAAAGTAAAAATGTTCTAAGGGCAAAAATCATCCCCTTCCCCTTGTATATAACAAGGAAATTCAAGCATAGTCAAGGACTAAGTCATTAATTATAGCAGTAGTTCTGGTATTTCTTGATGGAACTAGAATTTTTAAATATTATTTTCAGTAGGTTTAAATTTAAATCCTCCTCTGAAAGATTATTTGGAAATAAACTGAGAGGGCTTGATTATGGAGGTCAGATAGCATTTTCTAGAAGACAGGAAGGAAAATTAGCTCTTTTATTTCAAGTCTCTCATTCACACTGCCAAGCCTTCCCCAGCTGCCTCCATTGAAGCCGCGTCAGAGCAGTGCCTGAGAGATTTTGGTTTGGCCTGAAGTTGTAGCTTTGACTGTATTCATGATATTAAACCAATAAGTACACGGATTATTCAAATTAGTGTCCTTGAATGATTTCAAGACCTTTTAGCAGATAACTTCTAAGTGCTAAGAAATTTGACTTAATTGATCCTAATGGCATTAATATTTAATGAAATTTTTCCTGTAAAACATTAATGGTTAATTTCCTAAGGATAGTGCTGTAAGGTGTACACCAGTGATTCTCACTCAAAGTCAATCTGTCCCCTTCCCTCAGGGGACGTGTGGCAATATCTGGAGATCTTTTTGGTTGACATAATGGGGAGGAAGTTGCTACTGGTATCTAGTGGATTAAGGCTAGTGTCTTAGTTATCTAATGGTGCTGTAAGAGATATACCATAAGTGGGTGGCTTTAACAAAGAGGAATTCATTCTCTCACAGTCTATGAGGCTTGAAGTCCAAATTCAGGGAGTCATTTCCAGAGGAAGGTTTGTGCTCTCTGACAGTTCTGGGAAAGGTCCTTGTCATCAATCTTACCCTGGTCTAGGAGCTTCTCAGTACAGGGACTCTGGGTCCAAAGGGAATGCTCTGCTCCTGGCGCTACTTTCTTGGTGATATCAGGTTCCCCTCTTGGCTTGCATCTCCCTCCTTTTATCTCTTATAAAATAATAGGTGATGCAGGCCACACCCCAGGGAAACTCCTCTTAAATGGGATCAGGGCTGTGACCTGGTTAAGGATGTTGTATGCCACCCTAATCCTCTTAACATAACCTAACCTTACCTCATTAACCACAGGCAGAGATTAGGATTTACAACACATACAAAATGCACATCAGATCACAAAATGGAGGAAAACCACGTAATACTGGGAATCATGGCCTACCCAAGTTGACACATAAGTTTTGGTGATACTACTCAATCCATGGCCACTAGGGATCTGGCTAAACATCTTACAATAGATAGGACAGAACCCCTCCCTGCCACATACAACAAAGAAGTGTCTGTCCAAAACGTCTATAGTGCCATAACTGAGAAACCCTGGTGTCCAAGTATAAAGATAAATTATCATGCAATTTAAGGAAGCACACCAACAACTACAATGAAAGACATTTTGAGATTTTGATTTATGGTTATGAAAAACTTGACATAGTACATTTCCCCTGTGCCTAAACTACTCCCTAATAATAAATTAGGTTTCTTATGATGCTGCATTAACTGTTTAAAACCACTAGGGAGCTATTCAGTATGTAACCACTTTGGTGTATTAGACACTGCCTTGGGGTATTTAAAAAGCTAACGGAACATTCAAAAGTACCTAATTTACAACCGAGCATTAAGAGAATGAACACATGTGAAAACAGACATAAATGCACTTGAAAAGAAACACATAAACACACTTTAACGTTCAGAGGACACAGTGATCTAAGTTAGGTGTGTGTGCTTGTGTGTTGAAGGGAGGGGGTCATTAGTTAGAAATGATCAGAGGTAAGTTTTGATCATAGTTTTAAAGAAAAAGAAAACTGGTTTGGAGGACATTCTTGCAATTCAGTAGCCCTTGTTAACATAAAACAGAAAGTGGTTAATTGCTAATTCAATTTCCTGATGATTTTCAACAAATAAGAATTGTAGAAAGTGACTAATATCTACTGAGTGAAAACCAAGTAAAATTAATACATTTTTTGATGAAACTTAAATTGATTTTTATGATAACGTTTATAGTGTTCTGGGTACCTAGAATATGATTGATTTCTTTAAGGTAAATTTAATAAAATGTACCTATTTTCAAATTTTGTAACATGTCACTATGTCAAAAATTTACCTAACTAATCACAAGGGAAACAAAGCTGATTCAAATCTATGTTGGTACTTTTCTTAGTTATCTAGTGCTGCTATAACAGAAATACCACAAGAGGGTGGTTTTAACAAGTAGATATTTATTTTCTCTCAGTTTAGGAAGATAGAAGTCCAAATTCAGGGTGCCGGCTCTGAGGGAAGCCTTCCTCTACATCGACTCTGGAGGAAGGTCCTTGTCTCTTCTAAGCTTCTGCTCCTGCACAATTTTCGTGTGGCTTGGAACCTCTCTTCCCCCATCTCTGCTCTGCTCATTTGTTTAACCTCTTTTATACCTCAAAAGAGATTGAATCAAGATACACCCTACACTAATCCTGGCCCATTAGCATAATAAAGACAACCCATTTCCAAATGGTATTATAACCACAGGCATAGAGGTTAGGTTTTATAATATATATTTTGGAGACATAATTCAATCCATAACAATTCACACTTTGCCCCCCAAAAAAATTCATGTCCTTGCCACATGCAAAACATATCCATCCCATGACATCATCCCAAAAGTCTTAAGTCAACTTCAAGTCCAAAATCTCATCTCCTGAATCATCTAAATCAAACATGGGTGAGACTTTTAGGTGTATTCCATCCAGGGGCAAACCTCTTCTTTATATGTGAACCTGTGAAATGTAAATATAAGTTATCTGTTTCCAAAGTACACTAGTGGAACAGGCACAAGATAGACATTTCCATTACAAATGGGAGAAATTGTAGGGAAGGAAGGGAAAACTGACACAAAGCAAGTCCAAACCCAATCAGAACAACTCAGTTAGCTCTCAAGGCTTGACCTTGAGTACATCCCACCTGAATTTAGAGACCATCCCAAGAATAGACTTGTTGCATTGGACACTAATGACTGTGGAGCAGATGAGTTATGAAATGACATCAATGACATTATATATGAAGAAAGCAAAGGATCGTTAAAAGGACAGAAAAGAAAGAAAAGACAAACAGGGATGTCAGAAGAGACTCTGAAACTTACTCTTGAATGTAGAGTAGCTAAATAGAATGGAAAAATGATGAAATAAAAGAGCTGAACAGAAGATTTCAAAGGGTGGCTCGAGAAGACAAAGCAATGACATGTGCAAAAACCTGGCATTAGAAAACCAAAAGGGAAGAACAAGCTTAGCATTTCTCAAGATGAAGGAACTAAAGAAAAAAATTCAAGCCTAGAGATGCAATTTTGAAGGATTCTCTGGGCCAAATATTGAAGGACACAGGGAGCAACAAAAGGAGATGGAAGGAATACACGGAGTCACTGTACCAAAAAAAACTGGTCAAAGTTCGACCAATTCAAGAGGCAGCATATGATCAAGAACCAAGGGTAGAGAAGAAAATGTCCAAGCTACATTGAAGGCATTGGCCAAAAAAAAAAAAAAAAACTCCAAGAATTGATGGGATACCAACTGAGATGTTTCAACAAATGGACGCAAGGCTGGAAACACGTATCTGTGTCAAGATATTTGGAAGACAGCTACCTGGCCAGCCAACTGAAAGAAATTCATACTTGTGCCCATTCTAAAGAAAGGTGATCCAACAGAATGCAGATATTATTGAACAATATCATTAATACCACATACGAGTAAAATTTTGTTGAAGATAATTCAAAAACAGTTGCAGCAGTGCATTAATGGAGAGCTGCCAGAAATTCAAGCCAGATTCAGAAGAAGATGTGGAAAGAGGGATATCATTGCTGGTGTCGAATCATTCTTGAATGAAAGCAGTGAATGCCAGAAATATGTTTACCTGTGTTTTATTGACTATGCAAAGACTATGTGGATCATAACAAATTACAGATAACATTTTAAAGAATGGAAATTCCAGAACACTTAGTTTTGTTCGTGTGGAACCTGTACATAGACCAAGAGGCAGCGGTTTAAACAGAACAAGGGGACACTTCAGGGTTTAATATCAGGAAAGGTGTGGATAAGGGTTGTATCCTTTCACCATGCTTATTCAATCTGTATGTCGAACACATAATGCAAGGAGCTGGACTATATGAAGGAGACTGTGGCATCAGGATTGGAGGAAGACTCGTTAACAACCTGTGTTATGCAAATGACACAGCCTTGGTTGCTGAGAGTGAAGAGGACTTGAAGCACTTACTGATGAAGATCGAATAGTAAAGACTTCATTATGAATTACACCTTAACATAGAGAAAGCAAAAATCCTCGCAACTGGACCAATAAGCAACATCATGATAAACAGAGAAAAGACTGACGTCAAGGATTTCATTTTACTTGGATCCACAATCAACACCCATGGAAACAGCAGTCAAGGAATCGAAGGACATATCACATTGGGCAAAGCTGCCGCAAAGGACCTCTTAAAGTGTTAAAAGCAAAGATGTTACTTTGAAGACCAAGGTGTGCCTGCCCCAAGCCATGGTATTTTCAATCACTTCATATATATGCAAAAGCTGGACAATGAATAAGGAAGGCCAAAGAAGAATTGTTGCATTGGAGTTATGGGGTTGGTAAGGAATATTGAATATACCGCAGACTTCCAGAAGAATGAACAAATCTCTCTTAGAAGAAGTACAACCAGACTGCTCCTTACAAGCAAGGATGATAAGACTTAGTTTCAAAAGATTTTTGTGAGGATTAGAGGACTTAATGCGTTTAAAACACTCAAAACAGTGCCCAACACAAAGTAACCACTCATTTAGAGGTTGCCAAAGAATGGCTCAGAGATACATTTAGCTAGAATGCAGCTAAAAATTACTCAGAAAAGAGGAAGCCCAATCGTGTATATGAACTGTCTTTCTGAAGTGGGCTTTAAAAAAAGCAAAATCTACAGATGGTCTGTGAAGCAGAGGGTCTTGTTTTAGGGTTTTTTTTTTTTTAAGGTAAGTATGAGTCAGAGTTGACTCAAGGGCACTGAGTTTTTTAGTAAGGTAAGTTGGGAAACCCTGGGGGCGTAGTAGTTAAGTGCTACGGCTGCTAACAAAAAAAATCTGCAGTTTGAATCCACCAGACGCTCCTTGGAAACTCTATGGGGCAGTTATACTCTGTCCTATAGGGTCGCTATGAGTCAGAATCGACTCGATGGCAATGGGTTTGGTTTTTTTGGGTTTAAGGTAAGCTGATTGACCTAGAGCTATAAAAAAGGGCAGTTTTCCTTGAGAAGACCAGCAGAGATAATGAGGAGGAAGTGTAGTTCCTTGTGGATTTTTCAAGAACTCTGTGCTGTCTGGTAGCAAGGGCACTACAGTCCTTTTGTGGGCACCTCCACCCTACTGCAGAAACCCTGGCAGCGTAGTGATTAAGAGATATGGCTGGTAATCAAAAGGTCGGCAATTTAAATCCACCAGGCACTACTTGGAAACCGTATGGTGCAGCTCTACTATGTCCTTTAAGGTCATTATGGGTCAGAATCCACTCGATAGCAATGGTTTTTTAAAATTTTTTCCCCACCCTACTCCTAACGAAAACGTCGGCAGTTTGAATCCCCTAGCTGCTCCTTGGAAGCCCTGTGGGGCAGCTTGGAAGCCCTATGGGGCAGTTCTTACTTTGTCCTATAGGGTGACTATAAGTCTGGTCAGCCTAGTTAGGCCAGGCCTGCAGTGTCTGTCTCATTATGATTCTCTGCCCCTCACTTCTAGTCAATCTCAGCCTCTGGAGGAACTAAGTTGACCATGAGGACTTCCATTTCTTTTTGACAAGGCATCATCAGCTAGATGTCAGTTTGGGATAACGGCTCTGCAGTATCTTGAAGCATCTGCATATCAGGGAACAGAGAGAAATATAAGGAATATCACAAATATCATAAAAAACGTTTGGAACTCACTTAGCTTCCAGTTTTATAAGTGACCTTATAAAGAGCAAGCCCATAAATCAGTTTGGCTCACCTGAGAAAACCAGGTGACCTTTTACCTTAATGGATTAATTGATTATTTAGATAATCAGGTGATCTTTCACCAAAATTGATTTTTTAAATTTTCTTGAATTATTTTCCCAGATGCAACGAGATATATCAGTAATTACGTAGACTCTGCTTTTGCTGGCCAATGAACGATTCAGGGCAGTTCTATTAGCTAGGAATGTTTTAGCTGATTAATTTATATTGGTATACACATGGGGTCACCATAAGTCGACTTGATGGCAACTAACAACAACAACAATTAAGCTTGTAACACTCAGTATTCCAAACTGATCCATCCCCATTCTCTCCTGCAACAACACTTACCTGGCCCGTAGTCATGGATATATTGCAAAGCACCTGGTTTATTTTGGGAATACCTAGCCAAAGTAGAAATTTGTGTGTAAACCTGTGAGATCCAGTGCATCAGATCCTTTCTAAAAAATGGACATAAACTTATCTTAATAAAATAGAAGTAACTTGAAGTTTGTATTGAATTCTTAAAAAAAAGTAAAAATCCCAGATAGCCATGTTTATAGCACAGGTCTAATTTTGATGTGATGAGCATGGGAAAGCATCTGATTTCACAAGAAGAATAGCCTCATGGGTGCAAATAAGGGCATAAAAACATGTTGTTTATGGTAAGTGGTTGGTACACATTACTTTCTGGATTTAACTTGGTCTCATTGCAGAGGACTAACACTTTGGATCAAGTTAAATTCTGTAAGGCTTCTACAAAATTTTAGGAGAAAATAACCATAGTTTGTCTCTTTAGTCCCAAGGCTTTTTCTAACCTTGATGTCCCCTATTTCCTTTGAGTATCTGGCGATACCAGTAATAGTAGTTAATTATTGGGGCCTCAAGTCCAGTTCAGATATGTAGAAGTATAGGAGTTAATGATATTTATTCTTCCATTGGCTATAATAGGAGACGTGATTATTTGTGTGGGGCTACCTTTGAGCTTATGAGTCCAGGTAGCTGTAAGATTCATGATAAATGGAGAAAAGATTGAAGTTGTCAAGGGTTTCATTTTACTTGGACCCACAATCAACACCCATGGAAGCAGGAGTCAAGAAATCAAACAAGGCGTAGCACTGGGCAAATCTGCTGCAAAAGACCTCTTTCAAGTGTTAAAACAAAACAAAACAAAAAAGGTGTCACTTTAAGGACTAAGGTGCACCTGACCCAAGCCATGGTGTTTTCAATTGCCTCAGACGCATGTAAAAGCCGGACATCGAATAAGGAAGGTGAAAAAAGAATTGATGACTTTGAATTATGGTGTTGGCAAAGAATATTCAGTATGCCACGGACTGCCAGAAGAACAAACAAATCTGTCTTGGAAGAAGTACAGCCAGAATGCTCACTAGAAGCAAGGATGGCGAGACTTGATCTCACATACTTTGGACATATTATCAGGAAGAACCAGTTCCTGGAGAAAGACATCATGCTTCGTAAAGCAGAGGGTCAGCAAGAAAGAGGAAGGCCCTCAATGAGATGGACTGACACTGTGGCTAGAACAATGGGCTCGAGCATAACACTGATTGTAAGGATGGCACAGGACTAGGCAGTGTTTCCTTCTGTCATACATAGGGTCACTACGAGTCAGAACCTACTTGATGGCACTTAACAACAACAATAAGCTTCTTACTAGAGAGTTCTGGTGTCAGATGACAAACTCCAAAGACTGGGAATTGTTGCAATGTAACACGTTATGTCATCATATTAACTGTTTAATATATTGAAGCACCACGAAAGAAAGAATATAGTAAGCAACCAGGAAAATAAAAGACAGAAAATAAAATATAAAAGACAGAAAATACAAGGCTATTATCCTGATCATAAACTTTGATTCAAAGTTCTTAGGAAGAAGTTGTCCTTGCGTTTTCACATGGGCGTAGGAACTCATTCTTCCAAAAACTTGCCTTCAATACGAACTTCATTCCAGATGGCCAAGTAAATAACCAGCTGTTTCACCACCTCAAGCCATGGGCATTCCAATCCTTGAAGGGCTCAATTTTCAGTGACATCAGCTTTCGTTATGTCAGAGAACCAATCCCAGCTTTCCTCCATTTCTTTGTGGTTTTGCTTTTTTGCCTACTGTCCACTCCTAGTTCCAAATTCTCGAGCAATTAGGGGCTTTGGTTGCAAACAACTCACTCTGACTAATATAAGCAGGAAAACAATACACTGGACAGATATTGGGTGGTACTTCACAAACTCAACAGGAACCAGGAGAACATAGCTCTAGAATTGGATGGAAAACAAAGGCAGCCAGGGCTGCTGATAAGACCCCATAACAAGAACAGCCTGGTTAAGACGCCCTGCCACTGCTCCAGGAAGCTGCCCACACTCCGTGTGACACCACCACTATCAGTGCTACTGCCATTGCTAGATGCTGGTCACTGCCACTAGCACCACTTCCACAAAACCGCTGGGTACAGAATGCATGGTTTGCTGTCATTGCGTCTGTGCCTCATTCACTTTATACTCAAAGCTCAGGTAGCGGCCTTAGAATGGCTGAGCTTAGATCTTAGATTTTGTGTTCCAATTGTCAGGGATCTGGGTAAGTTGAAGGCACATAGGAATACCCCACAAACACCAGGAAGAACTTTCAGATCATGTCAGGGGGAAAAAAAGACACATTGCTACTAGACTACCTACACAAGATTTTATGCTAGGAGGTTTTACAGTAGAAGACACACACACACGCACACAGGAAGATCATTCAAACTTTCAGAGAGGGACCCTAGAAGGGATATATTCACCTTGTATTTATCTGGCTTAAGTTGTTTATGCTCTTCATCTAGTCCTGATAACATTGTAAATCCCAAGAGGAATGAGAATATGTCTTATAAATCTAGCATCCTCTACAACTCCAAACAGAAGAAGTTGTTCAGAATATATCCTGATAAGTACCTATTGATTTATTGATCCTTTATGTTAATATCTCCCTCGAGCACCAATAGATTCATGAGCAAAAAGAACAGATGAGATGTCAGAAATAACCTGCCGCTGTGAAAAAAACTATGGCTAAGCAGCTATGGGCAAATTCGGCGAGGGTGCATTGAACCCAGTAGGCATGAAAAAAGACTCCTGGATTTTGTTCTTTGAAATCCAAGGAAAACATAAATGGAAATCATAACTATTAGAGACTGAGAATTGAACCAAGATGTTCCATTTCTTTGAAAAGCATACTCAATGCAAATACTATATCTACTCATGATAATACCATATTTGACTACCTTAATAACATGCAATTTTCCCCCAAAGAGCATAACTAAAGGAAAGAGATGCTATTTTACCCAAAGCTAAAACTAGATTGACCTGCTGTTAGATACTTATGAGTTTACCTTTTAAATTTAGACATCAAAAGAAACTAAAATAATCTTGTAAAATATCTTGTATTGGCTTCTTTCATGGCCTCTATATCTGTGCTTGTAATTTTGTGCTAATTCGTATACCAAGACCAAACCCACTGCCATCAAGGCAATTCCAACTCATACGGATACCGTAGGACAGAATGGAACTGCCCCATAGGGTTTCTTAGGCTGTAAATCTTTATGGAAGCAGACAGCCACATCTTTCTCCTGCAGAGTGGCTGGTGGGTTCCAACAGCTGACCTTTTGGTTAGCAGCTGAGCACTTAACCACTGCACTGCCAGGCCTCAACACAATTATACAGATTACATTGACTCCCAAATGATAAGTTTTGCCCACACAATTAGGGCAAAACAATGGCAAGTCTGAATAGTTATTTCAGAAGCAGGTCCTATTGTATTTTTCAAACAAATTCTGAGGGACAAATTCTTATAAAGAAATACATTGAACTCTTAAAAACCCAAGAACATTTCTTAATTAAAATGTCATTGCTGAAAAATTCAATTATGCTCTAATGTTTACTCAGTTGGCTATATCGACATACAGAGATGTATTTCAACATTATGGCGGCAGCGTTGAATGGTCTGGGATTTTAATATGCAGAACACAGCAGTGATTATGGAAAATAACTAAGACGTAGACCAACAAAGGTCTAACTAATCTGGGTCAGGGGTAAACATTTGCAGTGAGCAAAAGTGAAAATAAAAAAAAATAAACAGGGGTCCTGTCTTAGTTACCTAGTGCTGTTGTAACAGAAATGACACAAGTGGATGGCTTTAAAGAACAGGAATTTATTTTCTGAAAGTTCAGGAAGTTGGAAGTCCAAATTCAGGGTGTAGTTCTAGAAGGAGGTCCTTCTTTATTTCAGCTTTAAGCAGCTGGCAATCCTGAGAGTTCCTGAACTTGCGATTTCATCTGCCTCCCTCCTCAGCTGATAGTGTCTTCCCCACTAGGTGCTGCGTCTGTGTCTAAACATCTAAGCTGCTTTTTTTACAGCTCAAAAGTGATCAAGTATGACCTCATTAACCTAACAAAGAAAACCCTATTTTCAAGCAGGATTACATCCACAGGTTTAAGTGTTAGGATTCCAACACATATTTTGGGGGGGACACAATTCGGTCCATAGCATATCATTACGATACTTGTTATTGAAAAAACAAAAAAAACCTGATAGGAAGGCATAAAAGGAAGCATACTCATACTATATTAGTAACAATCAAAATCACTTTGCACATAGGTACAGAGAAATTTGAAAGCTTAAACTGGTGTGTAGACATGGTTGGTGGTGAGGCGTGCACTGGGAGAGAAGAGCAGTGCTTGTAATGTGTCTTCTGGAAGAATGTGGCTGGGTTCCCCCAAGGGAAGGCATGTCATAGGGAATGGAGAGAATTAGGACCAGATACCCATATCCTGTTCCTGATCCCAGACTAGATCCTGGAGGATAGATACGAGAGGATTCTGAGGAAAAAATAGAACATTCTCTATCATTAGATAGCATTTCATGTTCAAGGCACTCTAGGACAGCCTACCCCTGAGGAGCTGTGATGAATCTAGTTAGCCCCCAAGGCTCCCTCTGCCTATTTACTGCAATTTCCTGTCCAGAGAATGGTGTCAGTGGCCTGTCTTCATTGCTCCTTTTACCTAGATGACACCTGAATATGGACCCTCTGGACCTTTGAACCATGACTGGGAAAGGAGACATGGAAAAGGTGGCCTCTCCATTGATCTTTTCCCATGAATCTTTCCATGATTCCCTCTTGGCCTTCTTAGACACCACTTGTTCTCAAACTTAGCTGTTAATTAGAATCACCTGGAGAGATTCAAAAACTGCTGATGCCTAGGCCCCACCTCCAGAGATTCTGATTTAATTGACCTGAGTTTATGGCCTGGGCATGAGACTATTTAAAGGCTCCTCAGGTGATTCTGGAGTCCCTGGGTGGCACAAAGAGTTAAGCACTTGGCTTCTAGCTGAAGGTGGATGGTTTGAACCCACCCAGAGATGCCTCAAAAGACAGGCATGAAGATCTGGTCCCAAAAGGTCACAGCTTTGAAAACCCTATGGACCAGTTCTACTCTGCACATGTGGAGTTGCCATGAGTCGCAATTGACTTGAGGACCACTAAGAACAACAGGTGATTCTAATGGGCAGGCAAGATTGAAGAAAACTAAGCTAGGCCATGAGCCTAGATAGCTGCAAATGATGCGGTGACCAACGAGAGCTTGTGCAACTTAGAATCAAGAGAAAGACAAGACAACTGATGTGGTAAATGATAGCAAACCATGTAAAAGAACCTTTTATTTCTTTGCTCCACAGACTCCACTTGTTACTAATTTTGACTGCCATCTACTTTTTTAAGGAGCCCTGGTGATGTAGTGGTTAAGAGCTGGGCTGCTAACCAAAATGTCGGCAGTTCAAATCCACCATCTGCTCCTTGGAAACCTTATAGGGCAGTTCTACTCTGTACAATGGGGTGGCTATGAGTTGGAACTGACTCGACGGCATCTAACAACAACATCTACTTTTGAACTCCAACTTCAAGTGGTGAACGGAGGGTTTCACTACAATCAGATTTTTCCAAATGCTTGAGGGCCTTCTTACTAGTCTTTTTTATTTTATTCCAAGATATAAATTTCCCCTAACTTAATTTATCATTATCATTTTCCTCAACAAAATGGGGGTTTGATTGACAGAATTGTAAAGACGGAAAACTGTTTCTTGGAAGACTGTCCATAATAATTAACGGAAGTCAGGATTCATCAGAACAAATTTTTTCATAAAACTTTTTACTGACCTTCCAGATAGGAGCTGGCCCTTATGATCAAGAAATAAATATACACTTAGGAAACATGACGGGAGGAAGGAACTCTGCATATGTTAATATCGTTCTGGGTGGCAGAAAAAAAATCTTAAACTGGCCTAAACAATGGAGATTTATTGGAAATATAATATGCATAATAGATATAATGAGATAGATAATGAAAATGTCTAGAGGTAAGGGAAGTTTTAGCTTTAGAATGAGATTCCAACTTAATTTCTCTTCAGTTCTCTCTCTCCGTTTTTGTATTGGCCATTTCCTCAGGCTAGCTTCCTTTGTGGTAGCCAAATGGCAGCCAGAAGCTAGAGGAATCTACTTGGTTGCCCTTTTTCATTAGCAACAGGAAGAAATCTTATATTCTGGTCATTCTCTCATAATAGGAAAAGTTCCTCCTGTGCTTTGACTTCTGTCCCCAGCAAACAGCTCATAGGTTCAAACTGGACTACATGTTTATCCTGAAACCAATCACTATTACTCGTGGAATGGAATGGACGGAATGGATTGACCAAGTCAGGACCCACTTCTGAATCCGGAGTACAGTCAGTCTTTTTAGGATCATATGAGCCCCAGATGTAAAATAAACAAAAAAAGAAAAAGGGGAAGGAAGGAGGCTGTACAGGCAACAAACATAAGCACAACAGAAATTTCTAACAGGGAACCAATTAATCTGGGTTCTAGTTTCAATTCGTGGATTAATTTCAATTCTGCCAACTGGTTTTGTGACCTTGGTTGGACAAATCACTTCCATTCTAAAACGACTGCTTTTGACAAGGCAAAATGATTTCTAAGATCCCATTTAAATCTAAAATCCTCTAAGTTTATATCTGTAAAATATTTTGAACCTGAGCTACTGGCTTTCAATCCTATTTTTTCAGGAGTATTTAAAGGAATAAATCTGATTTATGGCTTTAGGCAAAATTGTCAGAGGGAATTAGAAGAATGTTTCCACTTTTCTTTGGTAACATAGGCACCTCTGGTCTTTATATCCTGTGCTGATAGAAACAGTGCCTTGTTTCTCTTCCCCTGCCTCCCTGGGTGACTGGTAAATCAGAGCAATTGCTCTGACTTGTGTAAGAATGGATTTTCTTATATTTGTTTTAAGACTTCGTAGAACGAGTCACATTTCTACCACGATGCTGTTGCATTCGCAAAACGTTATGTGACATTGCAAAGGTAAATTTATGGAGACTCTCAATTTTAATTAGTTTTTTTCTCATATTTTCCCTGAAAAGTTAATCCCCTTTTAATGAAATTGTAAAATACAAGCAAATCTTACATGACACTTTTATCACCCGCTCATTTGAAATCAAAAGTCTAACTGTCCTGCCTTCTAAAATTATTCCAAATTTTAACGGCATATTAAAATGGTAATTTTTATTTCTGATCCATGGTTGAGCTTTCATTTATTTGAGCAAAATAAAACAATGCAGATAATGGTTTAGCGCTATATTTCAGCATGTTTTATAGCACTAAGATATTATAATAGTGATTTTATCGCAGTTTGAAGTCTAGTAGGAAGCAGATTCTGAACTTGGAGACTTAATAGGTCTAAACTTGCCATCAGGAAAGAATCTACCTCATAACTTTTCCATAATAAAAAAGGCAGCCACTCTCCCATCTTCCCTGAGTTTTAAGAGGTAAAATGGTACCACTGTTACATTTGGGGAATTGTAAAAATCTAGGGCATGTGTCTAGTTTGCCATATTAATAGTGTTATTACTTTAGCTCAGGGATAAAGAAAATATTTGTACTCTAATCTCTCTTCCCAAATTTTCAACAATCTCTCTTACATTTAAGACCTGAAATGGCATTTTTGGCTTCATGAACAGAGCAGTCAGATCTTGCATTTAATTGGGACACCCCAGTTTATATTGTTTTAGCTCTCTTCTTCATTTATTATCAAAGTGTAGGCTCACTTTGTAGCCTTATGCTGACAATTTACAATCAGCTTATAAATGTGCCTCGTCCTGTGATTTATGGTGGGCCCCCTACTGGCCGTCCATAACCTCCTTCTCCCAGGTCCCCCCTCATTGCTCATCTCAGGCAACCAGTTGAAATTCATTAGCTTAGGTACCTGTTGAAAAAGAAAAGCCAGAGCTTAAACAATGTCTACATTATCTCCAGGCTCTGGATACCAACATGTCAAAGGAATGGAAAATAACTATTTGGAGTGTTTGGTCTGAGAATGTTTACAATGTGACTGAACTTTGTTGAGAAGTCTTGGTAAGACTCATCAGAGGGATAACTAAAGGCAAAACAAGTTTGGGTAAATGAAATTAATTGAGAAAATGCCAGTCGAACTGTCAAAAGAGAAGAACCTTGAGAAGAAAGGCAGCTTCTAAAGGTCGTTACTCAGCATGCTGTAATCTTTACCATCTGTGTTCAGGCTGGTAAGATTCTGAGACTGTCATAGACAGTCTTTTCTCTGAAAATAACAGACAAGGAAAAAAAACAGGCTTGCCCAATAGGTAGCCTGGGTGTACCTAGCTGAATAGAAAATGAAAACACTCTATGCTATAAACTTAGGATGACCCTTAATTTTCCTTCCCCTTGACCTACATGAGTCCACAGATAGTTTCAGAAAAGTAGTGCCGTGGTGAATTGAAATAATTCAGTCAACAATGAAATATGGTGTTATATTTACAAGGTGGAGCCACAGGCAGTTCAACTCAATGCAAGCACTCTCCACAGCCTGACGGTACCCTGATCCAGGCTGACAAGTCCTTTTCCGTTAATTTTCTAATAGGAAATTAAAAAAGGAATGACTGGAAAAATAGGCTTGGTTTCCCTTTGTCTAAAGGTTTGATAGGTATGTTAGAAATCTACGGGGGTGTAACTGAAGTTTCTTCTGTTATGGCAATAGATGGAGATTTTATGTTATGTAGACCTTTTAGAAGGTTTGTATTGAATATTTCAAACGTCATTATTACTAAAAATGAGAACTCAGTACTCTCATTTCTAGGACTGGGTAGTGTTTTTACACAAATGGGAAACAATCGACTGGAAAAGAAAATATAAATCATATATACATGTTATATGGTTGCATCTCTTACATAATATTATATGTTATTATTCATTAAATGAAATATCATAATACACTTTTAAATAATTTCCTTGAATGGTTGTATATTCTGATTAATAAAAGAAAGTATAAGATGCTTTGTTTTATCTCCCACTATTATATATACAAAGCCAAACATTTTTCATGTTTCCAATATTGTTCTTGGAATATCAATTTCCGTTTTCATTGAAAAGACAGTCCTTTAGGCGTTTTCAACTCTTATGAATTCTAACTTTTTCTCTAGCACTGCCTCTGTTGATGTATCACCTCACCAAAGAGTTCCAAATGTATACGCATATCACTTCACTTATGCTCAAAATATAATATCCCAGAGATTCTTATGATTCCAATGAGCCTTGGTGTGTCTGTGCCATCGTATGATAACACGTCATCCCTGTGTTCCTTGGTGCTATTTTAGCCGTGATAGAGGTGGCAGATTTCACAGAGTATGCCAACACCTGAACTCCACAGATAAAGCCAGAGGTTAACAGATTGTTTTTTTCTTTCTTTCCTTTTTTTTCCCCCCTCTTCTGTGAATTCCTTACTTGGTTTTAGAAACACAAAATAGGAAGCTAGTCTCTGCAACATTCGTCACTGCTTCCACAGGCTCCCAGGAAAATAGGATCCATAAAAATCTTAGACATAAAAAATAATAACACTCTCCGAATGCTAGTTAATAAAATGTTCCACCTCTTTAGGAGAAAGAGATATTTTATTTGTATTCATTAGGGTGACCTAACCGCTCACTTGTACGCTTTATTATACCTCTCCTGTGTGATGTCATAACTTGAACACATGGAAATAAAGCATACAGATTGTATTGTTTTCTCTCTCCATGCGTTTAAAACACAGAAACTCTTTGTTTCTCCCTTCCCCCACCCCCCTTTTGGGTTTCCTCCTCTTACCCTTCTTCTGTTTTTGCCTTCTCTTCCTCCTCCTCTCCCAGCCCACCAATGACTCCCCAAACGAGCCATTCGCTTTTGTATTCTGAAGGCAATCTTGTTGGTTAAAGACCCTATGAGATTACACGAGTGGGTTAAGGTTTATTTTCTTGTTGTTTCTCATCTTGAATTAAGTATTACTCAGCTCAACTGATTTATGCTGACCTTATGACCCTTTTTTTTTTCTCGAGGAATTCATTGTTTTATAAATAATAAGTAAAGAGGAAATAATTCCAACGATGGAAACTATAGAACCCAGAATGAAAAGCTGGTTCTAGGAAGAGAGAAAAAGAGAAATAAAGAAGCTGCTTAACCATGGGCTGCTAAATCAATGTCTTCTTCCCCTCAGTTTTAGGGAAAGGAATGTCACCGTTAACAAATGACACTGCTCTGAGCCTATTATGTTGAATATGGTCAGTCACTGTCAATCACTTTTCAATCCACAGGGCAATAATTCTCCATAAAAACTGCCAACTCTAGTCAATATATTTGTATCATTTTACTTTACAGGCTTAGGAAATGCAAATGAAAACCCTACTAATAACTCTTTTTAATTTGTTTTGCCTAATGGATAGTCTTTTTCTTCCGCAAAGCCTTAAAAAGTAGGAATTCCAACTCCAAGCCAAAAATGGCTATTCGGCCCATTCTCTTTTGGTGTTGCTGGCCCATTGATTTGAAGTCATTGAACTGAGAGACAGCGGTCATGGTATGAGAAATGAAACCCTTTCTTGAAAGAATGTGTACTGTACAGAAATCTTTCATTTACCATGTTATTTACAAACCCAGAGAAAAGTTACCATACGCATGACACATTTTGAGCTAGTTTATGAAAGCGTATTTTGGAAGTGAATATCATGCTTCCGTTAGAAGTCAGAGCCATCCACCATGGATGTGTATCTTGCTCTATCACTATACTAGATGTGTATGCAGGCCTACCCAGCATCCCTTGATTTGGGAAAACACTGCTCCCTCGCTCCATGGTAATTCTGCTTATTTATATGGTGGGTAAGCAACACAGGCTAGGATAATCAGAATGGTCCATCACTCTGAGTGCAGTGCTCAGTTAGTTACACACTGAAGCTGCACAGATAGATAGTTGCTCATAGGTCTGAGACCATTATCCAGAGTCTGTCCTGCCCCCTTGAAAGGATACTCTTGCTCACCAGCCTTCTATCCTCTTCCTGCAATTTTTGGCTTGATGGAACATGGCCTCTGAGCAGGACTGCCAAGGAGGCATGGCAGTTGGGTTGCACTTAAGGAACCTAGGTTTAAAGAGTAAGGATGACGTGTTTTGGGGAACAACATGAGTCACGTACATGTGATACTAAGAGCCTTGTATAAGACACACCAATGTATCTTTACCACTGATGTAACACAGTCTTAAACAGGTTTATTTCTTTGGGTTAAGGTAGTGACAGTGACTTTTTTTTTCTCTTGCAACCCCTTTATAACCACAAATCTTACATGAATCCAAAAATACATTCTGCATAAAAATGATACTGTTGCAGTTGGGCAAACCAGAACTTTTTTTTTGCTAGACCTTTCCATCCCCCAACTTCTCACATTCTACATGGGTCCCAACATTATTCTATGGAAACTTAAGGCTCTCCCACGGGGGAAGCTTGAAACTTAAAAAATTGCAACATTGAATTATTGAATGTAGAATTGCCCCTTCTACAATTCCTTACAATTAGAGGGTATTCCTTGCAATTAATATGGTTATATAGAGATGGGTAGGTGTGTGATGGATGGATCAATGTATATGTATATATGATAGTGGGTCCCTAAATAAAAGAGTTTGGCTTTAGAAAAAAGTAGGAAAGACTCACAGACATGGAGCCAGGAATACACTTCACCTACTTCCCAACATAGCTGAGGGATGAGTGCATCACAACCGATTTCTCTCTTGACTTGGTATTATATAGATACAGCCACTGCTGAGAACACTGGGACCCACATGCATACGTGATCATTTGTTTCCCGCCAAAACATACCTTTTGAGTCAGTAGGCTTGTGCAAAGGGAAAAATCAGGCAGCATGTTCAATGAGATGAAGAGAAATATTCATGAATTCATGGCTGTATGACTTCCCACAGGAAGTTTTGGTTTCTGTTTTCAAATTAACCTGTCCAGGTAATGCTCAGAGACTTATAGACTATGATGATCAAGCCAAAATACCCACACAATTGCTTTTATAGCTGAGATTTTGACTTTCCATTGGGAAATTTCTAAATGCATGCATCACCAGAACAGGAGGCAGAAACTACACATCTCAGTGCTCAAACCATTTACAGCACACAGGGGTCTAGATAGGGTATTCCAGTGTCAGGAATGGAAAAACTCAACCAACACAAAACCTGCAAATCACGCTTAAACCCTCAGAGTAAACATGAACAAAGGATAGACTATATTTTTCTAAAGCATCTGCAAGTAAACCTTTTTTTTCTCCCTCTTTGCCAGAAACCATAGTGTTTATAGGCATGTTTTACTGGAAATCTGCTGCTTCTCACAATGTTTCTTGTACAACTGTCTTTGTAAAACTACATCTGGAAATGACAAGCATGCAGTTGTAAATCTGGAAGTCAGTGTGTTGTAATAGCTTGCAGCTACAATACGGCCGTCTTTTCAAATACCAGAGTTACAAGGACAGAGGCAAGCTATAGCTACTGAAATTAATTTGCCTTTTTTTTTTTTTTTTTGAGAGCTTAGATTGGGGTTTAAAAGGTTATAATGTCTGTTAAACCAACAAATGGATTGTGGTAGTGATGAACTTATTGTCTCTTGGATCAATCAGTTATTTCAGAGACCTTGACAACCAGTTTGGTTTGACCAAGCATGACTGGATGGTATGAAAACAGGTAGAGATGCCCTGAACTTTAGACTCCCAGGATTAGGCTAGGTCTTAGGGGCCATCTAAGTCAGATGTCTCCCTGAATAATGAGCCTGCCTCCCCAATTGCCACAAAATGTCATTCTCATGTATCGGTTTAAATATCTCAGCAGTTCTCAGGCCTGGATGATTGATGCGATACATATAGGTCCCAAACAAAACAAGTGATATGCTAAGCCTGAAGCCTACACCATGAGTTTTCCGTGGATTTTTTTAATTAGCCTGGGTTATCAAATCATGATTTGTCACTAGGGGAGGTTCATCAAACCCCATTTTGATATAAAAGCCACCAGTAAGAATGGCAGTGATTGGCAATGATGAGTTAAATGTGTATTGTTTAATAAGCAACAGAAGTAAAAAATTGGGCAGGTCTTGATTTGTTTGTTATTTATATAATAACTAAGTATTAATGTATTTAGATACAATGGACTTTGGTAGCATCATGTATGTATCTGAGCACTGTTCATCTTTTATAATGGCTTTTATAATGTCTCTAAACCTGTGTTCAACAAATTAAAAAAATGTATATTTGAGATGACTGCTATATCTTATCTCTTCTTTACCTCAACTCTGTTTCTAACATGTTATTTCTTCCTTCTTCCCTGTCTCAGGGGAAGAGCAGGCCATCTCTCTTTTGGGCCAAACCCTCTATTTCCTCTCCCCACCCCATTCCCACTTTCAAAACGACCTTTGTACTCCACTATTACTTCTTCCTCTTTCATCTTCAATGTTTGGATTTCCTCTTTAGGCGTCTTCTCCCTGCTTTCAATCATGCTCAAATCTCTATTACATGAAATAATTTTGACATGAACTCAGTTGCTCAAACAAGTGCTCTTATAAGATCCAAGAGGGCAGGGACAAAGTCTGTGTATCATTGACATCCCCAGTTTCTAAAAAATGCCCGGTTACTGTAGGTGTTGAATAAATATTTGTCAAATCAATGAGTAAAAATAATGAATGAGTAAATAAATAACATGCATATATGCTAGCTGCTCAACTTCCTCATTTTTGCTAGATGTTATTCTTTCCGTTTCATTGGATTTCTCAAAACTCACCTTCATTTACTAGAGGTTAAGTCATCATTCCATTCTTCATTTTCATTTCCACATTCTTTTCCCCATTCTTCATTTCCCTGTCCTCACTATGCTTATAACACCGGGAACTCCCCCACCACCATCACCACCCACCTCCAACACACATACACACACACACACACACACACACACACTTTAATAGGTCTCTCTTTTCTACGTCCTGTGATGACACACCTGCCCAATTCTTATCCAAACTCTCTGCCCATGCCTCTTTGTCTCCTTCACTGTCTCTGGCTTCTCCAAGAGACACTCTTTCTCCTTGGTTCTAACTCTTCTAGGTGCTGGAGTTGGACTTGTCTCACCCCACAGACTGGTAATCTAATGGCCTCTCCTTCCTGGAAAAATTTTGTATAAGTGACCCTAATAATTTCCCCTCTCTTCCCACCTCCACCCTCCGTTTTTTTCTCAAGTTGTGGTCTCAGGACAACCTGCATCAGAATTGTTAAAAAAAATATTGATACCCAGGCCCTACATTAGTTTTATTAAAACAGAATTCCAGAGCCGAGACATCCAGAATCTGTACTTTTAAAAACCTCCTCAGATGATTCTGATTTGCAGCCAGGCTTGGAGACTACTGAACGATATAAGATTATATGTTGTTGTTACTGTCAAGTTGATTTCTGACTTACAGTGACCCCATGCAACAGGGTAGAACTGCCTCATAGGGTTTCCTTGGCTGTAATCTTTACAGAAACAAATTGCCGAGACCTTCTGCAAAACCACTGGGTAGGTTTGAACCATCAACCTTTCAGTTAACATTGGAGCATTTAACCTTTGCACTACCAGGGCTCCTCATAAGACTACTACCCATTACTGTCCAGTCGATTCTGACTCACAGTGATCCTATAGGACAGGGTAGAACTGCCCCATAGGGTTTCCAAGGAGTGGCTAGTGGATTCAAGCTGCTGACCTTTTTAGTTAGCAGCCGAGGTCTTAACCACTGTGGCACCAGGGCCCCCATAAGACTACAAAAGGGGGATAAATTTAAAGAACAAAAGAAGGATGAAAGCTCAACCATTTGAAAGCTCCAGCAAAGGTGTCATCATCATGACCTACCAAATGGGGTGCAGTTCTCTTTTCTCCAAATTTAACAAGAGTCTGTTGTTGAATTTAGCTATCTTCAGTATGTTGGAAACTATTTATCAACTTACCTGGTGGTGCAGTGGTTAAAACCCTAGGCAACTAACTAAAAGGTCAGCAGTTTGAACCCACCGACTGTTCAGTAAGTGAAAAATGTGGCAGTGTGCTTACATAAAGATTACAGCCTTGGAAACCCCATGGAGCAGTTCTACTCTGTCCTCTAGGGTCGTGTGAGTCAAATCAACTTGATGGCGATGAGTTTGTTTTTGTTTTTACTTGCCCTGTGCACTGGCGGAAACCCTGGTAGCATAGCGGTTAAGAGCTATGGCTGCTAACCAAGAGGTTGGCAGTTTGAATCCACCAGTTGCTCCTTGGAAACCCTATGGGACAGTGCTACTCTGTCCTATAGGGTCGCTATGAGTTGGAATTGACTCAATGGCAATGGGTTTGGTGTTTTTTGTTTGTTTGTTTTGTTTGTTTAAGCTCGGGCACTTCATCCTGTATGAAATGATTCTAGAAAATAGTTTTCTATGAAGTTGGTAAACCTTGATAGCTTTTCAGAAGAGTTTCCCTAAGTGAGCGCAGCACACTACAGATACAAATGATACTATTTGCTGAAACGCCAATACTTTACTTTCATTCAAAACCTACAAATTCTACTTTTATTTTTCATCTTTGTTGTTTTTGTTGTTAAGTGCCGTTGAGATGGTTCTGACTCACAGAGATCCTGCTTACAACAGAACAAAACACTGCCCACTCCTGTGCCATCCTCACAATTGTTGCTATGTTTGATCCCATTGTTGCAGCCACTGTGTCAATCCATCACGTTGAGGATCTTCCTCTTTTTCACTGATCCTCTATTTTACCAAGCGTGATGTCCTGCTCCAGAGACAGGTCCCTCCTGATAACATGTCCAAAGTATGTGAGACCAAATCTCGCCATCCTTGTTTCTAAGGAGCGTTCTGTCTGCACTTCTTCCAAGGCAGATTTATTCATTCTTTTGGCAGTCAGTGATATAATTCAATATTCTTCACCAATAAATCAAAGTCATCAGTTCTTCTTCTGTCTTCCTTATTCATGGTCTAGCTTTCCCATGCCTATGAGGCGATTGGAAATACCATGGCTTGCGTCAGGGGCACGTAGGTCCTCAAACTGACATCTTTGGTTTTTAACTCTTGAAAGAGCTCTTTTGCAGCAGTTTTGCCCAATGCAATGCATCATTTGATTTCTTGACTGCTGCTTCCATGGATGTTGATTGTGGATTCAAGTAAGATGAAATCCTTAACAAATTCAATCTTTTTTCTGTTTATCTTGATGTTGTTTATTGGTCCAGTTGTGAGGATTTTTATTTTCTTTATGTTGAGGTATAATCCATATTGAAGGCTATCGTCTTTGATCTTCGTCTGTAAGTACTTCAAGTCCTCTTTGCTTTCAGCAAGCAAGGTTGTGTCATCTGTATATCACAGGTTGTTAATGAGTCTTCCTACAATACTGATGCCCTATTCTTCTTCATATAGTCCAGCTTCTTGGATTATTTGCTGAACATATAGATTGAATAAGTATGCTGAAAGGATACAACCCTGACACACAGCTTTCCTGATTTTAAATCACACAGTAACCCCTTGTTCTGTTGAAATGACTGCATCTTGGTCTATTTACAGGTTCCTCATGAGACCAATTAAGTGTTCTGGAATTCCCATTCCTCTCGGTGTTATCTACAAATTGCTATGATCCACATAGTCAAATACCTTTGCATAATCAACAAAAATGGGTAAACATCTTTCTGATATTCTCTGCTTTCAGCCATGATCTATTTGACACCAGTAATGATATCCCTTAGTCCACATCGTCTTCTGAATCTGGCTTGAATTTCTGGCTGTTCCCTGTCAATGTACTTCATCTGAACTTTTTAACTTTACTACTGAATTTTTACTAAAAACACCTTTCAGACACAAATAAATTTCACTAGTTCTGCTTTTTTAAAAATGCTATGACTAATAGTCTGGGTGGCACAAACAATTAAGTGCTTGAATACTAGCAGAAAGGCTGGCTGCTTGAAACCACCCGGAGATGCCTTGGAAGACAGGCCTGGCAACCTGCTCCTGAAAGGTCGCAGCCTTGAAAACCCTATGAGCGTTCTACTCTACACACATGGGGTTGCCATGCGTTGAAACAGACTCAATGGCAGCAACATACCTGATACATCACATTTATCATTTTCACTGGCTGTTTTTCAGAAGTAGATCGCCAGGCCTTTCCTCCTAGTCCATCTTACTCTGGAAGCTCTTCTGAGATCTGTTTGGCATCGTGGTGACTCTCAAGCTTCCACTGACAGATGGGTGATGGCTACACAGGAAGCTCATTTGCCAGAAATAGAACCGAGTCTCTGGCATGGGAAGGGAGAATTCTACCACTGAATTACCAATGCCTCATCCGCTGCTAATACAGTGACACAAAAAAGCCCAAAGTTAAACCATGGCTACCCATCCTCCTGTTTGCTGTTGAAGATACTGCTCCTTTGGGGTGTTTGTGATTTCTACCACTCTGCCTTCAGAAAAGATGGTCTGCTGACAAGACAGAACTTCAGCTGAAGGACTGGGCCGTATTTCATAAGAAGAGAAGAGATAGGGAGTTATATCAGATTGGGAGTTTTATCAGATTGGGAACTTTGTGAAAAATACTTCAACACGGTTTAAAGGAATTTCACTGTAAGATTGTCGAGCTATGACATTGGAAAGCTCTTGGAGCATTGGAGCATATAATTCTCGGTCCCCTTTTTGGATAAAGCAATTAACCTGAACCAACAAGTACCATCCAGCAGTGCCTATTACAGAATGAGCTGGGAGAATGTGTTGTTGTTAGGTGCCGTCAGGTTGGTTCCAACTCATAATGACCCGATGCACATCAGAACAAAACTCTACCCAGTCCTGCATCAGCCTCACAATCGTTGCTATGTTTGGGAGAATTTAGACAACCAAAAAACTAATCTGAAGAACAAAGTAGGACTGAAAACATGAAAATGTTTAGAAAACAGAATAACTTGCTTTGGATTACAGAGGAAAGTGAACTAATGAATGTTTGCATCAGGATAATAGAAGAGTTTAAACTCACTTAAACAAACAAAAAACACTGCCATCGAGTTGATTCTGACTCGTGGGGACCCTGAAGGGCAGAGTAGAACTGCCCCATAGGGTTTCCAAGGAGCAGCTGGTGAATTCAAACTGCCAACATTTTTGTTAGCTGCCATAGTTCTTAACCACTGTGCTACCAGGGCTCCAAAGTCACTTAAGGAGTAGAAAAGAAAAAATACGGAAAAAGGACCCTGAAGATCATTTCTAGAGCAAAGCTGAAAGGACTGGAATATTCCCTATGGTCAGATAAGCAGAATTAAGATTTATACATAGTTTAATCAAGAATAAAGTATATAAGAATAAAAGAGCCCCTCAAAATAGAAATTTCTAGAAAATTAACCTTCACTTTTAAATTTTCTTTCAATTATTTTCTATTACCTTTAGCTAGCAACTCACATAAATAAATATTGACTATATATAGTTACAAAAACCTGGAACTAGGTAAAATCTAAAATCAGGTCTAAAATGAGAGTGAGTCGTATAGATAGTGCCTTCAAATTACCTCTATTTTGTGACCCCCTCTGAGTCTACTTTAGTAATTATGTCCTAGGAAAATAAATCAGTTAAGAATGTATAAATCAGTATGTTCCTTCATGTCTATCTCTCAAATATATGCTATTCATATTCTTGTAAATACCGTAAATGCTGTCAATTAGGAATATACTCAAGTAATTTACGTTACTATCATAGAGTATAATATCTTGAAGTCACTAATATATTTATCAAGAGTTTTTAATGAAATGAGAAACACATAATGAAATATTGGGATGAATGAACAAGAAAGAAAGAAAAAGTACATAGTATGATTTCAACTCTAATCTAAAAAGGCAGAGAAGGAAAAGGGCTGTATGGAAGTATTAAAGGATGTTAACAGTGGATATTATGAGATGAGCTTGCTATTTTTATTAGAATTTTCTATATTTTTCCAATGAGTTTCCTGTGCAGCTACCACTCATCTAAATTAGTAGATGCTTGAGTGTTGCTATGGTGCCGAACAAGTCTCAGGGGAGCTTCCAGACTAAGATGGAGTAGGAGGAAAGGGCTGGTTATCTACTGCTGAAAATCAGCCAATGAAAACCCTGTTGGAAAGGTCGGCTCTGCAAGGGATAATGGAGATGGTACAGGACTGGGTAGAGTTTCTGTCCATTGTGCTGGGGTTGCCATGACCCAGGAGCCAACTGGAGGGCAACAAACAACATCAACAGCAGTGGGTAGTGACACAGGCAGAGTCATAAGAAACCAGTTCTTTTATATTCAGATTGGCAAAGATGCCATTTCGCTCATGCAATTCTACATCTAGCAATGTTTCTTAGGTAAATCAGGGATTTAATAACAAGCATGACCAGTGTTCCGCTGGATGCCTCCACCGTCTTCCCAGTAAATGACAAACTGCTGGAATGTAAAGTATTCCTTTTTTACAAATGCTTTTCCTTGGGTTGGAAGCTGTGATCTCTGTTTCAGGTCAAAGGCAAGAAAACGCTTTCTCCTATCTGCTTCCTGTCTCCCAGCGATCAATCATTTATTTCCCCCAGGGAATTGTAGCTTTTTGGGCCTGTGGCCTGTTTTCCATTGGCTTCTATTATCATTTGCTAATTAGATTACAACCTAGTATTTACCTTACTCGGTGGCTCGGAGACCTTCCCCTGGAGTGTTTTTCTGTTAGCTTTGCGAATGCTGCAGATTTTCCCTTGCCTTGGCCTATGGTGTTAAATAGGCAACACGGGGGAGCTGGCAACTTTATGTTCACAGCTGACTTGTTTTGTGGGGTGGGGTAAAAAAATAAAGTAAAATTAGTCCTACTTTATATTCTGATCTGAGGCAACTTTAAGAGGTACAGTTAGGGAATGAACTTCTGCTCCTTGGAGACCTTATGAGGCTGTTTTACTATGTCCTATAGGGTCCCTATGACTCAGAGTTGACTCGATGGCAACAGGTTTGGTTTTTCTTCCTCTTTTTGTTTTTGGCTGGACTCCTTCAAAGATCCCTGGGTGGTGGTACAAACCATTTGCACTTGGCTACTAACCTAACCGACTCGATGGCACTGGGTCTGCGGGTTTTGGCTACTAACCTAAAGGTTGGTGGTTTGAACCCATCCAGTGGAGCCATCAAATAAAGACCCAATGCTCTGCTTCCATAGAGATTGCAGCCAAGAAAATTCTACGGAAAATCCACAGTTTTACTCTGTGACACATGGGGTCGCCCTGAGTTGGAACCCACTGGATGGCCACAGGTTTAGTTTTTTGGTTTGTTTTGGGCTTCTTCCAGTTTTAAAATATAACTCTTACTTCCACTTACATCTTGCTTATGCTTAATAAAAATATGTTCTCAGACATCAAATAGTTTCATATTCCATTCTTCCCCCATTCACTGCCAATCTTTTCTAATTTCCCCCCAAGAACCTATTTATTACAAAGGAAATTTTCTTCTAGAACATTTGATTCAATATATAGTGGGTTCTATTCTGACCCTTTGGGGACAGATAACTTTGTTGTTGGTAAATTAAAAGCTCTTGGTGCCCTTAGGGGCAGTAGACATTACAGGGAATAAAAGGTAGCCCAGCTGCTAAGGTGAAAAGCATTTCTCCACAGCCCAGGGGAGACATTTATTGCATTGGGATTATTGGCTATAAGCGGGTGTATTTTCAGTATGTCAGTATGAAATATGTCATATGTGTAAAATATGTAAAAGGCATATTTTCAAAGTGGATGGAATATTGTTTACCCAGGAGCTTACCTATTAGACAGAGCATTTTATGAGTGTGCTACAGCAGTCGTCTATGGGATGGGGGAGAGGGAGGGGCCTGCAGCAGAATCTCCTGCGAAGTTTTGCTGAAGTTTCCCTCAGTTCTGAGAAGGCCCCTTTGGGCTGCACCTCTGCATGTATTTCTTGCATAAGCTTCTCACAAACTCTCCATTTTTACCCCCACCTTCCACCGCCATTTGACTACCACTGAGCCTTTACCAGGAATAAAAGAGACAGAATTAGACGAGATTTTTTTGGTCAGATTTAGTTTTGTTTGTTAGCTGCCATTGAGTCAGCCCTCATCTCATGGCATCCCCAAGCACAAGGCAGCACAACACTGCCCAGTCCTGCTCCATCCCCATGATAGGTTGTAGATTAGACTGTTGGAATCCATTGGGTTTTCACTGGCTGATTTTTGAAAGATTACCAGGCCTTTCTTTTTTGTCTGTCTTTGTCTAGAAACTCCAGTGAAATCTGTTCAACATCATAGTAACATGCAAGCCTCCATTTAAAGACAAATATTGGCTGATCATTAGGGTCATTGGCCTTGAGTAGAACCATGGTTTCTCACATGGAAGGCAAGAATTCTACCACTGGCCTTTTTGGCCCAGCATACCAAAATCAAACCTGTTGCAGTTGAGTTCATTCCAACTCAGAGCAACCCTTTAGGACAGAGTAGAACTACCCATGGGGTTTCCAAGGAGCAGCAGTTGGATTTGAACTACTGACCTTTAGTTTAGCAGACGTAGCTCTTAACCAGTGCACCACCAAGTCTCCTAGCCTAGCATGGCCAGGTGTCTTAACAGAAATACCACAAGTGGAGGGCTTTAACAAAGAGAAATTTATTCTCTCACAGTTCAGAAGGCTAAAAGTGCAAATTTAGGGTGTGAGTTCTAGGGGAAGGCTTTCTCTGTCAGCTCTGGAGGAAGGTCCTTGTCATCAATCTTGCCCTGGTCTAGGAGCTTTTCTGTGCAGGAACCCCAGGTCCAAAGAACATGCTGTGCTCCTGGTGCTGCTTTCTTGGTCGTAGGAAGTCCCTCTCCTCTCTGCTCACTGCTTTCTTTTATATCTCAAAAGAGATTGATACAACCTAATCTTGTAGAATGAGTCCTGCCACATTAACCTAACTGCCTCTAATCCTGCTTCATGAACATCATAGAGCTAGGATTTGCAACACATAGGAAAATCACATCAGATGACAAAATGGTGGACAATCACACAATACTGGGAATCATGGCCTAGCCAAGTCAACACACATTTTGGGGGGCACAATTCAATCCATAACACCAGGTAAAATTCCTACTTGAAAGGGCAGCCCACATTTATTTAAAAAAAAAAAAAAAAAAAAAACCTGTTGCCATCCGCTGGATTGCAACTCATTAGCGACTTTCAGGGACAGAGTAGAACTGCCCTATAGGGTTTCCAAGGAGCAGCTGGTGGATTTGAACTGCCAACCTTTTGTTTGGCAGCCAGATGCTTAACCACTGCAACACTAGGGACCCCCTCCCAAATACTGCAGACTCCCCCAACAAGGACTGGTTTCAGAGGATTCGTTGTGAATTACTTTTTAACTAGTAGTCGAACCCTTAACTGTTTGCGCCACCCAGGAACTCCTAGGAAGACTTCAAGAGCAGGTGAATGGAACATCCGTTAAAGAGCTCATCAATTCCAATTCCTTGGCTTTTATGGATTGTGTTGGGTAGTCTTCAATGTACATCCTAGCTGGACAACAACATATTTCACATGGGTGAAAACTTTCACACCTGGAAACAGGTATGTGGTACACTTTCTACCCTCACTGAAATTTCATTTTCTTTAAGAAGAGAGAAGGACAGAGTACCTCAAAACATAATGGCAGTACCCCAGGACAGAGGAGTTCCTGGGATGTAAGACTTCTAGTGCTAAAGCTGGAAAAGTCTCAAGCAAACAGAGAAGAGTTAGTTATCCTAAGTTTCAGGAAGGAATTATGCCAAAAGATCAAATGTCATTTTGCTAATGTAATTTTACATCTAAAATTGTAGTGTAATTCTACATCTAACAACATTTCTTAGATAAGCTAGAAATTTTATAAAATTCCTAAGAAAATAATGAACAGGCATTCAGGTAAGGCAGAATAGTGAGGGAAGAATTCCTGGAGGAGGTGACACTCTTGGAATTTGAGAATAAGGAAGAATTACCGACGCTGGATGGAAGAGGAGGGCTACAAGAACCAAGAAATAGAGGCAAAATTAAGCCTAATGTGTCCAACAGCTCTTTTTTCGACTGGGGGTGGGTATGAGTGAAAAGACTAATTGGGGTCAGATGGTGTCCAGCTCAGGGGTTTAGATTTTATTCTATTAATAATAAGAATCCAGTGGCTTTTTATCACCGTCCTGCCATGATATAAAGAATGTTTTAGTTTTAGACTATAAAAATGTTGGACAGATGATAGGACAGACTACAGTTTGGGAGATCAGATATTTTCCTAATTAAAGTTTGGAGAAATGATAAGTTAATTTGATTGCAATAGAAATGTAAAACTAGGAACACATATGAGAAACATCAAAGAGAAAGTTGTGAGAGTCCTGTGACTGATCAGGAATAAAAAAAAATTTTTTTTTTTTTTTTAATTAGAAATAGGAGCTGGTAAAGGAAGTGAAATCAATGATACTATCAGACCTTCGGAAATCTGGGTCACTGTGAGAATAGTGGCAGGCATGAAGCTTTTCCACCCAGGAAAAGCTGATGCCTTTAGTCCTTAAGAGGATATCTTCTCTTGGAGCAAATAAAGGATTTCACCTACTATTGTTAACACCTTAGATTACCTGTTGGCTGGTTTTGAGTACATGCTTGTGTTGAGTATGTATCACTGGTCCACAAACTAAGAAACATATAACTAGATCTCAGCTTCACTTCTTTTTGAGCTCTGCTTGAGCCAGGGTAGTGGAAATTTAAATTCAGGCTTTTAAACCACGGTTCTATCACTAATATTGTACCTAGATTCTAAGAGTTTACGGAGTGACAAGGAGAGTTTATGGAGTGATAAGGGACGGGAGAAGGGCAGCCACAATCTGGGCCCCAAGTCATCTTTCCATACAGATGGCCTCTGAGATGTCAGTCATGTTCTGGTGTTCCTGATGGTTGCTCTGTAAAGGTGATTGTTGACATGATCCTCATTCTTTTCCTACTGACCATTCTATCCCCAATATCCCATTCAGCTGCATCCCTGTCTTGTTTGGGGGCTTACATTCTGGGACTTGCTGGAGCATAGAAATCTTTGCCAGTTGGCCTAAGGTTTCAACCATGTTGATTTATGGTGCAATGGCCCCTTCTCTGGGCCTGTTTGCCTCCATGATGCTTTTCTGGAAAAAAAAGGGCAGGGCTCTGTTGTCTGGGGCGCACTAATGTTCATAGCCCAGAGTTTCTCCAAGTATCTACGGTGAAAAGCAGAAAGAAAACAAACAGTGACAACAACAAAAAAAGTTGTCATTGAGCTGATTCTGACTCATGACAACCACATGTGTGTCTTCTGCAGGCTAGAAGTCCAAGTTAATGTGTTGGCCTGGCCATGCTCCCTCAGAATTCTCTAGGACGAGAATCTTTCTTGTACCTTCCAGGTTCTAGTAGCCTCAGAAATTCCTCAGCTTGTAGTTACACCTTCGCATGACCATCTTCCCTTTGTCCATTGCTCTGTCTCTTCTCCTAATTTACAAAGACACCACTCATATTGAATTATGACCCACTCTACTTCAGTATCACTGGAGAAGGGCATCATGTTTGGTATCACTGGAGAAGGGCATCATGTTTGGTAGAGGGTCAGTGAAAACAAGGAAAATCCCCAACGAAATGAAGTGATACAATAGCCTCAACAGTGGACTCAAACATATTAAAGATTTAGAAGATGGTATGGGACTGGGCAATTTTTTTTTTAATTAATTTTTTTTGTGCTTTAAGTGGAAGTTTACAAATCAGGTCAGTCTCTCATACAAAAATTTACAAACACCTTGCTATATACTCCTAATTGCTCACCCTCTAATGAGATAGCACAGTTCTTCCCTACACTCTCTGTCCTCATGTCCATTCAGGTAGCTTCTGGCCCCCTCTGCCCTCTCATCTCCCCTCCAGACAGGAGATGCCAACATAGTCTCATGTGTCTACTTGATCCAAGAAGCTCGTTCTTCACCAGTATCATTTTCTATCCCATATTCCAGTCCAATCTCTGTCTGAAGAGTTGGCTTTGGGAATGGTTCCTGTCTTGGGCTAACAGAAGGTCTGGGGACCATGGCCTCCGGGGTCCTTCTAGTCCCAGTCTGACCACTAAGTCTGGTCTTTTTATGAGAATTTGGGATCTGCATCCCATTGCTCTCCTGCTCCCTCAGGGGTTCTCTGTTGTGTTCCCTGTCAGGGCTGTCATCAGTTGTGGCTGGGTACCATCTAGTTCTTCTAGTCTCAGGCTGATGTAATCTCTGGTTTATGTGGTCCTTTCTGTCTCTTAGGCTTATAATTACCTTGTGTCTTTGGTGTTCTTCATTCTTCCTTGCTCCAGGTAGGTTGGGGCCCATTGATGCATCTTAGATGGCTGCTTGCTAGTGTTTAAGACCGCTGGGACTGGGCGGTGTTTTGTTCTATTACACATAAGTTTGTCATGAGTAGGAGCCAAATTGATGGCAACTAACAATAACAACTAGTCAGGTGTGACCTCATGTTAACTGATAACATCTTCAAAGACCCTATTCCTAAATAATATCATATTCACAGGTACTAGGGGCTGCAACATCTCTTGAGGGAACAAAATTCAATCCATAACAACTATGGTTCTCTGTGTGGTGCACCCATCACCCTGCTCCATGAAATGTTTTTAAGATTATAAACTTGAGAATTTACTGAAACCCTGCAAATCTCACTCACTTCATCTGTAAAATGGGATTATTCACTGTACCTATAAGGATTCATAGCTACATGAGAATTCCAGGGCTTGGAATCAGCTCCTTCTGGTTCAAAACCCTGCTGAGAATTTGCATTTCTAACAAGTTCCCAGACAGTGTCAATGCTGCTGGTTAGAGACCAATTCTGAGAACAGCTAGTAGAATTTTATTATACAAAAGAATTTATTATATATTAAAATAAGAGTCAAAATTTATTATACGGAAGAATCACCTTAGGATCTTGTTAACATGTAGATTCTGATTCAGTTTATCTAGGGTGGAAATGCAAATTATCAGAATCAACTCAAACCAGAATGAACCGGTTCAAAGCCCTGGAGAATTCCACAAGGAAACATCCTTAGGCTACTAGTATTGCCATGAAGACACAGGCTCACATGAAAATGAAATTAGAGGCAAAGGAGTTTTGTAAACCTCAGGGAATAGGTTTATAAAAACAAGAAGGATTAAACTTACCTTGTAGAGCTTTAGATCTTTATTATGAAGCTTCAAGTTCTTGCTGAATATAGTCTAATTAATCTTGCCCATACTTAATGGAGGTGTCATGTGTTAAAGCATAGTGTAAGCTATTGAAACATTAACTGCCAAGAGCTTCGTCCCTTCTGTGATTCAGATACCTGGCTCCTGGACCATTTCACCGCTTGAGAATTAAACGAGTCCCTTGTATTTATGAGTTTTAAAGCATTTTCGGATGCCCGAGGATTAAATGCACTGTAAGAATGTCTAGATTGCAATAATAGTATCATAGCTTTTTCTTTCAGTGTTAAGTAACCCAACATACAGGATATTCAATACGATATAATGCAAACAAATCTTTTAACTATCTTTCTCGTTAACTAAAAATGACACAAATTTAAATTAATAACTGATACAGCAATAAAGCTGCTAAAAGGTAGGATTCATTGTGCATTAAGCTCTAGATTCTTTATTTAGGCTGGAAGTGATTATGTGATAATAGGATAAATGCCTTGCTAAGTGTATAAAAACTAAAATACGCTGTATATCACAGAGGCACATTACATTTGTGGGGCATTAATTTACCTCATTATGCAATAAAATTTTTCTTTTTAAGTGAAATCTCAAGGAGAAATCAATTTGCTGAATGGAACTCGAGACATGTTAACCTTGGATAAGAATCAGCATTTGGCATAAGTTCCATGACATCCAAATGGCTTTCTCTTGACCTTTAAAAAGAGGAAAGGAGTCTAGAGATATCCTAACACACCTTGGCAAAAAGTCAAGCATTCTGTTCTACTTACTCGGATTTGTTCCTTGGAAGAATCATGCCTAATCCCCAACACCTACGGGTGGTGAATCAGTCATCAGTCAAACATAGGTGCCGCTATAAATCAAAATAGTTTGTCACTATATTGAGAAATACACTCAAGTGAATAGTTACAATTTAGTAATGTCTCCAAAAGTCAGTGATTAAACAAACAAATTCATGGTGCTCTTTGGGTTAATATATTCCACTTTAATATTGTTTGACTGTTGAAGTAGGTATTTTTAGTTCCACTATGACAGTCTTTGTTTAGAAACAGCTATGGAAGTAATGAAAAAGCGTAGTCTACTAGGCTGCTCAAGTCAAAAGCCAAAGAAAGAGTTAGCTCTTCCCTCTCTCTCCTTCACCCTCTCCACATCCAGTCCATCACTCCATCACTCCATCACTCCATCATTCAAGTTCAACTGCCAAACTACATCTCAAATCCATCACTTCTCCCTATCTCTACAAAACCACTTTAGTGCAAGCCATCATTATCTCTTGCTTGGACTCCACATAACTGGACGCCCTGCTTTCTCCCTTATCTCCATTATAGTCTATTCTCCACATATAAGCCAGAGGAACACTTTAAAAAACATAAATCAGTTCATATAACTCCACCGAACAAGTCTTCAGTGACATTCTACTTCATTAGAATAAAATCTAGGTTATTTTCTAGGTCCAGTCTACATTGCTGACCTTGTCTCTCTTCCCTTCTTACTACAGTCTGGTTACCTTGCCTTCTTCCTTTTCTTCAGATCTTCCAAAGTTGTCTTCCTTTAGAGCCATCGTACAGGCTGCTCCCTGTGCTGGAACACTTGTTCCTAAAATTTTTGCAAGGCTGGCTGCCTCTTTTCAATCAAGTCTTACCTTTCATGTCTCCTCAGAAAGGTTTCCTCTGACCACCCTATCTGATGTGACCATGCCCAGTTGCTCTCTATTGCATTGTTTTCTTTGTGTCACTTATCTCTCTTTGAAATATCTCATACCTTGGTTTACTTGGCTTTGTTTGGTCTACTTCCCTAGACCAGAAGCACCATAGGATGACTGACTGGGTCTGTCTTGTCACTGCTGTAGAGCCAGCACTGTGCTTGGCGCTCAGTAGGCACTCAATAAACACTGATTGGTTATATTCAGTGACTAAAGTCTGCAGATTCTGACAGGTTAGTGAGCCTGCTGGCTTGTTACAGGGTTTTTCGGGCATGACTAAAATAGATATATGAAAGGACAAATATTCAACCTATTTGCATCTTCTTAATGAGCCCTCATCAAAGACCTTTTTCAAACAAACAAATCCATTTAGAAACGATTCGGCTGTTAAGCCCTTTGAACCACCTCTGGGGACTTCGGATTGACTGATGACATTTTGTGCACCTTTCAAGAGGTGTTCTTAACGTTACTACATTCTCTCGTGAACTATTTTAGCAATATGTGTTAGTATTTGCCATTATTTTAACACCATAAAGTACATAAATCACAAAGGATGTTGCTATCATGGATGAAAGGCATTTCATCAATTCTTGCTGCCAGCATTGAAAGTAATGTTTGGACTCTTCCCCCTGGAGTATATTTAATTCCCTTGATGAATTAGCAACTGGCCTCTGACAGAATAAATGAAACTCCACTTAATCTATATAATTAATGAAATGAGTTGCCACGTATGCTTGCTTCAGGATGCTAGCAACACAGGCAGTAAACTGCCATCAACGTAGATGACAGTGGGGAGCGAACCTGGATTACTTACATCCAAATTCATTCAATTTGCCTTACAATGTTTAAATAAAGTGAAATTAAAAGCTCATATCCAGAAGGAGTTGTGGGATAGTATTGCCTCAAGGAAAGATGGCACGGAGAAAATGAAAAACCAAAAAAACAAACACATCTTAGTTTATGATCTTCAAAAGAATTAAGTAGATATTTTGGAATCAGTAGACATATTTCATTTTCTTTGGGGATCCCTTGAGACATCGTTTTATCTAGGTTTCAATCAACATTTTCTCCTATCCCTTTCTTCATTTTTCTATTACTTCATCTGGGACATACCTCCAAAGGGCAGCCTCCTCGCCAGAATGATCCACAAAATTCTGAAATGTCAGGGGTCGATGGCAGAGTGGGAGGAGATAGAAGGAGTATATGGGTGTGCATGGCACCTGTCAGCTAGGCAGGGGAGTGGGAGGAAGAGAAAGACAACCTGAAGGAGGTGCAGTAAGTGAAAAGTGCAGAATCTAGGGATGGCATTTTAGGATTCCAAGGAAGCCGCAACCTGACCCAGAGCCAGACAGAGCACATCCAGTACACCTGGAGGAGGGAGGCTGGTGAGATGCAAATCTCACTTATGAAAAAGAGAGCATCCAGGATATGGGGTCTTCAACTGAACTGGTGCAGAGGAATGGAACAGACCTGGAGATTTTCCAGGAAGGTACGTTCAGTGCTCTAACTTCTAAGGCCTACTCAGGGCGTGTTGTTATTGTTAGTTACCTTCAAGTCAGTTCTGACGCATGATGACCCCATGTGTAGAGTAGAACTGCTCCAGAAAGTTTCACAGCTGTGACCTTTCAGAAGCAGATTGCCAGACCTATCTTCCATGGCATCACTGGGTGGACTCAAACTGCCAACCTTTCAGCTAGGAGTCAACCACTTAAATGTTTGCACCACCTAGGGACTCCTACACAGGGCCTACATGAAGTTAAAAGAAAAGTAAGAAGTTTTATATGATTGTCATCCCTCCCCCTCTCTTGTATCCTTTCCCACATGACATATAGAATTTGTTTGGCTGTTCTCCAGAATTTCTATTCCCAAGAATCCTTTAAGTATCTTTGAGCTATTAGTACCCATATCATATGTTCGTCTCCCTACTCCACTTCCTACTGTCTCTCTTGTTTCTCCCCTAAATTACTCTCCATCCATACTGCAGGAAGAATGACTCATAATCTAGTATTACCTCTTTTAGATGTCTGTGTATTAGCCATCATTAGACCCTGAAGTTAAAAAGATGAGGGAAAGTGAAAACCAAACAAAAAGTAGTGATATGCTCTACTTGGTTATGTTTACAAATACAGCAATTGTTTTCAAAAGATTCATATTTAACCAGGATGAACCTCAAGTTCACAACCAAGGGTATGCAAGCAATGCCCACTAATTTTCTTTAAGTTGAATTAAATCATATCCAGTCTCCATTGTGTAGGCGGTGAGAAATTTAATCTCAGGCATCCTACTTCCTGCCCTCATCCCCTCAGTGGACCCCTGGCTAATTCAGAGCAGAACATGAGATGTTTGTGAAATGCTCAGAAGACAGGGCATGACCAATGACCTGCCATGACCATGGGGCCTGTGGGTGTCCTTGTTTTCCAGCCCTTCAGGGATCCCTTGGTGTCAGGTGATTCTGCTGCTTCCTAGCCACATATGGGGTCAGGAAATCTTTGCTGGGGCTGAATCCCCATGGTGTTCCTGCCACTCCCTGGGGACATAGCAATGGAGCAACACAGAGAAAGACCCACACTTCCATAGGTCTATGGAAGGAATCTCTCTATCTGTTCTCTTTTCTAGAGTTCCTGGGTGGTATGAACAGTTAACATGCTCAGCTGGCTGTTAACTGAAAGGTAGGAGGTTTGAGTATACCCAGAGTCTCCTTGGAAGAAAGGCCTGGAGATCCAGTTTTGAAAAATTATCCATGGAAAGTTCTATGGAACTCATTTCTACTCTGACGCACATGGGGTCGCCATAAGTTGGAATCAACTTTTGAGTGCCACAGGTTTTGGTTGTCTTTTCACTTCAGAATCATTCCTGGTCTGACTCATCCTCAGAATCACTCAGCAAAACACACCAAAAATTTATTTATTTTTTAATGTCAAAGATATGCTTATCTTCCAGCAAAGAAATACAAGGCCCTAAATAATCACCTAAACCAAAACAAGCAAACAAACTCACTGTCTAGTCAATTCCAACTCATAGCGACCCTACAGGACAGAGTAGTACTGCTCCATTGGGTTTCCAAGGAGCTGCCGGTGGATTTGAACTGTCAACCTTCGGGTTAGCAGCCGAGCTCTTAACCACTGCATCACCAGGGCTCCAAACAACCACCTAGGTCATCAAATCAAATAAATGTCATCATAACATCCAATCACAGGGGATTCAAGCACTGGCAATTGAAGAGGTCTTCCTGCTCTGTCGTTAGGGGCTCATTGCAATTGCGAGCTGGCTGCTGTCCTCCAGTGAAAATAACCTCACCCAGTGATCTGCTAGGACTCAGCTGGTCCACTAGGGGTATGTGAGGTACTTGGCAAAGAAGTTAGAATTACCCAGGCCAAAGCTAACCATAGGAAACAGGCTGCCACAGGCTGCAGAGGACCCAAGAGTTCCTGGTTTTTTAAACTGTTTGATAATTTAATTTTAGCCACTTTGTTGGTGGACTTATATGTTCAATTCCAACTTCTCTGTCAGCCAGTAAAGCAGCCTCACTGAAGTGTTTTTTTTTTTTTTTTTTTTAATGTATTAGGCTCCCTTCTAATACACACACAGCTGAAGTTTCTAGCCCACCAAAAGCCGTGACTCATTGCTGTCGAGTTGATTCTGACTCATAGTGACCCTATAGGACAGAGTAGAATTGCCCCATAAGATTTCCAAGGAGTGGCTGGTGGATTCGAACTGCTGACCTTTTGCTTAGCAGCAAAGCCCTTAACCACTGAGCCACCAGGGCTCCTCCCAAAGCCATAGGATATGCAAATGTTTCCTGATATATGCATTCGTGTGTATTTGTGTGTTACGTGTATGTAATATGAATGCTAGCTGCATGGAATTTCCCCTCCACAAGTCCACAACCTCTATAAGTACCATGTAGCTGACTACGTATGCCGTGTGACTGGCTAGTCTATAGGATGGACCATGACTCTCACCATTTAATGAACTAAATCATTTTTTTTTTCCCTTGTAAACAATTTGGGACATTCACTCGAATGCCTTTTACTACAACAAAAGTACATTTTCTTTCATCCCATTCTCAATGGAGAATAAAAATATTTCCTGGAGAATCTCATTAACTTCATCTAAAAATGGCCTTTGCTTTCTTCTACTAAACCCATTAAATTCAGAGGGAGGAGTGCCTCACAGTCAATACTTAGGGATCCTAGTACTATATCTCTATCTTTAAAGAGTGGGAGTAGCCTAGTCCCTGCCAAAAATAACCTTACTGTGAACTCACAAGCACATACCAACCTGCAAGAATCTATAAAATCTTCTATTTAGGGTTCAAGTTGGATCTCTCAGCCCTTGGAGATTTGGTAGGGGCTTCTCTGTCCATCTCACTGTTTTTCCTGACCCTCTTTGTCTCATTAGAGTAGGGGCTTTAGTTCTCCATCCTTTTCCACCCTGCTCTTTAAGTACACTGCATCAGTGGGTCCCCTCACCCTCTAATTTTCCCTTTGACACAGTCAGTGGGGAGCCCAAGCAGGAGATGGAGGGAAGGAAGAGAGAGAGTTAGGTCTGGATACTTATCCCCCAGCTCCCTCCTTGAAGAGTCATCTCTGGGTAGCTTGTCCTCTACACGGGGTGGTCATGAGACAGAATTGATTCAGTGGCAACTGGCTTGGTTTTCTTTTTTCTACAACATGAAATATTTGCTTTGCTGGGCACTCTGGCAGAAATTAGAAAATACTTCTTATAGGTAACTTAGACTTGAACTAATCAACTTATAGGCTGTACTTTTTTGGAGAAATGATGCCTTCTGCATTTTTCCTCTGCATAGATATGTTCAAAATTTCTCTGAAAATGAATTCATTTGGCATAGTAGCTATACACTTCAAATTACTCTAAATTTATTCTTTTTCATTTTACTATAAACTTCCAAGACAGTAGTATAGAAATATTAAGCTACAATTGGAAAAAACTAATTTTTCTTTGAAACAAACTTCTTTGTGGCTATAAAATACTTTTAACACAATCCTCCTGTGTATTTGAGTTACTCTCCTTCTACCCCCTGAAACCTTACATGCTTGCTAATAATCTTGTTGTTTTGCCACCTTCAAAGAAAATATAGCCAGAGAAGCATCACATTTTTATTCTACATTTTGTTTTATTGAACAGGATCCTCAAAGAGGCATCAAAAAATTGGCCTCCAACTAGAGTTTGGAGCTCACTGTCTCTCAAGTCCTTCTAGGTAGCAAGCCACATCATAAGCTAACTTCAGCAAAAGATTCCAGTAATGAGAGCTACCCTGGTGGACTGGACCAACACTTCCTTGTCAAGATAAGATAGTTTGTTATGAATCAGGAAGCAAGGGCAGAATGAAGCCATGGGTTGAAGAAGGGACCCTGAAAGCTTATCTTTGATCATTTCCTTACTCAGTCAAAGTTAAAGATAATTTTCTGTCCTCTGGTAATTAGGAAATAGCACGCTGCTAACTCTAGCAGAACTGCTTGGTTTATCACAACTATGTTGTTTTGTGCCTTCAAGTCGATTCTGACTCATAGTAAACTTATGTGACAGAGTAGAGCTGCCCCATAAGGTTTCCTAGGCTGAAATCTTTACAGGAGTATATCACCAGGTCTTTTCTTCCTTGGAAAGGCTGGTAGGTTTGAACTGCCCACCTTTTGGTTAGCAGCTGAGTGCTTAACCATTGCAGCACCAAGTCAACTATATTCCACCTAATTTCTTTCTCCCAGACCTGAAGGACATACCAATGCATTTTCTATAGCACTAAAGAAGGGATAGTCGTATTAAGTGATCTTGCTTGTAGGTGTGTGGATGTTATCCTATCACTGACAGCATTATACTTCAGGATAGATCTTGAAATGTTCCTGCCATTCCTCTTCAAGTCATCATTCTACTATGCTGGGAATGACAACTTGAAGAGGAATGTCATTGCATTCATCCTCAAAAAGAACATTTCAAGATCTATCCTGAAGTACAATGCTGTCAGTGATAGGATAATGTCCATATGCCTACAAAGAAGACCAGTTAATACGACTGTTATTCAAATTTACGCACCAACCACTAAGGCCAAAGACGAAGAAATTGAAGAATTTTCCCAGTTGCTGCAGTCTGAAATGGATCGAACATGCAATCAGAATGAATTAATTACTGGTGACTGAAATGCAAAAGTTGGAAACAAAGAAGAAGGATCGGTAGCTGGAAAATGTGGCCTTGGTGATAGAAATGGTGCTGGAGATCACATGACAGAATTTTGCAAGATCATCGACTTCATTGCAAATACCTTTTTTCACCAACATAAACGGTGACTATACAAGTGGACCTCACCAGATGCAATACAAATGAATCAAATCAACTACATCTGTGGAAAGAGACAAAGGAAAACCTGATTATCAACAGTCAGAATAAGGCCAGGGCCAACTGTGGAACAGACCACCAATTGCTCATATGCAAGTTCAAGCTGAAACTGAAGAAAATTAGAACAAGTTGACGAGAGCCAAAGTATTTAGATACCATCTCAAGAATAGATCTGATGACTGAATACCAGACAAGTTGTGGAATGACATCAATGACATCATACATGAAGTAAGCAAGAGGTCATTAAAAAGACAGGAAAGAAAGAAAAGAAAAGAATGGATGTCAGAAGAGACTCTGTAAATTGCTCTTGAACATTGAGTAGATAAAGCAAAAGGAAGAAATCATGAAATAAAAGAACTGGACAGAAGATTTCAAAGGGTGGTTTAAGAAGACAAAGTAAACTATTATAATGACATGTGCAAAGAGCTGGAGATAGAAAAACAAAAGGGAAGAATACATTCGGCATTTCTCAAGCTGAAAGAACTGAAGAAAAAATTCAAGCCTTGAGCTGCAATAGTGAAGGATTCCATGGGGAAAGTATTAAACAAGGCAGGAAGCATCAAAAGAAGATGGAAGGAATAAACAAGAGTCGTTATACCAAAAATAATTGGTCGATGTTCAACCACTTCAAGAGGTCGAATATGATCAGGAACCGATGGTACTGAAGGAAGAAGTCCAGGCTGCACTGAAGGCATTGGTCTACAAGAAAAATCCAGTAATTGATGGAATATCAAATGAGATGTTTCAACAAACAGATACAGCTATGGAAGCAATCACTAATCTATGCCAACAAATTTGGAAGACAGCTACCTGGCCTACTGACTGGAAGAGATCCACATTTATGCCTATTCCCAAGAAAGGTGATCCAACTGAATGTGGAAATTATCAAACAATATCATTAACATCACACACAAATAAATTTTGTTGAAGATCATTCCCAAGCGGCTCCAGCAGTATATTGACAGGGAACTGCCAGAAATTCAGGCCAGTTTCAGAAGAGGACGTGCAACCAGGGATATCATTGCTGATGTCAGGTGGATCCTGGCTAAAATCAGAGAATATCAGAGAGATGTTTACCTGTGTTTTATTGACTATGCAAAGGCATTTGACTATGTGGATCGTAACAAATTATGGATAACATTGTGAAGAATGGGATTTCCAGCCCACTAAATTACACTTATAAAGAACCTGTACACAGCTCAAGAGGCATTTTGTTCACACAGAACAAGGGAATACTGTGTGGTTTAAAGACAGGAAAGGTGTGTGACAAGGTTGTATTCTTTCACCATACCTATTCAATCTGTATGCTAAGCAAATAATCCAAGAAGGTGGACTGTATGAAGAAGAACGGGGTATCAGGATTAGAGGAAGACTCATTTATGCAGATGACACAACCTTGCTTGCTGAAAGTGAAGAAGACTTGAAGCACTTACTGATAAAGATCAAAGACCGCAGCCTTCAGTATGAATCACACCTTAACATAAAGAAAACAAAAATCCTCACAACTGGACCAATAAGCAACAACAGGATAAACTGAGAAAAGATTGAAATTGTCAACGATTTCATTTTACTTGGATCCACTATCAACATTCATGGAAGCAGCGGTCAAGAAATCAAAAGATACATTGCATTGGGAAAATCTGCTGGGAAGACCTTTTCAAAGTATTGAAAACAAAGATGTCACCTTGAAGACTAAGGTGAGCCTGACCCAAGCCATAGTATTTTCAGTCTCGTTATATGCTCACAAAAGCTGGACAATAAATAAGGAAGACTGAAGAAGAACTGAAGTCTTTGAATTGTGGTGTTGGAGAAAAATATTGAATATACTATGGACTGCCAAAAGAACAAACAAATCTGTCTTGAAAGAAGTACAACAAGAATGCTCTTTAGAAGCAAGAATGTTGAGACTACGTCTTACATACTTTGGACATGTTATCAGGAAGGACCAGTCCCTGGAGAAGGACATCATGCTTGGCAAAGTAGAGGGCCAGTGAAAAAGAGGAAGACCCTCAATGAGATGGACTGACACAGTGGCTGCAACAATGGGCTCAAGCATAGCAACAGCTGTGAGCATGGCCCATGACCAGGCAGTGTTTCGTTCTGCAGTACATGGGGCTGCTATGAGTTGGAATTGACTCAATGGCATGTAACAACAACAACAAAGAAGGGATGGCCTTACCTTTGGTCTTTGTATATTTAACTTGAGTTGAATTTATGATCAGTTCCAGGAGGGAGTATTTAGCACACACTGATAGCCACAAAGTGGGTGGCATAGAAAAATTGAAATGTATTACCTCATAACTCTGGAGACTAGAAGTTGAAATCAACTTGTTGATCAGGCCATACTTCCCTTCAAGGTCTCTAGAGGAAGATCCTTTCTTGTCTCTCCTAGCTGTGGTAACCCCAGGCATTCTTTGACTTGCAATATAACTCTGTCTTTGTGTTCACATGGCTGTCTTCACTCTGTGTCCCTCTGTGTCTGCTCTCCTGTTGTATAAAGACACCACTCAGATTGGATTAGGACTCACCCTACTCCAGCATGACCTCATGTTAACTTAACTGATAACACTTTTAAAGAACTTATTTCCAAGCAAGGTCACAATAACATGTACCAGGAGTTAGCACTTCAATATATCTTTTTGGGATACATAACACCATCCAACTTATGGTGTGTTTCAAAGTGCTGTCTTATTTCCACGGGAAATTGCTAAGGCCTGATACTATCATTACCCTAAATACTGAGGAAAATCAGTGTCAGTGATATCAGAAATTCTTCAGTAACACCCCATAATTGCCTACACCTTTGTAGTCCCATTGCAATTGATTTGTATGCTTATTATGGTGCTCATTTCATTCATTCTTTTTTCTTTGCCATATCATCATTTTTTTTTTTTTAGTACTGATTATTTTTATGCCCCATCTTTCCAATTGGAATATAAGTTCCTCAAGTATTTTATCACCTCTGTTTTTCCATTACACCTACAGTAGGAGAAGACTACTGTAAAAAAAAAAAACAAAAAACTGTGGATGCAAATAAATGTCAGTTGAATAAACAAATTAAAAACTACCCATGTACCCACCCAGCACTGTTACTATTTCAGAAATATTGAGAGATGATCACTACTAATAACTTAATGTAGAGGAGTTGCAGGAAGAATAGCTTGCTTTTGTTAATATAAGCTTTGTTGAGTTAATCAGCTTTTACTTCAAATACAATAGGAAATATTTTCAAAAGCAAGGCGCCTTTTTCCCAAGTTGCTCAAAACAATCCCTAAACATTATCCATTATCACAATAAATGTGTTTGTGGCACCAGCTAGACTGTGGATCCCATTAGGGCAGTGTCATGGATTCCATTAGGGCAGTGTCATGGATCCCATAAGGGCAGTGTCATGGGTTGAATTATGTCCCCCCCAAAATGTGTGTATCAACTCAGTTAGGCCATGATTCCCAGTACTGTGTGATTGTCCTCCATTTTGTGATTGTAATTTTATGTTGAGAGGATTAGGGTGGGATGGTAACACCATGGCTTACTCAGGTCACTTCCCTGAACCAATGTAAAGACAGTTTCCCTGGAGTGTGGCCTGTACCACCTTTTATCTCTCAAGAGATAAAAAGGAAAGGGAAGCAAGTAGAGAGTTGAGGACCTCATACCACCAAGACAGAAGCACTGGAAGCAGAGCGTGTATTTTAGATCCAGGATCCCTGTGCAGAGAAGCTCCTAGTCCAGGGGAAGATTGATGAGAAAGACCTTCCTCCAGAGCCCTCAGAAAGAGAAACCCTTCCCCTGAAGCTGACACCCTGATTTTGTACTTCTAGCCTACTTTACTGTGAGAAAATAAACTTCTCTTTTTTAAGCCATCCGCTTGTGGTATTTCTGTTTTAGCAGCACTAGATGGCTAAGGCAGGCAGGCATTGTACTTCTTGTAGGTAAGGATTAGATGCATATATAACGTTTATATGTTCAGTGCTTTACACATGGTAGATACTTAATAGAAGTCAAGTTTATTTTTAGAAATTTCTCATATTTTAGACCTAAATTACGTGAATTATTTTTTTCAATTCTCTTCCTTTCTCACTGGAATAAATTCAAATGTTGGGGCCTAACACATGACCTTTTAGGAGTAAACATTAGGAGATTATTCAGGTATGGCATGCAACTTACAAGACCTATTACTTGTGACTTTAATAAACTCTTGCCTCTTTCTCAATTTTGGGGTCTAAATGGTACACAAGCTTACCCATGAGCCAGCTGGAAAGCATCATTGCAGACTGGCAATGAATAGGTGAGTATGAATAAGGAAACTAGTCTTGTACTAGAAATTGGCCCCTAAGGAGAAGAATTAATGATTCTAATCACTCTATCCCAGGTCCGAGGCTTGACCTGATCCAATATAGCCTTGTAGGTTTGATCTGACCACATAGGCAGGGACCCTGGAGAAGGGGTCTCTGGCCACCAAAGATAAGCCTTATTGTAGTTGGCATGATCATCAGAAGTTTAATTGGACTGAAGATGGGTCATAGTCTAGGATCTGAGGTCCACAAAACCATACACAAATCCTAGGAGGGGGATTGCTAGTAACAACTCATACCGACCAAAGGGTATGTGGCATTCAGAATAGTGCAATAGCATGACTGAGTATGATGAGCCCCAAATATGAAGGTTAGCGGGAGAAGCTACAGTTCAGTGACACAAAGGTATAGGGAAGTCACTCTTAATAAAGTCTCTGGCCAGGCTGTGACTCGCTCAAGGACTGGGCTAGGCTGAGAACGTAGGTCTCAGTGCTTAAGTCTTTGTATCCCAACGACTATGGCAGAAAAGGCCTGCCCACTTTGTTCTGGGTTTCTATCTCAATTCCTAGTGCTTCATCTCAGCATTGCTCTCATATTTGTAAACCAACTCTTGGTTAGCCCTCAGCGTACTACTTCTAAATTCCCATGCTTCATAAAATTATTTATTAGGTAAGTCAGCTTCTCAGCTAATTGGTCGCCAACATTTTCTTTAGGGGTCTCAGTCACTGAATACCAATAGGTCAATTTTGTAATAGATACGGTCGTTTTTGTGACATATGTAAGAAATTGACACAGAGGAAGGAAATGATATGTCATAGGAAAATTAGTTCCAGGGCCAGGAATACACTAAGGCCTTTAATTCTCTCTACCATGCAACACTTCTTTTATTTTTTTCCCATTTCCAAAATGGTGTTACCATGTTTGACAAATTAACCCTCGTTCTTAACTAGGTTCTCTCATTTATTTATTTGCTGATTCTAAACAAACTCAATCTGTAGTCAGCTTTAGGTTAAGTTTTCCCTGAAAAAGCATAAGAAAGATCAATTACAATATTGGGATTTTTAATGAAAGAATTACCAAGCCAACCTAATTTAAGAAGGTCAATTAAACAACACTACAATAACTGAAGTATAGAGAGCAATTTTCTATTTAGGAGCTCAAGATACAGCAATTACCTGCTTCATTTGAGAATAACCAGGTTTCAGATTCTGAAAGCACAATCTTGTTTCTTAGACTTTTGAGTAGTTACTGCATGCCAATTTCACAAACATTCATTTGTAATTTAAAATGTATTTTTGTTGATTGCTTTGGAAACCACATAGTTGAGTCAGTCTCAAAGATCAGTTTGATATAATCTTCCTCCAACCAGTTATCCTATGAAACCCATCTCTTGGTTAATTCTTGATTTAGAATCCAACTGGGAAGACATCTAAATGATGTCTTTCTGAATAAAGCAGCCAAATATAACTGTTCCCAGTGAATTCAGAAAACTTTAGTCTCCTAATGAAGTGGTTCTCAATATTTAATGTTAAACCACCTGGAAATGTGATAAAATACCAATTCTCAGGCTTTCCAGAAATTCACTTAATTGAAGGTGAGGTCCAGAAACCTGCATTTTGACAAGCACACACTAGTGATGTTTTGTCCACCACCCCTCTGTTGTTTTGTCATACTGTGGTGGCTTGTATATTGCTGTGAGGGGGAAGCTATGTCACCAGTATTTCACCTATCAGCAGGATCACCCAAGGTGGACAGGTTTCAGTGCAGCTTCCCAACTAAGACAGACTAGAAAGAAAGGCCTGGCAATCTACTTCCAAAATTTAGTCAATGAAAACCCTGTGTATAATAATAGACTAAAACATACCAACAATCACAGAGATGGCACAGGACCGGGCAACATTTACTACTGTTACATATAAGGTCGCCATGAGTCGGAGCTGACTGATAGCAACTAACAACAACCACCACCACCAAAAGTGCCTTTTTATGTGTGGTTGACAGACTACAGTTGGAAATATTCAGCCTTACTAAACTAATTAAATATTAAATGGCCTCCAAACCATCTCCATGCCTGTTAACAGAGCTTCCAAAGCCAAAAGACTCTGCAGTTCTACCTCCTACTTTCTGATTTATCTTACAGAGTGAAAGAAAAGCCACAACATCTTGAAACTCCATCACTTGAAGTTTATTCCTCCTTACCCAGACGAAAGTCCAGAACCTGAATGCTTGAAACCTAATCTCCTTAATCATGTGCTTCCCTTGACTTACGGTTTTTATTTACTACTTTTCGGTGTCCCTGCAGAATTGATTACTGGGTGAGCCAGGTTTGGCTGTCTCAGAAAGTTGATTTCTGTGTGCTTTATAGAGTTGGACAGGCCCGTCAGGAGTTTCAAGGATATTATACAGGTGGCTGCATAACAGTTAGCGTTTACAAGGATGTGAGAGAAAGTCCCATAGGGAAGAGAGATTTTCTTTTTTTCAAAAACACAAGATTGATGTAAGCAGAAGAATATTAGCAAAGCTCTCATTGTTCAGTGAGATCTAATTTCAAAAAATAAAAATGATGAAGAGCAGAACTTTAGGTGGAGGCTTCTTGTCTTCTCTTGAACATCAAACAGAGATAGATGTGAAAACCAATTCATTTTGGGAGCCCAATGATAGTCAGGACAATGAATTGACTAAACTCTTCCCCAAGGAATGCTTTCCAGCCTGCTGCTCTTTTCTTATTCTGATGGAAGTGCCTGCCCCATCGTGGGGCCTTGGGTCAGTCTTCACAAACTGGCACGAGCCCCAGGCCCACCTCCCCAGAAGTGGCCAGTCCTGGCTCAGCGCATTCACAACTCAGGCTGGTTGTGATGCCCATGTACCTACTACAACCAGGTCAGTGATAGCTCTGCTCCAGACACAAAGAACATCCAATTCTGGATTGGCTCCAAATCTAGTGTAAGTGCAAGAAGGTTCTGGGATGTTCCAAAGGAATTACTTTACTACAGTTTATATGCATCTCCAATACAAGCCATGAATCTGAAAAGCCCATGTAATCACTCCTTATCCAGGAATCACTGTATTCCCAGGCCCTCTAAGTAACCAACACAGAGTCTTCGTAGGCCAAAGTGGACTCTCAGAATGGAAGAGAGCCCAGGACCTTCAGTTCCACACTAATGTTCCCTCTGCCCCAAATAGGCTACTGGTAGCTATAATAATTAATGTGCCATTTTAACTACCCACGACCAGAAACCATAAACCTATAAAACCTCAGAGAAGTCTAAATCCCAGAATAATCCATTCTTCTTAAACCAGGTCACACGTAGCCCCAGAGGTACCTGGTGGTATACCAGGGAGGTATGCAAATCCATAGGATTTAAGTGTGGTGCAATCTTCTGCAGCATCAGGTTTGCTTGAAAATTTGTGAAAGAGAAATAATTTTTCTTTTATATTAAAAGCAACACTCATATTGTGGAGTAGGGCACAACATTTGACTGGATTTTATAACATAAAAATAGATTTCAAAGAGAAGTGTCATGCACAACAGCTCTTGGGGCTTTGCCTTCCAGACACCTTAGGGAACGTGTCCATTCTGTTCTGTCATTCAAGGTATATGTTTGGGAAGTGACATGCTCATCTCCTCATTTTGCAGATAAGGAAACTGAGGCTGGAGAGAATAAATGATTTGTTCAAAGTCAACAATTAGCTGGTATCAGAACTAGCTCTTCTGCATAGTCTCCAATTTTGCTATCAGTTGTTCATTCTCCCCATTACACCATGAACCCCATGAAGGTGGATTCTTCATGTTCTTTTAGGGCTTAAGATGCAAATAATCCCAGTAACTACATAAGACGTTGATATGTTTAGAAAATATAGGTGATTGACATACCTTACTCTTCCCTTCTGGGCACTTTGTCGAGAAAGACCATTTGCTAGATAAGGACACCATGTTTGGTAAAGTAGAGAATCTGCAAAAAACGAGGGCAAGCCTCAGAGATACGGATTGACATAATAGCCACAATGGGCTCAAACATGTCAATGATCATGAGGACAGTGCAGAACCAGGCAACTTCTTGTTCTGTTATACATAAGGCCGCCAGAGTCAAATCAATCAGCCACTCTGTAGGAGAAGGATGTGGCAGTCTGTTTCTGTAGGGTCGCTGTGAGTCAGAATCGACGCGATGGCAGTGATTTTTTTTTAATTCTTATTATACATAAGGTTCCGTTATTCATAAAAACAACTTGACAGCAACTAACAACATTCCTTCCCTTGAATATTTTTATGGAAAAAGGAGAATCAGGATTTAATGGACATTCGGGAGTGAATAGAATTGCTCTTTCGAGTGTGTGTGTGTGTGCACGTGTGTGTGCGTGTGGTACGTGTGTTTGCACATGCTTATGCATGAATGTCTGGGTCTAGATCTCTGAGTTTTGTGGTGGAACTGTAGCAGAGTGGGAGAAATATGGCACAAGATATAGAGAGACCCAAAGCACTGGACTATTTCGCACAATATCATAATGTTAATACAATCTGAGTGTTGCCTACCTAACCTTGGCCTTTTCCTTGGAAAAATCATGCCTTCTTGAGCATTTCCATCACTCATGTGAAAATACAGCTAAACATCTTTCCACTTGCAGCTGTTTGAAGTAATGGATTGTGCCTTTGAACTTGCCAGTAAACTTCACGGTCCTGGTATAAATACCAAACTTGTCAAACTTGCTTTCTAAGGAAGTTCTATAATGAAAGCCTTATCTATTTGGGGGGTAAGTTAATGCCTCAGCTTTTGCTCAAAGCCAGATCCTGAGAAAATTTAGGTTGTAGAGAATTTCCTGCCAGCTATCAGGGTCATCTCTGGCCAGCCCAGAGGCTGGTTTCACTGAAGTTTGGACCCAACCACTGTCCCCTGGCTTACACAAAGCCTGGTGTTCCCTTGGTGAACTCAACTCCTTCCTCTGCTTTTCCTTTTCTTTTGAATCTGTGCATCACAGGATCAAAGGGGTCTGCGTGCAAGAGCCTACCACTGAAGAAGGAGAGAGAAGTCTGTGGAAGGATGATAAAACTTCAGCCAGAGACCTCGGGGGCCCCTAGTTCTGTGAGGTGAATAGTCAAACAGATAATGCTCAGCCTTGCTCATTACCAGGCCTCTGCTGGCAGGCTGAGAGGGTCCAGGGCAATGTCTCTGAATATGAATGACAACAGGACAGCTAGCAGTTTTCTTCTTCCTGGGAAATATAGATATTTCTGTATATCTATAGAACTTAAAGGAAACCCTTGTGGTGTAGTGGTTAAGTGCCATGGCTACTAACCAAGAGGTCGGCAGTTCAAATCCGCCAGATGCTCTTTGGAAACTCTATGGGGCAGTTCTACTCTGTCCTGTAGGGTTGCTATGAGTCAGAATCAACTCAATGGCAGTGGTGGTGGGTATAGAACATAATAAAAATCTCTGAGTGGTACAAACCATTTGTGCCTGACTACTGACACAAAGGTTGGTGGTTCCAACCCACCCAGTGGCACCATGGAAGAAAACCCTTTCTGTCTGGTTTCTTGAGAGTTTACAGCTAAGAAAATCTTAGAAGCAGTTCTATTCAGTACACTTGGGGTAGCCATGAGTCAGAATCGACTCGATGGCAATGGGTTTAATTTTTTGTTTTATAGAATATAATAACGAGAATGTCACAACATAACATAACAGCAACAAAGCACTTTTTAGTGCCAAATTTCAGAGAGTTTGAAAGAGTATTTTTTTTAAAGAGCGCTTAGAACAGAAATTGTATTATTAATAGTAAGAAAAATGACTTTGGAACAATTGTTTCATGGATCTAGTCCTTCTAAAGGTTGATGTCTAAACCATGTCTCCAAGACCAAAAACTTGTGGCACCCTCCGAGGGGCTGTAGAATTCTCAGCAGTTCCCACGAAGTGCCCACCCTTGTGCCACATCGAGGTCTTGCATGGAAAGGGCAGGGGCCTTTGGTTTTCTCCTTAGCTAATTGAGGAATGATTTTCTAATGAGAACCTTCTGGCCTTCTTCAGACACAAATCGTTGTGATCTCAAGTCTCCATAATACACCCCGGAGAAGGGCTGTGGGTTTTAATGTGCTCTGTGGTACTGGACAAAAGGATAAATTCAGGGAAACAGCTATCGATATCAGACCAGACCCCCTGAGCAAATGTTTCTACCTAGTCCCACTAATAAAGGCACCAGCCCTGTTGTTTCTTCTCTCTCTCTCTCTTTTTTTTTTTTAACTACTTCTAGATCTGTGGCCAGCTGTATCATAGTTAAATTTCAAAATACTCATTTGGCAGTTTTGTACAGTGGTACTATAATGTTTATAAAGCCCACTGTGCTAGTTTGAAAGCAACATGCACAGATACACACTTTAAAGGGGGCATAAAATGTACAAAATGCATTACCAAATGCAAAACCCCATATTAACGACATTCATATGAGTTTTGTATTTGATCCAATAAACCAGTGCTGTAATTGCCAGATGTAAAATTAGCCTGTAAAACTTTCCCTGCACTTTAACCATCTACTCTAACTACTCTCAAATACCAATGTACAAAGGTGGCATCTTTCTTTAAAAAAAAAAATAGATGTATAATACATACCGCATAGAGCACATATCTATACCATATATGTTAATACACATAGCATACATGATACACTGTGCTATTCATAGACCAATAATTCCAGGTATTGAGGAAAATGAATGAAGTTTTCTCATTTCATTCCCAATTCAACTTACCTCATGTTAAGATACTGTTGTCGTTGTTGTTAATTGCCACCCAGTCGATTCTGACTCATGGCAACCCTATAGTGTTCCAAGTAGAACTGCTCCATACGTTTCTAAGGCTAAGGCCTTTTGGCAGATTGCCAGGGCCATCTTTGAGGAGCTTCTGGATGGATTCAAACCACCAACCTTTTGGCTAGTAGTGGAGGACTTGAGCATTGTTGCCACCCAGGGAGTCATGTCAGATATTAAAGGGATTAAAAAGCTCCATGTCCTTGGAAATTGTTCTCCTGGTTTCTTCCAATTAAAAAAAAAAAAAAGCAGAGTTAAGGAATGGAGAGAAAGTATCTCTGGGGACATTATTTGAGCAGCCATCTCCCATTATACCTGAAGCCAGTTCTTTTCAGTAAAGGGACTTGGTAATCGCCTTTCTTTGCCCAAGTCAGTTTGAGTTGGATTTTCTCTCTCTTGTAACTGATAGTGGACTAACATATGTCTTTATTTAGTGGGTTGCTGGTAATTTTCTCAAAAACCTGTCAGATAAATATTACTACCTCATTTAACAGACTAAGATTCTAAGACTCAGATGAGAAAACTTAGTTAGCTGATTTGCCCAAGACCATAATAAGCCATAGGACCAAGATCTGTCTGACTTCAAAACCTAGGTTTTTGATGTAAATCTAGGCTTTTTATTGTTTTTTAATGCTTTTCTTTTTTTTAATCTAAGACTTTTGATGTTATGCCTTTAAATGTAAATATATTTGGAAGCAGAAATGATTTAAACAAGTTATAAATAATTTAAATCTAAATTAAGTGAAAGATCAGAGGGTTACCTTAGCGAGAGAACCAAAAATGAACTTCAAAGCAAGGGGGACCTGAAAGAATTTTCTCTATTGATGAGAAATGCTTGGAAAAAAAGCAAATAGGAAGAACTAAGTTCTTTGAGGGGACATAAATGAACTGACTTAATCCTCCCAACAAGCCCCTGAGAAGGATAGTATTCTTATTACCCATTTTACAGCAGAGAAAACTAAAGCACAAAGAGGTTTAATAACATGTCCAAGGTTACACAGCTATTAGGTGGTAGAGGTGACCAGTTGCCATCGAGCCGATTCAGATTCATGGCGGCTCCACTTGTGTCAGAATATATCTGTGCTCCGTAATGTTTTCAGTGCTGACTTTTCAGGCCTTTCTTCTGAGGTGGCTTTGGGCAGACTCGAACCTCCAACCTTTTGGTTAACAGCTGAGTGTGTAAACCCAGGGACTCCTGGTGGTAGTGCTAGGAGGATTCAAACACAGGTAGTCTGGCTTCAGCTGATTAACTTCATCTATTTCACAATTTTCCTGAAAATCAGCCCACCACGTCCGATTTTCACTTTAATGCACGTGTAAAAAATAGAAGACAGGCTCTTAACTGGAACATATCACCTGTGCTAATGAAAACTTATTCATTGCTTTGGCAGAATGTTCTGCTAGAATCTTCACCTCTCGAACATGGTCTGATAAAATATGTCATCAAACAAATGATTTGGCCCTCGAGACTTGACTTTAAGAGGAACTTGCCATCGGTTAGAAGTCTATGATACACTATGATCTTCCACTGAGATAGTTAGTTGGATAGAAATTATGATCACAGCTGCTGTCTTCTCACTAAGAAGTTTATATTGCAGAGTCTGAAGTCCTTGGATCTTGGTATTTCAGCACTGTACAGGGAGAAAGGGCATTTTAGGGAAGAAATAGTGAAATACCAATGACTGTGCTTACAGCTAGCGATATTACTGGAATTTGTGCAATAATAACAGACTCGGAGGTGCTTGATAGAATTTTTAATATTATCTATCATGGCTCTTGGGAATCTGGATACGTTCTGAAAACACGGGAGGCAAAAGTAGAGAATGAAAAGGAGCCTCCATAGGCAACATACATGTACTAGTAATCTCCAAGCCTCTAGAGGGTTCTTTGATAAGGGAAGGTTAAAGGTCACCTAAAATACTTCCCTTTAAGGAGTATGGATTTGAGTGGTCTTATCCTTGGCCAGTTTTCAATGGTTTATGGCTTTTAGGCAGCTATGAAAAGAGCTTTGTCTAAAGCAGGCCTTTAGATGTTCATATATGACCTTACCCTCATTTCACAGAGACACTGAGCCAGCTTTTCTTTGTGGGGAAGGTCGGGCAACGAACATCTTAAAAGGGGATAAGAGAGATGCTAAAGAAAGGAAGGGAATGTAATTCTTTCAAAACCCTACCTTAAAGCTACCTCTGTGTGCTAAGAATAATATCACATTATAGAGGCCTGCTACTTTTAGGTCTTTTATGTAAAAGTTGTAACTTTGAATGGAGCTTATGCAATGGCCATTTGAAACTTCTGCAGCAGGGGCCATTTATCTCAGGCCCAGCTCTCTGCCCATGGCTCTCCTGGACATGACCAAAAGACCCAGCTGGTCCAATCCCTGATTTGTGAGGATGCTCATAATTATAGTTTTATGGACTGTACTCCTTTAAGGGAGGATGGAGACAGGGCATGAAGAAGCATTGATTAGGAATATTTAACCCATTGCCATCCAGTCAATTCCAGCTCACGGCGACCCTACGGGTTACAGAGTAGAACTACTCCAGAGGGTTTTCTTGGCTGTAATCTTTATCAGATCAGACCACCAGGCCTTTCTTGCACAGTACCACTGTGTGGGTTCAAAGCACCAACCACTAGGTCACTAGTGGTTGCTGTTGCCTGTTGCCATTGCCCATTGCCATTGAGTCAATTTTGACTCATAGCGACCCTATAGGACAGAGTAGAACTGCCCCATGAGGTTTCCAAGGAGCACCTGGTAGATTCGAACTGCCGACCTTTTGGTTAGCAGCCGTAGTTCTTAACCACTACACCACCAGGGTTTCCATTAAGTTACTAGTCCAGCACAAACGATTGCACCAAGTAGAGACCTTAGAAATATTTAGCCCCGTTTAATCATTCCATGATTGTATAGATTCAGTCTATCAAAAGAGGAATCATTACTTCAGAAATGAAAATAAAATAGTTCAGAAGACTCTTCTAAAAACATAATGTATGTTACTGATGTTTTTTGCCCTGAAAGAGTTTTCAAATATGAGGAAATACACTTCAAAGTTTATAACTTATTTCCCCATTGATTTAAGAATGGCCAAGATAGAGAAAAAGAAAATAAGCTGAGCTGTGGGTAATTGAGTCCACATAAAAGTATTGTTTTACAGAACAGTTCATTAGCGTGTACTTAAAGTTAACACACTAGGCTGCTAACCAAAAGGTTGGCTGTTTGAGTCTGTCCAGAAGCACCTTGGAAAAAAGACCTGATGATCTACTTCGGAAGGAGGAGCCATTTAAAACCCTGTGGAACACAGTTCTACTCTGACACGTGCGGGGTCACTGGAGGGGCCTTAATACACCTAAAATATCATTCTGTTCTTATAAATGCAATTTTCATGTCACCAAGAAAATATCTTACTAGGAAAAATAGATTTCAAACATGACTTCATAAGTAAAATTTGGTTGTTGTGTTATGTTTTTATTTTCCCCCAACTGAAAATATACACTTACCATCAGACTTTGGTGCTTAGTAAATAGATATTAATAAAAATAGCATTCTTCACAAACTATAATACAGGATGAAACTCAGAAACAGCAAGGAAACAAAAAGTACATAGCTCTCCTACACTTTGCCTGTGTAAGATTTTGGTTATCCATATTTTGGTTCTCCTTCATTTGTGTGGGTAATAGAGGACTGACTGTAATTGTAATCAGTTCAGTGGTGTTGAATTCAATCTTAAGTCCTTGGTCATTAGCTGACTGTTACTTATTGGCGTAATAAATGCTCTCTACTGTTACAATGGGTGTTAGAGTCTCTGGAAGCCAGATTTCTTTTTTTTTTTTTTAGTTTTAAGAATTTGCCTAACACCTAAAAAAAAGAAAAAGATTTATAAAACTCTGCCCTACATAAGCTAAATCAAGCATAGATAATTATATTCATTTTAATAATTTGCCTTTATAATAGACTTCTATAAAAGAAATCAAAAGTAGTTAGATTTGATTACTAATAGCTATGTCTACTTAAAAAAAAAAAAAAAAACAACCATTGCCATAGAATTGATTCTGATTCATAGCGACCCGATAGGACAGGGTAGAACTGTCCCATAGAGTTTCTAAGGAGCACCTGGTAGATCTGAACTGCCAACCTTTTGGTTAGCCACTATAGCACTTAACCACTAAGCAACCATGTCTACTTAGCACATTGCATGTACTAGAAGGTAATTTCTTAAAAAAAAAAATCAGTACATTAATATAAAACAGTTCTGAAACATCAAAGCAAATAATGGCAAAAGAGCGATATCATTGGAATGTTTCTTACCACCTATATTTTGTTTTTGGTTTTTTATATTTTGTTTTTGGTTAGGAAGTTTCCTAGACTTTTCCTTTTAACATTTGTTTGTTCACGCTACAATGTATACTTAAGGCAATTTGTCTTCAATTGTAAAAAGAACCATCAATTTAGTAACAGTTTTGCTGGGAAAAGGAAAAAAAGAAACATTATATTAAATACGTTTTTTTATTTACTAAGCATAATAGTAAATACCTGTCCATTCAATTATACCATCCGTTTACTTCTGTATTAGCAGGGTTTGAGACTAATCATATTTCCTAGTCAAAAAATTAATATTTGCTGAATCATTTTGACCTCTGTTATTATGTATAGCTTCAAAATAACAATTTTTTTCTTAACCTTAAAAAAATTAATATTTGTTGAATCATTTTTTCTTAACCTTAAAAAATTAATATTTGTTGAATCATTCTGACCTCTGTTATTATGTATAGCTTCAAAATAACAATTTTTTTTCTTAACCTATGCTCACCTTCTTCATATTTTCAGCACTTTTAAAGGTAACAGTATAATTTCATGATTTATGAAAAATACTAAGCTATAGGATGCATTTCTGCTTGGTAAACTATATTCTAGTTTCAGATTTTTTTTTGCTCTTAATCAAATTACCTATTTTTAGAAGTTAAACAAGGTCTGTTAAAAGTCAGCCAGGAGATATTGACAGATGTTTAGATTCTTTCAGCTTTCAAAATTCAAGAGATCACATTTACTTCTCTTTGCTTTGAAAGTTCTATGATCTTGTACAAGAGTTTGGGCAATTTCTACTGTCTTTAACTGCATTCACCCTTCTGCATTTTCATTTTGATTCAACATCATGTCATGAGTTTAAAAAAGAGACTGGGCTTAGAAAATTGAATTCCAATCTTTAGTGAAAATTCAATGGCATGTGGAGACGCCACTGCCAAGAATCTAATTAAGGGAACAGGAGAAGGAAGGAAAGTCACCTCCACCCACTGCTGGTCTCACATATGTGAAGTCCAAGATTACTGCTTCACAATTACTCCCTGTCTGGAGCCAGTAGTAACATGCAACCAGTACTATGGATATTCACATTAATTTGTTTTTTGTTTTTTTTTAGAATCAAGTAACTCTTGTTTCTGCTTTCTGAAATCTCCTTGTTGTTGTTAGGTGCCGTTGAGTCTGTTCCGGCTCATAGCGACCCTATGCACAACAGACGAAACACTGCCGGGTCCTGAACCACCCTTACAATCGTTGTTATACTTGAGACCATTGTTGCGGCCACTGTGTCAATCTACCTAGAGGGTCTTTCTCTTTTCCACTGACCCTGTACTTTGCCAAGTATGATGTCTTTCTCCAGGGACTGATCCCTCCTGACAACATGTCCAAAGTATGTAAGACACAGTCTCGCCATCCTTGCTTCTAAGGAGCATTCTGGTTGTACTTCTTCCAAGACAGATTTGTTCGTTCTTTTGGCAGTCCATGTTATATTCAATATTCTTCGCCAACACCACAATTCAAAGGCATCAATTCTTCATCGGTCTTCCTTATTCATTGTCCAGCTTTCACATGCATATGATGTGATTGAAAATACCATGGCTTGGGTCAGGCGCACCCTAGTCTTCAGGGTGACATCTTTGCTCTTCAACACTTTAAAGAGGTCCTTTGCAGCAGATTTACCCAATGCAATGCATGTTTTGATTTCTTGACTGCTGCTTCCATGGCTGTTGATTGTGGATCCAAGTAAAATGAAATCCTTGACAACTTCGATCTTTTCTCTGTTTATCACGACGTTGCTCATTCGTCCAGTTGTGAGGATTTTTGTTTTCTTTATGTTGAGGTGTAATCCATGCTGAAGGCTGTGGTCTTTGATCTTCATTAGTAAGTGCTTCAAGTCTTCTTCACTTTCAGCAAGCCAGGTTGTGTCATCTACATAACGCAGGTTGTTAGTGAGTCTTCCTCTAGTCCTGATGCCCTGTTCTTCTTCATATAGTCCAACTTCTTGGATTATTTGTTCAGCATACAGATTGAATAGGTATGGTGAAAGAATACAACCCTGGTGCACACCTTTCCTGACTTTAAACCGATCAGTATCCCCTCGTTCTGTCTGAACAACTGCCTCTTGATCTATGTAAAGGTTCCTCATGAGCACAATTGAGTGTTCTAGAATTCCCATTCTTTGCAATGTTATCCATAATCTGTTATGATCCACACAATCAAATGCCTTTGCATAGTCAATAAAACACGGGTAAACACCCTTCTGGTATTCTCTGCTTTCAGCCAGGATCCATCTGACATCGGCAATGATATCCCTGGTTCCACGTCCTCTTCTGAAACCGGCCTGAATTTCTGGCAGTTCCCGGTCTCCTTATACCCCCCTCCCCTTTCTTTTTTAAAAATGCTGTGAACTTTACAAGGCCCTTCCATCCTCTGGAGGAGGAATCCTCTTTGACAACCGCCTCTAGTGTATTTTATTTCATGGTTATTTATGTATCTGATTTATTCTTCTAGTTTATCATTACAGTCCCTGGGTGGTGCAAATGGTTAAGCACTTGACTACTAACAGAAAGGTTGGCAGTTCAAATCCACCCAGAGGTGCTTCAAAAGAAAGATCTGGTGACCTACTTCTGAAAGTTCACAGCCTTGAAAACTCTGTGGACTGTAGTTCTACTCCACACACATGGAATCTCCATGACTCAGAGGCAACTAACAACAACAACAGAGTGTAACTGTTGAAACACGCCTGGAGAACTGAGTTTTCTAGCCACACTTGGTCTGATTTTTCTTTCAACACAGCCCTGTGCAGACTGAGATTTATATTAAGGTTCATTCAGTGCCAATGTACTGATACCACCATTGGCTGCCCTTTATTTTACCAGCCATATAGTGAGTCATAACACATATAGTGAGTCATAACACACAGGAATTGGTGAGAGTAAGTATAATGTTCTACCCCCTCTGTTGTATATCTAAGAGGAAATTTATTTTCCTTTCTTCCAACATAATTCCAATGAGGATGTTCTGTGTGCCAAAAGCATCCATTCTAGAAACTGAAGACAGGTAATGAAGAGGCAAGATCCCCATTTCTCTTTACAGTAGCTCGTAGCACTAAAAACCAAACCTGTTGCCATCGAGTAGATTCCGACTCATGGAGATCCCACGTGTTACTGAGTAGAACTGCTTCATAGGGTTTTCTTGGCTGTAATCTTTATGGAAGATGATTGCCAGACCTTTCTTCTGCGGTGCTACTGTGGTTCAAACCTCCAACCCTTAGGTTAATAATGGAGCGTAAACCACCCAGAACCTTGGCTCATAGCTGAAGCTCAGTTTAGTAGCTACTGAATGAATGAATGTATAGTTTATAATATGTATGTAGTAGTTATCTATTGCTGCATAACAAATTACCCCCAAATTTGGCAGCTTAAAACAACAAACATTAACTCAGTTTCTGTGGGTCAAGAATCTGGGAGTGGCTTAGCTGGGCGTATGTGGTTCGAGGTCTCTGATGATGTAGCAGCCAAGCTGTCATCCAGGGTCTGCAGTCATCTCAAGACTCAAATGAGGCTAGAGAATCTGCATCCCAGCTCACTTATACGGTTCTTGCAGGCTTCAATTGGACTGAGGACCTCAGTTTCTAATCATGCCACATGGGATACTCACAACATGGCAGCTTCCTTCCCTCAGCATGAGTGACTCAGTTGGGGTGGGGTGGGGGGGACTAGTTGAAAGCCACCGTCTTTTTATAACCTAATCTCAGAAGTGACATACTATAAATTCTGTCATATTCTATTTCTTAGAAGGAGCCAATAATCTCAGCTCACACTCAAGGGAAGGACATTATGCAAAGATATGAATACTGGAAGGCAGAGATCACTGGGGTCATCTTAGAGGTTGTCTGTTGTTGTTAGATGCCATCAAGCCAGTTCCAACTCATAGGGACCCTATGTACAACAGAACGAAACACTGCCCAGTCCTGCGCCATCCTCACAATCCTTATGCTTGAGCCCATTGTTGCAGCCACTGTGTCAATCCATCTCTTTGAGGATCTCCTCTTTTTCAATGACCCTCTACTTTACTAAGCATGACGTCCTTCTCCAGGGACTGATTCCTCCTGGTAACATGTTCAAAGTACGTGAGACATAATCTCTCCCTCCTTGCTTCTAGGAAGCATTCTGGCTGTACTTCTTCCAAGACAGATCTGTTCATTCTTCAGGCAGCCCATGGTATCTTCAGTATTCTCCACCAATACCACAATTCAAAGGTACCAGTTCCTCTTCAGTCTTCCTTATTCTGCCTACCACAGAGGTTACCTCCATGATGTAAATGAGACCAAACGTTGTTCATCATTCTGCTTTTTTCAATTAGTTTTACTTAGGAATTAGATTTCTGTCATGTTGAACTATTCATTTGTAGACTATTCTTTTGTAGAATTATTTATTTTCAGGCCACTCTCCAATATGTTTAAATTAACTCTAAAAATGATCATACTGTGCTGGGGGAAACCAAGCAAATAAAATTATTATTATTTCATATAGAATAGAAATAAGACTTGAATCCCATGGGCTGGGGTGGGGAGGGAATCAGATAGACAGATAAATGAATAGGTGTGATGTGATGAATTGCTTTTGCGTGGCCTTTCCTGCCACGGTCTTATAACTCGCACCCGGGTGACTGAGTGGAACTGTGCAAATAGGATAATTTTGGCCCACCAAGGGGATTGGTCAGTTTTGTCTTAAAATGGAGCCAATTCAGAGCAGAGAGAGGATCCTACCACCACCAGGGAAGAACAACTAGGAGCAGAAAGCATGCCCTTTGGATCCAGGATCCCTGCACTGAGAAGCTCCTGGAACAAGGAGAGAGAGAGAGAGAGAGGGAGCTCTCTTGAGAAGTGGTGGCAGAGAAATGACAGCAGATGACATGGTGGGCTTTCTGGCCCAGGAAGAGAGGAAACTGAGGGCCTTTAGACAGGAGGCTTGCTGGCAGAGTAAAGTGCTCATCGGCAGAGCCAAAAGAACTTTGTAACACTTGCCTAAGGAGGGCAGAAGCCGAGGGCCAGAAAGGCTTGCTAGGTGAGCACTGCTGAGAAGAGCCTGTTCTCATGGAAGAGCTGTATGCTGAGCATTCCTGAACCTGAATTGTAACCTGTTATTTCCCTAATAAACCCTATAATCATGAGTATGGTGTGTGAGTTCTGTGAGGCCATCGTAATGGCTTATTGAATCCAGCACAGAAATGGAGAGTGCTGTGAGAGGGACAGTTGGTGTCAGAATTGGTAAAGATGGCAGACAGAGGAGGCATGTTTGACTTCTGCCTCATAGGAATCCGCCTTGGGCTGTTGATCCTGATTTTCCTTCCCCCTTGGGAAGTTAGAGGCGGTCAGATTAGTCTATGCCAAGAAATTTGGCAGACAGCTACCTGGCCAGCTGACTGGAAGAGATCCATATTTGCACCCAAGCCAAAGAAAGGTGATCCAATAGAATATGGAAATTATCAACAATATCATTAATATCACATGCAAGTAAAATTCTGCTGAAGATTATTCAAAAACAGTTGCAGCAGTACATCGACAGGGAACAACCAGGAATTCATGAGGAAGAGGAAGTGGAATGAGGGATATCATTGCTGATGTCACATGGATCTTGGCTGAAAGCAGAGAATATCAGAAAGATGTATACCTGTGTTTTATTGACTATGCAAAGGCATTCAACTGTGTGGAATATAACAAATTATAGGTAACATTGTGAAGAATGGGAATTTCAGAACACTTAGTTGTGCTCATGTAGAATCTGTACATAGACCAAGAGGCAGTCATTTGCACAGAAAAAGGGGACAATGCATAGCATAAATCAGGAAAGGTGTGCCTCAGGGTTATATATTTCCACCATACTTATTCAATCTGTATGCTGAGCAAATAATCTGAGAAGCTGGAAAATATGAAGTAGGATATGGTACCAGGATTGGAGGAAGGCTCATTAACAACCTGCGATATGCAGATGACACAACCTTGCTAAATGAAAGCAAAGAGGACTTGAAGCACTTACTGATGAAGATCAAAGACTACAGACCTCTGTATGGATTATACCTCAACATAAAGAAAGCAAAAATTCTCACAACTGGACCAATAAGCAACATCCATCGTGATAAACAGTAAAAATATTGAAGTTATCAAGTATTTCGTATTACCTGGATCCACAATCAATGCCCATGGAAGTAGCAGTCAAGAAATCAAATGATGTATTGCATTGGGCAAATATTCTGCAAAAGACCTCTTTAAAGTGTTAAAGAGCAAAGATGTCATTTTGAGGAATAAGATCCTCCCGGCTCAAGCCATGGTATTTTCAACCACCTCATAGGCATGAGAAAGCTGGACAATGAGTAAGAAAGACCAAAGAAGAATTGATGCTTTTGAATTACAGTGCTGGTAAAGAATATTGAATATATCATGGACTGGCAAAAGTACACCCAGAATGCTCCTTAGAAGCGAGAATGGTTAGACTTCATCTCACATACTTTGGATGTGTTATCAGGAGGGATCAATCTCTTTACAAGGACATCATGCTGGGTAGAGGGTCAGTGAAAAAGAGGAAGACCCTTAACAGAATAGATTGACACGGTGGCTGTAACAATGAGCTCAAACATAGCAATGATTTTGAGGATGGGCACAGAACTTGGCAGTCGGTAAGAGTCGATGATACCTAACAACAACAAAATTTGCTTATGTAAAACATTTGGATGGAGTTAATTGTTTCATTTCAGGTCCTACGAAGAGAAACAGTCAAAACAAGATCAAAAATCCAAGAGATTTATTGGGAAAATGTCAGTGAAGGAGCAAAAGGGGAGAAAGAAAAATTAGGCAGGCAATGGAGGCCAAGTATCTCGGAAAGGAAAGAGGAAAGGAACAAAAAGGGACGATAGTGCAATTCAGAGAAAGTTTTGGTCACACCTCTAGCCAGAATCAGCCATGAGAGGAGTCCCATGTCCTGCAAGGACAGGCCTGCTTTAGTGTCCCTGATGTACTCAGTCATTGTCTGGGAGCTGCCAAGGGAAAACGTTGCTTGACTCAAATACAGAATTGAATCCAGAGAGGTAGTGTCTAGGACTGTCAACCAACTATGTTCCTTGAAATATGAGATATGAATACTATATTTTTATGGTTACTTCAGCAAACATTGGCTTGTATAATTGCTCCACGAAATCATCAGGTCCTCAGGAAACTTTCAACCATCTATTCAGCCATTCCTGAGGTATGGTCTTTAGTCATGAGGTCCAAGATGGTTGCAGGAGATCTAGCCATTGTGTATGAATTCTAGGTATACAGTAATTAGAAAGGATAAAATCACTTAAGGGGATTTCCCAAAAGTCTACATCAATATGTTGACTTTTATTTCGTTAGTCAGAACTTAATTTTATGGTCATTGTTATCTGCAAGGGATACTGAGAAATGATGGCTTAATGCTTATTTTGTTAAATTCATGATTTTGCTAACTGCATCAAATCTGGATGCAGACGGGGCTCTTTTGATGCAGCTCCTCAGATCTGGTTCCTCTAAGTCCAGAGAACTGTGAACTAAAATAAAAAGACAAGTTCTCGGCCATCCACACATCCAACATGCAGTGGTGATACAGTGACAGGATAACGACAATGAATACTCTTATTCAAAAAGGGGAGGAACAGAAGTCATAAAAAACCTAGGTTGTCAAGAATGGTCTCACTGGCAGGCCTGGTCACTGGTACTGGTTTTTGCCTTGGTCACAACCTCCAAGGTCTCTCATCCTTGAAAAGGCTAATTGGGCTCCCTGACATCATGGTTTCAGGGTTCCAAGAGGGTGAGGAGGAAGTTACAGGTTCAGAAGTCACATAACACCACTTCTGCCATACCCTGTTGGCACATGCAAGTTATTGGGGAAGTCCAAATTTGAGAAAAAAAAAAAAAAAAAAGGGACATAGGCTCCCCTGCTTTATGAGAAGAGCTGTCAGGTCACATGCAACAGGGTACATGTTAAGTAATGGGAGCAATTATTGCAGCCATCTTTACAAATCATCTACCAGAGGAGGCAACTGGCCATTTCTGCCATAATAGCTTAGTGCCTCCGACATTAAATATAAGATTTATTTTTGCACTGAAGTGAACCAGTATGTATCGCCATATTATTTCTTAGTATATATTAACCCAATTCTCTTCCTCACTAAGACCTGGCACGATCACATATACAAAGGATATATAAAGAATAAATAGCAGAAAGAGAAGGTTGACAGTGAAGATTTTCCCCCACTTTACTATTTTTTCTAAGTGGAGCCTTATCAACAGGATTTTAGACAGCAATGGCAGAAGATGCTTTAGACTCAGAGGTGTGGGAAAAGAAGTTGTTTCCTGAAAGTAATAAACCCAACAGAAATGGCTACCTCCAGCTTGGAAGCCAAGAGAAAAGGAGGGAAAAAGGCTTAACACTCTAAATCTAAAAGGGCTATCTTATAGAATAACTAGGTTCCCCCTTCTTTTGTCCTACAGAGCGTGTCTTTGTACAGGTTTATTAATTGTTAAGGACAAAAAATCCACAACTTAGACTTTCCATTGATAACATCAATGCTAAGAATTTTTTTTTTAATCACTTAATGATTTGTAGAAAACCTCAAATACCCAGTGATACTGAGTAAAATGAATAGAAGGAGCCCTGGTGCTATAGTTATTTTCGGTTATTAATTATGAGGAATCATTTGGTAAAGTATCTTAAAAAAATAAATAAAAAGAGAACTATTATCTTCTTCTTTTTTGTATAGATTTTTAAAAAAATAATTCCTTGAGTGCAGCTCAATGCGAAAGAAAAAAAAAAAAAACTTTCTACTTCAATTGTTCAGTTTGCTTTTATTCATTAAAATACCAATACAATAGAAGCAAGTATTCTTATAGTTGCCACATTTCTTGGAATTACTGTGCGTTCAGACTTGAAAATAGCTTTTAAAGAGAATACCTCGGGACACAAAACAGCCAATGGAAATTATTCTTTCAAGGATCAGAAAAGCCTAGAACTAATCGGGGAGGAGCAAATTCAAATAACATCACAGATTCTAGGACCCGCTTCCACTCCCTGTAGTACATTTCCCGGGAGAGGATGGAGATGAAAACATTCAGCAGTAGTTCTGGGCTGTAAAATACAAAGCAAGTGGACACTCAGACCCCCTGGGCAGCATGTTGCAATCACAGAGCATGGAGTCTGGTAGAGACAGTGACTACTCCGACCATGCCCTTTATTTTTGGTGAGAAAAAATGGCGACCCAGAATGTTGCTCAAGGTCACAGGCAAGTTAGTATTGGAGCACCCAGCAAGCAGAAACCCTTCCACTTTTCAATATTCCCTGCAGTGTACTGCAGTCACCAAACCAAATCAAACCAAACCAATTGCCATTGAGTCAATTCTGATTCATGGCGACTCTCTGTGTTGCAGAGTAGAACTGTTGTCCATAGTGTTTTCAATGGCTGTGATCTTTTGGAAACAGATCACTAAGCCTTTCTGCTGAGGTACCTTTCAGTGAATTTAAACAGACAGGCTATCAGTTAGTAGCAGAGTATTTAACTGTTTGCACCCATCATCCAGGAACTCCGCAGCAGTGGCCAAAAAACAAAACCAAACCCATCGCTGTCGAGTCAATTCTGACTCATAGTGACCCTATAGGACTGGGTAGAACTGCCCCGTAGAGTTTCCAAGGAGTGCCTGGTGGATTCAAACTGCCAGGCTTTTGGTTAGCAGCCATAGCACTTAACCACTGTGCCACCAGGGTTTTCACTGCAGTGGCCAGCTACCCTGAAATCCCCAGCCGTCTGTTTCTTGCTGCTCTCCTGTGGAACCCCCCCAGATCTTAGTCAGAAGCTCTGTAGCAGACAGTCCTCTGTGCTAGTCACCCACTCAGTGCTTCTGCTTTGACCTCTGCCAGCCTTCTCCCAGTGTAGAATTTATGCAACTGATGATAAAGTAATGCATTCCAAATAAGCAAAAATTGAGCAAGCATAGATTTACACCATATCTTTCCAGCAAGCAGAGACATGTAGGTCATCGCTGACAGTTGCCCTGAATCTGCGCATTGCTCCAACAGAGAGCAACAAGATAGACATTTGGAAAAGGGAAGGGCACGGGTTGCAATTTGGAGGCTCTTTGTTTCTCTTCATCCTTCTCTTCTTTTTTCTGTATCAGTCTTTCCATTCATTTGATACTGATTAAATACCCACGATGCATACTAGGAGGGAGCCCTGGTGGTGCAACAGTTAAGCACTCAGCTCTTAACTGAAAGTTTGGCAGTTTGAACCCACCCAGTGGATCCACAGGTGAAAAGACATGGCTTCTGTAAAAATTACAGCAGAGAAAACCCTGTGCGGAAGCTCTACTATGTCACACGGGGTTGCTAGGAGTCGGGATTGACTAGACTGCACCTAACAACAACATGCATACTAGGAATGAGAGCTTCTCATTCAGTGGGTTTGGGAGTCAGGAGTCATGAAGACCATATAGCAGAGTGGTTAACAGCATGCTTGAGACTTAGAGTGCCCAGGTTCAAATCCAGGTTGAGTCTCCTAGTAGCTTTGCAACCTTGGCAAATTACTTAATCTCTCTTGGCCTCAATTTCTTCATATGTAAAATAACTGGAAAGAAAATAACAATATTACCTCATGGGCTAGACTATTAGAATTTAAAGGGCCTAGTACCAAGTAGGAAACCCTGGTGGCATAGTGGTTAAGAGCTACAGCTGCTAACCAAAAGGTCAGCAGTTTGAATCCACCAGGTGCTCCTTGGAAACTCTATGGGGCAGTTCTACTCTGTCCTATAGGGTCGCTATGAGTCAGAATCGACTTGACAGCAACGGTACCAAGTAATGGTTAGCTATTCTAATTGGCCTCTTACTATAAATCCTCCTCCAAGTTTAGAAATAATCCCTAGGAATGGGAAGGGTCAGAGAGATGAGTTGAAAATTATAAGTGGCTAAGAGTATAACACTGAATAGCAAAATGATCAATACTTCCACTGACTATACCTAGAAGTAATGACGTTTTGTGTTCTGAAGTGGAAATGAGGACATGGGTAGACATTAAGGTGAGTTATAGGAATATATTTTAAAATTATAGTTTTTTTTTTTTTTTTTAATTTGAGTATGTGAATTGTAAAAATGTTACACCAGTACCTACATAATCACAAAAGAAAATAGCAACCTTAACTGGGAGGTGGGAAGGGGTTTCCTATGTAGGATAGAAGATTTCATTAGGGAAGGCATATCTTTGCTGGAGGAGTCTCTGGGTGATGCAAATGGTCGACACAGTAGGCTGCTAACTAAAAGGTTGGAGGTTTGAGTCCACTCAGAGGTACCTTGGAAGAAATCCCTGACCATCTACTCCTGAAAAATCAGCCTTTGAGAATCCTACGGACCACAGGTCTACCCTGTAACACATGAGGTCACCAGGAGCAGGGGCCTATCTATGGAAAATAGAGCCTACGGCAATTAGTTTTAAATTGCTGAATGATCTCTCATACCTGGCGATGGAAATTGCAATGGCCTATAGAAACTGCTCATTAGCACCCTTCCTCAAGTGCCACCCAGGGCACGCACCCAACCTGGCCTACCTTGGTTATGCCTCTGGCCATTAGTCAGAGTTGACTCCACAACAGCTGGTTGTTTTGCTGGAACCAAACAAGACTAGAAGGAGAGGCGTAGGAGGTAGTCCAGGCAGAGGGGAGCCCTGTGTTCAGGCCAGGAAGTGAGAGATTGGCAATACCCAAATGGGTGTATTTCAGCAAGGCTGAAAGCCAGTACCTGGAAGGCAGCCTACCGAGGAGCTAAGGCTGAAGAAGAGGTAAGGAGAAGTCATATCACGAAAGAGCTTATTAAGTCGTGTTGAAGATGGGGAGTGTTTAAGGGTTTAAGCAAGGGAGTTATAAACTTACTTTAAATATCTAAATTTTATTTTTTAACATTTCCTTTTCCCAGTGGACAAATTACCTCTTTATATATATATATATATATATATATATATATATTTTTTTTGGTGGGTTAGGGAGAGTATAGTTTGAGGAAGGCACAAAATGGGAGAAAGGAAGAGGATCTCCTTGCTAGTAAAGAAAGAAATTTTGTTTCTCTCTCTCTCTTTTTTTTTTCTTTTAAAAATGGAAACAACACACCCTGTTTTAAAGATTCCATTCTATCCCTGTTCTGTGGGTGATCTCTACGGAAAGGAGGGCATCCTTCAACTTTCTTGAACCTCCAGGGAAACCACTGCCAAGAGGAACCAAAAAAGAGTTGAGTTCTCAATAAAAGAAAGTGTTGGTAGAGAAAGAGGAGGAAGGGTTCCAGCCATACTCCCACAATGAAAGCTTCTCTTCATCGTACATTTTTGTAGTCCCTCTTATCCTTTCTCCCTAGCATACACGTAGATATATATTTTTAATGTAGCATCTGTAAAACATTTGGTTACAGAGAGATTCAAACACATTTTAAATCAAGTGATTGCCAAACAGTTTTATTCCTCTCATATTCTATCAGAAGACCTTGTGATCATTCTGTGATAATGAAGAGAAACGGAAGGGTTTTGGACCAAACATTTAAGCTGTCTCTTAATCATCAAGTCTATTTCTTACTTTATTCTGGAAATATGCTGGTAAAGAGATGGAAATGGTTCCAATCAGAAAGGGCTAGAATTATTTGCGGCAAATATATAAGGAGGTGGAAACGGACGTTCAGATGTAGATGTTCAGTTTACGTTTCACGCTCTTTTCAAAAGGAGGGAAAGCATTTTCAAAAGAAAGTGAAACATTCAAACGTGGCCAGTAGCCATACAATTTTATTATCAAGCTTGGATATCCCACAAAGCATGACAATCCATGGGCTCGAAGAGGAAGAGGTCAGGAGTCTCTTTTTCTCTGTAACAATCTGTCCTCCTTGCCTTCAATCCACCAGCAGCAAGGGATCTTCATTGTCTTGAGGCAAAGAGTGGTGAAAATCAACTGTGTTACATCTACTATTCATTTTAAGTAAAAAGAATACCATTGATAGTATCTCAATGTTATTTTTTTCGTTATAAAATGATCTCTCATAGCTATTTATCCACCTATAGGAACTTTCCAGTTTAACCAAGTGCTCCCAGCTTCATTTGTTCATTAAATTTGACATTACTCAACCTTGGATGTCTAATCATAGTTGTTATGATATGTTTAACCCTACTGGTTGGACAGGGATTACTCTGCATGGCTTTGTAAATGCTCTCAGGTGTTTCATGAATATTCCAACTAGCCAGCTTGCACTTGAAGTATGTTAGAAATGAACTGGCTTGTCGTTTTCAGATTTTCTTTTTACCCTTCCTCTTGTTTTTCCCAGACACAATGTTGCGTGGAACATCAATGTAACCAGTGTGTCAACAGGTAAAAATACAGTTGCATGTTCTGGAGCAGGAGGCAAGGACCTGGAACCCTGCCCATTCAGCCTCTATGACCTCTTTCTCAAGCACTTCTTACGGTGCATGACACAATTCTGTAGAAACTCAGAACCTCTTGGCAAAGCACTGATCTATTTCAACCCATTCATTTTACTGATGAAGAATCTGAGATCCAAAGAGGTAAGTTGATTCATGCAACATCACAGAGATAGTAACCACCAAACATAAGACTTTGACTCACAGATTCTTATATTAAATCTTGGCTTTTTTCAGTGTGAGCTCCTTAAAGTAGAAGCTATGTGTTTTATTTATCTTTAGTTTTCCCCGTTCCTCAAATCCAAACGAGGATGGCAAGATTACGTCTCCCACATTTTGGACATGGTATCAGGAGGGATCAGTCCCTGGAGAAGGACATCATGCTTGATAGTGAAGTGTGAGAGAAAAAGAGGAAGACCCTCAACAAGATGGATTGACACAGTGGCTACAAAAATGGACTCGAGCATAACAACAATTGTGAGAATGGCACCAGACCAGGCAGTGCTTCGTTCTTTTGTTCACAGTGTCGCTATGGGTCAGAACCGACTCCATGGCACCTAACAACAACAACAAATCCAGCTGTGAGGCTGACAGAGGCTGATTGCCAGTCCTTTCTACTGCAGAGATGCTGGGTGAGTTTGAACCATCAACATTTCAGCTAGTTATTTATTAATCAGTTGGATGCATTCAGTATACCACAACAGAGCTGAGTAAACCTTAGAGGGTTGAGGATTTAGGCTTAAAGCAAACAACCAAGGTACAGAGTTATGAATTAGGACGACTGAACCTAAAGTGTGGAGATGGACTGGTTCTAACATTGTCTAGATTTATGATCACCCATTAAATGACAAATATATTCAGAAACATTAGATTGTTAATTCTGAGCTACTTTCTTGTAACATGACTTAAATATACCACCTGAAGTAACAAGGATGCTGGTAACATCAGGCAAACCTCTATCCAAAAATAAACACAAAGCTTTTGTAAGTCAAGTATACATGCCTTTTGGATTACCTACAGGTTTGGGATTATTCTCACATCATTTCTCCTCATTAGTGCCAATGATCAAGGACTAACGGTGGAATTAGCAGAAGGTAGACCATCACATGTCATGCTAAATTCTTTCCATCTTTTGTAACAAAGAGCACACTTGACTATTAACTCATCAAAAAGTAGGAATTGTGGAAAGCCACAAATACATTTCACTGAAAAAGAAACATGGACAGTCATGTTTTGCACATTGAAGTCCGAGTGCTTTTAAAAAGTCAAAGGTAAGTGGGAAAAATACAATGTATCCGATCTTAAAACACAGTAATATGAAGTGGTTTACCCCAAACCATTGTTTTTCATCAAACTTTTTCAGGTGTCAGAATTGTAAACGTTGCGCAATCATTGTGGCACCATTTGGAAATCAATTTGGCTTATTACTATTGGAGCCATGTGTTTCAGATTTTCCAGAAGAGTCCTCACTTCCGGGGCAGCCCTGATTGCCAATATCCTGTCCTGTTATTAGGCCATGTGGTCCAGGAATTTTCACAATTTTCATTAAGGAAAATATTCACTATGATCCCAGTCAAATTGTTCTGATAATAGATCATGATCCCCGTTCTCCCGTTGTGGAAGTCCATTCCAGCTGGAGTTTATTCCAAAGCTCCTCTGCTTCCCCAGGGGCAGGGAGGGGACAACCTGAACATTCCAATCCGATGCAGGGGCCATATGAGGCATCCATTTCAAGCTATAACAACCTTGGAGACTCTCAGAAGTCTATAGGGTAAGACGAGCCGACGCAGACCCATTTTCAAACCAAAGTTTGCCCTTGTCCAAAGGTAAGTTGTCAGGCTGGCTTTGGTGTTTCACTGACCCAAATCCCTGGGATAGTGCTAGAAGCTGTTTGGGCTCCCCTAGGGGAGGCTTATTAGTGCTTCCCTCCCTCTGCTCTCTTACTAAATTGCATAAAAAGGCTGCAGAGCCCAAACCCTATGGTTTGATGAATGTAGTGCAGATGGAAAGCATAAGAGAGGTCAGAGCCAGTTGCCATTGGGCTAAGGTTGTCCTATTTTCATGCAAGCGAGAAAGGTGACTCAGAAAATACAAAACTATTGTTCATGTGGAACCAATGTTAAACTAACAAAACGTCTTTAATAAATAACAGAACTTGTCAGTGGTAAGAGTCTCACAAGCAGTTCACATGACTTTAAATACTGTTCAGCCACCCACATGTCATAAGCAATATCAGGAGATGAGAAAAATGGTGGCATCTGTTTTTCTTAAGACACGTACTTGTGTGTGTGTGTTGAATACATTTAGAAACTAACTGAAGTATGAATTTATCATATATAAATGAATTAAAATACATAATTTTATTGTTATCTAAATATGTATATATATATTTTTGAACTCTACCTGACAACAAGGCAGGGAATCAGCAATGCCAGAGTTCAAATGCTTACTTGATTTAGAGTATTTTTAAGTTATTTTAAATCTGACCTGGCCTTGACATATATCCAGTAGAGCCAATATCATTGGGTGGGATCCTGCTGGAAGAGCTGTTACTTCCTCCAGGAATTAGACATCCTTTAAGGTGTCCCAATAGCTGTTGAATCCTCAAGTACCCATTTAACAAGCTTCTTCAAGTGGCCTCCAGATCTAAAGCCTTAAGACCCCATAAACACAATTTATCTTGGGCTGTGGCTACACAGCTGGGAAACTGAACAAATGAACAGTCAGTCAATTCATTTTGGCCATTTCCATGATTACAAGTAATTGCTCCAGCTGTACTAATGTGTGGTGATCAATATTCATTATAAAGGTGACAACAATGGACAGCTTGGATGCCCCTTTGTCTTTCCATCTCTCACATGTTGACCTGGCCATATATCCACAGAGTAATTCATTGACCTGGCAGCACCTATCTTCTAATTTTCCGTTGCAAAATCCCACAGAATCAGATGACTATTAAGAGCAAAACAAAACCCTCCAGGGACTGGGAGCCTTAATTAGTACAAAGAATAGTTTGGGGGATGGAGGGAGGGAGAGAATGGCAAAATGCCAGTGGTCTAACATCTGCAGTATTTAGATGCTCAAAGCGGCATTCCAGCGAACTGAGTCCTTGAACTTCTCCAAAATGGGAAAGTTGAAATTCTAAGAAGATGACAAAGGAGTGAGCTCCAAGAGGGAGCCTGAGGAATCCCAAACCCTGCAGGACAATAAGAGACACCAGTTTGTGCTTATCCTCGGTCTTCACTCAGCTACACTCCTTTGGGGCCAGTGTCCCGTTCTGTGTACCCTTTGTCCATATAGAACAAGCTCCACGGAGTTGGCTCTCAAAAGTCTGTGTGAGATTCCACCCTCTAAAATTGAAAGGCCTACTGTGGCCATTGCCAGACTAACAACCCTTTGCCATCAAATCGATTCCGGCTCATAGTGACCCTATTAGCACAGGGCATAACTGTCCTATAGGGGGTTTCCAAGGCTGTAAATCTTTACAGAAGCAGACTGCCACATCTTTCTCCTGCAGAGCAGCTGGTGGGTTCGAACCACCAACCTTTTCAGTTTGCAGCTGAGTGCTTAACCACTGTGCCACCAGGGCTCCTTATTGCCAGACTACTCAGATTTTAGATTTTTTTTTCTTTTTTCTTTTTTTGTCAAAAAGTGAAGAAGAGTTTCTCCTTGACACACTAGCAATTGGCCTTGAACCCTTAGTATACTTTTATCTTCCCTTTGAGGAAATGGTCAGATTCTTTATAACACATCTCCTTGTCTCTTGTTAGAGGACCCTTGGGTCCGTGGAATGGAGAATTGCATTACTAAGAAGAATGAGGTGAATAAAAGAATGAATGAATGCTATCAGTCATAAATCTAAAAAGGGACATGTGGCTTTATAGAAAGAAATGGACCAAAAACTCTTTTTTAAAATAAAGAATGAGTTTCAGTTAAAAGTCATATATATATATATTTTTTTCTCTAGAGAGCTAAACAATGCTTAGTCATACCTCCTGGCTAACCTCCTCTTTCTAAATTCCCCTCTTTCTGAATAGTCCCCAAATATTCAAATAATTGGCTACTGATATAGTTATTTTCCCTAGTTGAGCAGGTCCTTTGTCATCTTTAAGCTTAGACACTAACTTTTATTTGTTTGTTTTTTTTTTTAATGTGCTTTAAGTAAAAGTTTACAAATCAAGTTAGTCTCTCATATAAAAACTTATATACACCTTGCTGTGTACTCCTAGCTGCTCTCGCCCTAATAAGACAGCACACTCTTCCTCTCTACTCTGTATTCCCCGTGTCCATTCAGCCAGCTCCTGTCCCCCTCTGTCTTCTCACCTCACCTCCAAACAGGAGCTGCCCACATAGTCTCATGTGTCTACTTGAGCCAAGAGGCTCACTCCTCACCAGTAGCATTTTCTGTCTTGTACACCAGTCCAATCCCTGTCTGAAAAGTTGGCTTTGGGAATGGTTCCAGTCCAGGGCTAAGAGAAAGTCCGGCAACACTGATCTCCAGGGTCTTGCTAGTCTCAGTCAGACCATTAAGTCTGGTCTTCTCGTGAGAATTTGAGGTCTGCAACCCACTGCTCTCCTGCTCCATCAGGGATTCTTTGTTGTAGGCACCAGCTTTTAACTGGTCTTAGTGTGTGTTTAAGAAGCCTTGGTGGCACAGTGGTTAAAACGCTCAATTGCTAGGCTGCTAACAAAAGGTCCACAGTTCGAACCTAGCAGCTGTTCCACAGGAGAAAAATGTAGCAGCCTGCTTCTGTAAAGATTTTAGCCTTGGAAGCACTATGGGGCAGTTACTACTCTGTCCTTAGGGTTGCTATGAGTTGGAATCAAATTGACGGCAACAGGTTAATTAGTTGTGGGTTGGTGTGTGCTTCAAAACAATTACTTCATCTCCTTGGTCTCCATTTCTTTATTAATAACAGAAGTAGAGCCTGGTCTTCAGATATTGGGAGATATTAGACCAGAAATTCCTTATAGACAAGTGCTAAAGACAGCTAAGACAAGGGATAATAATTGATTTTTTTCTCAAAAATTCTTAAGACATTGCTCTTTACCACTCCCTCTCTCCTCTTCACAGTGGAAATTTTCTTCTTCCCTACACTGAAGATTGTATAACACCAGGGATCTCAGTAGATTGCTAGACAATTTGATTTAACAAAGATGAAATCCATATTTCCTATGTTGTGGAGATTGTAAGAGTGATGCAAATTTTTAATCTGTGTTATTACATAAAACTTTCCTTCCTATGACTTGCTTTCAGATACATGATTTCATTTTTATTCTCATCAAACCTTATAACCTAGCTAGATAGAGAAGGCTCTGTGCCTCTTGTCCTCGCAGAGTTTTCAGGCTTTCTGTGACAGGGCTGACCCAGGTTTTCCTGTCACAATATCCTTAGTTTGAGGTTTTCAGAAAGGCTAGTGTTGTTCGACTCTGGTTATAAAAGGAGAGAGACAGCAGAGCCTAAGTGGAGGGCCGGAGGGCAGCAGGGTCTGGTGGCTGGTGACAGGACCTGGTTCTAGTCCAGCAGATTTGCCCAACGCAATGCATCTCAATTTCTTGACTGCTGCTTCTGTGAATGTTGATTATGGATCCAAGTAAAATGAAATCCTTGACAACTTCAATCTTTTCTCCATTGATCATGTTGTTGCTTATTGGTCCAGTTGTTAGGATTTTTGTTTTCTTTATGCTGAGGTGTAATCCGTACTGAAGGCTGTGGTCTTTGATCTTCATTAGTAAGTGCTTCAAGTCCTCTTCACTTTCAGCAAGCAAGGTTGTGTCATCTGCGTAACGCAGGTTGTTAATGAGTCTTCCTCCAATCCTGGTGCCTCACTCTTTTTCATACAGTCCAGCTTCTCGGATTATCTGCTGAGCATGCAGATTGAACAGGTATGGCAAAAGGATACAGCCCTGATGCACAACTTTCCTGACTTTAAACCACATAGTATCCTCTTGTTCTATTCAAATGACTGCCTCTTGATCTATGCACAGGTTCTTCATGACCACAATTAAGCATTTTGGAATTCCCATTCTTCACAATTTTATCCATAATTTGTTATGATCCACCCAGCCCAACACCTTTGCATAGTCAATAAAACACAGGTAAACATCTTTCTGGTATTCTTGGCTTTCAGCCAGGACGCATCTGTTGTCAGCAATGATATCCCTGGTTGACATCCTCTTCTGAATCCAGCCTGAATTTCTGGCAGTTCCCTGTTGATGCAATATACTGCTGCTGTCACTTTTGAATGATCTTCAGCAAAATTTTACTTGCGTGTGATAGTATTGGTATTATGTGGTAATTTCCACATTCGGTTGGATCACCTGTCTTGAGAATAGGCATAAATATGGTTGTCTTCCAGTCGTTGGCCAGGCAGCTCTCTTCCAAATCTCCTGGCGTAGACGAGTTTGAGCTTCCAGCTCTGCATCCATTTGTGGAAACATCAGTTGATATTCTGTCAATTCCTGGAGCCTTGTTTTTCACCAACGCCGTCAGAGCAGAGCACAATCGGTTCCTGATCATATGCTACCCTGTAAAGATTACAGCCTATGGTGTGGCTCTACTCAGTCCCATAGGGTTGCTATGTGTCAGAATCAACTCAATGGTAACTGGTTTTTTTTCTTGGGAGGGGGGCGGGACAGGGGCTAGAAGGAAAACCAGAGAGTCTGAGCTAAAGATGCCAGTAGGTGGAAAAGTCTTTTGGGTGGAAAAACCAAAACTCTTTTAATTTGAGGATGTGGCACCTACTCTTTGAGAAACACAAAGTTAAGGACTTTCTAAACTACATCTCATTTAATTTTTCCAAGTAACTTTCTGACATGCTCATTAACATTCCCATTTTATATATGAGGCAACTGAGCCTTAGAGATTTTAGATTACCTGAAAAAAATCATACCCCTAATGAATGAATGGTCCAGGCTTCAAAATTGTTTGTGACTGATTCCAAAGTCAGTGCTATTTGTGATTACCTAATACTGTCTACTAAGAAATTAAATAGTGCATGGATACACATGCACACACACACACAACTACACCACAGAAAAAGTGTCTACATAAATGTAAATAAATACTTGACTGAGAAATGAATTGCACATAGGCACACAGGTGACAGGGTTCCTGCAAGTGATCACGCCCTGCACTGTTTCCAAAGTGTCTGAATAAATTTTATGGACAAAAACCTCACCTCCAGCTGCCAATGAGTCATTCCATGTTAGCCTCACAGACAAAAAACTTCTGATTAGCTGCCAATGTCAAGTTTCCTCCTTGTGTTATTTTTTAACACCCTCTACCTCCATGCTGGAAACCCTGTGGTGTAGTGGTTAAGAGCTACGGCTGCTAACCAAAAGGTTGGCAGTTAGAATCCGCCAGGCACTCCTTGGAAACTGTATAGGGCAGCTCTACTCTGTCCTGTAGGGTCACAATGAGCTGGAATCGACTCAACAGCAGCGAGTTTGGTTTTTTGGTTTTTACCTCCATGCAAAAATAGAACACAACTACAGAAGTGAGCAATATGTTTCAGACATTTTGAAAATGCTCACCATGTATGGAAACCAACGTGATGCTGTGCAGTGGTGGATATCATGAGAAATGTGTCATTTTGAGAAGGTAGCATGCAGATGGCAACCAATTGTATTTGCAATCTGGTGGCTTCACTAAAACAGATGTTCCTTTTCGGATGAAGACTATCTCTACAGTAACAAAAGGTTTTCTTAGAATAATTCTTCTGCACAAATAATGGAGTCACACAAGTTACTGATAGAGGAATTGATTACTTAGGTAATGAGAATAGGACAATCCCATGCCTTTAAAAGTTTATGCTTTGCACCTGAGTTCCCCTTGAATATATTTCCTATACTGAGCAGTTGTAAGCCATAGACTGACCAGAAACATACCTATCTTTCTGTCTTACCACACAGCTACCATTTCTTTTCTTCCAGAAGAAAGGCTAGTCTCATTTGGAAGTTATTACCCTTTAGATGGCCAAATTCTGCCCCAAGATGCCTAATATTTACTTTGCCTTTGAAGCGTGATAGTTAAAGTTATTTCCCCATCTGCATGATTTCTTTTTCAAACTTCTTAAACTCTGTCCATTTATGACAGAGACCAAGATTCCACAATGTAAATGTGCCTCATTAATCAACTCTATTATTCGGGGGAGTAACGAACATTTTGCTATTTGACATCTGGTAGGGATTTACAGGAACAGTAACAGGAATGCCTAGTTTACAAAAGTGCACATGTATGATTTGATTTCTTTTCGTGGTTTTTTTTTTTTTTTTTTTAATTCCCCTGATGCTTTCCTAAGCAAAAAAGAAAGAAGAATGGCAGAAGCAGGGGAGCTATCGGGGTGGGATTCGACCTCAAGCTGCATATAGATTTGTAACTAACTTGCCAGCTTAGAACAAGATGCTCCGTGTCCTTCCTAATGTGTGAAATCTGGTATTTGTGCAGCTTGGGGCTGGCTCAATACCAGTGGCCAGTGAGTGATACCTAAACATAAAATAATTTCTACGTAAACTCTGGGTTTGAAAAAATGTAAGCGCTATATTTTTGTGTAGTCTGAAAGAAAGTATTCTCTGACAGAGATTATTAGTGTAGGGTGTAAGTCCACCCACTGCATTTTTGTGACTTTTTTTCTTTTCTTTTTCCTTCTTGGAAGGCTGATTAGGGACTTGGGCCTTTACCAAAAAGTCAACATGTACTTGTAAAAAATCTGGATATGCGATCCACTGACTAAAACGAAGTTTATGATTTACTTCAAGTTGACTTTGCTACTGTGCAATGAAAGCTTGAAATGAATGTATAATCATTAGGAATGCATAGCCTCCAACTAAGCCATTAGTGTACAGGCAGGCTCCTTGGTGGTATTGCCTTACCAACCACACTGACCTTATGTTAATGATTAAATAGACACAAAAAAAAAAAAAAAAATCACTCAGCTGGAGGTAGAAAGAAAAATGAGATTAGAAAAGATTTTCAAATCATGAGAATTAAGCATTAATGGCTGGTTGTTTAGATTGAAGAAATAGAATCTTCTCTTCTACAGTGAGCTATGAAATAGGAATGCATTCCTTTTAACAAAGTCCACATGTAGTGAACGGACCTGTCTTGGCACAATCCTGAGGTCTTTGTGAAGAGCACTCTCGAGGCTTTTTTTTGCATATTCAGACCTCTTCCTGATCCCCTTGTCAGATTCACTTCTAGTTTTTCCAGTTGGTTTTTAACATTGAGGGAAAGGCCAATCAAAACAGAAGGCAAAATAAAGAGGGGTTGGTTGGCTGGTGTTGGGTAGTGTTGAAAAGAGTTAATCCAGAATTTTAGGCTAAAGGACAAACCCAGAGGTCAAAGCTGGGAAGACACTTTCTGGTGGTTAGTGTTCTAGAAATTGAATGGTTTTCTGATATATCAGTTGTGACCTTCTGTTGCAAATAACAGAATTCCATATCAACACAACTTAGGAACAGAAAGGTAATACATTACCTCATCAAATGAAAATCCCAGGTGTATAGCTGGCTCCAGGTGCAAGGGATTCAGAACTCATGCATTTTCATTATCATGAAATCAGCATCTTGCCATCAATTCACTCCGCCTTCTGCTGTGTTGGCTTTATTTTCAAGCTCCAAGTGAAGATTCTATACAGCTCTAGGCTTATATCTAGTACTTGCTCTAGACTCAGGCAAATTTGGGCTCTTGTCTTGCACACATGTTTAAAAAAAAAAAAAAAAACTTGTCCTCAAGTTGACTCCAACTCCTAGGAACCCCATGTGTGTCAGATTAGAACTGCTCTCCATAGGGTTTTTAATGCTTGTAATGTTAAAGGCACCATGCATCTGCCAGTTGTACTGTGGTGGCCTGCATGTTGCTATGATATCTTAAAGAAGGAGATTGCCAGGCATTTCTACCAAAGTGCCACTGGGTGGACCCAAATTGCCAACCTTTTGGTTATCAGCCTACCGTCAAGTAGTTGCTCCACCCAGTTACTCTGCCCAAATGCTTTGTCATTGTTAGGTGTCCTCTACTCAATTCCGACTCATAGTGACCCTATGTACAACAGAATGAAACACCGCCCAGTTGTGCCCCATGCTCACAATTCTTGCTATGTTTGAGCCCATTGTTGCTGCCACTGTGTCAATCCAGTTCCCAAAGCATCCTCCTCTTTTTAGCTGACCCTCTGATTTACCAATCATGATGTCCTTCTCCAGAAACTGATCCCTCCTGATAGCATGTCTAAAGTACATGAGACTAAGTCTCACCATCTTCGCATTCAAGGAGTATTCTGGCTGGACTTCTTCCAAGACAGATTTGTCGGTTCTTCTGGCAGTCTGAGGTATATTCAACATTCCTCACCAACACCATAATTCAAATGAAACAATTTTTCTCTGATCTTCCCTATTCATTGTCCCCTTCTGAAGAGGATGTTTAACTGTGTTTTATTGACTATGCAAAGGCATTCGACTGTGTGGATCATAACAAATTATGGATAATGTTGTGAAGAATTCCAGAACACCTAATGGTGCTCATGAGAAACCTTTACATAGACCAAGAGGCAGTCGTTCGGATAGAACAAGGGGATACTGATTGGTTTAAAGTCAGGAAAGGTGTGCGCCAGGGTTGTATTCTTTCACCATATCTATTCAATCTGTATGCTGAACAAATAATTTGAGAAGCTGGACTATATGAAGAAGAACAGGGCATCAGGATTGGAGGAAAACTCATTAACAACCCGCGTTATGCAGATGACACAACCTTGCTTGCTGAAAGTGAAGAGGACTTGAAGCACTTACTAATGAAGATCAAAGACCACAGCCTTCAGTATGGATTACACCTCAACATAAAGAAAACAAAAATCCTCACAACTGGACCAATAAGCAATATCATGATAAACAGAGAAAAGATTGAATTTATCAAGGATTTCATTTTACTTGGATCCACAATCAACAGCCATGGAAGCAGCGGTCAAGAAATCAAAAGACGCATTGCATTGGGTAAATCTGCTACGAAGGACCTATTTAAATTGTAGAAGAGCAAAGATGTCATCCTGAAGACTAAGGTGCGCCTGACCCAAGCCATGGTATTTTCAATTGCAGCATATGCATGTGAAAGCTGGACGATGAAAAAGGAAGACCGAAAGAGAATTGATGCCTTTGAACTGTGGTGTTGGCGAAGAGTATTGAATAGACCATGGACTGCCAAAAGAATGAACAAATCTGTCTTGGAAGAAGTACAACCAGAATGCTCCTTAGAAGCAAGGATGGCGGGACTGCGTCTTACACACTTTGGACATGTTGTCAGGAGGGATCAGTCTCTGGAGAAGGACATCATACTTGGCAAAGTACAGGGTCAGTAGAAAAGAGGAAGACCCTCAACGAGGTGGATTGACACAGTGGCTGCAACAATGGGCTCAAGCATAACAATGATTGTGAGGATGACACAGGACTGGGCAGTGTTTCCTTCTGTTGTGCATAGGGTCGCTATGAGTCAGAACTGACTTGATGGTACCTAACAACAACAACAACAATTCATTGTCCTGCTTTCCAATGCATATTGGGTGATTGAAAACACCATGGCTTGGTTCAGGCACACCTTAGCCTTCAAAGTGACACCTTGGCTTTTTAATACTTTAAAGAGGTCTTTTGCAGCAGATTTGCCCGGTGAAATACATCCTTTGATTTCTTTACTGCTGCTTCCATGGGTGTTAATTGTGGATCCAAGGAAAATGAAATCTCTGACAACTTCAATCTTCTCTCTGTTTATCATGATGTTGCTTATTGGCCCAGCTGTGAGGATTTTTTTCTTATGTTGAGGTATAATCCATAGGGAAGGCTGTGGCCTTTGATCTTCATCAGTAAGTGCTTCAAGTCCTCTTTGCTTTCATCAAACAAGGTTGTGTCATCTGCATATCTCAAGCTGTTAATGAGTCTTCTACAAATCCTGATGCCGTGTTCTTCTTCATGTAATCCAGCCTATCAGACTATTTGCCCAGCATACAGATTGAATAAGTATCGTGAAAGGATATAACCTTGACATATACCTTTCCTAAATTTAAACCATGCAGTGTCTCCTTGATCTGTTTCTTTGAAACAACTGACTTTTGGTCTGTGTACAGGTTTCACATGAGCACAATGAAGTGTTCTGGAATTCCCATTCTTTGCAATTTTATCCGTAATTTATTATGATCTATGCAGTCCAATGCCTTTGCATAGTCAATAAAACACAGGTAAATATCTTTCTGGTATTCTCTGCTTTTAGCCAAGATCCATCTGACATCAGCAATAATATTCCTTGTTCCATAGCCTCTTCTGAATCCAGCTTGAATTTTTGGCAGTTCCCTGTCAATGTACTGCTGCAACCATTTTTGAATTATCTTCAGCAAAAATTTACTTGCATGTGATATTAATGCTATTGCTCAATAATTTCTTCATTCTGTCGGATCACTTTTCTTTGGAATGGGCACAAATATTGAATTCTTCCAGTTGGTTGGCCAGGTAGCTATCTTCCAAATTTCTTGGCATAGACAAGGAGCACTTCCAGCATTGCACCTGTTTGTCGAAATATCTCAATTGGTATTGGGTCAATTCCTGGCACCATGTTTTTCACCAATGCCTTCAGTGCAGCTTAGACTTCTTCCTTCAATACCATCAGTTCTTGATTGTATGCTACCTCCTGAAATGATTGAATGTCAACCAATTATTTTTGATACAGTGACTCTGAATTCTTTCCATCTACTTTTGATGCTTCCTGCATCTTTCAAAATATTACCCATAGAATCCTTCAATATTTCAACTTGAGGCTTGAATTTTTTCTTCAGTTCTTTCAGGTTAAGAAATCCCAAGCATGTTTTGATTTTCTAACTCCAAGTCTTTGCACATTTCATTGTAATACTTTACTTTGTCTCCTCAAGCTGCCCTTTGAAATCTTCTGTTCAGCAATTTTACTTCATAATTTCTTCCATTCACTTTAACCATTAATAAAAAACAAGTTTCATAGTCTCTTCTGACATCCATTTTGATTTTTCCTTTCATTCTTGTCTTTTTAATGATCTTTTGCTTTCTTCATATATGATGTCCTTGATGTGATCTTATAGCTTGTCTGGTCGTCAGTAGTTAGTGTTCAATCCACCAAATCTATCCTTGAGACGTCTCTAAATTCAAATGGGATATACTCAAAGTCATACTTTGGCTTTCATGGATTAGTTTTAATTTTCTTCACCTTCAGCTTGAACTTGCATTGGAGAGATTGATGATCTGTTCTACAGTCGGCCCCTGGCCTTGTTTTGACTAATGATATTGAGCTTCTCCACTGTGTCTTTCCACAGAGGTAGTTGATTTGGTTCCTGTGTATTTTATCTGGTGAGGACCATGTGTATAGTCACCACTTATGTTGTTGAAAACAGGTATTTGCAATGAATAAAACATTGGTCTTGCAAAATTCTTTCATGAGATCTCCACTGTTGATTCTATCACGGCAGCTATGTTTTCTAACTACCAATTCTTCTTTGTTTCTAGCTTTCACATTCCTATCACCAGTTAATTATCAATGCATCTTGATTGCAAGTTTGGTCAGTTTCAGAGTTCAGAATTTGGTAAAAATTTTCCACTTCTTCACCTTAGACATTAGTGTTTGGTGCGTAAATTTGAATAATAGTCATATTAACTGGCCTTCCTTGTAGGCTTATGAATATTATCCTATCATTGACAATGTTGTACTTCAGGATAGATCTTGAAATGTTCTTTTTGACAATGAATGTGACACTGGTCCTTTTCAATTTGTCATTCCTGGCATAGTAGACCATAAGATTGCCTGGTTCAAAATGGCCAGTATCAGCCCACTTCAGCTCAATAATGCCTAGAATATTGATCCTCACACATTCTATTTAATTTTTGACAACTTCCAATTTTCCTAGATTCATACTTTGTACATTCCACACTCTAATTATTAATGGATGTTTGCAGACGTTTCTTCTCATTCATTTTGAGTCATGCCACATCAGCAAATGAAGGTCCCAAAATCTTGATTCCATCCACAACATTAAAGTCAACTCGACTTTGAGGAGGCAGCTCTTCCCCAGTCATTTTTTTAGTGCCCTTCCAACATTGAGGGGCTCATCTTCCAGCACTTTATCAGACAATGTTGCACTGCTATTTGTAAGAGTTTCACTGGTCATTTTTTTTTGGAAATGGATTGCCAGGCCCTTCTTCCTACTCTAAGTTCACTGAAACTTTCCACTGTAGGTGACCCTGCTGGTATTTGAAACACTGACGGCATAGTTTCCGGCATCACAGCAACACGCAAACCACCACAGTAGCGCAAACTGACAGACGAGTGGTGAATGTTTAGCAGGGCCAAATATCATAAACACAAGAAACCTAACTCTAGTAAAAATACACAGATGCTTTTGTCCCCCGCAATTCTGAGCTTAGCTCTGATATGGTGCAACCTGTAACCTAAACATCTGCTCTTGTGAGTAATGCGCTTCAGGTCTCAGCAGTATGCTCCTCTCTATCACCTCAAAACAGTCAGCATTTGCTTCCAAAGGCTGGGAGGCAAGTAGTTTGTCCTAACTGAAACGGACAGGATGTGGGCACTACTTTGGAGTGTAGGGGCTATTTGAGCAGTGTAAGCACTTTGGTAGGAGAAAAAGTAAATTCATTAAGTTGTCAAATCCCCTTAGAGAGCAAGAACGGTATAGCTCCTCACACCGGTGAGGTTTCCTTTTCAGGTGGTTCAGAGTGTCCATTGTCTTTCTTCTTTTTGAATTTCAATCCATGGTCCTGAATGAACACAAGGGTTAGCACAGTGTTTGCAATAGTTGGACATAATGGCGGAAAAATGTTCTGCAATATTTAACAATTCAACTGTTCTTAAACTTGTATATATTTAGGTTGAGATATAAACGAAGTGTGATACCAGTTCTTTACATTGGTAACTGGATGGACACTGAATGCTAGAATTGTGAGTAGTTTTATTTTAATTAATTAATTACTTAATTCATCTATTTGATTCTTTGTTTATTTATTTTTACATTCCTGGATGAATTTAAACTATCAACCTTTTTAGTTAGTAGTTTTATTTTTATGATAATACCTAACAAGATTTTATTAAATTTCAGAAAGTTAATAAAAATTAACTTCATTTAAATACTCTCATTTAAGCTATATTCATGTCAAGTATACTTTGTACATTTTTTTTTAATCTTGGTATTTATTTGAAATGTACAAAAATTGTGAGTTTTCTCTAATTTTGAGATATATTTTATATATCTTTTGAAAATATAATAAAATGAGTTTTTAAATTTTTATCTTTGCCTTTAATTTGTATTTTGATTAAAATATACTCATAGAGATATGGACTACATTTATGTTTTATTTTTAATCTGTTAAATCATTGAAAAGAAGATGAAGTAGAATATTTTCTTATTTTCCAGTCAAAAGAATTAAGCATGTTTTTTAATTTTACCTTTACAAAGGTATACTAGTCAAGATAGGAAGACAGAACATATTTTATGTAACTATTTGTTATCATGAGGTATATGTTTAAAATAAGTCTAACACATGAGTCTCCAATTGTATTCTTACCCCAGGCTCTGTGAATGCTCAGGGAAGGCTGGCTCATTTAATTTCAACACCAAGTCCAGCAAAAGTGACTCCCAGAAAGTGAGTGGAAGAAATTTTGTTCATACATGAAGTCCTGGAAAAGAGTTTTGTTGGTACTAATTGGCCTGATTTGGGCTAATCTCTGCTAATTTTTATCTGTCAAAGACATGATTAATAGTACGGTGAGTGAAGGAGAGAATGAACCAATCATTTTTCAGATCTCTAAGTTTTATAGATCGGGAAAAATAGGAAAACTTCTAACACATGGTTTTAGGAAAAAAAATAAATTTGGCCGAAAGGAGGTGATACAGACTTACACTGTGGTTCCCAGCACCATTTAAAGAGATTTATTTTTGATTAAAAAGAGTTTGGGGAGTTGAGTTTGTTTTGTTTTGGGTTATGCAAAGGTAGACATAAGAGTTAAGAACAAAAAACTACAGCCAACAATAAATAAATAAATACACATTCTCAGGCTTTCCCTCACAATTTTCTCCATAGCCCACTCCCAGAAGATTGCCTGCTTTGGTGTAGACACAACATATAGCTAGATGTTTACACGGCTGCACACATAATCTGATTATCTCTAAGTATAAAAGTTCATAATCATCATTTAGAAATACAATCCAGCAAGAGAGCTGATTTTACATAGTATTCAATTAAGCCAGCTCCAAAAGACTTAAAATCAAGTGGAGACATACTGGTAATTACAGTACCGTATTACATTTTTTAAAAGTTTTATACATTTTCAAAATGTTCTGACATTCATCATCTTATCTGATGACTCATTTTTGACAATGTGGTCAATGAAAACTGACTTGTTTTCCTGAAAATGCTGCCCAAAACAAGATGGTTGGGGTTTTCCTGAGTTTGCTCTAAAATTTGGTAGTTTTTACCTTTGTGGATGTTTTGATCCACAAGTATGTTTGGCAGGAGTTGAAATGGTTTCAGTAAAATGTTGTTTTATATATCTCAGATATATGTATCTATAATCAGCCATATTTTCCTTCAGTTGAGACACATATAGGTAACCTAAACCAGAAATAAGGAGAAAATATAGATAGCCTAAGCCAGAAATAAAGGGAAATAACAATTATTAGCTCTACTAAGGGGCCCTGGTAGCACAGTTTTTAAGAGCTACAGCTACTGACCAAAAGATTGGCAGTTCGAATCCACCAGCTGCTACTTGGAAATCCTATGGGCAGTTCTACTCTACCTCTACTAAACAAAAGTTTTCGTGATTTTGTTTTCGAAGTAGGACTCACTTCCATTTTCGTTATACAAAATTGATCAGAAATTATTCATGGCATCAAAGTCTTTGTTTTTATTCTTCTTTGGCCATTTCTAGTGTCTCTGAAGTCTACCTAGGTGGAAGTTACAAAGAGATTTGAAAGGACCTGCTTACAACAGCTTTTCCGTAAATGATGGCTGCTATCGTGATTGTTATTAAGAGAGGAAATATACTGTAGGGTTGTGGAATGTCATATCCAATTCCAGAGAATTGGGTGGTTACTGACTCATAAAAAGTGGGAGGGATAGGGAAAAAAGGGGATCTACTTTGACTTAAATAAACTCCTATTTGTATGATCTTTTTTTTTCAGTCAACCTTGAGTTGATTCCAATTTGTGGTGACCCCATGTGTGTCAGACTAGAACTGTTCTCCATAGAGCTTTCGATGGCTAATTTTTCTTTTTTTAAATCCCCAGGTCTTTCTTCCAAGGTGACTCTGAGTGAACGTGAACCTCCAACTTAAGCCAACAAAGTTAACTGTTCGCACCACCCAAGGGCTCCATTTACATAATAGTTCTAGGTTTATCTTTGAGGTTTCAATCTTTCTCCAGTCCAGACAATCCTTCTACCCCCTAAAAAAGAAAAAAAAAAAATCATTGCCATCGAGTCAATTCCCACTCATAGAGACCCTATAGGACAGAGTAGAACTACCCAATAGAGTTTCCAAAGAGCACCTGGAGGATTCAAACTGCCAACCTTTTGGTTAGCAGCCATAGTACTTAGTCAGTACACCACCAGGGTTTCCCTTTTACCCCTTATCTCCACCTAAATCCCACAAAACACACACACACACAAACACACACTATGACTAGCTAAACTCTATATCAGTCCAGGTCTTATTTATCACCCTTCAACTGTCTTCTGGGGCCAAAATATGTCCCTAGCCCCTTGACCCACTCAGTTCCACTGAAACACTTTTAGAAGAGTCTTGCTCCTAAAGTGTCCTCTGGGGTTGTGAACCATCACCTATATACATTCTGCCTGTCAGGTAATCCCACTGACCCCCTGGCAATGCTAGAATTACGCAAACCAAGTTTAGATCAAGGCCCTAGACTTTCATCCAGACTTACACAATTTTGTAGAAAAGAAAGACTCTTTCTGTAATATCAGTAGACTCATAACTATGGATTTGTTTTCTCAGTGGTGTGAACTTATGACCTATTTAGGCAGGAGATAAGTAAACAGATGGGGGAAGAAAGTTTACATGACCTCTTCAAGTCTCAGGAATGTCCCTGGAGTGAGGAGCCCCCTTTGAGGAGCCTAAGATCTGTAGAAAAGAGGAATGGTGGGGACATAAAGGAAGGAGGTGGAAAAAGAGATGCAGAAAGGGGCTTGCTGGCCTTGTGCTCAACATAGACACCTCAGCATTTGCTTTTACTTTGCTCTGATGCTTGGGATCACTCATGAGCCCAATACTTCCCAGCCTCCATCAGCTGCAGATCAATTTCTAAATTGTTCTGGGAAAGCCACATAATGAAAACTTGTCAGTGAAGAAAAATGACTAGTGTCAGTTCTAGCCCTGACTCATGGCAGGTTACTAGTCGGGGTTTGATGTTCATAGGGTTCCCTTTAGTAGGATGTTATATACACCACCTTCCTTGTGTACATGGTGGTGTGTATTAGCTTTGTGAAACTGTGGGAGAGCCTATAATTTAGGGCCATGGGGCTATAACCACAGCAAATGAGATTAGGATCAGAAATAGAATTGTCTAAAAATACATCAAAGTGTGTGTACCTAGTGTCAAGGTTTTGCCAAAAGAAAGAGCAGCTAGTACATTCTCAACGCCTCCTTGTTTTTGTTACACGACATTGAGTCATTTCAACTCATAGCAACCCCATGTGACAGAGTAGAACCGCTTCATAGGGTTTTCTAGGCTGTAATCTTTAGGGGAGTAGATCACCAGGTCTTCCTCCCCCAAAGTGACTGGGTGACTTTGAACCACCAACCCTTTGGTTAGCAGGTGAGCACTTAACTGTTGCAGCACCAGCATTCCTTAAAAAAAAAAAAAAAAAAAGAAGCCATCGAGTCAATTCCTACTCATAGCGATGCCATAGGACAGAGTAGAACTACCCCCATAGACTTTCCAAGGAACACCTGGTGGATTCGAACTGCTGACCTTTTGGTTAGCAGCTGTAGCACTTAACCACTATGCCACCAGGGTTTCCGTCACTCCTTAGAGAATGTTAAATTCAGAAGTATGGTTTTAGATTTGTTGATATGATACATAAAACCCCATATTCTATGCCTATAATTGAATCATTTTAAATCCTCAATCTAAAACTCAATTTCATTTTCTGCAAATCATTCTGTCCCCTGAAAGCATCTGAACACTTCAAGAGCAGGTGCTTGGAAAATCTATGTCAGGTAGTTGATGAATTCTGCTGATAGACAGGCAAATTTTTTCTAGGTGCTGTTCCATTGTATGCAAGTGAAATTATTCCTAACTCCACCTAACCAGATAATTAGAAAATGTTGGAGGAGGTTGTATGAATTGGGTGGGGCGGTATTTCATATAGCTCCTCTCATGATGACTGAAACACACTATGAAAATCAAACTGGTTGTTTTTATGGTTCCTTGATGGCACAGTCAGATGGCAGGGCTGGAAGAAACAAGTGCCTTCTTGCACCAAAAAAAAAAGAAGCTCTGGACCAAGAAGCTCTACTGAGCAAGAAAAGACATTAAAAAAGGCTACAAATTTGCTGTCAAGCTGAGAAGAAAAAAATAGAAGATTCTTTCAGTAATGATAGACATTGAGGTCTCTGGTTCTTGGATTTTTTTAGACCTGGTTGTACTACTGATTGCATCATACTAAAACTCATTGAAATTCTGAGTTTAGGGAATTAGTCCAGACTGTTAATTGTAGTAGCCTCCTCACTTGCTCCCAGTTTTCCCTCTCCCTCTCCTAGAGTAGCTCCATGTAGAAAAAAATCAGATCATACCTTTCTACTGCTCATCACCATCTAGCCTTCTTCTCTTCACCTCGTAGTGCTTGATATGGCCCTGCCTCCTTTGCTAAGCTTATCTTCCATCCCCTTCCTCCTCGGTCTCCTGGATTCTGCCATCCTGGCTCTCATTCTTTCCTAAGAGATGTCAAGCTATTTTGCATTTTCTTTTCTCTCTCATTCAAATTCTCTCCTACGTACTTTTGCAGAGGACAGGTGGTTCAGCGGTAGAATTCTTGCCTTCCATGCAGAAGGCCCGGTTTTCAGTACTGGCCAATATACCTCATGGGCAGCCACCATCTATTTGCTAGTGGAAGATTGTGTATTGCTGTGATGCTGAGCAGGTTTCAGAAGAACTGCCAGACTACGAGGAAAGGCCTGGTGATCTACTTCTGAAAATCAGCCAGTGAAAACCTTATTGCTCACAGGGGTCTGATTCCATTGTGCATAGGGCACCATGAGTCAGGGGCCCACACAACAGCAGCTAACAAAAACAACATATCTTTGCAGGGCTTCCTTATTTCATCCAAGTCTTTGCCCAATTGTTTCTTTCTCAGGGAGGCTATACATCTATTCTTCACTTATCGGTTGTCTCGTTATCTGATATTTTGCATTTACAGCAAGAGTAAAAAATCTAATATCTGACTATTTTGCAAATTAACAACGTACATCTGGCAGTAACACTGAGGTTAGAGTTACGTGATGATGTAATTTGATAGGTAATGATGTAGTCATCCTCCATTTTCACGTAATGCTAATTTTCACGTTACGCCCTGGTCTTTGAAAACTAACCATGCTGACAAGTAAGGAGTGGGTATATATGACTTCTTACAAAAAGAGAGGGCCTACCACCCTACCCCGCTCTAACAGTCTTTATGAGTTGGAATTGACTTGACGGCAACAGATTTTTTTTGGGGGGGGTACATTAAATAAAAAATGCATGTGCTTATTCAATACTGTCTTTATCTCCATTAGAGTATCAAGTTTCAAAAGAGAGAGATGTTCTCTTTCTTTTTTTTAATTTAATGCCGTCTTCTCACCACCTAAAATGGTAGGGCATCAATATCATATTTTTATGCAAATAACGTGCACTTCTACATTTGTTTGTCAACCACTCCCTCCGCCCTCCAGAGGCATTTTCGTAAGCACAGTATGCTAATTTTTTATAGCAATATGTAATAAAAAATTGGCACAGTGGCCCTTACAAAGATATCTTGCAGAGGAAGGGAGCGGTTGGCAAACAAAGGTAGACCCATTGCCACTGCCATTGCCATCTAGTCAATTCCAACTCCTAGCGACCCTAAAGAACAGAGTAGAACTGCCCCATAGGGTTTCCAAGGAACACCTGGTGGATTTGAACTGCCGGCATTTTTGGTTAGTAGCCGTAGTGCTTAACCACTATGCCACATAGAAAGCTCACATTATTTGCATAAAAACATGGTAAATATTTTTTTGAAATGGAGAACTGCGCATAAACAGTGGAGGGAAGACAAACTCTGATGAAAGAAAGAGGCTAAGAGTGGAAATATTCAAAGAATGATCCCTTAAGCCAGTGCTTCTCAAATTTGCTGGATCATAACAATTATTTGTGTTTCTTAAAACAAACAAAAAAAAAGATTCCTGGGACCCATCCCAGACTTAGCGATTCTTGAACATCAAAGGAAGGAACCCAAAAACAACTTATATTTCTGGGATTTATAACAACATCCAAGTTCCCAGGTAATTCTGTGGCCAGGAATGTCAGGGAAGCTGTACTTAGGAAAATAAATGACTCCCCTTGCCAAAAGAACCATATGGTCTTGTTGGTTGATTCCTCTGAAAATATGGGAAACAAATCTCTGTAAAAGAATTTTGACACTAAGCTGAAGATTGCTGCGTGCCGTCAATTTTGACTCACAGAGACCCCATAGGACAAAGTAAAACTGCCCCACAGGGTTTCCTAAGCTGTAACCTTTACAGGAAGGAGCCTTGGTGGTACAAAAGGTATAGGGCACACTGCTTACCAAAAGGTCTGCAGTATGAGCTTGCCCAGCTGCTCTGCAGGAGAAAAGGCCTGGTGATCTGATCCAATCTTTATGGGAGCAGATCGCCAGGTCTTTTTCCAGTGAAGTGGCTTGTGAGTTCAAACCGCTGACCTTTCAGTTACCAGCCAAGCACTTAACCATTGCTCCACCAGGGCTCCTTAGCTAAGGTTTAGAGTGTGTCGAAAGAGTAAAATGTAAAGACATGGAGGAAAGTCATCAAATTCTAACCTAATTTCTTTTTTCTAATAGCTTTTGTGCCACCAGTGCTCCTTAATAGCTTCTGTAGAGAGTAAAAAATTGTTCTTCAGTATTCCTAAGGTTTAAATAATTTACTTTTTGAACCATTTAAACAAAATGCCAGGGTGAGAAACAGGTAAAAACATGGAACAGTTCTAATGTTTTCTTCCATTACTGCCTTTAAATGTGTCCTGTCAAATCTCCCTCCCCTGACCTCGGCGACACAGCTCAGAGCTCTCTAGTCAATTCCAAGTATTAAGGAAGTTGATTAAGTCTAGTCCAGCTTAAAACTTTAATCTCAAATTCAATTTGGAGCGTACGTCGTCTTGGCCTCTGAGTCTTGGAGAGACAGGGAGCTATACTTTACTTTTCCATACCTTCTCTCCCTCTTATTCTTTTAGCTCCTTGGGGTTAAGAAGAGGAGTTAAGAAAATTAAAAGGACAAAACCATTTTTCATTAAGTGGATGTTGTTAATGTGGCTATCGGTGACCCTCAGTGAGATAATTGCTTAAATACTATCTCATCTGGAAGAATATAAGTGAGTTATTTAAGAGGGACCTTGGGCATAATCTCTACTTCGCAGTTTCTACTAGAGAGGTGGTCTCTCTTTTGATGTCTTTGGAAATTCCTCTTAACTTCCTCCCCCTGTAGATATATCCCAAGCCTCTTGTTTTTGTGATCACTCTTCCCATCTTTCACAGTATGAAAATGACCCATGAAAACCACAGGCAAAGCATAGCAAATGGTGGGAGTTCAGGATAGTTCACTGCCGAATTTTCTCTCTACTCTCCTTCTTGTTATCCCTATTTCTCTCTCTCTCTACCCCTGATTTTCTTTTCTACCTGTTCAAATAAACAAAAAGAGCAGCAATTCTGCTGCCCACGCTGAAGTCCAACCAGGAAATAAGTAACCCTGGGGGCTCAGTTGTTAAGCGCTTGGCTGCTAACCAAGAGGTCAGCAGTTAGAAACTCACTCTGTGGCTGCTCCAAAGAAAGACCTGGCAATCTAAAGATTTAAGCCTAGGAAACCCTATGGGACAGTTCTACTCTATCCTATACGGTTGCTATGAGTCGAAATCAACTTCAAGGCACACAATAATACAACTCAACACTGCAGATGGTTCTCCTGGGGGTTTCCTCTCTTGTTCCAATTAAGGGAAAATTCTCAGAACTCACTTCCTAGGCCAACCATTTACAAAACAGTCTTGAAACCCCCCTTCCCCCATGTCATGTAATTATTGGTGATAGGAACAGAGAAGGGCAGCAGAGATGAACGTCTACATCTTCCTAAGCCCAGGGTAGGCTTAAAAAGGTACTTAGAGTGTTGTTTCTCCTTAAATCTTAAGCTATAATTCTAAAACAGTGAGGAAACTTCCATTCACATATAGTTTCAAAAGCTTTAAGATGTGACTTTTTTTAAATTTCATTTTACATTAGGGTGCAAGTTTATAGGCAAATTAGTTTCTCATTCAAAGATTTGTACACAGATTGTGACGCTGGTTGCAATCCAATGTCACAAAACATGTGCATTGTGTCAGCACTCTCCCCATTTCCTTTTCCACCCCAGATTCCCTGTATCCATTTGTCCAGTATTCCTATCCTTTCCTGCCTTCCTTCTTTGCTTTTGAGCAGGTGTTGCCCATTTGGTCTCCCATACTTGATTGAACTAAGAAGCAAGTTCCTCACGTGTTATTGTTTTGTAGGTCTGTCTAGTCTTTGGCTGAAATGTGAACTTTGGAAGTGTCATCAGTTCTGAGGTAGCACGGTGTCCAGGGGAATAGTCTTGGAGTTCCTCTAGCCTCTGTCAAGTTAGTAAGTCAGGTCTTTTTTTTTTTTTTTGTGAATCTGAATTTTGTTCTACACTTTTCTCCCACTCTGTTTGGGACCCTCTATTGTGGCACTGGGGTTTTGAGGTATTGTGATCCTCAGCAGAGAAGTTGGTGGTGGTAGCCAAGCACCATCTAGGTTGGTGGAGGCCGTGGTTCATGTGGTCCATTGGTCCTTTGGACTAATATTACCCTTGTGTATTTGGTTTTCTTCATTTGCCTTTGCTCCTGAGGGGATGGGACCAATAGATGTATCTTAGAGGGCCACTAGCAAGCTTTTAAGACCCCAAACACTACTCACCAAGGGAGGATGTAGAACTTTTTATTTATGGCTATATCATGTCTCCCTCTGCCCCAGCAAATCAGTTCCTCAAGATGTTTGGATGTATCTAGAGGACTTCTACAACTTCGATTTGGTCAAGTTATGCTGATTTTCCCTGTATTGTGTGTTGTCTTTCCCTTCACCAAAGTTAACACTTAACTACTTCCTGGTGAGTGATTTTCTCTCCTCGTCCCTCCACTCCCTTGTAACCATTAAAGATTGTTTCTTTCAGCATGTAAAACCTTCCTTGAGTTTTTATAATAGCGTCTCATACAACATTTGTCCTTTTGCGATTGACTTATTTCACTCAGCAATATGCCCTCCAGATTTATCCATGTTGTGAGATGTTTTGCAGATTCACCATTGTTCTTTATCATTGCATAGTATTCCACTGTGTGTACATACTATACTTTGTTTTTCCGTTCATCTGTTGTTGGACACTTAGGTAGTCTCCATCTTTTTGCTATTGTAAACAGTGCTGCAGTGAACATCGGTGTGCATATGTCTATTCATATGACGGCTCTTATTTCTCTAGGATATATTCCTAGAAGTGGGATTGCTGGGTCGTATGATATTTCTATTTCTTGCTTTTTTAAGGAGGCACATATCATTTTCCATGCTGGTTGTACCATTTTACATTCCTACCAGTAGTGCATAAGAGTTTCAATCTCCCAGCAACCTCTCCAACATTTTTTATTTTCTCTTTTTTTATTAGTGCCAGTAATGTCTGAATGAGATGGTATCTTGCTGTCGTTTTGATTTGTATCTCTCTAACGGCTAGTGATCAGGAGAATTTCCTCATGTGACTGTTAGCTGCCTGAATGTCTTCTTTGGTGAAGTGTCTG